>NW_027256882.1:126178393-126903023 GCF_029215685.1 Pituophis catenifer annectens
ACGAAAGGCTGCAAATTAAGTTCTGGCAAGCAGTCTTTGTGGCACGAAACGCGATGAGCAAAATCTTCAAAAATATGAACTGTTGTCTCCTACGACAGCCACTCCCCTTTCCTTCTATTTATTCCCAGCCAGGGAGAGGCCATTCAGCATCCACGTGTGCTTTGCTTCCTGTCTCAACTCCTTGTTCTCCATTGCTCATCTCTTCTAACTGCTCTGCACATACGTGCATCTGGAATAGGTCCCAGCTGTTCTTCCTCCTCACTCATATCAGCCTCCAAAGGCAGCTGCCTCTCCGGTGGCTGGGAAATGTTGGACAGCCCCAGCTCCATCTCTGCATCTGACACAGAGCATCCACCAGAATCTTCCCAAGACTCCAGCCCTGGCCCAAGTCTCTCCCCAACCTCTTCATCATCCGAGTCTGTTGCCAGCTCTGCTGGCAGCTGGCGGGCCACAACAAAAACATTTCAAACCAAAAGAAAGAAAAAAGAAAAGAAGTCCAGTTGCCACAACTCAACTTCCTGACAACTCTACATGGATGATTGAGAATCTTCACTGACATATTGCATTTCTATATAATTAATTCTACATAATTCTACATATTTACCCATATAGCATATAGCTATATTATGATTATCCTTCTCATCTTTTCTACTAACTTTTCTTATTTGGTATCATATTAAGGTTATATTAATTTGTTGCTTGTACATACACTGAGAGCTTATGCGCTGCAGACAAATTCCTTGTGTGTTCAATCACACTTGGCCAATAAAGTATTCTATCTATCTATCTATCTATCTATCTATCTATCTATCTATCTATCTACCTACCTACCTACCTACCTACCTACCTACCTACCTACCTACCTATCATCTATCTATCTATCTATCTATCTATCTATCTATCTATCTATCTATCTATCTGATAATTTTGGGAATTGCTGGGTTTGGGGAAGTTGCATTTAACTGTAAATAGGTTCAGCTGAATTTAACAGGAATTCTGAACAGACATGCGTGGTGAGCTGCAGATTAATCCCAGAGATAGAAAATCACTTTGATGTGCAATGATTGAAATTGCTGGCCCTGATCCATGTGCCAAGATAACCCTGCGATGATACAGAAGTAGATATTCTTAAGAAAAAAAGCTATGAACAAGCAAGACCTTATTTTGCACAAACTTCACTGGTCAGATTCCCTCACTTCTTTGTAAGTTTACTGTTTATAATCTTTGCAGCAATTTCTGAAGTTTTTAAATATATTGAACAAGTGAGATATGGAGGGAGATTTTTTGAAGAAGAAGAAGATAGCTGTTTAGTAAGCTATGTGATTTGTCAGTTGAGAATTTATATTAGTTATTATAGTCAAATAGAGATATTTGATTTTTCCATAAAAAAAATAGTCAAGACTAGCTAGGGCTTAGCGAAACGAATAAAATTAAACTTCTAAACATACAAACTTAGAGTGCTTTAAATACTTGCCCATCATACTATTTTCTTTGGGGTAAGCAACATTATACCAAACACAGAAACAGAATGAGCAATAATAAAACAAGGAAATCAAAATTTCTTTGAGTTTAAAGAAGAAAATAAATCTCTCAAACTAGTCTGCACCAACATCATTCACTAATTTAGGTCTTCAGACCTTTGTATACTTGCAAACAATTCTTGTTTCTTGCATGTCTGTGCATTGCTTCATATATTCCCTCTTATTAAATTTTGTACCCTTAGCCTGACCAGGTGGCTCAGTGGCTAAGACACTGAACTTGCCGATCAGAAAGGTTGGCAGTTCGGCGGTTTGAATCCCTAGTATAGGTCTGCTGAGTAAGCAGGGGGTTGGACTAGATGACCTCCAAGGTCCTGTTCTGCCCCAACTATGGAACCCAAGAAATGTAGCATACACAAAACTCCAAACAACTCCGTTTACTACAAACACAGTCTTTTTCAAATGCAGGCTATTACTAAAAATGTCCTTAACAGCCTGCCAGAAATTTCAAAGATTAGATAAAGGCTTACAAGAGTTGGCAATTAGCCCAGAAATCAGGTTTGCAAGGAAAATTCACTCTCAAATGCTCAACGTACGACCGGACAAACACACGTTGTTTCCTGCAACGTTTGCCAGCTGTGTGCAAACTTAAATAGGCTAAGGGAGTGGCCAATTAGCCCCAAGCCTTACTCTCGAGGAGACCTCCTCCTGAGTAACCACTCCTACCTTTTGGCAGCTCTGCATGCTCGTGCATTGAGAAGAGGCTCCTCCACTTCACTCTCTGCACTTGAAGGAGCCTCTGGAGGATCTGAAGGCCCTGGCTGAATCTCTGTCTCTGGCACCACATCTTCTTCAGCCTCCTCGCTGTCCGAGTCGAGCGCTGGCTCAAGACTGCTGGCGCAACACCACACCAACCTCCTCGTCAGCAGGATCAGCCACAATCCGTGCAGGCCACTGGCGGGCCACAACAGGTTCCTTCCAGCTCTATTATGTTACCCTGTATTTTTGAGGATCTCATCAACTCCTTCAAGTCATGACTTTCTCAGTTTTCCTTTTCCCCTCAAGCCTTCACATATTTATTTTACTGTTTTAATGTTCAACCCTCATTCACTTTCCTGGTATGAGCAAACTACTCCAATGTGTATCTTTTTTTACTGGACGCTCATTTTTATATTCCATCTACATACATACATTAAAACCCCATTCCTTTTTTAATTTACTTCTTCTAGTTTTATTACACAGACTTTTAACAAGAATTCATTGTTCCCATGACCACCATATGCTTGTCCCAAATCCTCAGACTCTGACCCACACTGCTGGTCGCACATTAGATCTGGTTTCCATCACGGAACAGATTAGTTTTGTGCTCTGGTTCTGAATAACATTTCCATCTGTATTGGATAGATCAGGGGTCCCCAACCCCTGGTCTGTGGATCAGCACCAGTCCACAGTATACCAGCAACTGGGCCATGCAAACAAGCAAAGCCTCATCTGCAGGATGCAACCAGCACATATAATCACACCCCCTCCGGTCCATGGAAAAACCTCTCTTCATGAAACCGGTCCCTGGTTCCCAAATGTTTGGAGGCCACTGGGATAGATTATTTCCTCATTCTTCTGACTGCTGACCAATTAATTTAGATATTACCAATGCTGATGATCCACCAAATGTAAGATGCAACTATTTGCAACTAGCTGATCCTTTCATGGATGAATTTCCTTGTAGTCACCCAGAGCTAGAAAATGGATGGATGAGATTTGATAAGATGATAAAGATATTTGACTATTTTATAAGGATGGGATTTCAGACTATTGATGAGAAGAAAGTGGACAGAATCCTTTGAGATGTAAATTCTACCACTTATGAATTTATTCTTTGTCTCTCCTGGTTGATTAAACAGGCAAGGAAGACACTAGAGATTGGATCTGCTTCCTTGTTAGCGTGGGAGATTCTTGGGAGATTTTCTTGAGAGAATCACTTTGGTCATTTTCACTGATGTGTCATGGATAGAGGGAGTTCAACTATTCTGGCCCCATGAACTTCTCAGCAGCCTTTTGATACAACTGATCACAACATCCTTTCGGATTACATATGAAAGATCAAATGGGAGACAACAGGTCTGCTCCTTCTTGAGTTGGCAAGTCCAATCATTGGTTGCATTGGAGAAAAGATTGAGCCCATAGGCACTCAAACGGAGGGCTTGATTCTGTTTCTTTATTAATATGAAGCTACTGGGGGAGATCATCTATTAGTGCAGAATAAGTAACCATCATAACACTAATGATACTCAGTTATGTTTCCCCTTTGGGATAAATGGGAGATGTAATAGAAGTTCTAACTAGTGACTGGAGGTTGTCAGGACCTGGATGGAGAGAAACAGACCTCATATTCAATGCACACAAGATGGAGTGACTATTGATTTAGAAGACAACTGGTTTTGGAGTGATGGGGTTTAGAAGATAACTTTGGGTCTTGGTGAGTTTCTGCTTACCCTGAAAATGCAGTCCTATAATCTATCTATTGGAGAACCAGATGAAAGCTACAGTCAAGAGGCCATTTTCCAATTTTAACTATTGCATCAGTTGTAGCCAGTGGTGAAATCTAAAATTTGTTACTACTGGTTCTGTGGGCGTGGCTTGGTGGGGGTGTAATGTGACTGGGTGGGCATGGCCAATTTTTTTTTTTACTTTTAAAACCATTTTTTACATGTAAAACCATGTAAAAAAATGCTTTCAAAAGGCTCTGATGATCCCAGCTGAGTTGCCTGATCGTCAGAAGGTTTTTAAAAATCCCTCTGCTGATCAGGCAACTTAGCTGGGATTGTCAGAGCTTGGATCATCAGAGCCATTTAAAAGAAAAAAAACTTTTAAATTTCAATTTGGCTCTGACGATCCAAGCTGAGTTGCCTGATCGGCAGGCAACTCAGCTGGGATCGTCAGAGCTTGGCTCGTCAGAGGCATTTAAAAGAAAAAAAGCCTCTGATGATTGCGCAGCTCAGCTGGGCATGGGGGACGGGGGCAGGGATTTTTGCTACTGGTTCTCCAAACTGCCTGCCACCATCGCTACCTACTTGTCCGAGCCGGTCCGAACCGGGAGCATTTCACCCCTGGTTGTAGCCTTCTCTAGAACAGCATGCACCAAGATGGTCAGCCATTCCTTTGTTAACTTTCATTTGGATTGCTGTAATTCACGAACACCATAGAAAAGTGTTCAGAGATGTATGAAAAAAAACATTTTTAATGGTCTGTAACAGAGGTGGGTTTCAGGTGGTTCTGACCAGTTCTGGAGAACCGGTAGTGGAAATTTTGAGTAATTCGGAAAACTGGTAGTAAAAATTCTGACTGGCCCCGCCCCCGTCTATTCTCTGCTTCCCGAGTCCCAGCTGATCGGGAAGAAATGGGGATTTTGCAGTATTCTTCCCCTGGAGTGGGGTGGGAATGGAGATTTTACAGTATCCTTCCCCTGCCACGCCCACTAAGCCACGCCCACCAAGCAATGTCACACCCACCAAGCCACACCCACAGAACCGGTAGTAAAAAATTTTGGAAACCCACCAGTGGTCTGTAAGCATCTCATGATTCCTCCTGTGTTCTGGAGGTAGCAACAGGAAGAATGTAGGATCAATGTGGAATTAACACTTTTAAGATAGCAATATCTGAACAGCAGTGGCCTCACCTGAGGTCCCACAAGCCTCATATACCTCTCACAATCCTTAGTTGCCATCTCCTGAGTCCTGCAGAAATTGCTACCTATATGTAATTCAACAGAAGATGAAAATGGTTAAACACAAACCAGTGTAGATAAATTGAAAGGAAATTCAAATTTAGTATTTATAATGGCCCTGCTTAGTACTTTTCGCAATGTAGCCTCTAACACATTACTCAAAAGCATGCCTGCAGTACACTCCAAAGTAGATCAATCCTTTCTCCCTCCCTATTTTTCTGATATCTACAGATTTCTTCACCTCCGCAACTTTACCTTTTTGAGAAGGACTACTTGTTTAAATTGAGGAGAGGCATTTCTATCAGCCCTGCAATTTTTAGAGTTACCAACCAGAAAGGAGAATAAAGAGGAGATGTAGATTTTTTTTTCAACTGAGAAAAGAGAAAAGTGTCTGGATGAAATGTGTATTGTTTATTTGTAACCCATCATTATTGTCATGTCCCTGTACAACAGGGACATACCGCCTGTTGCATATTTAGAATAGCAGTAATATCATCTTTTCTACATAATTCTTCATGGTCCATCACAGCTTGTGGTGTCCAGTTGATCACCATGGTTTCAGAAAGAACTCTGGCACAATAAGAGGGATATTGCTACAAATCAGAAGTTGGGAAAGATTCTGAATACAGGCACCAGTACAGCAGGAACTGAATCAATTTTTTAGCAAAAGTAATTGGACTACTAGATGTCTCCCTTGAGTATCAGGAATATTATACTCTTGAATACCAATTGTTGGATAGAAATGGGCTTTTGCACCTAACTCCACCATCCCGTTGTGGCTTTCCAGAGGCTTATGCTTAATCATTGTGGGAACAGAAAGCTAGACGAGATATGCCATTGGTCCTGATAATATTATATGGAAAATGTAAATTATACCCTGGCTTTGGCTTCCAAAATCCTACTGGGGACAGTTCATATTTCCCTGGATGGCAGTTCCATGGGAAGTGAACAGGTGAACAAGGCGAGGGAATACAGTTAGCTAGCAGTGCACTACTTTTAACAGACTATTGTATTTAAACCTGCTTCTGGCTTGTTCTGTGGAGGGCCTTGAAAAAGATAACCTCACTAATATATCAACTAGTGGATAATTCTCATGAGCATTTTCTGGGGGAGAAAAAGAAGGCGGGAGGGAGTAAAATCTGTAATCTTTCAGTTTAAAAAATGCATGTTGCCATTGGGGAAAATAAAATTTCATGCTGAATCAAAACTTATGCAGGCCATTTGATTTTGGGAATTAAATACCTCTGAAGCATAGAATAGTGGTTTCACACAGCCTGGCTCTCCTTGACAGATTGCAATAATTCAGGATATGTTCCATTTACTTGTTAGCAGGCAAAATGCCATGGAAAGTCTGTGGTTTTAAATGCATTTGAAATCCCTGCTTGGTATGTTTATTCTCCTTTACTAATGGCATTTTCTCCAGACTCCCGTTTCACTATGCTACAGATTTTTGTCTCTCTCTCCCTCCCCCCGCCCCCATTTCATTATTATGATTTTTGAAAAGGGAAAAAAAAGATGTTAATATATGCTGGAATTGCATTAAGCAAAAAAGGCATAGCCTTAGTTTCTGTTCACCCTTTTAAAGTTGTTTATGAAAACCAGGTGCTCAGGGGGAGAAAATACTTAAATAAATAAATTTGAGGCCTAGAGAGATGTCTGAAAACCACATGAAAGGAAACAGTTCCAAATCTGAGGTAGCAGAAGTAGGCATTAGACTTCAACTCATTCTTAATTCTGCATTTATAGAATCACTTGTACAATGGAAGAGCAAGTAGGATGATAAAGTAAAAGCAATTCACAATTACAGGATTAATACCAAGTCATTTCATAATATTATAGTTACAGGTGTGCATATGTCTTTATAATGTGTGTGGATATTCTCTCTCACACACACACATGCACATGACACAAAATACTTTACAGAACAAGATATACAGTAAAACTTCATGCCTAAAACTGCAGCTTAAAAGCCTTCATGTAGCCCTCAAAATTTTTCCACAATTGTTATCCAGCTGTGGCTTTCTACTGTGACAGAATGGGGGAATCAGTTACAATACATGACCAGAAAGTAACTGTATAATTGCACCAAATTTTGCTTTTCTTTTAGCCTTAACTGTTACTTTGGGAAGTGGGCTGCAAACAAAGTATGGCCTTTAGTTTCACAAACGGCTGTGCTTATGGTTTAAGAAAGTATAAACTTTTCAGACTTCTCTCAAAATGGTAAAAGTAGTTCCAATTTCATACATGGCATAACAGGCTCTCTAGGCAGGTTGTGTTCAATGAAGAACCACAAGAGAAACCGTGCCAATATTCCAGGACAGAAACTTGGGAGCTAGGAATTCCAAGGCAGGAATCATGGAGGCCTTTCCAGATCATTGTTCTCATGACTTTTACCAGCACCCTTTGGCCTGGCCTAAGCACAGTAGGCACTGCTTAGCTCTCGCTTCTATCAGAAAGTTACCCCTGAGAAGGCTTGCCAGATCCAGCTGCCTTTTGGTGCATCCAAGCATCTCTACACCACTTGTCTTGTGATGCTCTTCATCAACATTCTGGAGAATCAAAAGAGGTTCCTAGTTTGGGTCAAAGTCTACTAGGTTCAGGGCAAAACTGGCTTGGGCATCACTGCTATGGTCTAGCAGTGCTAAGTTTGCTTTGTAGGATGCTTCTTCCTGGTCCCTGTCCTCTTCTGAGGAATATTTTTGAGACCAAGCAATGAGGTTAGCACAGGAAAAGTTGTACAGAATTGATACTGAAGGTGGATTTTAATATTCTAATCAATGAGATTTTTTAAGCAAATTCTATTTACAAAGCCCTGCTTCTCATATTGTTTGCCAACTCATAATTTACTGTACCTGTTTAGAGTTCAGAAGACAAAATAAACCTCCCAGACAAATTTTAGTCTTATATTTCCCAATCTGTTCTTCTTCTTGGACAGAAAAAGGCAATATCTTTGTGGATTCGAGTACACTTCTGTTTTTTATAGCCATCGAAGTCCACAATGGATATAACAATGACATCCTCCTTTGAGGAAGGGCTTTGTGGGTATTAAATATAGTAGAGGTTTTAACACATGTATTTTGCTGCTTTTGTGAGCTTTTTTTTAAGATCACAAAATTATATCCCAGAATTTTGGAGCTATAAAAATAGGCCTAGAATCTAGACATAAAAGAACGAGATTAGGAGATTTGTTTTTAATTTGTGATAAAGTGTGGTTTGATTCTAATTTGATGATTTGCCACATTTGAGCAAAACAGATGATTGATTTAAAGCTAGGATAATTAGTCTGGTATCATTGAGGGGTTTGAACTATAATTTCCACAATCCTTTACCAGTGACCGTGCCGCTGACTGGAACGGATTTAAATGGTTACAGATTTAAGACCCTGAGGAGGTGCCCAAATGAAATCCTTACAATATAAAACCTTAGTTTGTCATCATATCTGAATTAAGTACTATTCCACAGCCACTGAATAATGTACAATGACATTATTGTAGTTGAGCAATGCTTAGACAAATATTGATACTGATGAGCACAGCCTTCTCTCACCAGGTACCTGCCAGATATGCTAGAATCCAGATCTCATCTCCTTGGTCAAATTAATGGGAGCTGTGGTTCAGCACATCTGGACAGCATCAAGTTGGTAAAGGAGGGTTAGAAGAATATAGGATTGGTGGAGATCAATGAAAGACATTTGTGGGCAGGTGAGTTCCTATGAAGGAAAGGAAAAAGAACACAGCCAAAGGAAGGGAAGAATCAGGTTCCATAAAGTGCTCCGAAGAGTTCTGTGAGTTCTTTCAGAGCTGGGGTGGGGTGGGATCCTGAATCAAAGGGATGCTCTGATTCTTTTAACACCAGTCTTAATTATGAAGGATATGGTTGGAAACAAATTAAAGAGAGAAGCAACCTGGAATTAAGGAGAAAGTTCCTAACAGTGAGGACAATTAACCAACTTGCCTCCAGAAATTGTAGGCGCTCCATCACTGGAGTTTTTTAAGAAGAAACTGGACAGTCACTTGTCTGAGATGCTTGAGCAGGGGGCTGGACCAGTGGTGAAATTCAAATTTTTTTACTACCGGTTCTGTGGGCATGCCTTGGTGGGCGTGGTGTGGCTTGGTGGGCGTGGCTTGGTGGGCGTGACAGGGGAAGGATACTGCAAAATCTCCATTCCCACCCCACTCCTGGGGGAAGGATATTGCAAAATCTCCATTCCCACCTCACTCTGGGGCCAGCCAGAGGTATTTGCCGGTTCTCCGAACTGCTCAAAATTTCCGCTATGTGTTCTCCAGAACCTAGGCAAAGGTGTCTGCACAGGTTCCTATTCCTATTCCTAATCCTAATCCTAATCCTAATCCTAATCCTAATCCTAATCCTAATCCTGTCATTCTCTCCTTCTTATCCTTGCCTGCAGATGCCTTTGCCTAGCCCCACCTCAAACATACTGTTTTGCAGACCATGTTTGTCTATTTCTTAAAGAGCAGCAATATTTCAGGTACAAAGTGGAGCACTTCCATATGTAGTGGGGGAAATTAAGGTTTCCAAATCTCTGAAATTCTGATTGATATGGTCTCTGCCATTATATCAATTCATATCCAGGCTTTTTTTGGAGGGAGAGGGGCAGCCTTTTCTGAATATGGGCACTATAAGAAAACCGTCCGTAAAAGAATTGTTTGCTTCTAGTGTTAAATAGCAACAGAGTGGCCTGATCTGCAACAAAACTACAGTAGGGACGAAGATTGATTTGCATCACGGAGAACTGCATCAACAAACACTGTATTTCAAGTGTTTAAATGTGATCTATACAAAAATGTGCTAAGCAGAAAAATTGAAGACATTCTTATTTAATTTTTCAGTGGCATAATAACTAGAGAACTGTAATGTGCATTTTTGTGAAGCATTTGTTTTTTTTTTTAAACAAAAAATCAGTGCAGGAATATATATGAAACGGAACTCCAGTGGGTGCATAGCAATTTTAATAATTGTAATAATTGCTATGCACCCACTGGAGTTTCATTAGAATCTCTTCAAATTTTCTGCTCATTATTTTAACACATTTAAACACTTTTTTTTTTTTATTTTGAATTTGTATACCGCCCTTCTCCCTGAGGACTCAGGACGGTGAACAGCCAAGTAAAAACATCAAGTACAAATATTAAAATACAATTAAAAATATATATAAATTTGGCCCCATTAATTAAAAACGATAAACAAAAAAATTAAAAACACTTAAAAAATTAGGCCAGCCCGGCTTGCTGGAAAAGGAAGGTTTTAAGGGCATGGCGGAAGGCACTGAGGTCTTGGATTCTCCTTATCTCTGGGGGCAATTGATTCCAGAGGGTAGGTGCCCCCACAGAGAAGGCCCTCCACCTGGGGGTCACCAGCCTGCACTGTTTGGCTGATGGCACCCCGAGGAGGCCCTCTCTGTGGGAGCGCATGGGTCGATGGGAGGTCGTCGGTGGCAGCAGGCGGTCTCGAAGATAGCTAGGCCCTATGCCATGGAGCGCTTTAAATACAGTGTTTGTTGATGCAGTTCTCCGTGATGTAAATCGATCTTATATATTTCCAAGATCAGGTATGATGTTTTCCAAATCCAAAATGACTCCCTACATCTCAGAACCCTAGAATTGTTTTTTTCCTTGCATACTTGTAGGGTCAATCAATGCTTAATAGCTTGGTTTGGTCCACATTTAACGGATGTAATTTGTATTTCATGGACTAAGAATGCAGGTGATTTTTAATATATTTACATACTTGTGACACAATTCACAAATTTAAAAAAATGTGTAGCAGGAGACATTTTAGGGTGGAATGCCTACACAATAATATGAATGTTGTGTAGTTAACATTCAAAGTGTTAATAAAGAAATGTAAACATTTATGAATAAATATTTACATGACTGAAACAGATTAGAAATAAATTTAGTCTTATAATTGTCTTTTGAAACTTAGAAGTTAAGTTGTTGGCACAAAGAGATGAAAAGTTTTCTCTGTTTTCATTTAAAATAAGTAAGAGCTTGCCTCTTGAATCCTTAATGAGCCTTACTGGCTGTTGGCCTTTTAATGTTTATTTCACTTGGACTTTTAAAAAGTGCTTACTGTGCACTCCAGTCAGCACTAAAGAACAAATGCATTTTGTGTATTGTTTTAGCCAAAGTGATAACATATTCCCTTAAGTACAAGAAAAACAATAAAAGGCTAAGATGCAGCTCATTGAAATATACCCCAACAGCTAAAATTTGGGTTCTGTGCAGGAATTAACCACTATTTGTTTTAAATGATTGATTTTCCCAATACTTTTTCTTGGCTTTCTACCACATACTTACAGAACTTCCCAGAAAACCAGTTTCTGATAAAATTCAACTTAAAATCTCCAGTTAGTTTTCATTCCATTAATAGGCAATATTTTCTTTCATAATTGCTTGAAGAACTTTTTCATATTTTATACAGAAAGTGGTTTTTGTCTTCCGATTCAGAAATCATGTTGACAACTTCCTATTCTCTTGATCATCTTCATTCAAGCTACAACATAATCTTCTTCTTTCAGGAAACCCTCCAGAAATGTTGGACCAATTATATTCTCTGGCGAATGTGGGAATGGAAGTCCAACACCTCTGGAAGGCATCAAGTGGGAGAAGAACGTGATATCCCATTCCATTACTAAAAATTATGCCATTGGCCATTTTATCTGTACATTTCCACTTAATGGAGTGTCTGGATTATCCAAAGCAAAAAGATATGTGATGTTCAGTTAAATAATTTTAACATACTGATTTTACTCCATTAACAATCAGTCAGTTGTGGCCATCATATTTTTATTGATTTCTCTTTATTCTGTCCATTTTCTCCATTAGGTTTATTGACTTTTCTCATTGTGTTTTATTGGACATATTTTAGTGCTGTTAGCCATCTTGGACAGAAAGATGAGATTTCAGGTTTAACCAAAAGGCGACTCCGACCGATCGCAGTCTATGTTGACAGGGGGCAGAGGTCAACCCCGAGGCCCCTTATATGTGGGGTGCCACAAGGATCGGTCCTCTCGTCCCTTTTGTTCAACATTTATGTAAAGCCACTGGGGGAGATCATCCATAGTTTCAGGGTAGAGTACCATCAGTACGCTGATGACACCCAGCTGTACATCTCCACCCCAGACCACCCCAACGATGCCCTTGAAGTGATGTCCCAGTGCCTGGAGGCCGTACGGATCTGGATGGGGAGAAACAGGCTCAGACTCAACCCATCCAAGACCGAGTGGCTGTGGTTTCCGACGTCCCGATATAGTCAGCTGGTGCCATCACTGACTATTGGGGGCGAATCATTGGCCCCCACGGAAAGGGCTCGCAACTTGGGTGTCCTCCTGGATTCACGGCTGTCTTTAGAAGAGCACTTGATGGCCGTGACCGGGAGGATTTTTCATCAGGTTCACCTGATCTGCCAGTTGTGTCCCTTTCTAGATCGGGACTCCCTACGCACGGTCACTCATGCCCTCGTCACCTCCCGTCTGGACTATTGTAACACCCTCTACATGGGGCTCCCCTTGAGGAGCACTCGGAGGCTCCAACTGGTGCAGAGTGCGGCCGCGCGGGTGGTAAATGGAGCGATGTGGCGCTCTCATGTAACACCTCTCCTGCGCGAGCTGCACTGGCTCCCGGTGGTCTTCCGAGTGCGCTTCAAGGTCTTGGTTATCACCTTTAGAACGCTCCATGGCTTAGAACCTGGTTATTTACGGGACCGCCTGCTACCACCAATAGCCTCCCACCAACCAGTACGCTCCCATAGAGAGGGGCTCCTCCGGGTGCCGTCGGCCAAACAATGTCGACTGGCGGCCCCCAGGGGGAGAGCCTTCTCTGTGGGGCACCTACTGTCTGGAACGAGCTCCCCCCGGAGATACGGAGGATCCTGGATCTGCGTACCTTCCGTCGTGTGCTCAAGACGTTCTTATTTCATCAAGCTGGCCTGACCTAAGTTTTTTCCCCTTTTTAAATGGAAATTTTAAATTTGGTTTTAAATTATTGGGTTTTAAATTTTCAGCCAAATTATTTAATTCATTTTACTTTATTTTAAATTTTGTATTTATGTTTTATTCTATGGCTGTTCACCGCCCTGAATCCTTCGGGAGTAGGGCGGTATACAAATTGAAATAATAAATAAATAAATAAATAAATAAATAAATAAATAAATAAACAGAACAGAATGCAGTTACTGCAGCAAAAGCACTTTCTCAATTTGTTTACAATACAATGCATTGTCATGTACATATAGTTTGACTTTCATTTAAGATAGTACTGATTTTTAAATATGATGTATTAATGGTTGATTAATCTTTTTTGGTTTTCTAGTTAATGTACTAATGGTTAATTATAAAAATGTAGAAATTTAATTAGTGAATATCTAAGGTTTATTTTTTGTTATGAGATTTCAAAATATCTGAACTTTGAGAAAAGTAGGAGGGGGAAAAATGTTTTTAGGTTTGAATGTTTAAGATTTGTTAATGGTTTTAAAATTCTTAGAGTTATTGGATTACATGTTACTTTGTGTTTATATAAAGGGAGGTTGATGAAATTGTAAAAGGGGAGTTAAGGGGTCTTGGGAGTTATTAAATCTTGCAGTTAGCTAGTTTATTTTAGCGAATGTTTGGTGAAATCTATGCCCTGTTTTTGTTCTGGGAAGTCGGGGGTGGGGGGTGGTGAGGAGGGGTTGAAGATTGAGTTTACCAAATTGATTTTTTTTTCTTTTTTTCTGATGATAGTTTGAATGATTGTTTATATTGTATACTTGTTTGATCAGAAAATAAAAACTTTTTTATTAAAAAAAAAAAGATAGTACTGTTTAACAATTCTATTGAAATCAATTTTATGCAAGTATGTGTGTATGGGATTCCCATAAAGCACATAAAGTACATAAAGCATAATGAAAATGCTTTATGTACCTAGGATATAGAAATTTTGAAAGCATAGAGTAAGGTATGCACATTTTTTTGCTAAACTAAATCAAGATTTCCATTAGCTCTGAAATTAACCTCCAGTATACTTATTTTGCCTATATTTTCATTGTCACTATAACTGCTGTGGCTGCAAGTTCAGGATAAAACGGCAATACTTTATTACATAATGTTCTCAATTTTTCTTCCAAGTCAAAACATACCTCTTTGCTTTGCTTCAGTTGAGAATTATTTGTGACTTGTATTCCAAATTTGATTCTGCCCTTGAATTTTTAAAACTATTTTGTTCTGAATTCTATAATAAATTCTATATACATCTTTCACTAAGAGCCTCAGCATGGTTTTCCCTTCATTTCATAGGATATTAGTGGTCCCCCATTGTCTATAACTGTGAGGGCCCAGCCAAAGAGCTATGGCAAATGCAAAATGTAATGCATGGATGAAGGCAAACGACTGACATTGTATCCCAACAAACTGGAGGTCTTGTTAATGGATGGCTTTTGGACCTGTGAAGGGGATAAATGATATGTCAAGGAAGAAGTGCATCTGAAAGGACAAGTACATATTTTGTGAGTACTCTTCTTTCTCGTTGGGAGATCAGGTAACCTTGGTGAACAAGAATGCTTCTCTTGGCCTACCATGACAATTCCTTGACAGACGGAATCTGCCACAGTAGTTCATACAGTGGTAACTTCCCATTTAAGCTTTCTTGAGGTCTTTATTTCCCCTTCCAAACTGAAGCACAAAGCCTACTTGGTACCTTGAAGCTGAATGGACCTGAAAAACATTAGCTCTTTCTTTGCCTGCCTCAGGAAATCTGAGTTTCATATTTGTAAGAAATTCTATTAGACTATACAGATTAGGTCCATTCTATGCAAGGCTACAATGCCTTTATTTGTTCAGTAGGAATTTGGGTGACTTGATTGCAATGACATTAATTATTAGAGCAGTTATTTGATTTATTTTTACCTTGCTTCAAAATTATATTTGTCAGACTAGCTTATATATACTATAAAATATTAGTGCTTTTGCATGCTTCAAAAACGATTCAGAAAAAGTCAACTCATTAAAGTTAATGTGACTATTAAAGTATCTGTATCTCTCTTTTTTCAGACTTGTGTGAAAGACTAAAATGTGACAGACTGCTGTAACAGACTGCTGTAACAAATTGTTCTGTTCATGCAAATTCCAAAATCACCTCTCTCGAATTATTTCTGAAGTGTACACAGCCCCATGAAATATAATTCAGACATCAGTGCATCAATACATAATACAGATGTTAACAAAATTCAGGCACACATCTACCACTCACATTTCAGCTTAAAATCGTTAAAACGGCAACAAGTAGAAACAAATGTCCCAAAACAAATATGTTTTTATGAATAGTAAAAATAGTAAAAATTGATATAAATTGTGACAAAATGAATTACAAGACCAAGGTTGAATTGATACATGGAATTTAAAATAATGGTTGGTAGGCATATAGATATAGGGAGACTTCTGGGGACATTTTTCAAAGATACAGTGTTACCACAGTGAAAAACTGAGTTGTAATCCCTACCCATTTTGCTTAAAGAAGGCCCCTCCAAAATTGCCTATGAATGTGGGCAGGTTACATTTTAGGACAATGTGTTCTTAAGATATTGGAAGCCTATGAATCACTTTTAATGCAAGTGATTATTATCTGACCTTTCTGTATTTATTCATTGATCTTTCCATGAAGACTTCAAAAACAGGACCTCATAATGCCCATTTCAGTACTTAAGTAGGTTGTTACCCAGCAGTGGTGGGATTCAAAAATTTTTACTACCGGTTCTGTGGGCGTGGTTTAGTGAGCATGGCAGGGGAAGGATACTGCAAAATCCCCATTCCCTCCCCACTCCTGGGGGAAGGATATTTCAAAATGTCCATTCCCTCCCCACTCCTGGGGAAGGATACTGCAAAATCCCCATTCCTTCCCCACTCCACTAACCACCTTTCCAGCTCCGTTCTCCTGTGCAGGGCAACAAAAGAAGACTCAGTTGATCACCTGGGAGATGGGAGGCAGGAATAGACAGACCACACTGAACAGCTGGCAGACTGGGAGGCAACGAATAGATCGATTGGGTGCCCCAGCCTTACAGGCTAGGCCTCCCTGCAGCCCCCTGCGAGCCAAAGTGGGGACTCCTGGAAGGGGCAGGATGGGCAGGGCAGGGCCAACCAGAGGTGGTATTTGCTGGTTCTCCGAACTACTCAAAATTTTCAGTATTGGTTCACCAGAACCAGTCTGAACTGGCTGAATGCCATCTCTGCTATCCAGAGATGAGTAATGCTAGCATTGAAGCAAAGGGTCTATCTCAGCATGGAAGGGAATTTCTTGTCAAACTACCACAAGCAAAGAAATATGACAGATGGTATACCAGCACAGGTGGTGAAGAGCACTCTGTGCAAACACCACTATGCACGAATCCAAAATAAGTGATGACTTTGAGAGCATTCCTGAGCTGCAAATCTGACTTTTAAATTAAAGTGCAAAGAAGCAGGTGCATCAGCTAAAGAAATAAATTGTTCACGCAAACAGGAGGTCTTGTTAGCACTTCCTCGTAGAATGACACCTCCTGTATACGGAAATGAACTCAGTGTACATGAATAAGTAATTTTTCATGACAGATCCTTGCCTACCTTACAGATGTCTGCAAAGTACTCTTGTAAAGACTGTTTAATATTTCTCCTTTTTCTTCTCCTTCCTCTCCTGCTTCTTTCTGTGGCAGAGGTAAGGGCTCCCAGGCTCCCAATCTGACCAAGGAAATGCTTTTTCACAGAGAAAAATGCAGAAATCAAATCTAGACTTTATTTGGACGTTAAGAAATTCTTTTTTTTGCTAGAATTCTAATGGGAAAATTGTCCTCAGGTCCACCTGCTTGCAATATTATTTTCTAAGCAAATAAAACCTACTAATCTCCTCACAAGCCTGCTTCTTTTTTATCAAGCTGCATTTGAATGACTTCAGGACAATCTAGAAGATATTGGGGAGGAATAGGATATTACTAAAACACATGACCCTTATACTGATGGCTTGTTATATACATAACTGAAGTATATAGCTATCATATACTGTACTTGATCCATTACATATGGTAAATATTTTCTTTTACCTATTTCTAACCTTGTTAATTTATTTGTTGCTGTCACACTGTGGCTGTTAGTTTTGAATAAATAGCTGATATTAATCACCAGAGAGCCATTACGTACTACCAGCATGATACTCGATCAATGCCAGAATGGTGCTTGTCACTAGAGGAATATTCTTAGAGGAATTGAATTTTGCCAGGATGGTAGGGATGCGTGTAAAGTCTAGAAAAAAAGGGAACGTGTGTTGTATCTCTGCTGACAAATATTACACACAGAACATGCTTTATGAAGAAACTTCTGTCCCGTAAAAGATCCCTTCCAACCATTTGTTCTATGACTGAGCTCTATCATTGGATATCTATATAACACAGGTAGTCCTTGACTTATGACCATAAGTTGAGCCCAAAATTTATGTTCCTAAGTGAGACATTTGTTAAGTGAGCTTTGATCCATTTTTCAACATTTCTTTCCAGAATTGTTAAGTGAATCACTGCAGTTGTTAAATTAGTAACATGGTTGTTAAGTGAATCAGATGTCTCCATTGACTTGACTTGTCAGAAGGTCAAAAGTGATCACGTGACTCCGGGAGTCTGCAACTGTCCTAAATATGAAACATTTACCAAGTGTCTGAATTGTGATCATGTAGCCACGGGGATGGTGCAACAGTTGTAAGAGTGAAAAATGTCTGTAAGTGACATTATGCCGTTTTAACTCTAAATGTTCACTAAACAAACTGTTGTAAGTCGAGGACTACCTGTAGATTTATGAACTGTTCATCAAGTGAGAAATAAAATGGCAATGAAACATTCAAAGAACAATACGAAGTATGACCTTTCATTTTTATTACATGCATAACAAAAGAGGTGTGATTGTGTGTGTGTGTGAGGGAGGAGTACAATAGTAGACACTTTTAGCCTCATTGCTATCTTAACGCCACCTTGTTGGGGTGTGAAAGAAGGAAAGAAGCATCTCTTCCTCCTTATTTTCTTCTTTAGGAGCTATTCCAAAGCATTAAATTGGTGCATGTATATACAATGTGAAAGATGTAGGGCTAGCTAGAGGCAAGTTGGGGACAGGAGCGACGTAGTTTAAAAGCGTTGGCCACTTAAACCTTAACTTAAAAGCATTATTGGAAGTTCCAGGCAAGTAACGTGTTCTTAATTATTCATTTTTTTTTCTTGGCAGCAGCTAAAGACTTAAGTAACAGCTTCTGTCTCTCCATATTTAGTGTATTATTTTTTTAAAAAAGGCAAAGGGGAGGCCAAAGTAGTTCAAAAATGATGTTCACTCTTTTTTTTAAAAAAAACAAAAAACCATAGAAGTATGTTACCAAGAGTTAGACAAAGGGGGAACATAATCATCAGCCGCTGACAGGCAATGACATTTTTATAGGCCTTCTGGCAAAAGCCCAGTGTGAAAGAAGCTGACAGGTCCTTGGCTTCCATTTCTGGACTGTTAGCAGAATTTTGCTATAGGCTAAGTGTTGAGAAGTCCCAGTAATAAGGAGCCACAACAAGGGCTGGATTGGTTGTTTGGTCTGTCTGTCTTCCTTTCCTGTTCCAGGGATGCCTCTCGCAGCAGCTGTATGTTTATCTTCAATCATTTTGCTGTCCTCTACAATGGGAAAACTTAAATAAAAAAGGTTGGACCGAGATCAGCTGCAGGGAAGGGCCTTTAAAACACTGGTGCGTGACATTTATTTGCTTGAACTTCTTAACACTGGCTGACAGAGTGAAATAAATGGGGATCCAGCTGGGCGAGGAAAGGATGTGGCCAAACCCCAGCAAAGTTGTTCTAATGGCCCATTTAGCTCAGTAAGATCTGTCCTGATAGGAGTTAGTCCTCAATGTCACTTGCTTTGCAGATTATGCTTGCATGTTCAAAGCTTCAGGCAGTTTGAGCTTTAAGCAAGATGCTAGGCAACAAAAAGGAAGTGTCACCTCTAGTGTTGTGGTTAAAGACCATTCAGATGCCAGATTTCTATAGCTTTCGTATGTCCTTGAATCAGATTGCATTATTATCTATAGCTACTTTTATTACATCCTCTGGCAGAGACCTCTAAAGCCTGATTTCCATTTGTTTTACATTAACTGAATGCCGATTTCAAGTGCTTTGAACAACAATTACTTCATCGTTTTTGCAAACTTAACCATGAATTGAAATCTGGATGTTTTCAACGTAAGTATGTTTAGGATTTTACCTTAAGAGCCAGTTCACACAACAGGTTCCATCATGACAGTGACCTAGATCTACCCATCTGTGTTTACTGGGCTCCAGAGCATGCATATATTCTGGAATACCATTCATACTGCATAGGAATTCCTGCTACAATTTGCTACATTCCAACAGCTAATTTTTTTTTTTTTTTTGGTCTTTTAATGACCCTGTAATCCCTTACATCGGGGTGGACTCGGGGCAACTGAATGGAGCTGAGTGTTTGCTGGCCGGATGCCCTTCCTGTCGCCAATGCAGAGTTCGCAGCAGATAATTACTCACTGTGCCCAGAGAGAGAAATAACTGCCGCTACCTAGGATCAAACTCACAGCCTCCTGATTGTGAGGCGAGAGCTCCACCTCTAGGCCACTGCATCACTCCATATTCCAACTGCTAATGCCAGTGGAAAAACAACAAATTTCAGGTGACAAGAGGGGGAAACAGACAGATTAAACAGATTAACAGAGTTGGAAGGGACCTTAGAGATCATCTAGTCCAACCCCCCTGCTCAAGCAGGAGACCCTGCACCATTTCTGACAAATGGCAGTCCAATCTTTTCTTGAAAATCTCAAGTGATGAAGCTCCCACAATTTCCAAAGGCAAGCTGTTCCATTGGTTGATTGTTCTCACTGTCACAAAGTTCCTCCTCATTTCTAGGTTGAATCCTTCCTTGGTCAGTTTCCATCCATTATTCCTTGTCTGGCCTTCAGGTGCTTTGGAAAACAGCTTGACCCCCTCCTCTCTGTGGCAGTCCCTCAAGTATTGGAAGACTGTTATCATGTCTCCCCTGGTTCTTCTCTTATTAAAACAGATCTAATAAGATCCAGGATATAATAGATATGTCCCAGTTTGCTCTTGATCTCTGTTCCTTGTAATCAAGGCTGATTCTGTCACAGACAGAAAGCCAGCATGCTATAATAGTGTCATTATCCAGAATAATGTATGGGATTATAATCTTCCACAGAGCTTTTATGTGAAATTAACATAGTTGCTATTGTGGGGTCCAGTTTGCAGCTTGCTTATTGTAGAGCTATTCAGGTAGTCCTCGATTTATGACCACAATTGAGCCCAAACTTTTTGTTGCTAGGTGAGACATTTGTTAAATCCCCTTTTATGACCTTTCTTGCCACAGTCATTAAGTGAATCACTGCCATTGTCAAGTTAATAACATGGTTGTTAAGTGAATCTGGCTTCCCCATTGACTTTGGTTGTTAGAAGGTCGCAAAAAGGGATCACATGCCCCTGGGATACTGCAACCATCATAAATATGAATCAGTTGCCAAACATCCAAATTCTGATCACGTGACCATGGGGATGCTGCTGTGGTCATAAGCGAAAAATTGCCAATTTTTTCAGTGCCTTTGTAACTTCGAACGGTCCAGTCACTAAATGAATTGTTGTAAATCAAGGAGTACCTGTAATCTAGACATGTCCCAATCTCAGACACTTCATCTTTTTAGTCTGGGTGGGTTCACTGCTATTCTCAAGTCAGCTGAACTGGAGAATAATTCACTGTAACCTGACTTCCCCTATATAAGAAAGATATGTAAAAGACAAAGCACATTCTTAGCTAGTTTAACAGTTGGCAAAGAGAACCTAGGATTATTGTTCATCCGATCATTTCCCTAAACTAAGATTCTGAGTCATCCATGTCCGGATAAAACTTTTCAAAAGTCTTACAAGAAGCCATGACAATGGAATGAATATTGTAAAATTAATTTGGGACTTCCACATATATTAAACCCTTAATTTAACTGTTGAAGGGAATGAGGGATGAGCTTGAGGATTTTGCCTACGTATTCATATTTTCTCATGCGTAAATTGGAGGAAAGTAATAGAACTAAAGAAACCTCATAGCACTTCCACCACTCAATCTCTTACAAAGCAACTGAAGCATAATTGATTTTAACTACTGCAAGGGCAAAAAATAGAGAAGATATAGGCAACAGAATGTGCCAGTCATTATACTTTATCTTTTCTGCTAACCAATCCAACTAGGTAAAGCATATTAGTCTTTGAGAGGAAGTCATTCAGTGCTGGATCATAAAAATGGCACTCCAATACAAAAGGATCAAAATCTTCCAGAGTTTTCCAAGTTTCCCTACCATTCCTTTGTTCTATTTAAAAGCTTTGGTGAGTTTTGAAAATACCTTAATTGCAGGCTATCCATTTTGCAAGTTCAACCTTATCCCAATAGCTGTGACCATGTCTACATGTGCTGCAGCAGCTGGATTGGAGGTGTGGTGGATCAGAAAGAAGACTTCCAAATGAATCTAAGATCTAAGAAGAGTGTTTGAAGTGAGAGAATAATGGCTGGCTTGAATCCAGAAGCTAAGAGGCCGAGTTAGGCCAGAGTCCCTCTCAATAGGAAAATGAACAGCCCACAAGGACTTCAGAGCCACAGTGGTTTGAAAGAAAAGATCAGTTTGCAGCTGTTTCAAATAAACCAGAGCAGAATCAGAAACAAAACAACTCAGCTCGAGAAAACATATGACCCTGTGGGATCAGGGAAAGGATAATCTGCACCACCTTATCCAGCAGAATGTCAATCCTTTGGTTGGAGATTACAACATCCCCAATTCCCAGTTTATCAGCCCTTTGGCCCTGGTGTAGTGCAGGGTAGCAGATGGTCGTCACATCTTGGATGCAGCCCTAAGAGATACTCATTTTTGTCCTTCCTCCACTTACTTCTTTGCAGGGGTGGACTTCAAAAATTTTAGCAAGCAGTTCTCTGCCTGGTTGCTGGGTGGGTGGGGCCATGGTGGGCGTAACCTAGTCAGTCTCCTGCACCATGGCGGCGGCGGGGGGCGTTTTTGCCCTCCCCAGGCTTTGGAGGCTTTTCTCAAGCCTCCGGGAGGATGAAATCAGCCTCCAGGCTCCGGAGGCCCTCTTCCTGGACTTCTGGTAGGCCCATTTTTCACTCTCCCGAGACTCGGTGCACGCCCTGCACTTACCTGCATCCAAAATGGGCTGCGTGGGGACTCCTGGGACGGATGGGGTGGGCGGGGCCAGCCAGGAGTGGGATTTTGGGGTTCTCCAAACTGCACAAAATTTTAGCTAGAGGTTCTCCTGAACCCCTGCGGACCCCCAGCAGCCCACCCGTACTTCTTTGTCCCAGCTATCTCTGTTTTGGGGAATGCATTCTATTGTACAGTGTTCGGAGGCCAAGTATCATCTTTGCTTCCAAAATGCTTGTGTTCCTCTTGTGCAATAAATCAAGCATGAATGAGATAATGGTCACCAGCAGTAGGCATATCAGGAGGTGAAAAACCTGCTGTCTTCCCTGCTTTTAGTCTCCAGAAAAGCTTTCCTGTCCATTAGCCAATCTCTCTGTAGTCTAGAAGCAATAACTGCACATAGTTTCTATTGTAGAAATCCAACCATTTCAATGTAGGTTCGGCCATCTTTTTCAACAATTATGTCATCATTTGGGCCGTTTCAATTCACTAACACACTAATGGACTTCTGTTTCTTTCAGTTGGATGAAAATGCTCATCTACTGCCATCAAATGGTCTTTGTTTATTTTTACTAGGGAAAATTGGTGAAAGGGATTATTTCCTTTGCTTTGTGGGTGGGAGTGGGAAGGGAATAAAAAACAGGGAAGCATTTTGACCTGTGACTATTAACATTTCATGTTTAGAAGGTAGGTTTTCCACCTTCTTTTTTTTTGCAGTCTCTGAGCCAATAAAAATCAGTTGAGCACAATTCTGCTTGTAAAGCACTTCCAAATTGCCCAGTTGGGCTTCACTGCCTCTGCTCCAAGCATCTTCTTAGGAAATAATGGGGATTCTGATATTAGCCAGTAAAATCTCTCTCGTCTGCTCTGCTTCTTCCTTTTATGGGGGAGGAGTTTAGGAGGGTTTCTGTTAGCATCTCCCAATAGCTGGAAGCAATCTGCAGCGTACATTAATTGCAGTCTTCCGCCTAGACCCACCTCTAAGCACTTAATAACTTTGTAATTAAAGTACAATTAACAAATTAACTTGTACCCATCAAAGGGAACGCTGTTGTTGTTAATGAGGAGTTAATTAGCCTATGTCACTGAAAGATCCTTAGGGGCATCTTGAAGAGCAGAAACACTTGCTACATATGTCCGAGGTTAATGGTGTCAGCAGTACACAAATTAATGGATGCTCCTTTGCCTGGGCCTGTCCTTTTCTGCACAGAGACAGGCCAGGTAACAAAGTGCCTCATTTATTTCACAGCCAGGAAACAGGGGCTTTCTATGCAGGTGACTTTGAAAAAAAAAATTGAAGAGCGCTTTGAATTAAGTCCTGTTCTGTTAATTCAGTTAATTCAGAGATACAATATTTGAAATAAACTGAGAAATGAAGTCCATTTCTTTTCTTCTTCTAGTGGGATTTTCTTAGACCGTTTGGAAAAAACTGTTTTTGCTTATGTAAAGATAAAATCTATAATTGTGGTTTTAGCATGATACTTTCCCCCTTTATTATTTATGGGGTTTTTTATTTTACTGGAATGTTTATTAGCACAGCAAATAGCTATAAAGGTTGCAATTCTAAAAAAAACAAAAACATTTATTAGAAAGCATGACTCTTTGGATACTATGTGCGTAATTTTCATGTAAGCATAGATAAAGTTACCTTATCAGTAAAATTCCTGCAAACTCCATATTTTACCACTTGGAATAAATTATACAAATTAATCAATTATTTTTTGAAGTGTTTGTTTGTTTGTTTGTTTGTTTATTTGGCATGCAATCCTATCAGTCATGTTGATAATTGCATGTATTACTTTCCAAATGACCTCTTTTAGAAAAAGCTTTTTAAAAGCCATCTCTTCTTTTTTAAAAGCATAGAGTATTTTTAATCGGGCTAAAAGAAGCTTTAAAAAATTAGGAATGGCACTTTCCTTTTATTTTATTTTTCTTATTGAGTCTCTGCCCAATATACTACACAGGAAAATGGAGATTTTCTGTTTCCAAAAACGGAAATGGAACAAAACTGTTCCAAGACTACACACAGTGTTTAATTTCCTGTTTCCAGCCAAAGTAATAATGTAATTAGGTTATACTTAACTTTTTTGCCAATATTTTAGTGGCTCACATGTATAATTTGTAATGTTCGACAAAATGCCCCTATAGGATAGGAAATCTAGCGTTTGCCAGATGTTTTGGACCACAGCTTCCATAATCGCAGATCCTTGCAATGCTATTAGGGAATAATGGCAGTTATACCCCAAATCTAGAGGTATCAGATTGTTTATCCCTGATGTTTTTCAAGTATCTATAATCTTCATTTAAAAATGGATTTGTTTATACCCTACCTTTATTTTGTAAATAAATAATTCAAGGTGGCAAACACATACAATATTCCTTCTTCTTATTTTCCCCACAACAACTCTGTGAGGTGTGTTGGGCTGAGACAGAGTGACTGGCCCAATGTCAGCCAGTTGGCTTTCATTCCTAAAATGGGACTAGAATACATGGTCTTTGGATTTCTAGACTGGTGCCTTAACTGCGAGACCAAATTGACACAAATTCTGCAGTCCTTCTAATTTTTCAGGCTCTGATATACGTCAGGGATAATTACTACTACTATATAAAGAAATGGAACAACTACTTTGAAACATTCAGTCTAATTCTCCACAGGTTTTCCATTTGTTTTTTCCTTGAATCCTTCCTCCACAGTTTATCCTCTATCAAATGTCTATGGAGATTCTCAATCATCCAGGTCATGGTTGTCTCAAAGATGCTTTTCCAAAAGGCAACTGGAGTTTCTTGGGATTTTTTTCTTGAAAATGTTTCATTTCTCATCCAAGAAGCTTCTTCTGTTCTGAAGAAGTTCACTTCTGAACTGAAGAAGCTTCCTGGAAGTAAAGCAAAATGTTTTCAAGGAAAAAACCCCAAGAAACTCCAATTGCCTTTTCGAAAAGCACCTTTGAGACAGCCTCTATCAAAGTTCAAAAGATATGACTTAGAGACACATACCAAGACCTTAGTTTTGTCTTGACTGAAAATCATATGGCAGCAGAATTTGAACATGGACAACTAATATAGTTTTCTAACTTGCTCGTAGTTATATTTCTTTTACTAAAGAAATGAACCCCCATCCCAAAGCACAATTGTTTAATGCCATTTTGAAATAAGGTCAACCACTAAGCAACCACAATTCCTGTTTGTCTGTCTATGGAACAGAGAGCTGCTCCAATGAAGGAATTATGCTTTTAAATTCTACCATTCAAACATTAAAAGAAAAAATGCAAACACAATTCTAGTTTTACAACTTAAAGTCAGAATGATTTGCAAAACACTACTTTCAAAATCCAATATTTTCTAACTGATCTTTCAAGCATAAAAACTTGTGAAATAATTGATCATTGCCAAACATGCCATTGTTTTTCACTGTCACACAATCTTCAAAGTCTTTGATAAGATATGCCAGCTATCAAATCACATTTAATAAGAAGAATATTAGCTATCAAACACTGACAAATATCAAGTATTAAAACTTAATAGCACAATCAAATGACTGAAATAAAAGAAGCTGCTTTCAGAAAAGCATCACAAAAAGATGGCATGTTATTCCATCTTAAACAACAGGAAGAAACATCAAAAACTGGAAATCATCAATCACATTGCAACCACAACAGAAATTAAAACTCAGAATGCAAAGAAAAATGCTCCATGACTAACAAGAATGCTGATGTTCTGAACAGGTGGTTGAGTTATTGATCTATCTATCTGTTGTAAAAGCAATATAAAAATGAACACAAATTAATACAAAAATAATGAAAGGAAAGTAAGGAAAAAAATAGATCTTTTCTGCATAGAACTTTTAAGCCTTCATCAAATCTTGATCAGTAACTTTTGTGGTTGAAAAGGGCCTTTGACTCCCCAGTTTCAGCCTGCCTGAATATGCTTGGCTTACCTCATAAGTCATTGTTTGGCCACTTGACTTTAAAAAGACTTCACCCTTGAACTCAGTCCAAACAATAAGGACCATGATTACTTGCCTGCACTTTTTTCTGAGCAATTTGTGTTCCCAGATGATATGTCCAATGTATTAGGTTATCCATATTCTTATTACGAATCGAATCGAATCGAATCGAATCGAATCGAATCGAATCGAATCGAATCGAATAGAATAGAATAGAATAGAATAGAATAGAATAGAATAGAATAGAATAGCAGAGTTGGAAGGGACTTTGGAGGTCTTCTACTCTTATCCCCTGCTTAGGTAGGAAACTCTATAGCATTTCAGACAAATGATTATCCAATCCAGAGGTGGGCAAATATGGCCCCTTTATGACCTGTGGACTTCAACTCCCAGAATTCCTGAGCCAGCTTAGCTGTCCACCCCTGATCCAATCTCTTTTTAAAAACTTACAGCATTGAAGCATTTACAACTTCTGGAGGCAAGTTGTTCCATTGATTAATTGTTCTAACTGTCAGGAAATTTCTCCTTAGTTCTAAGTTGCTTCTCTCTTTGATTAGTTTCCACCCATTGCTTCTTGTCCTGCCTTCAGGTGTTTTGGAGAATAGCTTGACTCCCTCTTCTTTGTGGCAACCCCTGAGATATTGGAATACAGATATCATGTCACCCCTGGTCCTTCTTTTCATCAAACTAGACATACCCAATTCCAGCAACTGTTCTTTATATGTTTTAGCAACCACTCCCCTAATCATCTACTCATCTAATCATATAGCTTTGTGTATGTGTGGTAAAAAAAATAAAGACCTGCCCTAAATATCCACCTTTCATTTATCTGTGGTCTGGGATTCATTTTTGTGTATAGTAGATGGTTTTTCATAAAGGAGATGTTTTTGCATGGCTTTATTACCTGGGCATAGCTGAATTAGAAGCTCCATGACTAACAGAGCTACCTATTCTCTAACTGACCTCAGTCTGACTTTGTCTGTGTTCTGCCCTGTTGGTAATTCAACCTTCTGCCTATTTATCCTTGAATATGTTTTATTTGTTACTTCAGCTTTTTTCCATGATAGGCAGGTTGAAATAAACTTTACTGAACCCTGTTCACCTCTGACCTAGAATAGGGATTTGTTAAATACGTTCATGTTACTAAAATATTTTTAAAAATTTATTTATTTATTTTATTTGTTTCCATTTCTATACTGCCCTTCTCCAAATAGGACTGAGGAGGCCCACTCTGTGCAAGCGTACAGCGTAAGAACCTAATGATGTAGATTACAAATGGCTTTTAAGATTACTATCCAAAATTGTGGCCAGAGAAATTCTCTACATTTTCCCTAGGGGAAATAGAGATTTTTTTTCCCAAAGTTTCTCAAGGGCAAGTTTCTTTTAGTGCTTCTGTTGAAAAAGCCCACAGGAAGAGGTTTCCTCTTGGTGATTTCCTGGGGTTCAACTGAACAATGGGAAGCCAGGGAAGATATAGGTTTGCTAGAGATACGACAGTAACATAAGAATAGACTGATCATACAAGGCCATTAGCTGTTTCCTAATAAAGGAAGTGAAAGAAATCCACATAGCTGACATCTCCATTCATCAAGTTGACACAAAATATATGAAAGGGTTAAAGTTGAAATAACAGAGGCCACTCAGTTACTTTCAGGGCAGAGCTTCTGAAAACCATAACAAGTTGTTAGATAATGGCTCCCTGGACTCTTTTGGTTGATGCCAAATCTGAAACCGAGGTGGGCACATTTCTGAAAGGCTTTGGTCAATGCCTAGAATGCACTACCTGACTCTGTGGTTTCATCTCAAAAGCCCCAAAATTTTAACCTAAGACTGTCTACTGTTGACCTCACCCCATTCCTAAGAGGTCTGCAAGGGGCGTGCATAAGAGCACCAGCGTGCCTACCGTCCCTGTCCTAATGTTTCATCTATTTGTATCTATTTTATGTATCCAATCTATGTTTATACTTATTATCTAATACATTCTTGACAAATAATATATATATATATATATATATGTGTGTGTGTGTGTGTGTGTGTGTGTGTGTGTGTGTGTGTGTGTGTGTAAGTTTTCACGGGTATGTATGTGTGTATAGTTAATATTTCAGGTTTCTTCCCGTGTAATTGTGGATATATCCCTAAAAGGATAGAAGCGACGTTTTGGCAGAATCCCATCTGCCATCATCAGGCTTATGTCAGCAGTCATTTTGCACTAACTTATCTATATCTATATCTATATCTATATCTATATCTATATCTATATCTATATCTATATCTATATCTATATCTATATCTATATCTATATCTATATCTATATCTATATCTAATCTATCTATCTATCTATCTATCTATCTATCTATCTATCTATCTATCTATCTCCATGCATCTGCATACACAGACATCAGTTCCGCCAGAACTGACAATAAAGCAACTGCATAGTAAAGGAACTATGTGTGTAGGTATGCACACGCACATACAAACATGCAGACAGCCAAGAACAGCTTTCAAAGCGAACTTGCAGCGTTTCCAATTTGCTGGAAGACTTTGAGGCAGTTTCTTTGCTGTGCTAATACGCTTTGATGAGCACCTCATTCAAATGTTTTGCATAGTTCTATATCATAATACCAATTACCAAAACACCACTTCCTTTAGTCCCCTGTTACGTTTCCCAGAAAGATATTGTTCTGCATCTTATTAATTTAAAAATGGAAAACGCTAAACTATTTTAGGAAATGGCTTTCAAATGCATCAAAGATGTCATCAAAGCCCATTGTTGTGAAATCAGATCAGCCTTCAGAACAGAAGGCTGCTCTGTTAATTGAAAGAGTAAAAACTGAAGCTGAAGCCATTCTTGGAATGGTTTTCAAATGTGCATATCAAGTATTCACATTGTTTGATGAATGGTGGCATTAGAATAATCACCCTCTGAGAAACATTCTTGTCGTTTAGGTTACTCTGTCAGTTTAAACTAATATTGAGTTAGATGTTTTGTCATCATTGGAACTTATATGATGGTCAGCTAGCTGTGATTTAGCCTTAGAATTCTCCAAAATGAAAGAATGGCCAGCTAAATACTTAACAAAAACTGAGCCAAGAATTATCAGCATTAAATTGTCTAAATAAATTAAAGCTTTACAAAGGATAAAATGATAAACATCTTTGTGAGGTAATGTCTGATATGCACAAAAGAGTAGTCTGACTTGGGACAAATTGATTGATTATGTATCTGTTATCATTAATTTGTTCTTCTTTATATTTAATGTTAGTTCAATTTTTTTCACAGTGCTCCTTGACTTTCATTACTAGAATATTTACAGCTTTCAGAATACAGCAATGTATTGTAATGTTACAGTAATATTATTACCATAGCATGGATTATTGAGTTTTTTTCTATAATTTTATAACCAAATTCGTTTTCTTCCAATCTAGCTCCCTTAATATATATTCACCATATAGGCATACACTCCCAGCATTCTTCCTTCCTCCCTCCCAGGACACATACTCTATTACCACCACAATGAGGTAGCAAGCAGAACCTGAAGGAACCTGAAGGAATTAGATGTTAGCATCATCTGAATCTTAATAAAAATCATCATCATCATCATCGTCGTCATCGTCATCGTCATCGTCATCGTCACCATCATCACCTTATTTGATTTGGTGCTGCCTGATTACAAACAACTTTGGGTGACTCTCAATAACTAAATCGTATAAATTGTCACCCTAAAGAAAAACCAAACTGGGGGTGGGGGGAGAGACAGGATAGCAAAAGCAACACTCTCAAATATTTAACATCTAATAGCAAGAAGAGTAGGCTCCAACCACTGTAGCTTAGAAGAACTGCCAGATCTTCATGGATCTCTGGAATGCCAGCAGAATGGGAGTGATACCAGATCAGGGGGGAGGAGAGATTTAATTTACTCCTGAACCATTTATATTTGAATTTTTTGGGATGGATGAAATGTGTTCACTTTTCGGCAGTGAGGTAGTTTCATATAGAGGAAGGTCAATGTGGAGGAAGGTCTGACCAATAATCTTCTGTGCAGTTGAAATGTAATGTACTGTTTAAAAACAGAATAATCTCTCTCTCCCCCCCTCCCCCCCTCTTTCTCGTAGTGAGGAGGTGGATCATCATGAGGGAAGGTGTATATTCCAGAGGAGTACGAAGCAACTCAGCCCAGATATTATGTGTGAGAGACAGAGGGTGAAGGCAATTCCTCCCTAATAATTCACAGAGCATATTGTAGATATAGATAGTAGAGTCTTCAGTCTGACAAGAATTTGTCTATAGGCGTGAAACAATCAAGAACTCAACTTAGAATTACCATGTGTCATTTTTGGTTCTGGGCCTAACAATCAATCATCTCTACCTACTTAGTTTAATACTTTTTTCCTTTCCCTCATTTAAGTTTCTGTTGTTTCAAAACAGCAGTATCAACACAATCATTTTCATACTTTTGTAATTAATGTTCGGGCCAAGTGACATTTAAAAAAATATAGAATTTGTGCCTGTATTCATCTGTACATGTATATGAAAGCCAGAATGGTATAATGGTTAAATTGGTGGACTAGGAGAATAGAGTCCCAGGTTCTATCCTCTCATTTGATATGGAAGTTAAATGGTGATTTTGGGGTAGTCATTCTCTTTCAACTCTATTACAAAAAAACAAATAAACTAACCTCTGTTTCTCGGCATTGTAAACTATGGTCCATAATCGTCAACCTTCAGTCTTGATCCTGCTGTGGAATTATTTGAGGCTGACAATAATCAGTTTATCTCTGTGTTTGTCTACTGCATTTGAACCATTCAGAAATGTCATACGTTTTGAATTCTGATCGAGATATTTATGAATCTTGTATGCAGCAGTTTAAAACTAGGATTATTTTTAATTCTGTCTTTGCTGGCATTTTCTGTCCTATGCTTGGCTACTGCACCTGTGGAAGTTTGTGCTCCATTTCAGAATCACAGACTACAGTCAAGGTCATTAAAATATGTGTATAAATTGTATAATTCATGTATAAAGCCACTCAGAGTCGTTTCATTACAAGATGGGTGGCAAATAAATCAAATCAATCAATCAAAAACAATGATAAATTCCAAATCAACACTATATATCTCATGCTATCTGAACAGTATACCTGTCGTTGGAAAATATGACCAAGAAGGTGTCCCATATTTTCACATAGTAATGCTAGAGAATCAATGTAGAGTTTAGGCTTGGAAAGGAGAAGCTTGTGTTTGAATCCCTTTTAATCACAGATTTCACTTTGTGACCTTGAACTCTTTGTCAGCCTAGCCTACATCACAGAGAAAGGAGCATGTAATCAGATCATTCGTACCTTACATTGCCTGAATCCTTTACAAGAAATACAGGATGCAGCAGTTATAAATAAATATTGGTGATTAAACTTAGCTTACCCTGTATCCACCTGATCTCTTACCTTATTGTACTGGAATAAATCATAGTTCCCCCCTTATTTATTTTTTTTAATGGGTGCTTACTTGCCCCTGATTGACCAACCTGCTCTAGTTTCATTTATACAAGGCCAAATGCTTGACACAAAACAACAACTATTGAACTGATTCAAACTCAGATGAATGGCCTCGTGGTCAAAGGCCACTTATCTCATTATCGGTCACCTCAAACATACGATCCCTGGAGGCTTAGGCATGCACTGATAATAACTGCACGCAGTTTATTCCTCAAACCGGCCCATGATTAGGGCTGGTATGTTCAGCCTCCTTGTTTATTCATTTAAAAAGCACTGGACGTGATTGGGAAAAATATCTATCCCAAATAAGAAAAGGGCCCCCTATTTCTGCAGCTGTGAGTGACCCAGATAAACTGCTGAGTCTTTCATTTGTCTTTATATCGCTGGACTCTATCTATTACAGGGCGATTTCCCCTAGCATTTAGCATCCATGCCATAATTCTATTTCCATAAGTGATTTCCCAATGCAAATATGTGTTACTACTGCTTAAGGCTTTTCTTGTCCTTGTTTCTCACCACCGCCCTTCCACATCCAATGGGATTACGTGCCATAACTACTTCATTACTGAATATGTAAGTCTTTGTTCTTTGCAATTCCTCCCCCGCAAAGCTTAGCCATCTTAACTGGCATCTATGGTAATTTGCACACCCACATTGCTTCCTGCTCCAGGGGGATATTACAAAAAGGGCCTTCCACGGTGGCAAAATTAGATCTGCTATGAATAATTCCCCTCCAGTCCCAGGCAAGTGAAAGGCAACATTTTAGTAAATCAGATAGAAATGTATAGAAAAGCAAACTGTTATTATTACTAAGGAACAGGAAGAAATCTCTTCTGGGCACACAGGCTATTTTTAAGCTCCCCCCCCTTTCCTTTCTGAACTTGTCTAAAGGAATTCTAGTATGATGGATAACCTAGGATACATCACTGGAACTATGGCATTTCAGATTTCCCCCCACTATCTTCTCTTCTATTTTTAGATGGATTTTGTTTTGCAGATGTGTGTGTGTGTGTGTTGACCTCATGGCTGCTTCAGCTGAAGTTTTATTTCCTTTCCATTCCTTTCTGCCCTTTTAAGCAAAGCTGCAGCATTTAAAAAAAAATATTTCTAAAAAGTATGGCGGTGATGAATCTATTGAGTGGGTGGCAAATCAAATCTGAGATATGGCTGTGCCACAAAAGCATATGAGTGTATGGTTCGTTTATTGCAGAATCATAGAGTCGAAAGAAGTTATTTGAATCATTAAGACCAACACTGCTTTGTGCAGAAGCCCACATTAAGGCCTCCCTGACAGATGGTTAGTTTGCCTCTGCATCAATGCATCCAGTGAAAGCAAGTCAACCATCTCTCTGGTAAACTACTCTTATTGCTAGAATTTAATTGGAATCTGCATCCATGAAACTTAAATCTATTACTCCATCTCCTGGACTTTGAAACAAGAGAGAACAGGTCTTGACCTTCTTCTGTGTAACATTATTTCAGGTATTTGAAGAGCGATATCATATCCTTCAACTCTTGTCAGTCTTCTTTTTCTCAAGGCTAAGCACTCTCAGTTTCTCCCATTTATCTGAAGAAAAGTTTCTAATCCCTTGCAAATCACTGGTATTCTCTTAATCTGGTCTGGATTAAGATCTCTCATAAAGCCTAGAACTAGATACAGTACTTGGAAGACACTGACCAAAGCAGATTGAAGTAAGACTATGATTTTGAAATTGTTGATGAAGCCTAAAATTGTATTCATGGAGCAGTTTGCTCTCAGAAGCTACAAGAGATACCTCTCTCTTATCTTTTGTTTTCATTAAACTGTGGAGGTGAGATAAACCATTATGAGTTGCTAAACTTCTTTCATGGAATTTGCATGGATTTTTAGATCAGGAACTCAAGAGAAATACTCTGTATGGTTTTTAAATCAGTTATGAAGCTCTTTGTCATGCAATCTATCCCACATATAACTAATGTATTAATCAGAATATCATGGAATGCTTAGTCAAGTGTTTTGATGTAATCAAAGTATAATACATGTATACCCAGTGGTGGACTGCTGCCGGTTTGGACCGGTTTGGGCGAGCTGATAGTTGCGACCTGAGGGTGGGTCAGCCCACCCACCCCAGTGCTATGGCGTCCTATTTAGCCGTGTTTTTTAAGCCGTGCGCATGCGTGCAAGCCACATGCAAGAGCAAAGCACGTGCACGGATGGCACTTGCTCGCATTTTCAGTGCTGGGTGAATCAGTTTGTTAATTCATATGCTGCCCACCTCTGTGTACACCATTTGCAAATTTATTACATGATATGATTACCTCCAATATCAATTACTCCTTCCAAATAGATAGACACTCCTGCAGTTTGATTTTTAAGAGTTATAAACTTTACAGAATATACAAAAGCTATTTAGTTTAGACCAGTGGTTCCCAAACGTTTTCAGTCCACCGTCCCCTTGGTGCTACAAATTCATCCTCAGTGCTCCCCACCCCCACCCCTATAAATAGCATTGTTCAGAATAGCGGTTTGCATGACCCACTAAGGAAGATAGTAACAGTAAAATTCAAAACTGTAACAATTAATTGCACATTTATTCAAAATCCAATTTAAAAATCTTTTGTTAATTCAACAAAATTGCTGAACATGATCCAGTGATGCCAGGTTTTCAAAGTCTGATAGTCATTTATCAAGAACCTTAGTAACTACTAATTTAGTAAACTCAGTAAAATTTAGTAACCACTTCACTGTTCAGTAAATTCTTAATGTGATGGATGGGCTTAATGAAGTGATACCAGTTTCCCAATGTCTGGTTTTAAGTCACTTAGCAAGAGTCTTAAATCACCACGTTCAGCAATCTGGAGTCGATTTCGTTGCTTGGAGGGAAGTTGGATGACCATACTGAAACCACATTCCACCAAATAAGATGTTGGAAATGCAACAGGGAGTTTCTTAACAACTATCCATAGTGCAGGATAGCGATCAGAAATTTCCTTTTGTAACCAAACTCTTGGTACGATTTCTTAAACTTTGGCTTCAGCTCAATGTCATTTTGCAGCAGATTCAGCAGATTTTTCTGCTTCTGCCATTTCTGCTCTGAAAATCGGAATACTTACAATATGTGTGTGTTCACACCTGATTTGAAAAGAGTTACAGTTGCAGGGTGGGGAGTAGTAGAAACCTGCTTTTTTAATTTAAAAAAATAGAGAAAGTTTGCCGAGCCAGGCAAAACAGAGCAGCACACACGAGGCTTAGTGTGGCTGCCAGCATACAGTACGCGCAGGCGCAGGAGGTGATGGGACGAGTCGGGCCGGAACCTGAAGTGCTCAGCTGACTGGTGGCCGACATAGCCCCAGGCAGAATTGCGCCCTGCAAGGGGTCCACCTCCAGCACTCCTCTACTACCCATGTTGCCTCTTACCGCTCCCCTGCCCCCAGGGGGCAGTACCACCCACTTTGGGAACTACTGGTTTAGACTAAGGTCTTCAGTGTTTGGGTAGTGGAGGTGTGTATTCCTACTGTAATGTTGAGATCTTGTGGAGGTTTTTACAACTTGGCTGCTAGAGGAACACAATCAATTTACACAGCATGAGCTTCCCAGAATGCTGCCTGTTAATCTTAGTAGCTCACTTCCTTTCAGGATGTATTTACTATTCTTTCGCTGAAGAGCTGGACACATTTCCAAATTAAGCATTGTGATGCTACCATTGTGATATATTTCTAAGAAAGCTTTTGGTATGATGTTGAAAGTTGCACCTACCTTTACAATATTCTAGTTTCTCATTTTAAATAAATATAATAATTTGTAATGGGAAAAAAAGCATCTGGGATAGAGTGTGAAGTGCACCAAAGGGAATATCTTAAACAAGTCTTTGGCATACAGGGAATATGAGTCTCGTGCTGGAAACACCAGATTTCATTCCAGCTTGTGATGTGGCTTTGGACCATTACTTCACGGAATGAAGGGGTTTTCAATAAGCTTCATCCAAGAAGGAAATGGCAATTAGGAAAGTTATTAGTTGCATCCTATTCCCTGTTAGCTGAGTTGATTATTTAGGGGATGGAAACATAAACTGGGAGAAGCAGAAACTGAAAATATGCAGTTGCTTTGGATTAACAGTAAAGATGTTTCAGGATAGTTATCTTGTGTCAAAGGTAACAACTTACATTATTTTGTTCCATTGGGATCGAATCTATGACCAATGTGTAGAAGTCTCTTTATTCTATTATGAAATCCTTCAATTTTTAGGATTTTTTTTTCCTTCAATGTAAACACCTGCAATTGATTCTATCTCAAGAAGTGCTTTTGATCAGTACCATATTTTGAAAGCCAGAACACGTATCTTGATGGATAATGTCTTCTGTAATCAAAACTGCTGGGGAATAAATAGCAGTTGTGAGTCACATACCAATATTCACAATCTAGCTCACCTTTTTAAAGGGTGTAATGGTCAGCTTTCTGTTGTTTACAATCTTTATAAGACTAGTATCTTTTGGAAAAAGTATTACTGGAACCTACTTAAAATGTATTTTCACATTGGCTGTTTTTACCACTGCAGTTCTTAAATTACTGTATGTGTTTCCATACCTCGTCTGGGTTCAACTTAATTATTTCTGCTACAGCATGTATGAAGAGAGAAAATCCTTTGCAACTCTAAAGTTTTACAGAGCTTGTCAGTGGCTTCAAAATGATTTAGAAGAATTGAGTAATAAAAATAGTGTGGTATAATGCCTCAGAAGACATCAAGATTTTTGTATAATTGGAAAGGGTTATGAACAATCAGGGCTAGATAGCCATTTACAAGAAGGCAGGCCCAACAGATTCAGGAAAATTTAAGGTTCCCACAAATACTCTTTCCATCCATCCATCCATCCATCCAACAAACTGACAAAAAAAAAAAAAAAATCCTGCCAGAATCAATGAAGCTTCTTGGATGAGAAATGAAACAACTTCTTCTTTCTCAAGGAAAAAAACCAGTCTAGTTACCTTTTGAAAAAACACCTCTGAGACGATGGTCTCAACTTTGACCTTCATGCCTGAGAATCTCCATAGACATTTAACAAAGAAATAACAATTAAGAAAAACATAACCCTAATTTTAAACAGATAAATTAAGCCTGACTATGCTCACTGGCCATACAATACTCTGTCAAGTGAAGACAGGACAAATGGAAAAGTGGGAGAGGATGGAATCGAGTAACCAGAACAGGATTAAGACTAGAATCCCTTTTATTGCTAAAGCACCATAACTGATATGATGTGACGGGCTTCTGATGACCAAAAAAAAAAAAGCCAAAAGCAGCCTCCTCTACCCTTACATATGGATATGAAAAAGTGATTGCTGTAAGCAGAGAGGGCAGTTTTCTTTCTGAGAACAAATTATCCCCATTTTTTCTCTCCTCAGTTAAGAATTAGGGGAGCAGCAATTGGTTTCACAAATCATACTAACCAAATGTTTGCTTAACATTTGCTGAATAAATCATAATTGGTTTCATTTATGCTTCACTCTGTAAATCATGATTTACAAATCAGAATAGTTGGGCACAGACATACGATTAAACCAAAGCAAATACATTACAGTATAACTTGGTGATGAAGCTATTATGATCAATTTCTACCCTTCCATAGAGTTCTCAAATTACTGCCATGATAAAAGATAAACGATAGTAAAAGATAGAAACCTCTCTCATCAATCAGGTGCCTCAAAACACTTATTCTTAAGATTCTACAGTTCATCTCTCTGTCCTGGATAGTGACAGTAAATTTGCTTATAACTTATTCAGAGTTAATGTGTTGAAAATATTGTTGAAGCTCTTGCACCAAAAACTCTTAAACAGAATAAGAGAATAACAGAGTTGGAAGGGACGCTGGAAAGTCTTCTAGTCCAATTCCCTGCTTAGGCAGGAAGCCCTGTAACATTTCAAACAAATAGTCATCCAATCTCATCTTTAAAACTTCCAGTGTTGGAGTATCCAACTTCTGGAAGCAAATTGTTCCACTGATTAATTGTTCTATCAGGAAATTTCTCCTTAGTTCTAGGTTGCTTCTCTCCTTGATTAGTTTCCATCCACTGCTTCTTGTCCTGCTTTCTAGTGCTTTGCAAAATAGGTTGACCCCAGAGGTGAGTTTCAGCAGGTTCTGACCAGTTCTGGAGAACCAGTAGTGGAAATTTTGAGTAGTTCGGAGAACCGGTAGTAAAAATTCTGACTGGCCCCGCCCCCATCTATTCTCTGCCTCCCAAGTCCCAGCTGATTGGGAGAAAATGGGGATTTTGCAGTATCCTTCCCTTGGATTGGGGTGGGAATGGAAATTTTACAGTATCCTTCCCCTGCCACACCCACCAAGCCACGCCCACCAAGCCATGCCATGCTCACCAAGCCACACCCACAGAACCGGTAGTAAATTTTTTTGAAACCCATCACTGCTTGACCCCTCTTCTTTGTGGCAGCCCCTTTTCATTAAATTAGACATAGGCAATTTTCCAATTCTTTTATGGAAATGAATTTGGTACTTGAAGAATGAAAAAGGTGCTCAATAAATTAAAGAACTGTAGAACTGTGATTTTCAGCAGGTTTTTACATTGGCTAATGTCTGTTTTGAAATTATACAATCTCTGACTTATTTAGAAAAAGTCACCAAATTATAATGGGGACAGAAATGACTTTTTGGCCAATGTTGATCTAAATTGGTTTTGTAAGTGTTGACCTTATGATCTAAAGAGCAACTTCTCATTACTCAGAGATGAATTCAACTTTTCTTCATAACAAAACCTTTACCCTTGCTAGAGAATGATTTTTTTTCTAATTAGTGCTAATTCATTGAAATTCAGGCTCAATGCATTTGCAAAATGATGCCTCTCTTCCCTCCTTCTTCAGCTTCCTTTTGACAGCCTCTCACTTCTTTCTCCAGAGCACTGAAGAGAACACAGGAATATCTCAACTTCCTGCCCTGCAAGATTCACAAATAAGCAACCAAGCCAAATTTATGAGGAAAAATGATATGTTCTTGATAAAGAATTCCTCTGCACATGTTGCTAAAAGCAGTTCAGAACATGTCACATTCTTTGGAGTAAGAACATTGTTTTTTAAATATTAGTAGGGTTGAATAAGTGTTTAATAAGTATTCAATAATTAGTGTCTCAATTCTAAGAGTTCACATAAACATACTGATCAGTGGTAGGTTTCAAAAATTTTCACTACCGGTTGAGTGGGCATGGCTAGGTGGGGGGGGGCATGTGACTGAATGGGCATGGCCAACTTGAGATCACTCACACCCACACCCACTCAGTCACATGACCCCCCCACCTAGCCATGCCCACAGGAAAAGGTAGGAAAATTTTTGGAATTCCCACTTATCTACCCCCGCCCTTCCTTTGCCAGTTGCCCTCCTTTAGTGGCCCCAGCCCTAGCCCTGCTTTCTCCCCCATCACCACCTCTTTGTTTGGGCTGCTTACCTTCTGCAGCAGAGTCCAGAAGACAAGCTGACTGGAGTTTCTGACAGCCCCCAGCCAGCCGCTGCAGCCGCACAGCGGCTCTCAAAGAGGCAGCAGCTCATCTCAGGCTGCCGAAAAGTACCGGAGGTTGTGGAAAAAGCTGCTGCCATTGCCGCAGTGTTCTTTGTGCACGTGCATTGGCCTTGCAAGGCAATAGGATGCACGTGTGTGAAGAACATGGGGGCGACGAACATGGTGGGTGGGGCAAGCAAGTAGCAAGTGGGGGCCTGGTTCAGGGGCGTGTCCAGCTGACCATCACTACCAGTTCAGCAACCTTGGCCAAATTTCCCACCAATGGTTTGCATGAACCAGTGCAAACCGGCTGAATACCACCTCTGATACCAATGCTGATTCAGTTAATAACTTAAAAAAAGACAAATAAGAATGCCATTTACCTTTTTTCTTCTAAAACAAGAGCAATGATTATGATAATGATAATAACCCACAGTGAGACATTACCTCAATGTGTTAGTGGGACTTGTATGTTTCTCTGAGGATTAGAGCTATGCTAGGGGTTCAACCATACTGAAAGTGCTCATCAAAGGAGCCAGTCAAAGAGGGACTCTCTCTGTATGGTGAGATGTAACTTGCAGAAACCTATACTGGATCAGTCGTCACCTATTGTGTTACCAGTAACACAGTAGTAGTGTTGGCAAACCTTTTTGGCACTGAGTGCCTAAACGGGAGCATGCACATGCACGCGCGTGCCGGAAATCGGAAGAGCAGACACCTGATGTGCATGTGCGCGCCAAGCGGCTGCTCTTCCAGTTTCCGACATGTACATGCACATTGGCCACCTGGTCTTCCATTTTCTGGTGTGCTTGCATGTGTGAAGAGCAGCTGGTCGGTGTGCATGCATGTTCTGGAACCCGGAAGCATGCTCATTGGCACTGGGCAACTACTCTTCCTGTTTCTGGCACTCCTGCATGTGTGAAGACCAGCTGGCTGGTGCGCCAGAACCCGGAAGAGTAATGGGCGACGGCTCATGTGCCCCGAAAAATGGCTCTGCATGCCATCTCACTGGCTCAAGGTTGACTCAGCCTTCCATCCTTCTGAGATTGGTAAAATGGGGACCCGGATTATTAGGGACAATATGCTGACTCTGTAAACTGCTTAAAGAGGGCTGTAAAGCACTGTGAAGTGGTATATAAGTCTAAGTGCTTTTGCTATTGCTATAGGACTCAAAGCTGTTGGCTGAGGAACTGGGACCAGAAGCTTCAGGATTACTGGAAGAAAAATTGTTTACACATCACTAATATACAAAGCCTGAAAACAAAGGGAAAAAATATTTGCTATTACAAATCAAGTCCAACAAGGTTATTTGAAAAGAAGGTACCACTTCTGGAAAGCAACACCCAGAATATAAAAATAAGAGAACAAATCCACGTCAATTTAGAATACAAAATAATGTATTCACAAAAGTAGAATGAGAAGAACTGTAAAGATTTACTCACGGCAAAGAAATTGAAATTTTGCCAGAAATAGCTGAGACAATCCAAGGGGAGTCAATAGTAGAGAAGACGTCTTGCTATTAAACCATTCTCATTCCCAAACCAAGCACTCCCTCCTCTATCTTCTTGTCAGAAAGAACAAAGTCGTCTAACTGAAAAACAGGAGAACTGAAAGGAAAAATAACTGAGCATTTAGAACAGCCCAAAATATAACAGAATAAGGTTGGCTGCATTGAACTTTGTTAAAAAAAAAAAAATAGCCTTCACAAATGAAAATCTTGGATGCAAAATTAACAAACAAGAAAAAAAAAAGCCAAACAGTGCACCACAAAAATGGAAGATCAGCTGAGAAATTAAGATAATCATGTTAAGATCAGATGCAAACAAACTAGAACAGATGAAAGAAAATAAACCAAAGAACAAGAAGATCAAAGAATATCTCATGAAGAAATATCACCTAGAGACAAAGAATCTCAAGGAAGCCCTGGAAATAATAAAGCAGCAAATAACAGCTATGGCCAAAAAAATAAGCAGACACAAAACTTGAGTTGCACACTACAATACTGAACAAATTGGGTCACAGATATCAAACATCAAAAAACATCTGCCAGGCCATCCCATCTCTTTTACATAGATGATCTGTGTGGAAAAACTGTATGGAAAAACAGCGTCTGAAATGGATTGCTGCTGAACGCTGTCTGTATATACCCATGATGCGCGACCCCCCTGCACTCTGCCTGCTTTTGGCACACGATGGCAAAAAGGTTAGCCATCACTGGTATATACAGTCAAGACATTACAGTGGAGTTTGGATTGGCCAGACATTCCATCTTTTCCATCAACGGGGAAAAATAGTAAAAACTGAAGGAATCAAGATGCCCCATGGAAATAACATCAACAATGTGGATGAAGACAATTACCACAAGTATCTGGGCATCCTTCAGTCTGACAACATCAAGCACATGGATGTTAAGAAAGACGTTAGTAGTGAGTACATCAAAAGATTGAAGAAAATCTTAAAGTTTAACATCAGTGTAGAAAATAACATCAAGGTGATTAAAAGTCTATGGAGATCTCAGTCATCCAGGTCATGGTTGTCCCAAAGGTGCTTTTTTTCAGGAGACAACTGGACTTTCTTATTTTTTCTTTGAAGATGTTTCACTTCTCATCTTAGAAGCTTCTTCAGCTCTGATTGGATGGTGGGGAATGGAAGGATTTATATTCCTTGCAGACAGCAAGGCATTTGCATTATTTTAAAGAGTCACTGAGGCCACCTGCAGGTTCTGTGTCTCAGGCTTCCATTCACCACCATCCAGTCAGAGATGAAGATGTTTTTTGGATGAGAAGTGAAATGTCTTCAAAGAAAAAAAACAAGGAAGTCCTGTTGCCTCCTGTAAAAAGCACCTTTGGGACAAACAAGGTGATTAATACTTGGGCAGTTCCAGTCAACAGATGTACAACTGGAATAGTGGACTGGACTCAAACTGAATTAGAAGTCTTGGATAAGAAGACCAGAAAAATAGTGACAATGTATCATGCCTTTCTTCTATGTAGTGACTTTGACAGACTTTACTTATCAAGAAGCAAAGCTGGGCATAAAATGTTCCAAGTGTACCAGACAGCTGAAGAATTAAAAAGGCTATTGGAAGAGTATCTGATAGGCTGGGAAGAAGATACACTGACTCTAGTACATCATGAAGGATTATTAAATACCAAAGAGATCAAAGTGACCTATAAAAAAGATCACATGAAGAATAGAAAAGAGACATGGCAAGGCAAAGTATTACAATACAAAGTATTATGTATTAGCCAGTACATTTAAAAAAAAAAAAACTAGCAGGCAAAGCAGGTAACAAGAACTGGCAATGGCTAAATGCAGCAAAGTTGAAGAAAGATGGAGAGTTGCACAAGATCAAGCTTTAAGAATAGCTGCCAGAAATAAGCCCGAAATAAGAAGAAAGCAAATGCCACCTCTGCAAAGAAACTGAAGAAACAGTGGGCCACCTAGTTAGCTGTTACAAGAAGATCACACAGATGGATAACAAACAACAATATTATAAAGTAATAGCAATGGTGCATTGAATATTGATAAAAAATACTTTCCCTCAAGCAAGAACTGGTGGGGTCACAAAACAGACAAAGGAATAGGAAAATGAAGACGCAAAAGTGTTCTGGGACTTTAAGATTCAAACAGATCAGCATTTGCCAGACAATACCTCAGTTAACAACTGGTGATAAGAAAAACAAGTAAATCTGAATAGTGGGATATCCAGAGACAGCAGAATAGAAGAGAAAGAAATGGAGAAAAATCACCAAATACAAAGGCCTGCAAGTAGAAGTAGAAAGATTGGTGCAAAAGAAAGCAAAGGTAGTACCAATAGTAATCGGTGCCATGGGTGCAATTCCAAAACAACTGGAGCACTTCTTGAACACCATTGGCACTGACAAAATCCCCACCAGTCAATTGCAAAAGGCAGCTTTACTTGGAATAGTTTACATCCTGCAGTGATGTCTTTAACACCATCAAACACCATCATCTTCCTATCCCAGATTTTTTTTTGGGGGGGGGGCAAATCCAGTCTAAACATCTTGCTGACAGTGTAATAAACCATAGTAATAATTCTGAAAATGTTGTATGCAAGTATTTTCAAAGGATGCCTTGAAATGAAGTGAAATGTCCCTATAGCTCATCAAATGTGCTATTGTGTGAGGTACTTGTGATCAAGGAGGCTTCTAGAAAAGACATTTAGTTTACAGATATCCTGCTGCCTTCATAGAATCATCTATGATCACTACACATTGTTGTCTTACATATTTTCTACCTCATTTTTCTGATTGCTCCTTTAATAGAAATGTTTCCTTGAAAATGAAAAAAAAAAAAGGCTGCTTCAGCAGGAACTTTAGGAGCTGACTAGAAACATCTCATAATCTTAAAATGGTACATAGCTGTGGTTCCTCTAATTCTCTTTGGCAAACCAAGTAAGCTAAACAATATCCCCTTTGTTACCCAAGTAGATGACAGTAAGTGTGTATGTATGTATGAATCAAGCTTTAATACTTCCAAAGGCTTTAAGTAGTTTCATGAACTGATGTTAAAATCCACATTTTCTAGGACTAAATCTCACTGAATTCAATGAAACTTATTTTTGAATAGACTTGTAGGGTCATCATTGGAAACCTTGCATTAAAAAAAATGTCTTGTTTTCATTAAATATAATTATTTTAGAAAATTTTAAGGAATTAATAGCTGGCTAAGTAAATGTATAGGAGACAAAGCAGGAAACTTGTGCATATTTTTAGTATGATTAAAAGAATTTGGCTCAATGACATAATGGTGGCTTTAAATTATTTAATTCCCACAAGATGACATCTAATTAATTCATCAGGGTTGTTCCTTTCTGAAAGTTACTTGATTCACTATAGTTCTATAGTAGAACATTTCCTAAATGTACAATTATTTGCTAGAAAAATAATACCTTCTCCTACATCTGGTTCAGATATACTTTATTGCCCCATCCTTTTCATTTATGTTCTAAGACTTGTTAAGCTTGAAAAAAAGAAGCTTATAACATAAATCAGATTTCATTTGTTTACTATAAATTTAGGACATGATTCAACTAAAGCTAAGTAGTCTGAAAGTTGTTTTTTTTAAAAAAAATATATATTATTGGCAGAGTAAAGCACATACTGTACATAAATCTCTACCACTGAAATCAATGCAAGTTGAAAGTACTTGGCATTGCTTGGATTGTGTTCATATTGTACAACATCACTTATATCATTATATAATAGCATTGATTTGCTACTTAGCTTTTGATATATAGTACATGGAAAGTGTATCTGAGTCAATAGAATATTTCTTGTTTATCCTTGCTTACTTTATTATAACCAACAAATCTGCACACAGATTTCTTTTTGTTGAATCATGACTGATGCAATCAGGTTAATTTGTTGAAATAAATAATTCATTTATAAATAAACAATACATTTCTTATTTCTTTAAAATGTTAACTTTGGACTTCCCACTACAATCCTTACAATAACAGATATTGAAAGCAGCATTTTAAAAAAAAAATCACAGCAGCATCTATACCTTAATAAAAGGCCTCAGAGAACAAAGATGTCTTTGACACCAAAAAGACAATGACAAACATGGGTTTCTGAAGAGGTTAATCTAAAGTCAGGCAACCACTGAAAGACCCAATCACAGGTGCCTACCTGTCACATCACAGGACAAGAGGGCACCTGGAGCTGACTTTGCATCGGCAATTTTATAGGGGAAAGTGGTAGAGATCTTTCTTTCAGATAAAGTAATCCCAACCCTGAACTTTTTTTTTAAACAAAATAATATTTACCGAGTTTCCAAAAGTTAAAATACACAATACAAAAAAAAGCACAATACACAAAAACAAAACAACAACAACAACAAACTGTAAAACACATAAAGACAAATGCATCAAAATTACATTACTCATAATAGCTTTTCCTACATCGGTATCTCTTATCCTATTTAACCTCTATATACAGATTCTACTTCTAAATATATCTGTAAACCAACATTCTTATTTAAATTATTTTAACCTCTATTCAGAATTCAGTCTCATGACAAAAATCTCCCTTAAGTTTTATACTTACTCTCCAGCCAGGAAAACCATCTATTCTATATTCGATAGTACTCAGTATCTTCCCTCTCCTTCATTTCCATCGATAATTTGTCCATTTATGCACATTCATATATAATTTTTTATTATAATTTGATCCGGTGGGATATCCGGATGCTTCCAATTCTGTGCTATCACAATTCTACATGCCCTCAATATGTGTAATATGATATATTGTATGCTTCGTTCCATTTTCCCTTCTAGAATGCCCAATAGGAATAGTTCCAGCTTTTTTTCTATTTTCTGCCCTGCTATTTCATCCAGCCAGATTTTTATCTTCCCCCACAATTTCTTTTATTGATTAACACCAGGTTTTGAACTGAGGGACAAAAATTAACTAGAAGCCAATGAAGATAATAAAGAACCAATCTAATATGGTCATATCACCTACTTTCAACCATTTCTTCCCCAATACTTTGAAATAATAGAAGTTTCTGAGTAATCTCCAAGGACAGCCTTGAACAATACATTACAGTAGACAAGTCAGAAAGGTGATTTTTCTTGAATGTCATATTGCATTTGTGTAATAATTTATCTTTTGAAGCAAATCATTTACCATCGTATTCACCCATAATAGAAAAAGATGTATATTTCCATTAACCTATATTGCAATAACCTCACACATAGAATATTTTGGTACTCTCTAGAAAAGTACTGGAGTTTCAGTTTGTGTACTCACTTGGTACTTTCTTATATTTTGTCACCCAGTAAGTTTTCTTCCCCATAAATTCTGTGAACAGAGACTTATTGTTTGTTGTTTATTTGTTATTTGTGCTATCTAATTGGGCTTTGCCATGGACAAGAATAACTTAAGTTTTAAAATGAGCCTAAAAACCAATTCAAAATTATTATTTTTTAAATAATTATGTTCCTCTCTTAGCTAAATTGAATGCTGCTCAGCTGAGTAATTTGTCTAAGAGAAATTCTGGTTGGGTAGGTTACTTAATAGGCCTCAAAGGAGCTTGAAAACAAAAGTACAATGTTATTATTCATAATATCTGTCAAGGTTTCAGGGTGAATCGAGAACTTTTACTATGAATGTTAGAATTTCACAGCTATCAAAACTGAGTGCATATCCTGATGAATGTGGGTCCAGCTGTCATAAGATTAGGAATCTAGAAGGAACAAGAAGTCATGTCCTTATTAGCTGCTTACCTGATATCATTTTGAAAAAAAAAATGTTGCAGAATATTGGTTACTTATATAGCAGCCAGTACAGTGTTATGAACTTACCAAAGAACAGGAGCCCACTATAATAAATACACAAAATAAAATGTAAAACTGGCTCCTCAAGCAGAATGAAGCTAAGATCCAAATGATTCCTAATAATGAAAAAGTATAACTAAGGAATTTGACCTTTGTCTCTTAAAATCTATTTTTCTTAAATTCAGTCTAATGATAGCCTCTTTCCTCTAGCTTCTCTGAGCTGAGATATTATCAAGGAAGATTTTATTCTTGATCACCATGACTGTTTGCCTTCAAGATAGGTAAGTGGACAGGCAGAATCTATCTATCTATCTATCTATCTATCTATCTATCTATCTATCTATCTATCATCTATCTTATCTATCTGCTAACTAGCTATCATCTATGGTCTATCTATTTAAGATCAAACAAAACTCGACATTTAAAACAAAACAAAAAAAGGCATGGCTATTGCTGCAGGATTAACATCCACCATTTATGTTAGGGTCCAAAATAAGTCTGATTCCATTGACTGTTACTAAGGATATTCTTTTAGCAGTATGATTCTCAGTCAATTATACCACATCTAGAACTGTAAGGAAATGGTAGTTGCAGAGTTACTCTGGGACCTTTTATTCTTGTCTTCACGAAAACTGTGAAAGAAGCAATGTACCTAAATCATACATCTGAATTAAGACAATAGGAGCACTGTTTCGCATCATATTTTCGAGAATATACATGTTTGTAATACTAATGAGACTGACCATTAATCCATAGACTAATCTTGTCAATATCAACTAAAAATGGCTCTACAAGGTTTAAGACACCCATACAGATGTCCTCTGCAAGCCACAGTGACTAATAGCTATCTAACTACTTCCCTATGTATTTTATCTCAAAGCATGCATTGTGATGTCACAATTAAATGCTGATTTGTGTTGGGATGTTCATGATTTGTTTTGGAGTGCAAATCTGTAATTTGCACCTTCCTTGCAACACCTTCCCTTCCTGGAAGCCTACATATTTTCTAGTCCAGTCCCAGCATTCCAGGGCTTGGAATTGTGATCCTATGCACGGAAAGCATGTGATCTATTACTGAACTATGGTTTTTCCCTGCCTTTTCATAGGAAAGCTTTCTCAGGGTTACTATGTGTAGGAAACGTGTATGAAAATATAACTAGAGAACACTATGATGTTATTGTTCAGTCATTCCTATCCAACTTTATTCTTTATGGAAGCCTAGTTTCCAGGGGGTATAGTAACTAGCAGATAGTCCTGATTTACAGCATCATGCTACATGTTCTCAGCTATGCATGTTTATTTCAGTGCTTCGGTTTTTTCCCTTCGGTTATTAAATGCCCATTATGCCCCATAATCCCAGTAAAGACAGGCCTCTTTAGAGGTGCAGCAGATATACAACATTTTTGCCAAACAATAAGTGGATTCATGGAAAAAGACCACTAAAATAAATTACCTCATTTTTTTCCCCCTTTGGTTGAAACAGCCTATCTCCAATGCACTTGAAGGCAGCTCAGATCTGATTTACAGTTGAGTTTCCCAGAGATCAAATAAAAGCCAAATGGGGAATGATGGAAATTTCCCAAGGGAGAAACCAAACTTAGGTAAACAGCTTTCACACTTCCCTTACTAGCAAGATTGGTAGACCTCATGCTTTCTGACAACTGGTGAAATGGTTGAAAGGCTTGACAACAGTGTTCCTGTCCTAAGTTTTTTTTTTTTTAAAAAAATAAGCATACAATTACATCTTTCCTTTTGCATGACTTCATTTTGTAAAGACATTAATCAAACATACTGCAGCAGATTTGAAAATTTTTATCATCTTTCTTACAACTTGCCCAGAATAGAACAGTGGGTACACGTTCCCTTGAAATGAAATACTGATTCTGTCAGCTAGGCTTTCTGAATGTTTACTTACTCATAACTGAGTTTATCCATTGAACATTGGGATAACAATAAAACTTAGACTTATATTCCACTTCACAGTGCTTTACAGCCCCTTTAAGTGGTTTACAGAGTCAGCATATTGCTCCCAAAAATATGGGTCCTCATTTTACCTACCTTGGAAGGATGGAAGGCTGAGTCAATCTTAAGCCAGTGAAAATCAAACTGCTGGCAGTTGGCAGAATTAGCCTGCAATACTGCATTCTAACCACTGTGCCAGCATAGCTCACTATCATTACTTGGTATACATCAATAGACACTGTGAGTAGAACCGGGAAAAAACCAATTTTTGGACTGGGACTTTTTTTCCAATGAAGATTCAATCCAGAGCAAATTCAAAAGGCAATTTGAAACTTAAAGCTTGCATATGGTTTCTTCATTTTGTATCAACCCTAACTTTAACCCTTGCAAAACATGAAAATAATGAACCACCTGACAGAGTAGGCCAGATAGACCTATAATTATTATTTTTAATAATTTAATAATTATTTTTTAATATTTTTAATAATTTAATAATTAGTTAATTATTTTATTGTATGGAGAATTCAGCTACAAGCCATTCAGAATATTAAGGTAGGAAGAGGACGAACATCATTAGTTTATTTTTTTTAAGGAATCATAACTGCCTATATATCTAAGGAGCATGTTTGTCCACTGTCCACTGCTGGCTTTTTGAACCAAGGACCACACCAGTGGTGGGTCCCTCCCGGTTCGGCATGGTTTAGCCGAGCCGGTAGCGGTGATGATATGACGTCACTGAACCGGTTCTCTTTGTTCAGGAGCTGGGTCCTCCTGCCGCCCCCCCCCCCCCCGCGTTATTCTTACCTTTTATTTGGCTCTGCCCCCAATCTATTTGCTGCTTCCCGAGCCCCAGCTGATTGGCTAGAAGGAAAAAACCTATTTAAACTCTTGCCGCGGGGCTTCAAAGGGCCACCCTACAGCTGATCAGTGTTAAAAGGCAGTGTGGTGGTAGACCAGTGCGCTCGAAAAACAAATGGGTAGACCGATTCCTCCAAAAACAAATGAGTAGACCGGTGACTCTAAAAACAAATGGGTAGACCAGAACACTCCAAGAATGAATGGGTAGACCGGTACAGCTCTGCAAACAGTTAAAAGCCTGGTAGACCAGTACCTCTGCTAAATCCTAAAGAATTGTCACATGACCATCAAACCACGCCCACAAAATAAGCCACGCCCACAGAATCGATAGTAAAAAAATTTAGAACCCACCTCTGGACTACACCTAACCTTTGCATGTCCTATCTGAGGCATGTTTTAAGAAACAGATAGAGGCAGGTTAAAGAAACAGGTGGACCAGAGCAAAAACCTCAGACTCATATCTAAGTGTTTTGCGTTTAATCCACTGTAATAGGTAATTGCTAATTTTACATATTTGTTAGAGGAAGAAAATTATAATGGTGTGAGAATTTTGGAGGAATCTCTGAAGCAACATCCATGGTTAGTAGAGGCACAGGAAGATGAGCATGTGTATCACTGCTTTTGTATGGAGCTTAGATAGCTAAAACTAGCTCATGTTATTTTCTAGGTATGGCTCTTTCCTTCCCCCATTACCAACTTTTAAAAATTAAGTGGATTTCTAAAATGTCATGGTGTAGCTATCCTCTGCTCCAATTATCTGTTTCTTAGATCCTTGTTTCTCAGAATCTCCGTTTTGGCTCCAGACTTCTTGTTCTGAAGCCACATTCTCCACTAAAAGGAATCATATGTAAAAAGTAAATATTTAACCTCGTATACAAGTTCCATGACACAAGAAATAACAGGGGACAGATATTTATAATGCACTTAACTGTTTTTCCAAGTCAGTTTAATGAGAGCCAAGATTCAATTCAAGTTATTAAATAAATACATCATGTTTTTTTTTTTTTTTTTAGTATTTGGGGATAATATTGTCAGCAGCTGTTGGTTTAGCAAGTAGCCAACTGATTCATTACTATTGAGCAGAGATGAACTAATTATTTGTTAAACTTATCCTTATCTTTTTCTCCTGGTTTCTGTCTCATTGTATACTTCCATGTCACTCAGATATGGTCTTCAGTTGAGCCATCTGTATCCTTAACCAAATTAGTGACCTTCAGACATTTTGTACTTCAACTCTTATAATCTTAAACAGCTACATTTATTTTTTATAACCGTGTTCAGCTAATTTGTTGGACCTGTGATGCATCAGAAAATGAATTTACAAAAGGGTTGTAGATCTATTTATTTTTAAATATAGTGTAGGTTATCTATGCATATAACTGTGAATCTGTTCCTCTATTCCAGGCTCTCCCTCCCCCGTAAATAAAATGTCTCAATGTTTAAGCGATATTGGTTTTGGTATTCCTTGATTTAGGGACATAAATGAGCTTGGCAATTATGGTAATCAGTTGTGATACCGTAGTTGCAGGGGTGAAATCCAGCAGGTTCTGACAGGAATCGGTAGTGGAAATTTTGAATAGTTTGGAGAACCGGCAGATACCACCTCTGGCTGGCCCCAGAGTAGGGTGGGAATGGAGATTTTGCAATATCCTTCCCCCAGGAGTGGGGAGGGAATGGAGATTTTGCAGTATCCTTCCCCTGGAGTGGGGTGGGAGTATCCTTCCTCTGCCACACCCATCAAGCCACACCCACAGAACTGGTAGTAAAAAAAATTGGATTTCACCACTTCGTAGTTGCAAAGTAGATCACCATGTGACCACCAATTTTAGGACCTTTTTTGGAGCAGTCATTAGTGAATGTTGTGATTTTTAAAGTGTACCCATTATTTGCTTTGGGCCAGTTATTGCTGGAAACTGGAAGTAAACACCAATTTCCATCAAAAATGTTGTAAACTGTAGTCATGTGACTGCAAGGCTCTGCAAATGGCCATAAATGTGGCTCATTGCCAAGCACCCAAAATGCGGTCATGTGACTGAAGGGAAGGGCAATGTTGGAACTTTGAAATCAGATTGTAAATTCTTTTTTGGGGGGCGGGGGGAGATCTATTGTAACCTCAAACTGTCTCTAAGTCAAGGACTACTGTACTTTCTTCTACCATCTGTGCGTCCCCAGATAAGTAATAGCCCAAGCTGATCATGTCTAGACTAAGAAATTAAGTATGGTTGGGCCTAGTTAATCCTTGAACGGGGTGCTACAGACTAGACTGGCAAGTGAAAAAAGGATCACTGAACAAGGCAATTGTAAGGCATACTGTTGCCTAGAAAATAGCTCTTGCTGTAGTTTTTTTTTTCTCCCACCATATCTATTTTCTTTACTTCCTGCTGAAGGATGAAGAGAAAAGGGGAAATCTAGTTGTAGTTTCAGCTCTTTTTAATAAACTACAGTATCCATAATGTTTACCTCAAAGCCCTGGAGAAGAAGGCAGATTGTACATGTTTAAAGTATAAGTAATTTATTATAAAAAGCACTAAAAGCTAGGGATAAACAGGGAGAGGACAGAAGGCTGACCAAAGGAATGCTATATATGGAGATATTATGAAGATAGTAGCTGAGAAGCACTTTGAACTATCTGAAATTCTATTTACAATAACCATCATTAATACAGAACTTGAAATTTTCAGAGAGCTGTAAAATCTGCCCAACTGAAGTGGATTCAGTCAGAAAATAGTTTTGTAAGCTGCATTTTCCTAACACAGATTCAAGCAATATTTTCTGCTGAATACATTAGCTGCTGACCATAGGGGGGAAGCATGCCAGTTCCTGCCTCTGTCCTCTCCCCACCACCCCCTGGAGAGAATAAAACAACTTGTTTCTGCAATGGATACAACAAAGGGCCAAGGCAGCCTCCTCGGACGCCCAAGGAATTTGCGATAACCTTCATAATTAGCTCCCATAATAAAGCAATTAATGGTTTCTCAGTCAATTCCCTCCGTTGTTAGCAGGGAAAGTTTTGTCAGAGCCGTTTACCTACTGCTGAGACAGAGAGCCTTGCAAAGCCCTGGGAACCAGGAGACACCAGGACCTGAAACACTGCAAGACTTCCAAGCCCTCAATTAGCCTGGCAATTCAGAAGGAAAACAATTCTCCACTTTCTCATTAAAAGATGAGCTTAAAAATCCACCCAGAATGATTCTACCCTTGCTTGGTGAAAGAAGAAGTTGCTTTTCTTCCAAAGCCCTCTTGGGTTTAGTTCAAACTAGGCTGAGAGCTCCTTTGGCTGGCTAAATTGCAAGCAAGGGGGGATAATGGGAGATTGATTAGGGTTAATAGACTTATTTTTACAGGTCATGCCGCACAGCAGTCTGGGTTGTGGTGCTCCAAAACATATTATCACAAGCCATAAATCAAGGCCCTTGGAGGGGATTCAGACCTCTCTCTCTCTCTCTCTTTCTCTCCCTCTCTCCATCTGAATGGCTAGTTAACAATTCACTTTTGTCTCCAAACTGCTACTCCCAAACGCCTCTTGGCTGGTGTCCTCTTTCTAAAGGCTTGACTCACAGGGAACTTTGCAAATCTTGGAAGAGCGCTGGCTATCTTCTGTCCCTGCTAATCGTATGAATAGTTGGGCCAGTTAATCATCAGGCCGGGTCACCGTTTAGTACAGTAAAGCCCGCCCCTTATTATTATTATTTTTAAATAGAGATTTAAAAATAATTGCATCCTAACTGCGGGGTGCTTTGGGTGACAGATTCTTCCCCTTCTCTTCTAACCTTACATCAGCAGCCCTGAAGGGGGAATTAAATGAGCTTCATAACCCAGTGGGAAGCTGTAGGAGAGAACAATTCTTTTTCTTCTTGGGAAATCCAAAAAAAAAATAATAATTTAAAACATGACAGATCGGCTGCCTTCTTTATGTCTGTGTGGCTAATTCTGTCTTCCTGGTTGCTATTAATTCACCCACAGCTAAATGTACTAAAAGATAAGGCAGTCTGGCTTCTCATTTAAGACAAGCTAGCGGAACTTGTCTGCACACAGGAGAGCCATTCGGAATCGCTGTTTATGGCTGATCTTGTGGGAGATACCTATTTTCACACGATTCCTTATCAGTTCCTTTGCCTCTGAACTTTTCTTCAAATGGACCAATGAATTTATATAACCAACAAAGTCCACATCGTAAGGGAGGGATTCTCTGAGAATTTATATCACCACCCCTCTCCCCGAGATGACTGTCAAGCTCCAGTGGGAAGATTTGCAGACAAAAACATTGTGCTTGCAGTGGGGCTTTAGTTCTGCAGATTTCAGTGATCTCGGATAAAAAAAAAAGTGGGGGGGAATGTTTTTGGTGGCAATCCCTGCGGGAAAGATGAAGAAAAGAAGCCTCAATTTGAGATTAAAGATCAGAGAACTAATGAAAGACTGTAAGAAGGCTCAAAACACTTCAATCACTGTCCTTCATTAATATATTCAATAAACAAACATCCCTTAAGAATCCACTGTTAGTACTTAAATAAATTCCACATGAAAGCACACTTCTCATAAAACATTTCAACTTCTATCTCAGGCTAATATATTAGGCCTCGTTTCATTTGCATTTTAATGACAAGGCTATACTTTTCGGATAAATGACTGCACTTTATCAAAGGATTACTTCATTTGGTCTGTAATGGTTCTTGGCCATATGGGAAACATATCGATGCTGAGAAGCTGCATACCACCACTCACATGGCTAAAATTACCAAGTTCCACGTTTCATTTTGCAGAGCTGCTTCTAAAAAGAAGGCGGGGGAGGGGGGAAACACTGAATCTTTAAAAAATATCATTTATATTTCTCTCAAAATCAGGACAAAATTGATTTGGTAATTTCAGTTCTTCTTTATCCGTAATGATATTTCCATCTTAGTTTTTGTAAAATAGCAAGTTTTTAATAATGTTCTCTTCAGTAACATTTTATGCTACGGGACCATTTAAACTAACAGTGAGCTGGTATTACTAACTAACAATAAAACCTTGTAAATTTGGAAATGTCAGTGTTAGTTTGAACTGTATTTCTGTTAACAATGAAGAAACTGCCATTTCAGAATGAACCTCATAATTTATTGTCTTTCCCTACCCCATCCCTCTTCATTGTTGACTCCTTACAGCAAAAAGGTTCAGTTTCCATGTGATGGATGCTTTCAGTAATGGTTATCCCCATGACATATTTCATATTGGCTCTTTTCTAGATTTCCTTTGGAAATCTTATACTACATGGCATTAAACAGTAGCTCACTCAAGTGCTCTCTTCCTTGAGATATTGCAGATAACATCTCTGGCAAAGGAGAATATTTGCTATGAAATCTGCAAATGTTTGCATTTTCTTATGTTAGAAAGTTTTTGCATTAAAAATGAGGCAATTCAAGCTTACACTCATAATTGGCTTCTATGGGACCTTTGTCTGAAACACCCATCATTTTAAGAGCAAGTGAAGATGGGAGAGACAAATGGACCTTTCTTACCTGCAGGATTTTAGGGAAGGAGCTAGCCCTTTGGTATACAATTGGTGGCAAGCTGAGGATAGTAAAACAAGCTGGAGCAGCCTGCAACTTGCTGGGTTGTTTAGGGTGATTGATGAGTGCCAAAGATCCCTGTGGGGATAGGAAGACAAACCTCTGCTCTCATCCCCTCTTTGTTTAGGAGATGTTCTCAGTCAGCAACAGATGGCCCTTGTTCCCCTTTGCTGACCAGAGATTTGCAAATGCCATCCATCTTCTCCTGTGTCTGACAAACTAGAGGACAGATGAGTTTGTGGAGGAGATGATGATGGTGATGAGAGACTGAGAGAGAGAGAGAAGAGAAGGAATAAATGGAAGGATGTAGCATGAGGAGGTGCTTTGCCTTATTTTGCACATTTTCTCTCAAAGGAGGGTATATTTATAATGTTATCTTAGAAAGAGACATTGTATCAGAGCAGGCCGACTATTTGACCTTTTTCAAGCCCCATCATGCAGGCATACTGCACCATTTGTATTGGTTTGTTTGAATTTCATCTTGGCAAATAATTGGTCCTCCCTGGAGAGAAAAGAACCAACAAAAAGGCTTATGCAGATCAGTCTTCCTTAGCTCTTCACCAGTTGAATTGAGGAAACAGAACAGAACATAATAACAGAGTTGGAAGGGACCTTGGAGGTTTTCTAGTCCCAAAAAGTTGTGTAAAGACTCAATTCAGAGAACTATTTTTTCCCCTTGGTAGGTGCAATGAGATTTCCATGTATCTCAGAAGAATCCTGATTTAGGCTCTCTCCAGTAGACCATGGAATGAGGGACATGTATTTTACTTTGGCATATGGAAAGAGGGAAGGGATAGTAATTACAGGAGATGTACCCTTGCACATGGCCCTTACTCATGTATGTTCCCCCATGTATGCTAAGTATGGAAAAATTAAGCTCTGTTAAATCCTGCATTATGCAGATGCCTGGGTAGAACAGACCCACATCCTTAATATTAACAGAAGGTAATTTCCCAAATGCTCCATATTATAAATCAAGTTCTAAAATAATAACATAGAATGCTGACTATGTCTATTTCTACACATATATTAGTAGTTAGAACACAGTACTGTGAAATGAGTCTAGAACCTTGCAAAAGTTAGGGAAAAAAGTGCTGTTTCATAAAAAGAGCAGGCAAAACTAATACAGCTGAAATAGGTGGGATTAGCTGCAGTCATTTTGCCTGTTGCTTTAGTAACAATTTAAAAACAAACAGATTCAGGTTGAAACCTTTCCTACCTATCAGTTACACATTTTGCTTAGGGATATCTCAATTATAGTAATTTTCTCAGATCCCTGAGTGGTAACTGTGCCAGTTTCTTGCAGAGAATATTATAACACTTCAAAGGCTAAGAAATATATTATCACATAAGCTTTCATGGATCTCAGTTTGCCTTCATCAGATGCAAGGCATTATAGTTTTCATAAAAGGTACATAATATATACAGATAGCAGTTGTGGTGGAAAGGGAAGAGATGGAAGATATTTTTTTTTAAAAGAGCAAGGTAATATTCAATAAGAATGATATATGTTTCAGGTTGAATAACAAACAAGGTGTGTTATATTCTGAGTCATTTAAGATTCTGTTGATAAAATACAATAAGCCCAGCTGCTGGATCACATGTCCCATTTAATATTTCTATTTAGTTTCATAGAACTTCTGAATCCTGTCTTAAATACCTCACACTTTATATATTGCTTTTTTTCCTCCAAGATACAGACAAATTCAGTGTTCCCAGCACAGCATTCAGAATATCTCTAGAGACATTCTCTTGAAAATGAATTCAGCTAGATGCAGCATTTGGCACATATTTAGAGCCATGAAGTTAACTGCTATGTGAAATTTTGTTCTCTCATTATCACAATAGACAGTTGATATGTCAGATGTTATGGTCTGTTTATAGCAGATTTTTCCCATCTTTAATTCCTAAGTATTCAGGACTTGTCTGCTTTGTAGGCCTATAGAAATTAACTTTCCAACTAACAATGGTTCTTTTATTTCAAACCTAGCCATAGTTAAGGAACTGTCTGCCACTGATGACAAATTATTCAAATTTAACAAGAAATGGCTATAAACTTAAAAAGTTACAGACAGGGGAAGATAAGAATACATTAAAACCCTGTCTTCCAAATTTCCAAGTGCAGCAATGTGATTAATTGAAATAAATTAACGAAGGAACTGCAAAATTTTCATCTTTCTATTATTCACCCACTCTACCCCCACCTTTGGTTCAACAGTCCACTGCTCTTCACAAGACAGTTTCTACTCTCTCTGTCAATGCAATTAAGTTGAAAAATTAATACACATTTTTCAAGCTTAGTCCAAGTGGCTTTTGATCAGGCATTGGGCATTGGACCCTTATGCCACCTTTAGAGATGTCACACGTCTTGCTAAAAACATTCCCAAAATTTTGGTCTTGAGAGTTAATTCATATATTCAACTTTATTTCAAAAATGTTTGAGTTCAGGATTGTTGAAGAAGAGATCGCAGGGCACAGGTCGAGCCCCTGTAACCCCCCAGGGAATTGTTTCTGGGGAGGGAACAGGCGCGGCTCCCTCCCAACCTGCTGAAACTCCGGGCGGCGTGGGATGATTCTGCTCTTGCAGAACAAGCCAGCTGCAGGAAACATTAAAGCGAAAGGAACCAGCCTTAATAAGCAGCGAAAATCTACTTGAACCCTGAAACTCGGAAACGCAAGTATTAGCGCTTTGTTGACTCTTTAACCTGAGAAAAATGCGAATGAGTGAAAGTGATTTGAAAAAACATGGCGCTCAGCCTTAGAGTTAACGAGCCAGCGAGTGTGGATTGGTGAAGTCATCTTGCTTTGTTACAAAGTTTCCAAGTTGCTACAAAGTTGCCTCGTTTGTAATAAGAGAAACAAGTGAAAAATTTATCCCTTTTTAATACTTAAATACTTGACTTTGCTTTACTTCAGTTCTTATTTGACTAAATCTGGGGGACTTTTTTAGAAGTCTCTGTGGAGGTGGGAAAGGAAAAGGAACTTCCCTCTTCAGAAAAACTAGCCTACGTGGCAGGATGGCTTCAAAGAAGCAGGAAGGGAAGGCAACAGGGGGGGGATCCCCCACACATAAACATGAAACGCAGCTTCCCCCTGCTCAACAGCTACAGAAAAAAGATTTTGATGTGGGAGATTTAAAAGAATTTATTTCTAAAATTTTGGATGATAAATTTCAAAAATCCCAACAGGAAATAGATGACAAACTTCAAAAGTCTCAACAGGAAATTATGCAGGAAATTAATGAAGTTAAAGATATGGTGAAACAGAATCAAAATAAGGTGACCAAAAAAATATCAGAAGTTGCGTCTGGCCTGGCAGAATTTATTATCAAAGTTGATTCTAAAGTGGAAGAATTTAAATCAGAAGTCAATGTTAAGATGAAAGATAATGACTATAAAATTTCTGATGTTGATGATAAAATGCAGAGAGTCGAGAACGAAATTGTTATGATGCAATTCAGGGCAATGGAATTCGCTATACGGCTTCGAGGAATTCGAGAAGATGACAGACAGGATTTGAGACAGGTCTGCTCTGAGGCTTTGGCTGTGATTTTAAAAATTAATCCTGATGTGGTTTTTTACAAAATAGATAAAATTTACAGAGTGAATTCTTGGGTGGCCAGACAAAGACAATTGCCTAGAGATGTGGTCATATATTTTACAGATAGAGCAATAAGGAATGACATCCTGCAAAAATCCTTTCATACTTCTGTACAAGTGGGGGGCTCACAAATTGGAGTCTATAAAGAGTTACCACCTAAAATGTTGAAAACCAGAAAGGACTTTGGTTTTCTTGTTAAAGAATTGCAAAACCAACAGATACCATTTTGGTGGGATGCCCCAACTGGTATAATTTTGAGATACAAGGGAGAAAGACATCGCTTGAACACTGTGGAGAAGGCGGAGCATTTTTACACTACTATTCTTAAAGAAAGAACACCATCTCCACATACATCCACAGTTTTTGAGATTAAGGAGAGTGATAAGAAGCAACTTCAACAAGATCTGCAAGAACAGTCTAAGCAGGAACCAGAGGAAATGCAGGGTGCTGAAGGAGGTTTTTTGGATGAGCCTTTGCTGGAATCTTCTCCAATTTTGGACCCGGCTCGGATGATTGAAGTTAAGGATCAGCGTATAACTCGAGCAAAATCTAAGCAACTTAAAGAAAAGCAACAACAGGAACGACAAGATAAAAAGGGAGTTAAGAGTACTACACAAGAGACTGGAGCCATGGGGGGGAGCAAGACCGAAGATTCCGGAAGACATTCGGTTATTCTGCTCTTTGCTCCAGAAAGATAAAGATGACGATTAAGTGTTTGTCTTGGAATGTGAATGGGTTGAATTCAGCACAGAAAAGGAAGAAATTATTTGCATACTTGAAACAATTTAATAATGATATAATTTGTCTACAAGAAACGCATATTACAGTTCAAGATCAAAAATATTTGATAAACTCCAAATTAGGAACGCATTTTATATCTTCAACTTTGCAAAAAAAGAATGGTGTGGTTATTTATGTAAATAAAAAATTTTCGGCTAAAGTTATAGAAGCAGATGAAGATGGTAGGTTTGTAGCAATTGAATTATTTACAACAAACGGCCAAATTCTTCTGATTGGAATTTATGCTCCCAATCAACAACAGGATCACTTCTACAAAATGTTACATACTAAAATACTGCAATGGGACTATAGATCTATTTTAATCATGGGAGATTGGAATGGAGTAATTGACTCCAAATTAGATAAAAAGAGTTTGGCGAAGTCTAGGATCAAGTTACCACAGACCTTTTTTGATATGAAAGAAGATTTGGAATTAAAAGATATTTGGAGAATACACAATCCAAAAGAATTGGACTATACTTTCTTTTCAGACAGACATAGATCCTTCTCTAGGATTGATTTCATTTTGTTGTCAGATGATTTACTCGTTAAGACAAAAAGAACAAAGATTTTTCCAAGAACTTTGACTGACCATAGCCCAGTATGGATAGAAATTGAGATAGGCAAGACTGAGAGACGCTCTTGGAGATTAAATGAGAACTTGTTCAGATATGAAAAAAATATAACAGAACTTAAAAAGCACTTGAAAGAATTTTTTGAAATAAATTTGAATAAAGGCACCCCAATAGAAATTGTGTGGGATGCAAGCAAAGCTTATATGAGAGGGGTGCTTATCTATATGAACTCTAAACATAGACTGATTCGACAAAAGAAAAGATCTGAATTGGAAGCAGAAATAAAGAATAAAGAACAGTTACTTATTAAAAATCCAACAGATGAAAGAATATGTGGTGCTATAAAACTTCTGAAAGACCAATTTCAAATGCTTATGGCGGAACAAGTTGCAACAAACTTACAATATGCGAAGCATAATACATTTTGTAACGCTAATAAACCGGGCAGATGGTTGGCCTATACATTGAGGAAAAAACAGAGTATACGGACTATTGATAGTATTGATATTGGAGGGAAAGAAATTTTTCAACAAAAATTAATTAAAGAAGCTTTTGTGGATTATTACACTAAATTATATGCTAAAGAGGATGTGCAGAATGGACTTATAGAAAAATACCTAGATGATAAAAGAGTTACAAAAATTACTGACCAACAAAAGGAAAGAATGAATTATCCTATAACAGAGGAGGAGATAATAGTAGCAATTAAACAATTAAAAACAGCTAAAGCTCCTGGTACGGATGGCTTGACTGCAGTCTATTATAAAACTTTGCAAGTCGAAATGGTGGAACAACTTAGAGATCTATTTTGTAATATTCAACAAGGGGGTAAAATACCCCCATCATGGACAACAGCTTACATATCTTTGATACCAAAAGAGCAAGCTGGTTCTAAAAAACCGGAGAATTATAGACCAATATCTCTTCTGAATACTGACTATAAAATTTATGCGAAAATATTAGCCAACAGGTTGATGCCAGTAATTCAAAAGGTGATTCATGATGATCAAGCAGGATTTATCGAGGGTAGATACATGAAGGACAATGTAAGGCAAGTAATAGATCTATTGGAATATCTTGAGAAGAATAAACAGATCCCTGCAGTGCCACCTTATGCCACCTTTAGAGATGTCACACATCTTGCTAAAAACATTCCCAAAATTTTGGTCTTGAGAGTTAATTCATATATTCAACTTTATTTCAAAAATGTTTGAGTTATTAAAATACTCTTAATTGTAAAATATACTACAAGCAGGTTGAGCAAACAGGCTGTATTATGCCTAATAGCTGAAACATGTAGTATAATTTCAAAGAAAAACTCACTAAGGTGTTGTAACTGTTGTGACTGTTTCTGGATTGGGTCATTGTATTGAAAGAGAGGTGTGCAATGGTATGAAAGTGCTTTTGTGCAATTTCTCCTCATTGTAATATGCCTGGGGCAAGCAATCAGCTCTCAGGAGTCCTCCCAAGATTTCAAATAAGACTAGTCAAAATACAGGTATGTAACTGTAGCAGGGCCAGGAAGGTATATCAAACTATATATGCAGTGCCTTTTCAGGGCAGACACTAAACATCTGATTTGCATCTAAATCAAAGGCAAAGAGAATCATGGACTTTTTAAAAAAATGTCTGACTAAATCAAAAAGAAACATGAGTACAACCTGAACAAAGAGTACATGAAGATCACATTTGCATTTTTATGAGTGGATTGATAATCCTTAGTTTGCAGTGTGCAGTGCACTTTATTCTAATTTTACTAAAATCATCATCAAAGTACAAAATGAAGCATTTAGAGTTGAATCATTTACCTTCAAGAATCTCTTCCAAGAGGAATTTCTGATGTCTTTCATTTATATTTCCTGTGTTGGACACTGAAAATATTTGATTAATAATAACTTTGGAATTCAAACAGAGAAGCACCTGCCACACAGCACCCCAGACATAATAACTGTTAATAAGAAAGATATTTAAAAAAATCTGTACAGTGGATATTGCAGAACCTTGAGACAATAGAAGAGAAGAGGAAGAACTGGAGAAAATCACAAAATACAAAGACCCGCAAACAGAAGTAGAACATCTGTGGCAAAAGAAAGCAAAGATAGTACCAATAGTAATAGACACCTTGGGTGCAATCCCAAAACATCTGGAGCACCTTTGGCATTGAGAAAATCACCATCAGTAAGTTGCAAACGGCAGTTTTCCTTGGAATAGTTTACATATTGTGATGATGCCATTAAGACCATCAAACAAGAACATCTGACTATCCCAGGTTCTTGGGAAGGACTCGATAGATGGACAGAAGTGTCAAATCCAGCCTAAACATCTGGCTAACTATGCAATGATAAACCACAAAAAGGCACAATTCTGGTGATTTTTGTAATGATCTTTTTGTTTCTCAGACTGTTTTCATGTGACCTTTAACTCTCCATTAGATATCTTGATCAATAGAAAAATAAATCTTGTATTTTATAAATAATAAATTAATAAATAGTAATTCAAGTTCACTGAGTTGAACTTGACTGCTGCTAACTTTACGGACATACAGTATCTGTTGTTTTCTTGATAAGAAGAAAAAGTTACTGGCCATTGCCTTCTTCCAAAATGTCTTTCAGGTCTGACTCTATTTAGCTCTTTGAGATCAGACAAATCTCAATAAATAAATAAATAAAAAGGTATCAAGCATGTATGTTCATTGTGGGTGATATGAAGACATTAATTTATCTCCCAGATTGAACTCCATTCCTCTGCTATGCTTTGCAGGTTGACATATCAGAGGTTGTGGTAATTTTTACAGTAAGCAATTTTATTACTTTCACACAAAGCCAAACATCTCGTTACTAAGCACATGTGTACTGCCATCTTATTCTGTCCTCCATACTTAACAATAGCTTCCAAATCAGGAACAGCCATATTTCTGGTTTAGGGAAATTTCCAATAAGAATAAAAGATGCAGTAGATAAAAGCAAGTATTTCACTTCAAACAAATTGTCTCAGTTCTTGTATGTTTTAGACTGGGAATATTGCTGGATTCTCTTCCTATACTAATATTCTCCTGGGAAAGATAAAATCACTTTCTCTGTCTCTGTTACCATGCTTTAATCAGGATAAAACGTAGACACCACAAATCCAAGATTAAGTCCATTCTTTAGTGGAATGTTCTAGATCACTAATCAAATTTGCTCAGATTTTTCTAAATTTGCAGTACATTCTTTAGTAATAGGCAGCTTGCGTGTTTGCTGTTCAAAAACAACCAAGAAACTAAATTTCCCTGTTCTGATTTAAGCACACTCTTGAAACAGTGCTAATAGAAAAATATTGAAACTGGCAGAAAAAGCATGAGCCAGACTGATCCTGTTCTTCACTGACAAGACACTTAATCTGGGTTTTATTGAGATGACAAATGCCTTTTCATTCATCATTGGTACTTGATTTTCACAACTAGTGACTGCTTTTCTTTTATAACACTGGTGTCAAACTCGATTGTGTCACATGTGACATATCACAACATTTTTTGCCTTTGCGAAGCCAGGGTGGCCATGGCATGTGCATGATGCATCTGGCCCGTAGGGTGCCAGTTTGACACCCCTGTTCTATAGGTAGATTCTTTCATGTATCTCTGATCTACCTTCTATGTTTCACTTACACACGGAAACATTTTAAACACTGCTGTGCAAGGAGTGTGCTGAGACAGGTCACAGTCATCTTCATGGTCAGGATGGTCCTTTTCATTATGCCTTCCCACCCCCAAGATACATGTATGAAAAGCTCACTGAGTCTATTACAGAGTAACATATGTCACTTTAATAGCTCAAACACTGTCCTCATTACATTGACACAAGGTGCAGTCCGGCCCAAGAACAGCAGTTTTCCTTTATATCCCCATATGATCTGGTTCTGGTCTCAATCCCAATCCATGAGATAGCCTTGAGGTTAATACCAGTTCCAATATAAAAGTCATAATATATTCCCCCTTATTTCAAGCCCATCCAGTCATAGCCTCACAGTGTATAAAGTCGCTTACAATAGCTGGTTGCACAGAGGGCAAAGGATTGTGATCAAGTAGTTGGTACAATCAGAGATGGGTTTGGTAGAATGAGAGAAGTCTGCTCACTAGCCAAATTCCAGAATCACATTTCTTCCTCCATTACATCATCACTCTGCTAAACACCATCACTCTGCTAAACAAATAATTCCCTCAACACTGTCAAACTAGTTATTAAGTCTGCATTACTATTAATCTTCTCATCATTCCTATCACTCATCTCCTCCCACTTATGACTATCTGACTGTAACCTTGTTGCTGGTATCCTTAAGATTTATATTGACTGTTTCCCTATGACTATCATTAAGTGTTGTACCTTATGATTCTTGACAAATGTATCTTTTCTTTTATGTACACTGAGAGCGTATGCACCAAGATAAATTCCTTGTATGTCCAATCACACTTGGCCAATAAAGAGTTCTATTCTATTCTATTAGTATTTTGTTTATTGAGGGCCTTTTATTCATATTTATGCTTATCTATTTTTGATACCAATTTCTCTCCAAGCTTTCAACAACAAAGAAAAGAGCAGGTCTTACTTTATCTGGTGAAGAACAGGAGATTATTCTCTCCTTATTTGTCAGTTTTCATGTCTTTCCCACTTTAAATCACTCCTTCCCTCATTATGAAGACAGAAAGGGGGTTACCCAGCAGCCCCAAAGTTTCCTAGCTGGTTGCACAATAATTCTCAGGACTCCTCTGCCCTGATGTCTTTACTTTAATGTAACCTTCTTCATTTCAAATTATTTTAATGTGGGTGATAAGAAGAGCAGACAAACCAACCTTAAGAAGACAAGTCCTGAAAGTGAGACCCAGCTCATGGTGACAGGCTAAAAGAATGGGCAGCAAAACCTCTCTCTCTCTGTGTGTGTGTGTGTGTGTGTGATCCCATTGACTCTAATAAGTATTAAAATGGTCCCATTGACTCTAATAAGTACCACACTCACAAACCAGGCAAAACCATTCAGCAATGATTTAGAACAGACATGTAGACATTTTGCAGCACTTTTCCCCCCATCTCACAGCCAGTAAGAAACCATGTCAGCATTAATTGTGCTGCCCCCACAGTGTGCCCTTAATGTCCATCCAGAACGAGGCCATGCTGGGCTGCTATCCTTATGCTCCTCCACATGACATTGTAACTACAGTGATTAATGGGTTTTCCTGGCTTCAATTTGAATGGAAGAGCTACCTTCATCCACTTTGCAGAAAGTGTATGGGGGGTGGTGCTTATAAGGCCTTAAAGCTCCATCCAATCACTTTTTTTTTGCTTTTCCCCCCCAAAGGACTATTGACCTCTCAACCTAACAACTATTTAATGGGACCAAAGAGCTTGTCTCTCTTAATGGCAACATGGTGGTTGCTGAAATTGTGCAGCTGAAATGCAGCTGCTGTATAAGTATTCTCGTAGCTGAAGTATATTAACACATGTCTTTGCTTCTGGCTTGCTCTCAGGTGTATCCATATTATTTTTCCAAATTTATTATTGAGCTGTAAACTATTGACTATTGGTAGGAAAGAGCTATAACTATTTGTGCCTCTTGGATGCCATCTAGCGATTGTCCAGATTTGTGTAGCTAAAATGTATGCCACTTCTGAAAATACTGCATGGACAATTGTACGCTTGTTTAGAGTAGCTGCCTAGAGTCGAGGCTGACTCAAAGGCAAAATACAAAAAAAAGTGGGGGGGGGAGTGGGGGGGATAATTTATCTACTGACTCATGTCTGGTGGACATAGGAAAAGTTGATATAGCTGCCCTTGGAAATTCCTGCAATATCACTAGTCTGATTACTCGGCTTTGTTGGAGGCTAAACAAATTTGGTTAAAAGCCCAGCTTCTGCTTCAATATCTTTTCCAAGCCTCTGGATTTCTCATTCCTTCTTTGAAGCCTCTGTGGGTATATAGGGCCCCTTATCTACATGTCCCATAATATCATTTATAAATGGGAGATTCCTACGGTAAATTGCTTTTTCCTCCTGCAGAAAAACAAGTTCTATTAGCTGTTCTTCCCTCATTAAAGCCATCTCATCTTATCTAAGGGGTAAGAGATGGATGGGCTGCTACTGGTTTGAAATTGCACATTATAGAAATGAGTGACCGTTTCCATTCCCCTCCCCCTCCTGCCTAAACTCCAAAGGAAGTTTAGGCTACCTTTTTTCAATCTACCTTAATTTTCATTTTCCAAGAATACTAAATGCAAACAAGCAAATATCAGAAGATATATCAGACAGAAGAGAAAAAAAAAAAATCCCAGGGAATTAGCCACACTTGAATGTGTGGTTCATTCCATTTGCTCTTTCTTAGAAAAAGAAAAGAAAAAATTGCACGGAAAGAAGAAAAGAAATTGATTCGCACAGGAAAGCAAACTTAATTTCAAGTTTTCAGAGGTTTAGTGTGAATGGGTAAATGTACTGGGAAGAAAAAGTGGGTTATTTTAATAACAAAACCCACTCTTGATGACCCTTTTCTAGTCAAGCTCTGAATAAATGGAAAATAGAAGGATCAGTGTGTGCATACATGCATGTTTTTTTTTTTAATATCAAAATTCAATAGCCCACAAGTTAAGAAATTAATGGGGGCAGCAGGCATTAGACATAAAGATCAAATATATCAGTTCATAGCCAACAGGGGTAAAATGATACTGTACCTCAAAGTAGCAATAAATGTAAAGTGCTTATCTTCCGTTTCAGATGGATGATTAACAGTTTCTGAATTCTTCTGCCTTAATATATTGGATAAGAAAAAAGGTAACGGGAATGAAATATATCCAGGACTCTAACTAAAAAAAGAAACTTCCGGATTCAAAGATAAGATCACATTTATCTTCTCGGGCCAGGAAAGAGTAAAAGGTAAGAGTTGGGACAATAAAGATTTATACAGATATAAATAATTCTATTCCAACCATATTTCTCTTCTACATGTATAGTAAAGACTTACTGTAGCAATTCAAGAACTGTGTCATCAGATCTAGAGATCCCTCCAGATGTTTTGGCTAGAAGTACCATTCTACCCTCAGTGCTAGTCTGATCTTCAAGACATATCTCTCAAGTTTTTAATCAACCGTTCAAATTATGACTTTACAGCAGCTTGATCTATAGATACTTGACATAGTAAGATTATCCATCCTGTAAAAAGATTTATCAACTGATGCTGGCATTTCAAGTGGCTGTTGAAAAATAAAGAGATAATCAGAATCCTGTCTGTACTACTCTTTTATTACAGTGTCTAGCTGTGTCTAGCTGTACTGGGCAGCTAGGTCTCCTAGCTCAGTTTCTTCCACTGTATTTGATTCTGAAAATGTACCTATCTATTTATAAATTATGTATTTATTTTAGAATATGTTTTGCGATATTGTCTACTTTCAAACAGGGCAGAGGAATGTGTTAGATTTTTTTTTAAAAAAAAGCAAATTTCCATGCCACACATTGTCAAATAACTATGAATAATCACAATACTTCTATTGTGATGCTGTGCATATACTACCTAGATTGTTAGAAGAACAAGCAACCTAAAGTGGCAGTACAACCTCCTACCTCTGCACTGTAGTTGCAGTACTAAAAGTGGCTTCTATTTTGCTTTTTTGTTATAAATGCAAATAACATGAGATCTTTACTTCTTCAATTACTTTCCCCCTGATTTTATCACAATTCATGGATACAATGCAAGAAACCGTGTTGTGTGCAAAATGGCTAAAGGACCTGTCCAGGGGTGGGTTCTACTAACCTTTACTACCGGTTCGCAATGGGGCCGCACATGTGCACTTTTCTGCGCATGCACAGAAGCGTTTTGATGACATCGGGGTCAGTGGGCGGAGCCTCCTTCTGGTTTTACTACCGGTTCTATAGAACCGGTCCGAATCAGGGGCAACCCACCACTGGACCTGTCTTTATTATCACCTGCCTGCTAAACTGGAGTCTCATGTGGAAAGAAAAATGGACACAAATACACACGGATGACATAGATTCTGTTGATCCTGCCTACTAGGCCCTCTTTAGGTAATCTACATTTCAGAAGTTTTAATGAAGATTAATTTTTTGCACACAGTACATTTCCACATGAAGCAAATATAAGATATTTACAAATCACTTTCTGCCTTTAATTATTGTCTTACTGGAGTAAGAGTAGGTGAAATCAAAAAGCCAAGAGCTGCACTAAGAGGTCACTTTTTATACATAGATTGATAATACAGACGTATATCAACATAAATTTATGCCAGACTAACCTTATCTCATTTTTATAAAGTAGCTCAGTGGTTCTCAATCTTGGTCCACGGACCCCTGGGGAGCCGTGATGTCATCACAGGGTTCCACAAAAACTTGCAGAAATGTTATGATTTAAATCTTGAGTTAAGTCTTGGGGGTCCATGACCATAGTCTGTGACCAGAAAAGGTATTTAAAGGGGGCCTGTGGTGAAGAAAAGGTTGAGAACCACTGAGGTAGCTTATTTAATATATTGTGGGAATCTTACGGCTTCTATATACCTGGACTTCAGCATTTGGTACATCGCCCATTAGGTAAAGGTATAGGTTCCCCTCGCACATATGTGCTAGTTGTTCCCGACTCTAGGGGGTGGTGCTCATCTCCATTTCAAAGCCAAAGAGCCAGCGCTGTCTGAAGATGTCTCCATGGTCATGTGGCCGGCATGACTAAATGCCAAAGGCACACGGAAAGCTGTTACCTTCCCACCAAAGGTGGTCCTTATTTTCCTACTTGCATTTTTTAAGTGCTTTCGAACTGCTAGGTTGGCAGAAGCTGGGACAAGTAACGGGAGCTCACCCTGTTATGTGGCACTAGGGATTCGAACTACTGAACTGCCAACCTTTCGATCGACAAGCTCAGTGTCTTAACCACTGAATCGCCACGTCCCTTTACATGCTGATTATTACATCACCTATTACATACTGATTATTAGGCTAATTAAATATGGACTGGATGGCAGGACAATTAAGTAGAAAAACAATCATTCTCAAAGAATGTTTGGCAATGACATCTCATCAAATTGCAGACAGGTGCTGAATGGGGTGCTGCAAAATTTCTTCTTGGGTCTTCTGGTCTTCAGGGTTTTTATTGCTGATTTGGATAAACAGAGAGAATGTTTATTAACTTTGTAGATGACACAACTTAGGGCAAGTTAGCCAATATCCAAGAAAGCAGTAATAAAATCTAGGAAGGATTTGTAGAAATTGTAACAGTTTCAAAAAGGGACTTTGATCAGGATGTGGAACCAAGTACTATAAAGAAAGATGAAAGGAACTGGGTATATTTAACCTTGAAAAAAATAATATAAAGGGGATAATACTCTTTAAAAGCCTAAAAGAAGATCTTTCTCATTCACAGGATATGGAATAATAGAACAAAGTTTTATAGAAAGGCAGATTCTTAACATTCCTGGTTTTCCAGTGGAACCAATTACTTAAAAGATGTGATGGTCTCTTTCACTGTACATTTAGTAATGTATAATAGAATTGGAAGGAACCTTTGAGGTCTTCTAGTCCAAGCCCCTGCTTTAGCAGGTGTTGTGGCCCCGCCCTCTGAGCCTGTCCCATCGGAGGAAGAAAGCTCCGAGCATGAGGAAGAGGAGTCAGCCAGGCCTCCCTCTCCAGGCCCCTCCCCTCTGGCATTGTCTCAGGTGCCGGCCGAGGGAGAGGAGATCAGTAGGGAGACAGCTGGCTCGGATCAGAGTGACGAAGAAACATCATTCCTGGACGCACGCCTCCGAAGGCGTGATAAACGTTTGCAGCAGCTTAGGAGGCGTGCTAGGGATTAGAACTGAGTCACTGGACCACACCCCAGAGACTATATAATAGAGGGTAGTGGTCAGTGATCCTTGTGACGAACAAAAGTAAACCTTGGATAGTCACTAAAGCCTCGTCCGGAACTGCAGAGAGAAATATTATTTCTGCTTGGACTTTTTGCATGTTAAGTACCTTATCTTTCTGTTTGTGAAAATAAAGGCATTTGGCAGACGGTGTGTCTATCGCTGCCAAGTGGGAGATAAGACCTGGGTGCGTTCCAAAGTGTTTCCTTAACCCTCGGCTGGCTGTGTTTGTGTGTGTGTGGGTACGGGGACAGATCAGCAGGAGATCTTATATCATTTCCGACAAATGGTTGTCCAATCTCTTCTTAAAAACCTCCAGTGATGGAGCACCCACAACTTCTGAAGGTAAGTGTCTATGGAGAGTCTCAGTCATCCAGGACATGGTTGTCCCAAAGAAGCTTTTTTTCAAGTGGCAACTGGACTTTCTGGTTTTTCTTTGAAGACATTTCACTTCTCATCCAAGAAGTTTCTTCAGCTCATGAGAAAAACTAAAAAATTCAAAGAAGAACCAGAAAGTCTGGTTGCCTCTTGAAAAAAAGCACCTTTGGGACTTCTGAAGGTAAGTCATTCCACTGATTAATTGTTCTCACTTTCAGGAAATGTCTCCTTAGTTGTAGATTGGTTCTCTCCTTGAACTGTCTTTGAAATCTTCTATGCTTGAACTTATGTTAAGTAAAGGCTAAATGTTCATATGGCTGGAATGCTTTAATTTGAATTGCTATATTGAGCAGTGGGTGAGATTTGATGATCTAAATCAGGGGTGTCAAACTGGCAGCCCACAGGCCAGATGTATCCCGCGCAGGCCATGTCCACCCCAGCTCTGCCAAGGGAAAAAACATCACAAAGCATCATGTAACAGCAATGTGACATAGCGAGTTTGACACCCGTGGTCTAAATAACTTCTTCCAAGTCTTATGGTATGCTATGCTATGCTATGCTATGCTATGCTATGCTATGCTATGCTATGCTATGCTATGCTATGCTATTTATTTATTTATTTATTTATTTATTTATTTATTTATTTATTTATTTATTTATTTATTTATTAGATATAAAGGCAGCCCAATTCCATCAGAACTCTGGATTCTATGTGCATAGGATATTTGGAAAGGTAAAGCTTCTGGCTCTTCTTATTCATGAAAGCCTGATATCCTGTGGGACCATACATAAAGGCAATTGGCAGGAAAAAAAACATTATGAGAACATGGCTGAAAAAGAGAAGGTATAGATTCATAACTTATATAAATGTTACTGAGAAGATCAATTCAAAATTGATTTAACTTTTCCTAAATCAAAAATTCATCAGATGTTTGGGATTTTAAATCACATCATTTTTCATTAGGCTTTTTTTTTTCAGTTCCCATCCAGCTGTGCTCAAAGACCAAAGGGAAACTTCAGTACTGACAGGCCCTTGAATTATACCCAAGCACAAGTAGTAAGGATGCTTTGGCAATAGATGTTCCGCTGATGACTTACTCTTATTTGCTTTAGAATATTTGAAACAATATCCAATTGCTTATAGCTTTTTATTGCTTGCACTGAATTTATGAAGTTAAAGGGCAGTGCACCTTGGAACACGGTTAAGATAAAGGTCAAATTGGTTTTAAGGGGACCCCATCATCTGAAATTTATGCTAATGGAACTTTTCATAGGCAGAGACATCCATGAAAGGGTTCACATCTCCATTGGTGCAACAGCATTCCTTTTTATTCTTTTATATTGTGTTCCTAAAGAGCTTTGAATACAGTGGCAATGGTTTATGATACAAATGATCTTTCACAAGTGCGTACATATCGTTGTGGGAGGGAAGATTCCAGCTGCATCTATTCCCATTAATCACTTACTAACCCCCTTTGTAGGCCTTTTGACAAACTTTTAGCGCAAATGAAGGGCAGGGGGATTTCATCATAATTTCATCTTTCATTCTGAAGGCTTCCCTGTTCTTCATGCATATGAGAAATATTCCAAACCACTGTGAAACCCTCGCTGAAGACAAAATGACTTCTTCCAAAGCTTAATGTAGCACAGTATAAATTACAGACCTCTCATCCCATGAACCTGCCCTCTTATTTAGGAAAGCTCAGAAGAAATGATCGCGCAGCACCACTTTGCTTAATCTCCTCCCTGGCATCTTCAATCAAACATATTAAGAATAAAAATAGGGTGGCTCTTTTTAAAAAGAACAGATATACGCACATCTGTTTAATTGGGATAACACACCAACAACTTCATAAGGCCTAGAGCTCTAATGCCTTGAAATGACTCCTTGGGAGAGAGACAGTTTTAAATCCAAAAGCAGTAGTACAAAATCAGGGGTGGGTAGAAGGAAAACAAAGCTGTGATTGAAATTCCTGGCTTATTTCAGAAAACCTGTGGTAATCAGAGGTTAGACAAATAAGCCAAATTCAGAAAATTGCAGTCTCAGTATTATAAAGGTGGAAAATCAATCAATCAATCAATCAATCAATCAATCAATCAATCAATCACTCAATCACTCAATCACTCAATCACTCAATCACTCAATCAATCAATCTCATTTCCAAATTAACTGGTTCCTTCTTAGTAGGCCAAAAACATTGCCTGGTTTTCCTGCTACCAAAATGATACCGTGTTTCCCTGAAAATTAGCCCGTCATATTTTTTTGAACCCCAAAATAAGCACTTGGCCTTATTTTCAGGGAGGTCTTATTATTTTGAGGTGCGTGGAGCAATATGGGGCTTCTCTTGCCATCTTACCTGATTTCCAGCTCTGTCTCCCTAACCCTAACCAGAGGAAATGGCGGGGACCGGCTGCACATGCATTTTAATATTTTCGGGGAGGGGTTATTTTGGGGGGGTTATTTTAGCTCAAAAGCCCGATTCGGCTTATCAGGGGATGTCTTATTTTCGAGGAAACAGGGTAGAATGATAGAGAACTTTTGTTTTCCTCACAAGCAACTCAGCATTAGGAATTGCCTACTTTAGCCAGAATGGGACAACTCCCTTCAATAGAATCCTATTGTCCAGAATAGTATTATAGATTCTATCATGCCTATAAAGTGCATGATATTTCATGTAAACCTACCCTTTGGAAAATTTTCTTTTCTCTCCGTTGTTCATGATACCTTTACCAGCTGCCAGGTTGTTCTTCCCTAAATAATGTTAAGGTGGCTAGTTGTAAACTATTTTAACTTCTTAGTTTCTTGGAATAGGGATCATGGTAATGAAAGAATGGGGGGGAGGTGTTCCCCACTTGCTGCTGTTGAGAAATTGGTTAGCGTTTAAGCTTGAATGTGCTGATCACCCATATATCAAGGGTATTATGATACAGGTGGACCATGAGACCTTCTGATCCAGGGTTACCTGAAGAACCATCTCATTTGTATAACAACAACAACAACAACAAGGAAAACATCAGCATGAGCAATGAAGCTTTGTGGGATGTTTAGGCATCTGACAAAGATTGGCCAGGGAATGTAAGTTGTGAGGAAAAGCTAGAAAATGGCTATGGAAATTCAGCATATGACTCCAGGGTTCTTCATCCACAATATATTATGAGTTCAAAGTGCAGGAGGTGACCATGCAAAATCCCTGAATTTAAGTTCTCAAATAATTCAAGATATAGTTTTTTAAAGCTTTTATTATGGAAACATCTGTCCAGTTGAGGGCAAAATGGAAAATTTACAGGGCCAACTTATCTCCCTTAGTTTCTGATTGCTCTCTTTAGGGGGTACATGCTTTGGGCTCCTTCTATCAAACAATGTTATCTTGTTGGTCCCCAGAGTTGTGTCTTTTCAATGGCATTGCCTGTCCTATGGAAAAGTATCTCCCCAGAGATATGAATGGCCTTCAAACCTGTTAGAGTTTTGTAAGACCTTTAAGACCTGGCTGTTTCCCAGGCATTTGGATTTGGGGGTAGAATAAATGAACTCTGCTGTTCTCAATATGGGGTTAGGGAGTGGGGTTTTATCCTTGGGATCCGCTGGTTTTTTTCTGTATTTTAATCTTGTAAACTGCTGCCCAAAGTTATGTGTTTCATAACCCAAAAAATAAATACTCCCAGTTTTCATTAAAAAGAAAACAAAAGACAAGACTAGACCTAAAATATAAAGCAAAACATTTTTGCTTTATAGAGCAGTCAGTCTTCTGCTCATTTTGTAAGAAAAACCTGTTACATTTTTCAGTGGTTTTAGCCAATATACAAAGAAATTTAAACACACACAATGTATGGAAAAGGGGGTTCTTTTGAGATTTTTTATTAATCTAGATTTCAAGTGACAGCAAAACCAGGAGTTTATAATATTTCTAACTCCTATCTTTTATTTTTAAAAAGAGAGCTTTTGGAGTTTCTAAATCCACTTTAAAAATTATGCTCCTAATGAATCCAGATAAAGTCTATTATTTTTACTTTTAGGTTTCAAAAGAAAGGATGACAGCTGAGGGCATATAAATCACACCAGTCTTGTAAGGTAATCCTGTATTGTGATACATGGTCATTTGAGGGATTGGGTGAGTGAAGTTTAATGATGTTCTGGCCAGCCTCCTGATATCCTGTTCCTTTTTGAGAGAACCACAAGGAGACACCGAAGTTGATTATATAGTAAAGTAATTTATTAACTGAAGAGGCTTTAACTGTATGAAATGTGGTGTTAAGCAAGTTTTAAAAATTCCTCATTCTTACTTCCTGCAGAGGGACTGACTTTCTCTCTTAAGAGCCTGCCTTGACATTGAGACATGTTGAGGGCCTCCAATTTCGATATATTCTATCTTGTGGAAGAACCCAAGAGCAGAGACGTAAAGCCTACAAGCCTGACCAAGTGGGATTACCCAGGTAAAGAAAGTCAAAGAAAATATGTATTCATTTATTAGACTTATATGCTAACTGTCTCTACAAAATGTTGAAGAGGGTTAGCAGTTCTTTGATCCACCTCCATCTAATCTGAATTAAGCACCAGTTTGATTTCTTTCAAGAAGGCCATGGCTGACATTAGTTATTGTTTGAGGAATTAAGCAACTCTTGAGAATTTTAGCACTGATAAAAAATATTATATGGATCCTAGGTTGATCTTATGAAAAAGAAGAAGTAGAACTTTTTGTTTGTTTATTCAGTTTGTCAGAGTAGGCCTCTCTAGGTATAGATTTTCTACTTGCTTTGGGATGGACTTGGAGAGCATTGCAGCCTTAGGAATCATGCAAATGTTCAGTTGAGGAGATTAACTGAGAAATAGGATTCCATTTTTATACATTTATTCATTTTTATTTTTTTGTACCAGGAAACTTGGCACAACCACACGACTAGCTAAATAGACTGTGCGCTAGAGCAGGAAGTTCAAAGCACAATCTAAGAAAATGGGACTTCCCTATACTAGATACTCTGTGTGAATGTGGTGAATAAGAGTCCATATCACATATACTAGAGTGCATACAACATCCTTCAACATGTATGAATTAGAATTAGATTTTTTTACTGGCCAAGTGTGATTGAACACACAAGGAATTTGTCTTGGTGCATATGTTCTCAGTGTACATAAAAGAAAAGATACGTTCATCAAGAATCATATGGTACAATACTTATGGAGGAAGAATTCATGCTGGTGACAGAAAATGCTGTCAATGTGGCCTGATGTCATTTAATTTTAATCTTATTTATTCTACATACTTTTTATATGTGCTATATTTCAATGACCCATTTTAAACCTATTTTATTTGCTCAGCATTGAAAACTATATCTCTGTAATTTGTTAATGAAATGGGATAATTTCCACATTTCATATCTATGAAACCTAACCAATAGAGCAGTGTTTCTCAACATCAACAACTTTCAGCTTCAACAACTTTAAAATGTGTGGACTTCAACTCCCAGAATTTACAGCATGCTGGCTGAAGAATATGGGGAGTCAAAGTCTACATACCTTAAAGTTTTTGAGATTGCAATAAAAAAAAAAGTTTCCATAGATGTCATAGATCCATCATTTTATTTTTGTTATGCTAACAAAGGATCTACCAATATTTCTATTCCTATATCCTGCATCTATCCTATATCTTCTGGTTATGTAGTATTCAGTTTCTCAGATTACTAGTCCTCATTATGTCTCTTTGTGGGGTCTTTTTTTAAGACGTATCCTTTGACTTGATAGAAAAGGTTCTTAAAAGATTTCAGAGGCTTGTCAAGGAAAACTTACAGATGTAAGTTTCTTCTCCCTCTACTCCCATATTAATTAATGCCCCAAGGAAGATTTTTTTCTCTCTCTCAAACTGAATAGACTACTAAGAGACATTTAACTTTCCTAGATGAGCTTCACATTCTGAAGCACATGCATTTCCTCTCTGAAGCTAATCTTCAATTTAGGAGGCTTTGAATTTCTTAGGTGACTTCTGTCTTTAGAAAACATAACAGTGGAACAAACGAGAGCAATAGTTTTTAAACTGCCTTAGAAAAGGGCCCAAACTAATGTCATGTTTTTAGAGCTGTTTTGGATCTTATCCCATATCTCAGAAACACGTTATACATTCACACAGCAGGTCACAGCAAGCTGAAAGAATGTAGTGCTATGTAGCAGGTATGATAGAGCTGCTCAGGACTGAAGCTGCTGCACACGGTTCTATCCTTTATTTCTCATACATTCCATGATTGTTGGGATATTTCCATAGCCTTGGAAAAGATCTATGTAAACAGTGTAAACAGAATAGAGTAGAAGAGAGCTGCAAAGGTGCCATTTAAATTTCACCGAGATCCATACTGGGGCTAAAGAACAATTCCTGACAAAATGAGGTGGTTGGAGCAGTTCAGAGATAAAGACCTGGCTGTCATTCTGTTACATGAACCTATATTCCAATTTTATCTGGTGAATGTGATTCTTTCTTATCCCGTTTGCTGTTTGAAGGGATTTGGAGCAGAATAGATAATCCTAACTTTGAACATAAATCACCAGGCTGTATGGCTGATAGATGCCTTGCACTTTCTTATGATAATGCCTGATTGGAGCCCCAGAGGAAAAATGCCAGTGGCTTATCTCGGGGAAGCAGGATTGGGAGGGAAAAGAGCTCCATTCTAAGGAGGCGAGGCAATGAGATGGGACCCCATTTATTTACTCATTTTTGAGATCTCAACTTCCGTGGAAATACCACAAGGATTGCCGAAGTTCCAGAGGCTTGGCTCCAGCAAGATACAAACAGTATGAGGACAAGGGAAGCCACAATAAAAAGAATAAGGATGCTTCTGAAAGGCTGGTTTTGGAGTTCAACGCTGCCATTAGGGAAAGATTGTTGTTTCCAGCCTTTATCTATATTTTTCACCAATAAAAGACCAGTTAGGTTGGAAGGAGGGCTGAAAAGGAATGTGAGGAAGTGCTAGACTGGTGATGATGACACTCAGGAAAAAGGAATCATGACGGAGGAAAAAAAGAATGGCAGAATTTCTGCTTTCATAGTCTGAAAGATTATAGGCTTGAGTTGATAGCACAGAGTGTGGGAGACAAAGCTTCATCAGAATGAAAAGTCTTCCGAAGAAGGATGAGCACATGTATCCCCTCCCCCCCCAAAGCCTCAAAGACCCTAAGGTTATCATACTGAAATTTGATAAAAATGAAATAAAACAGTGCACTGTTCTCTTGGTGTTTGGAAATGAATTTTAAAATAAATTTGTTTTCTAAACTTAACATTCCCAAAAGGGAATGGGAATAGGAGAAAAAAAAAGATGACTGCCCACAATCCAAAGTTTTTAGAAGCTTAATTTAGCATCTCTCTTAGCCATAAAAAAGTTGTTTGCTTCTGCTGAATGTGCCTCATATTTCTATATAGCTCAGCTTAGAGGTATATCCCCATTGATTCTAGTACAAGCACTTAGAGTGATCCTCAAAGTTCATATATTTCATCATAAATACAGTCTTAAATGTGCATTTGGGCACTATCGAAGGATTCAAGTTCTAGGACTTCTAGAACCCTCCAGGCCTATGCTAGCCAGGGTGGGAGAGATTTATGGAAGTCTCATCTAGCCTCATTCTCTTTTTCAGTTGGTTCCCTGGAAGAACATTAATCGTGATAGCTCCAGGTGGACATAGATGGGAGATCTTATAGTCTCCTTAATTAGTGATGAGGGATTACTACAGCAAAATCTATCCCAGCATCTAATGCCCTGTTTGGAACATAATTGGAACATTTTCTGTACGCTGCACTTTATTATACCCTGTTCTTCATTTTCATTCAGAACAGCTAGTAAGCAAGAGAGTAGAGAATTTATATTATGAATATATTTTCTATTAGATTCATTGTGAGCTCTGCACTCTGATTCTGCTCTTTATATTTCCATGCTAGGTTTTTTTTTTTTTTTTTTTGCTACTATGAGACTTCAAATTTGATCCATCAATCTTAACACGGTCTCATTTATATCAAATGCTATATAAGTAGTCTGTAAATCACAAAATTCAGTACAGATCCTAATTCTTTTGTTCTGGAAAGCTTTTGCTTGATTAAGAATTTTTTTTCATCTATCCCTATTTGATTTCAGGGGCTGCATATGAAATTCAGTCTGGATTCCCTAAATATCTTATTAATAACCATTTCAAAATAGCAAGAAGCTATATTTATTGCTATAGCTAAAATGGGGTGAACATTTCAGGACTAATACCATTTCAGGATGGCTGTGACTGGGAGGATTTTTCATCAGGTTCACCTGATCCGCCAGTTGCATCCCTTTCTAGATCGGGACTCCCTATGCACAGTCACTCATGCCCTCGTCACCTCTCGTCTGGACTATTGTAACGCTCTCTACATGGGGCTCCCCTTGAGGTGCACTCGGAGGCTCCAACTGTGCACTGTGGAGTTCCCATGTAACACCTCTCCTGCATGAGCTGCACTGGCTCCCAGTGGTCTTCCGGGTGCACTTCAAGGTTTTGGTTATCACCTTTAAAGCGCTCCATGACTTAGGACCTGGTTATCTACGGGACCGCCTGCTACCACCAATAGCCTCCCACCGGCCAGTACGCTCCCACAAAGAGGGGCTCCTCCAGGTGCCATCGGCAAACAATGTCGACTGGCAGCCCCTAGGGGGAGAGCCTTCTCTGTGGGGGCACCTACGATCTGGAACGAGCTCCCCCCGGAGATACGGAGGATCTGCGCACCTTCCATCTGCGCACCTTTCAAGACTTTCTTATTTCATCAAGCTGGCCTGGCCTAAATCTTCTCCCCTTTTAAATGTAAATTTTAATTTGTTTTTAAATTATTGGGTATTTTAAATTTGTCTCAGCCAAATTATTTAATTCGTTTTTATTCTATTTTAAATTTTTGTATTTATGTGTTTTATTCTGTGGCTGTTCACCGCCCTGAGTCCTTCGGGAGTAGGGCGGTATAGAAATCCAATTAAATGAATGAATGAATGAATGAATGAATGAATGAATGAATGAATGAATGAATAAATAAATAAATAAATAAATAAATAAATAAATAAATAAATAAATAATATCTCTTAAAATGAAAAGTCCACATTTTAAATTTTGCTTCTTGGAAAAATGAAAATAATATATATGTTTTGACAGAATTGGGTGAATTTGCAAAGTGGCATTTTCAATGGAGAATAGTAATAGCAATAGCACTTAGACTTATATACTGCTTCATAGTGCTTTACAGACCTCTCTAAGCGGTTTACAGAGTCAGCATATTGCCCCCAACAATTTGGGTCCTCATTTTACCCACCTCAGAAAGATGGAAGGCTGAGTCAACCTTGAGCCGCTCAGAATAACAGAATAACAGAGTTGGAAGCGATCTTGTGTCCCAATTCTAATTCTTCCAATTCTAGTCCAATCCCCTGATCTAGCATACCATTTCAGACAAATGGTTGTCCAATCTCTTCTTAAAAACTCCAAGTGTAGGAGCACCTGAAACTTCTGAAGGCAAGTCATTCCACGGATTAATTGTTCTGTCAGGAAATTTCTAATTAGATTGGTTCTCTCCTTGATTAGTTTCCATACATTGTTTCTTGTCCTGCCTTCAGATGCTTTGAAGAATAGCTTGACCCTCTCTTGTTTATGGCAACTTGTTAGATATTAAAACACTGCTATCATGTCACCCCTAGTCCTCCTTTTCATTAAACAAGGCATACCCAATTCCTGCAACCGTTCTTCATATGTTTTAGATCCAGTCTCCTAATCATCTCTGTGGGTTGTGGTAGGCATGAGAAATCATGCCTACCACAGGAGAGAAGGAAGGAAAGGATCATTCTAACCTCTGAAGGAGAATCTTCCAGAGGCCACAGCAGAGAAGGGGACCATGGCAATGAAGGCACTAACTTCCCCTTACTAATTCCACGTGTTTGCTTCTTTTTGGGGGGATGAGGCAATTTATATGAAAATGAGATATAGGTAGTCTTTGACTTGTAACAGTTCATTTAGTGACCGTCAGAAGGTGGATGATAGTTTCACATACACTCAGGCCAATGTCTTCACTGTTATTAGCTTGGCAGACCTCTTCAAAGGCAAGACTTGGATTATCGTTAATGAGAATGATCTATTATGAGCTAGATTATAGTTCTGAAGGATAAATGTTTCTCCTCTATCAACAGACATTTATGAATTGTAGGCACAAAGGACACTCTGGTTTTTTTTAGCAATGACAGTCTAGCCTTAGCTAAAAACATTTCAGCAATGAATTAAATTCTCTCCACATCAGCTATGCTACTTAGCTAGCCTGTCATAGATGTGAGATCAATGGCAGATATTTTCAGATGAAAAAAGGACTAGCAGGGCATTCAACCAGCCTTTTTTTCTTCTTGCCATATAATTTAAGGATACTGTATATGACATTATTTGAACTTTGAACTTGTTAAGCTGACCACAGCCCATGACAAACCAGAATCATGTCCTGACTTTGTGACTGCCTACTGTAGATCTCTAAAAGTCAGGCTTCCATCTTCCTCTCCTGTATTTTAAGTAAAACAACAGCAAGAAAAAAACTAGTGATGTATTAAAAACTAACCACTTTATGATCATATATGCTTTTATGGAGTAAAATATGTCACATCAGAAGGACCAAGTTGGTCCTCTAGAAGGACCAACAAATGCTAAACTGTAATTTAAGATGTTGGACAAAGGCTGGGAAGGACCAAGTCAGCGTCCCCACCTCCACCACAGAAACTCACTGAATGACTTTGGAGTAGACACATTGTTTAGCCCAACCTTTCTCACAGGGTTGTGAGCTGAATGGCAGAAAAGAGAGATATAAATCTAACATTAATAATTATGGAATGGTAAAGTGGAGGGAGGAAACATTACAAACTGACGTCAATTTGTTTAACCTCCACTGACATTAGATTTAAAACCTTGGTGTATGGATTCCCAACACTTGTTTATTATTAATTAAAGCATTTGGCTCCAGTCTTATTTAATATTGCTTTCTTAGAACAACAAAAATACATCTGTTTGTCATTGTCTGCTTCAAATGCATGCATATGTATCATTTGACTTCCCTTAGAATGTAGCAATTTCAAGGTGGGAGTATCATTTGTTTTCCTTTGTCCTTTCTTATTGAAGGTAAAATTCCCAATTGTTTCCACCTATCTCCAAATGCTAAACTGGAAACAAAAAACCGAACAAAAAAAGGGCAACGAAAACTTTGAAAGATCAAATCTCTCATAGTTTGTTATGTTGACATACAGGCGATGAGGCTTTGAAGTATGTCTTGATAGACACCAGGTGTCTAAATATCTTGAAATGGACTAGAAATGTAAGATGTCATGCTTAAAGCTCAGCTGTTCTAGGCAGGTTTATCAGGCTGAGGAAATGCACAAGGACACACTTGTAATTATAGCAAGAAAATAAAATCATTCATATGCCCAAACCTGGACCTGGTAGCTTCTTGATGCTATGCATATACAAATGTGATCACCTTTCTAAAAGAGAATTAGCTTGTCTTAGAACTAAGGCCATCATGAAACATGTCCTTCCCAGTCATGGGGGCAGGGAGAACCTAGCCCTCCCCTAACCTACCAGACTGTGTAGACAGCTGCTCCCTGTTGCCTTCAGACTGGCTGGCGTCCAAGGAAGGGCCTGGTGGAATGCAGAATCGGGCACCTGCTGCAAATCTGCCTGGAACAGCAGGAAAAGGAGCGATGAACACCGCCTTCCTTAATCCTGGGTGCTGGTGTGGCTTCTTCTAATGATATACCATTACTGAAAAGAAAAACAAAGTGCCCCAGAAATGGTCCAGCCTAGAAATTTCTCAGGAATCTAATTGTAATGTGATACTAGCTGGTCATCATTTTGCCTGGGCAGAAAAAGGATGAAGCTAGATTTGCCTCCTCTCAATTACCCTGGGAGTAAAGGAGCATTTCCTGCTGCCATAATATGCTGGTGATATGAAGCCCCAAACCTGCAAAGCTGATGTGTAGTAAATTCAAATCTAGAATTCTGGGGAAAGAGGTGGGAAGGTAAAATAAAAATGTTTTGCTAAGAAAAAGGTAATACAATCCTTATTGCTTTTCTTCTTCTTAAAATCTCCCTCACTTGGGTGAGGATACATAAATAAGAGCCACGTACAAGGGTACATCTCTTGTAATCATCATTCCTTCCCTCTCTTCATGTGCCAAAAATCACATTCCTCATTCCATGGCCATATATATATACGGGAGAGAGGCTAAATCAGGATTCTTCTAAGGTTTATGGAAATTTCATTCCATGTAGCAAAGGGAAAAAGTTGGTCCCTGGGTCTTTACACAACTTTCCTCAATTAAATTGGTCAAAAGCTACTACTACATTTGTGTCAGAAGTGCCTACCGAGGCACATCTGGGTTGAAAAATTTAGCCGGTGGCATCACCGTTGCTCACGGTACGTCTGAGGGGGCTCCTTGCATGTCCTTGTTATTTTTTCCCACCGAAATGATACCTATTTATCTACTCACATTTGCATACTTCCCAACTGCTAAGATGACAGGAACTGGAATAAACTGACTGGAGCTCATTCCATCATACTGTTTGCTTTTTGGTTTTGAACCACTGAGCTGTTGACCTATCAATGGCCTCCGTACCACCTATCCTAGCCTCGTGAGCCACTGCAGTCAAGAACTAAGGAAGGCTGATCAGCATAAGCCTTCTTGTTGATTAGTATTTTCTTCTCTGGAGAGGACTGATTATTTCCTCAGTAAAATCCATAGGAAACAATACAAATGGGGCAGTGTGCCTGCAAGGCAGCATTTGGAAAAGGTCAAACAGCCCGTGTGCTCTGATGCAATATCTCTTTCTAAGCTAAGACTATGTATACACCTTCCTTTGAGAGAAAATCTGCAAGATTAGACAAAGCACCACCCCATGCTGCATCCTTTCCATTTTTTTTTCTCCCCCTCATTTTCTCTTTCTCATCATTGGAGCAATATCATCTGTATTTGCAAGTAAGGTACAATTTATCTCTTAAAGAACCCTGCTGCTTCCAAATAAAATTTTAGCACAACATAAATGAGCAATGCTGGTGGAAAAAAAAATCCAGCAATATGGATTAAGATCTCCCGACTATAAACAATTCATTTTTATGTTTTTTCTAGCTCTGTTTTGGAGGATTAGGTTTGAAGCATCACTTCCCTTCATCTACTTATGCAGAAAAAAGACCATAAAGAGATCCAGATTGCAAAAATGGGCAAACTGTGGGGTTTTTTTTTTAAAGGAGGTACTTGTTTTGCTGCCTTTAAATCCACTCCAAAATTCTACGGAACACTAACTGAAACCAGAAGTGCATTTTCCCACTGAGAAGGGAAATACATGAAAAATCATATTTTAACTTCTAAGAGTTATATGCTTCTTTACATGATTCACTAAAGAAAGAAAAAACCTTAGTCCTAGCCCAAATTTATTGAGGGGGGGGGAAACAGTGGTGGGTTTCAAAAAATTTGACTACCGGTTCTGTGGATGTGGCTTGGTGGGCGTAGCATGGCTTGGTGGGCATGGCAGGGGAAGGATACTGTAAAATCTCCATTCCCAACCCGCTCCAGGGGAAGGATACTGCAAAATCCCCATTTCCTCCCTTATCAGCTGGGATTTAGGAGGCAAAGAATAGATGGGGGTGGGGCCAGTCGGAATTTTTACTACCGGTTCTCCTAACTACTCAAAATTTCTGCTACCAGTTCTCCAGAACTGGTCAGAACCTGCTGAAACCCACCTCTGGGGGGGTGGACTAGAAAATCCCACTCTCATTCATGTGTAAGACAACTGTGCAATCATACAATCATATCATCAGCCAACCTCTAGCCTTATTCTCTTCAAAAATGTTTAAGTGCATCCTTTAACTATCAGCCTGCCTATTTACCTCTAGGAGTGGGATGGAGCCAATTAAATGGCTCATGTGATCTGCTGTTACCGGGGTGTGGGGCGGGGTGTGGGGGGTGATTTTATTATGTTATACTATATTAATTTATTTGTTTCTTTTTATTAGTTTTATTGTTTTAAATGTGGTTTATATTCTGTAAGCAGCCTTGAGTCACCATGGGTGAATAGGCGGCAATATAAATTCAATAAATAAATAAATAGTAAGCATCACACTGAGTGAACAATGTAACCTTTAGCACTGTTAACAAATGCCTATTTTAGTGAGTAATATAAATAATCTTGATTGGGGACCTTAAAAAAGTTAAAGCACCATCAGTATCATATCCTCTTTGTATACAATGATTTTACAAAGCTTAGGTGTTAATTTATTGGATTATATAAACATTTCACAGAAAAGTATGGTAGTCTAAAATGCTGGTGGCAAGTCTAACTTAAAAGAAAATCTTCAAAGTATGAACCTAGCTACTCATCTCAAGATGATCTAAAGCTTTTTCTGTAGATCATGTTTGGGGGTATTTTACCAGAGGTATTCTTCCTATGAGTTTTGACCGTATAATCTTAGAATATTAGAAGTAACATTATCCTGTAATGTTTTGTGTCATCCACTTCCAGCCAGAGCCAATGACTATATTTACATAAATGGCATCCTTCCCCTGCCCTCACATCACACAGGATTTAAAACAGCATTTGATCTCCAAGATAGAAACTCTAATTAACTTCATTTAAAGATTAACTTAATATGATGCCTTATTAAAAGAAAAAAAGCTGTTACGGAAATTGTCAAAGAGTTAAGTCTTTTTCATAAAAGCACAGCCACAAAATGTTTCCGTTGTAATATACCAAAGGCCAAAAACAAATTACTAAACTCCAGCAAGAGATTAGCAATTTCCAGCTACCCTTGATCTGTTACTTCACATCTTCTATGTTGTGCATAAAAGATGTCTCTCTGCCACAGCAGAGAAAGCCTAATTTCTCAGCGGCAGGTCTATTCTGAACCTGAAATGTGTTTATTTTACTAGGCATATATGCCACTCCAATCATGTCAGAATATGAGCGGCTTACAGATCTTCAGAATTAGAATAACTTTAAATATCAATAGAATAACATAAATACAACAATATCATATATAACATCTCAAGTACAAAGATTACCACAATATAATCTCCATCTAACAGAGATTAAGTTCTGTTCAGCCTCCAAAAGGCCTATGAAAAATCAAGCCAAGCCAAGCCAAGCCAAGCCAAGCCAAGCCAAGCCAAGCCAAGCCAAGCCACACCCAGCCAAGCCAAGCCAAACCAAACCAAACCAAACCAAACCAAACCAAACCAAACCAAACCAAACCAAACCAAACCAAACCAAACCAAACCAAACCATCTTTTTAATGGTTTTAAAGACTAATAGAGTTAAATCCTGACTCCTATGACAAGTGGGGGAGCTGTTTCAATGTTGGAGACAGAAACTAAGAAGATTTTATCACAGAACCCCTTCCAGTGACATTGTCTAAGGTCAAAGTCTATTCAGAAGTGTACAGAGAACGTGAAATGAAAGAGCACAGTTATTAAAGGAAACAATGAGATTTGTAGCTCAGGATTGAACCAACTGCCATTGGGGCAGTAGACCACTCCCACCAACACCTAGGGGGCAAGCTACTAGAATATAAACTGAGAGCAAACCCCACTCCTTCTAGCATGGATTATGTTACCTAGTTTTGGGTAATGAAACATCTGCAAGAAAACAACCAAGCTCAGAGAGCACCAAGGTCCTCTCAAACAAGTTTGAGAAGCATATTTTTGGATTCATATCCAGATAAGCACATTTCCTTTTGTTCCAGAATACTTGCATTCTGAAGTGTCAGAGAAATCCAGGTGCATTGCTAGCAAAGGGACCACAAGAAAGATGTTGCTGGTTGCACAAGAAAGTTTTTGAGCAACTGCTTTGTTTAGAGTTCTAACTTAGCATCAGTGATGAATTTTACATTTATAGAATTAGTTTGACAAGTCTGTATTAAGCAAGGTTGACAAGTGCAAGATAAAAATGATTATTTAAAATTAGCATTCCTGTCTTCCTTTCCTCCAGGAGCTCAAGGCAGTGAACATGTTCTTTCTCTTCCTCTTTCGAGATGTCCTCCCAACAGTTTTGTAAGGTTTATGAGATTTATAGACCCAAGTCCAGGGTCCAGGGGTGAAATGCTACCGTTTTGGGCTGGTTCACCCGAACTGGTAGTAAAAAATGCTACTGTTCACCCAAACCAGTAGTAAAAAAATGCTTTAAAAAGTGCGACAATCAGCTGTGCCGCGCAATCATTGGAACATTTTTTTTTACTTTTTTAAAGCATTCTTTTACTACTTATTCGCCCAAACCAGTAGTAAAAAAAGGCTTTAAAAATTTTTAAAAAAAGAGTTCCAACAATCAGCTGTGTGACAATCAGCTGTGCCTGATTGTCTGTGAGGTTCCTGCTTGTTGCAGGGGCCATTTTGTGTGAAGTCCAGCTGCTTTTGCATTGTGTGTGAGTCGAGTTAGTTGTGAAACTTTTGTGTTATTTTTGTGTAAAGTGTGATAGTTGGTTTTTGAACTCTCTGTGACTCTGTGAGGTTCCTGTTTGTTGCAGGGGCCATTTTGTGTGAAGTCCAGCTGCTATTGCATTGTGTGTGAATCAGTTGTGCAGCCACACCCATCTGGTCACATGACCACCAAGCCACACCCACGGAACCAGTAGGGAAAATTTTTGAATTTCACCACTGCCCAAGTCACCCAGTGAGCATGAACCAGGGTCTCTTCAGTCCATATTTTCTCTTCAATTCTCACCATTCATTTTAGCAAAAGCCAAAACAAAGTCCATGTATCCACCAGAGGAATGTTGCAAATAGGACTAGTGTGCATGTCCTAGTAGATTAAGCCTTCAATATTAGACTCATTATTTCATTTGGGAGCACCAGTAAATATTAGAATTAGAATATTTGGTTGGCAGATGAAGATATTGTTTGGAAATATTAGGAGTTGTAGAAGAGATGGCATTGATGGAGTAAACAGAACTAGACTCTTTACAAAGGTTTACAATGAGTTTTGAAGCAAATTTTGTGGAGGGCTTTCCCAAATTACAAACATCTGAATTATCTGAACAAACAGGAAAATAGCAACCTTTATGTGGCATACTGCCATTATATAAGAATAACTTCAAATGAATGAAATGAAAAAGTACATGACTAGGATGTGAAGAACCATCAGATGTAATTATAATTAGCTTGTATTAAGATTTAGTGTTTGTATATAGACTCAAAGGGCTGATAATGAGCAGTTCCAGGAATAATTCCAGGTCTTTATATCGAGAAGAGATGAAGTTCCACGACAGCAGCAGTGTTCTAAATTTACCCTTCTGATACATGGGCCTGATTTGTAACAGTCATACATGACTAGGGAGCACACATGTCAATAGGAAGGCTTTGGCTAACTAATACAGATCCAATGAGTCCTCTAATTTCTAGAGGGAAAAGTCAAGAGAAGCTAAGACAATTATTTCCATGCACTCACCACTTGTGAAAATCAATCAGTCCAAAAATAGGGTGAATGGCTATCTTTTCCTTTTATTTTAAATCTCCACCCCCAAGCTCTAGCCATGGTGCTGAAGAGAAATTCAGCATTCTTTACTTTTTAGAACATTGTGACTCTGTTCAAATCAAATCACTTCAGTGGAGTAGCCCTCCTTAATTAGAATCGATGACTTTCTGAAGCTGAAATGAGTTGAACTTTACATAAGTAAAAGCTTTAATCTCTGTTATCTAAAAAAAAAAAAAAAGCAAAGACATCAAATATGGGGGCAAGCACCCATATTTTTCATATTCTAAATTTTTCAGTGAAGCAGCTGAAGAGAGCTTACAGACCAAACCATAGTTTGATCTGATCTGATCTAATCTAATCTAATCTGTTTCTGTCCCTTCACTTCTATTTTTTGGATATGGACTCCTTAACCACCACCCCCAAAATTGTGCACTCTGAATTACTGAATATTTTACAACTTTTGTTTTCAGTGAAGTACCGTAGGAACTAGCCAGGATTCCACAATGTTCCCCAGCCCTGCAGGCAAGACAGCTTCTTTTTAGCCTTTTCTTTTAGGCCCAGATAAATTAATATGAGCAAATAAATTCCAATGTTTAGACCTGTGGAAGAGGAGCCTCTCTTGAGATAGTCATGCTCTAACCTCAAGTCCAAATTGAAATGATACATTAAATGCATATCATAGGGGATTGCAAGAAAGCATGACATTAGTATTTGGAAATATTCTGTAAATAGTGAAAATATTTCTGATTGCCCCCTTTTCATATTTCTTCTAAGTCTGTTAAAAAAGTAGCAGTGATAAGAAGAAACTCAAGCCTCCTTGGAGAAACAGCAGATTAGCTGCCCATTTGTGCGTATCATTAAATCCCATAAACCTGACAAGAATTTCTTTTCCTAACTACTCACAACACAAATGAAATCTGAATTATATCTCATATTGTTGGAGTTATGAGAAATTCATACTAATAATGAAATATTAAACAGTCCTCTTCTCTAATATCTGGTTCAACTTACTCATGCCTATCAGTCAATGATCTAAAACAGAATATATTACAAATGTACAAAACAAGCTAATGCTGGGGATTAAGTTGTTTCAAAGCCTCCTCTGCCAATCCTGTTTGGCTTTACTGAAACCCATGAGATTTACCCTTTAAAACCACCACTAAAACAGAGGAGCCATGCCTCCAAACTGTGCCATGTCACATGCAAAGCATATTCAGAGGTTTACTGCCTCCTTTTTAGTTGAATGAATTGAACTAATTAGCTAATTAGCTTTCATTAGTTTTATACTAGGTAAGTACAGGCCTAAATGAAGTTAGGACCGTGGAACAGCAAAGAACCAGGTCTTGTACCAGAGGTGTTATAAACTAATTGTGTTTCATGGTTATTGTTCTCTGGTGGCAGATAAATCTGAATAGAAAGACTGCTCATGTCCTGGAAAGCTGTACGTAGCCGTACTGTGGACTCTTGTCTTTGTTCCAACCAGGGTTGAACGTTCAAAGATGTAACCAGGAAGGAGGAGGGGAGAAAAGTCTTTTAATAAAACTCTGATTAAGCAGTCAATTTAGCAAAAAGCCATCCATAAAAAATAGCTTCTTCAAAGGCTTCTCTAATGGCCCTATGTGTTATGTCAGAACTGGGTAATAGAATCTATATCTGCAAGAGCTATAAAATAGAGTCGGTGAATGCCTGATAATAGGATGTGTTATATGTTTAATTAGCCAGACTAATCAATTGAGCCAAAAAGAAATATAGCCTAACATAAAGCTTGGCATGTGTTCTTGCATTGCTAACCATTGCTTGGGCTTAGTTTCATATTCCTACAATATTCTGGCAGTTCCAAACTCCACTACCCACTTAAATGGTAGTGTCCATGAGGGATCTGTGCAGGGTTTTGCCCTGATGATTTACAACACCCCAAATTGATTGATTGATTGAGTGCCATCAAAACATTTTCAACTCACAGTGACCCCATAGATAGATTTTCTCCATTATGATCTATCTCTAATCTAGCCTTTCAGTACAACCATCACCACTGTAATTGAGTCCATCCACCTGGCTGCTAGTCATGGACTTGTAGCTTTCTGAATGCAAACTCCAGCTCCTATTATTTAAGGACAGTGGGACAGTGCTGGCTATAAACAACAGATGTTGTAGTCTTACATGCCCAAAGGAAACATTATTGGGGAAGGCTCATTATAAACCTTTATTTTCTGATAGAAATCTCAAGCACCACCTATAGCCCAAAGTTATAGCACTAATTTACAGTGTTCAGCATTGCTTATGCAAAAGTAAGCTTTATACAGTTCAATGGGGCCTACTCCTGGATGAATGTAGGTCACCTCAAAGAAAGTAAAATGTTGTCCTGTTTCTAAGAATCCATGGGTACATGAAGACATACAGGTAATCCTTGCTTAACAACCACGACTGGGACCAGCAACTCTGTTGCTAAGCAATAGTATAAGTCACATTATCTTTATGGACTGACAGCCTCACTTCTATTGCAATTGTTAAATGAACCACTCACAGTCATTAAGTGAGACGTCATATGTCCATGACTTGCCATTTTACTCCTAGCTTCTCCATTGACTCTGTTGGAAGCTGTCTTTGAAGTGTGCAAATGGCAAATACAGGACTGTAGGATGCTGCAATGGTCATAAATGTTCATTGGTTGTGAAACACCTAAATCGTGATCATGTGACCACAGGGATGCTGCAGTGATCATAAGTGCAACATAAAGTTATGTTTTCAGCACTGTTGTAATTTTGAATGGGCCATCATTAGGCAAGAGCTACCTCTGCATTTCATAGCATGTCACTCATTTAAAATGTTGGGCAAATGCTTTAAAGACTCAGGTGTTGAGAATTATGGGGATTTCTGTTAGATAGGAAATATTTACTTAACTACTTGGGCTTTGACACTGCTGAACCAATGTCTTGCATTTAGTAAACTACAAGATTTGCCAGCCATTAAAAAAAAATTCTAGAGAGAATTAACTGCATGTTTTCTTGCACTGGTTTATAAACATGAGGACCAGAAGCATGTTCTAATTTTATTTAAAAATATATAAAGCACAGATATGTAGATATACTGAGTACATTCTATGCCACAGTTCAAATAATGGGCTAATAGCCTCACCAAATATTCTGTACTTGAGTTCAGGCAAGGCAGCCATGAAATGAAGAATAAGAGTTGCCTAACTAAGGTAGTGGACATTATGTCCAGCAACAGAAATGTAACCATCCCTCTTCAGCTCAAAAGTGGTTTTTCTGCCACTAAGTGGGTCCAGGTGTTAAAATAGTCAATGGGGTTGCTTTCTCTGTATCCACCGTAGCTGTTGCTGGAGTTTAAAATATTTACTTCCCTTGATGCTCAATTTCAGATTGAAGCATTAAATATTTATAGCTTTGGTCATCTCCATCCATTTGTCCACATTTTGAAATTATTTTTAGCTTTTTAGAAAATAATTGTTTTCCAGATAGAGAAATGGGCTTCTCATTGGTCGAGAACATATGTCTATAGAAGAGTAGAATATATGAATTTGATGCCCCCATTCCCATCTTTTGTTCCTCAAAAACCTTCAAGACAACAAATATAGGGAAACTAATCCTTTGAAGCATAACTGTCAGCAAAACACATGAGGCAGTTTGGTCTAATGGTCAAGATTCCAGGACAGAAAGTAAGAGACTGTGAATTCAAATCCTGCCATAATCATGAAAGCCAGCTGGGTGACTTTGGGCCAAACACTCTCTCAGCTCAACCTACCTCACAGGATTGTTGTAGTGGGGAAAATAGAAGGACACCGCCTTGGGTTGTTTGTAAAACTAGGGCAAGATACAAATAAATAAATAAATTCTGTTTCCCCCCCCCCCCATTAAGTGAGAAAGTTTTGCTCAGTACAAAAACTATAGCTGATCTGGAAAATGAAATATCTTCTAGGGGAAGTTTGATCAGGAACTTGTACTAGGTTGCACAGGCACACTTAAAAAAAAAATTGGCTACCAAGATAACTATTTGTTAATTCTCTCTGGACGGAATTAACCAAGTCACGGATTGATTAATTCTCATGACTGTAAAAGGGTGTTATTTTCATTTTCAATTATTTTTCTTCATCCTGCAGTAAGAACCTGGGATGAAAATTATATATGGAATTGAGAAGGATGAGATTAGGCTGTCATGATTTTAAATAAATAAATAAATAATAAATAAATAAATAAATAAATGATTTTACACTGTAGCTCCTAGTGCTACTCATGTAAGACAGCCAGCAAAGAATCAATCAATGGACTGCACTATTGAAGTCCAAAGACTCACATACACATTTTTGGCTTAACAGAGAAAGAACTGAAAGTCAGGCAAGAGGTTCTCCCATTTTAACCTAATTGATTGAAATAATTATATTGTTATTCCTTGATTTTCATGCTAACATAGAAAATTTGCACTATTTTGTCTCAGGTTTGTGATAAAGATTACTTATTTGGATAGTTCATTTTCATTGCTACAATAGGCAGAGTCAGTGTTAAGACAGAGTTAAGAAAATATGGGAGAGGCAGCAGTCACAGTGAGTATTATGAGGATTGTTTGAGATGATGACAAGATGTTTCTTCAGCCCAAACTCCTAGAGTTACATGACCCACAATAACAGAGACAAGAATGGACGTGGGGTTTTCAATATTGCCTTCTCCAGGGCTATTTGGCTGAAGGAATCACTAATTCAGAAAGTTTTCTCTTAATTCAGACTGAAACATTTGGGTATGGTAAACCAAGTAAAATATCAACTAATATTCAGAAGACTAAGATAGAAATTAATTGCTCAAACATGGAGATGACCAAAGATGATCCAAAAAACTATACAGTGAATGATTATTTATAGAAGCTGAAATGTATTGCATAGTTAAATTATGGATTCCCTACTGTACAGTGTAATTATTACGCCTGCAGATCTGAGCTGCAAATATTGGGACAACTGCTAGATGGCAGTAAGTGGTCATCAGGATTTTTGCAGACCAAGTCTGGTAGGTTTAGTAAAGATATTCACCAACTTGGATGACTTTGTTCAAGGAGATTACACAAATATATGGAGATTATAGAGTTTAATGCTTTCATGATTAGCAACCATATGTTTTTGGATAAAAGTTGCTAGGAAATAGCCAGAGAGTCTGATTGCCTCAAATCAAATCTTGTTTGAGGACTGACAGCTTCTGGGTCGTTATGGAAAAACTTTGCTTTGACTGCCTCATTCCCCAAAGTAAAAAAGCTCAGCTGAAAGGTAGATTGAATGAATTGTTCAAATGTACCTCACTGAAAATCCTATGGACAGCTGAATAAACTTGTGGTTCTGATTCCACCATATCCTTGTGTTGATTTCTTCCTTCACACCTGTATGTGATTATATGCAATGAGCAGCCAAATTCCATCTTGGCTTGCTGCATCCCATTTTGGGTGTTATGATATGAAGCACACATTCAGAATGCCAGTCACATGCATCTTTAAATTGATACCAGTGTAGAGCATGGAGAAAGAGGCTGATATGGCTGCAGGCTCATTTTCTTTCATTACTCAACCAGGCCTCTAAGGTCACCATGGAATGATAACACACCATTCCATGGCCTTGATGGTTTTTATCATTATGATGGGTATTTATACTGGAAAGTGCTGGCATGTTCCCCAGGGCAAAGTGCCCTTTTGCTACCTCAGCAAGTTGGATCCATATGGAGGGGGGCGGGTGTTGGGTTCCCTGGGTTAAATATTTACCAGAAAGTCATGTTGTTTTCCATCAAATAGGAGATCTTCCGTCAAGGCTGTTTGAATCTTTGTGCCTTAATGCCTATTTGGTTCTCTTGGGAGAAGCGCTGAGTGGACTGCCTGAAGCCAAACTCTGATAGAGAAAAAGCACATTGTATTCTTTCTCTGCTGCCTTTTATTGTCTGTTCATCAGATCTGTGAGCCTCACTATAAAACAGACTCGTCTAAACACAGCTTTCTGGGAGGAATCAGACACACTCTTTATGCTTGTGTTTATGTGCCTTGCCATTCAAGAAAGAGATCTTAGAGAGCCAGCCAGAAAACATCTCCTTCATGCACTGAAGCTGTCAGGGAAGAAAAGGGAAAAAGAACAGGCAAAAGCTTGTTGGGAACTATTAAGAAAACAACTTGAAAAGTAAAACCAGAATACAGCCTAATTCCCCTATGCAAAACCATATTACAGCACACTTTTTGGCAGGTCTGTATATGTTCTCAGTCATTTCACATTTGGGAAAGGGCTGTGTTTCTCAAAATAAAGTAAGCACAAGGAGCTATAATATGGCCATTCTGATAACAGCAAAATGATTAGGACAAAGGCAGACAAGTACAAGTACAATATCCATTGACTCAAGGGCCTCACCAGACTCACACCAGAGTGTGTGGGGCCAGGGCTGTTTTCAGAAGAAGTTTGTGAGTTTTAAAGGTGAAGATACTACGGGTGTCCTTAAACAATTGTAAATCTTAAGGCACCTATTCTTTCAGCCCCATACCCTTATGACAAAAGGCCCATTTTTTGGACCTCACTCATTCAGGGAGGTGGCTTTGAAGCAATATCTTGAATATTCAATTTTCAGCTCTAGTTTAAAGGTTAGGAGAGTTCAGATGAGCTAATTTGATCATCTGAAACCTGCAAATCACAAATGTATTCCTGATTAGGCCAATTCAGATAAGCCAACTAAAAGCCATCCATGCTGTTGAGTGTTATAATGAAGGAAGAGATACTTGCATCTGTAGCTTTCCTTCTCCTTCCTGGTTTTCCTTCTCCTTCCTGGTTTTATCATTCTTCTTGTCCCATGAGGACAAGGAGAATGATAAAACCAGTGTTGAAGTAGGTTTTGACTGCTGAGTAGCCAAGACTGATTCATAGCAAAATTAAGACATTATAAGAAAACAGAGAATGTGCCCAACATCTCTGAAGGACTCCAGGTAGGGAAAGTTTGTAATGAATTGTTCAGTTGCATAACACAGTAATTATTTAGTAATTACACAGTGTATAATATGATGCTCTATATAATCTGTATTCCACATTATCTTCTCTTAATACCTGCAAAATAACAAAGTGCTCCCTTGACAAAAAGTAATTAATGGCTTTTTCCTTCCACTGTACAAAATGAATGAAGAGATGTAAATTCCTGTTGTAGAGGTGACCAACTACACCTGGTCAAAAACCTGGTTTTTACCTGCCACTTATATTGTGGGACAGAGGCTATCAAGAGATTGACGTTGTGGTTTGATATTAATGCTTTATTTTACTGTAACAGAGGGAGTTGGAAGTCAATGCTTCCTTTTCTTTCTCCCAACCCTTCCTCACTTTTCTTCCGCCTCTTTCCCTCCACTGCTTTCCTATTTACTTTTGTATTTTGTATCCTATTTTATTTTAAACTCAATAAAAATGTGATTATTGGAAGAGATGGACGTTCAGGAAGATGTCCTGTCTTCTGCTGCTCTCCAATAAATCTTTCTTTCTTTCTTTCTATGCTATTGAATGAGATTGGGATACAAAAGGGGAATACCCTGGCCTTCACAAAATGGATGAGAAAACCTTGTAAATAACCACTAATTCTATGGGTCAAAGCCAATGGATAAGCCAAAAACTACCCTTGGCAACGACTTCAACCTCAACCTCAAAGAAAAAGCATCAGAATGACAAAAATACAGACAACCCTAGCCTTCACAAAATGCAAATAACCACTAATTCATAGATCAGAGACTGCCAAAGGCTCATCTGTGGGTCAAAGCTAATGGATAAGCCAAAAACTACCCTTGGCAACCACTTCCACCTCAACATCAAAGCAAAGCATCAGGTTTTGAATGACAAAAATACAGACATGACAATATAGTCATGTGCAGGGTCAAAGATCGGTCTAAAATTTGGTCTCCGAGAAAGGCTATATGAATTACTAAATTACCCAACAAAAACTGAAAAATATAATGATTACATAGTCTGGCCATCTGTTCACAATCCTCTAATTCAGTTTCATTTGCTTTTAGTAATAAGCCACTGTCTAAATAAATTAGTACTATAACGAAGAAAAAATGAGAACTATCTAAATTCAGGATTTCTAAGTGCTGAATCAAGATCAGAAGCAACCATAGTACTGAGATATCTTTATAAATGCTGCCTATAGATGGTATATAATTGTTCCATTAGCCCTTTATGCTACATTTTTCTAACCACAGAAAAAGTAAATTGCATGTAAGTCTAAATAAAATGAATGGGACAAACTAGAAAATACTATAAATATTTTATTAATTTAAATGTGTGTGCTGCCTGACTCCCAATTATTCCAGGTATTTCATGAATAAAAACATTAAAACAAGGAAAAAATACAACAATGAATGTAAAAGAAGAATAAAATATGGCAATGGACAGGAACCAAAAATGTACCAGTATAATTCAAATAGGACTTGACTTAGCCTAATGTCTCAGTCAGATTCCTATTACCTCAATGGTTCCATTTAAAGATTTGAAATTGCACTAAAATATGTTCTATCTTTAATTATTATCATTTATTTTTACACAGTCACATTAATGCACTTACGGAGAATATATAAATAACTTTGTAATATATTTGTTGATTTGCCAGAGCTGCAATCCTCATCATCAATACATTTAATAGGTCTGATACTGATAGCTTCTCTTTCATTGCTTAAATATAAAGAAGAATCCAAAACAAAACCAGTGATTCAGAAGTTTCAAAAACTACATTTGATGGGAAATGTATGTAAAAGACATCATGTTTTTTAGATACCTTCAGAAGAATTCAATCATGGTCTGTTCTGCTCCTTTGCCTTTCTTTTGTCATTATTGACCACTAGAGGGCACTTCAAACTCAGCAATGATTCATCTTTAAAAAGTAAGCTACTGTTGCCAAAATATTTAGCCTATTTTCAGAGTTGTAAAATCTTCAAAGAATTTCTTTTTGACAAACCCAGGGAAATGAAATCATATTAATGACAATGTTGATGACAAAATGTGATTAAACATTGAAGGACAAATATGAATGGTTGGAAAGCCTCTAAGGAAACAATTCATGAAAAAAGGCCTCTATATTTCTAATCTCATTTATTTTACAATATATTTAACTACACAACTGGCTCTACTGGCCAAAACTCTCAGATGGAGCCTTGGGATAGGCCAGTGAGGAAAGGCAGTGGTAAAGATTGGTGATCCATGAAAAAACTGAGTGGGAACTGGTGGAATGCCCAGAACACAGTACAACAATCAATTTAAAATGGCCTCCTCATTTGAGTTTTGTAGCTATTCTAAGCAGTGCCACACAGACATGGTATTGGTTAAATAGAAGTTGTATTGCAGCCACCAAGTATTTTTAAAATGCTTTTAGAAGGCATTCCAGGAGGAATTTGATCATTTTTAGAGGAACTGATTCAGTGAGGTGATCCAAATGAAGCTCAGAGTTCAGCTAGATGAGTCCCCCATCAATTACATAAAACAGAGACAGGGCTTGCCCTTGTCAGCCTTGTACATTAGGGGCATTGTGACTGGGAATGGGGAAGGAATACTTAAGAGGTAACAAATGCTTCTTTAGAAGCAGCAACATGCCTTTTGCTTAAAAAAGTCTGCTTCTTACTAAAGGGGCTTCCGTCCTCCTGAAATCCTGTTGTAGCTCCAATATGCATGATATACATTGAAAAGGGGCAGTGGTTTGATCATGAAGGCATTCATCTTGACTTTTTTGACCCTCCTTGCAAATATCACTACTTCCGGAGCAGGGGTGGGTTCTACTTACCTTTACTACCGGTTCACAACGGGAGCCTTGAAATACCAGATGAATTGATGAATTGATCCAATTGACTACTAGGGAAGTGTAAAAACAATCCCCAATCAATGTTCCACCCATCTATGGCAAGTAAGGAATTCATGCATGGAATATGATACTTTAAAAAAGAAAAGAAAAGAGCAACCAATATGAAGTAGACCTAATAATGTGCTCTCCCTCTGCTCAGTTTAAAGTTACTCCTAGTAGGTTAACAAAATAACTCTACCGGGAGAGTTTAGGAGCCAGGAGCCAGGGTCAGGCAAGAAATCCCACCAATGGAAAATCAGGCCCACATTCTGCTTCGCAAACCTTTGGCATTCCCAGTTGAATACTGGCTCCTGAGCAGTTCCTCTTATACTTCAGCCAAAGCTGGAATAGAGGATTGGAGTAAATAGTGTCTCTTCACAGAGGGGTAAAATGGCATCAATGACATGTATTGCAGGTGCCCTGGGATGCTCTTCCAATATCACTGTGGGCAAGATGAATTTAGAACTGCAGAACTGCCTGTTCAGTAACTACTCTCTGGAACGATGTCTTGAGATAAGGTTGGCCAAACCTAGTTGGTCTTCAGTAAGGCAGTAAAATTTTTAACTTTTTCCATGGGCTTTGGGGTCAGGATGATTGGAATTCCCGTATGGAGTGAGCTGTAAATGTTGGTTGCCTGTTAATGTCTGACTGGATTTTAATTGAAATTGAGCAGTGTGTGATAGCCCCTCCCCACAATAAAAGAAGATAATAATTTCAATGCAATGTTAGAATATTCAGGTTTGGAGGCTATACAATTCTGTAAGTATGTAAGTAAGTATCTACCAAAATGACAGAATTTCCAGTCTTATCTTTGAAATACTCATTTACAGGAGAGAGAGAGAGAGAGAGAGAGAGAGGGAGAGAGAGAGAGAGGGAGGGAGAGAGAGAGGGGGGGTATCTTCAGTAGGCTTATGTTGCTGTCACAGTGAGGCCATATTGCAACATGCACTAACCTTGTTGCAAAATAATTCTTTAAACAGTGTTTAAAAACTCCCAATCCAATACTGTTACCCTGGATTGACACAAAATTTAGATCAGGCAAGTAGGTACAAAAATATGAAGATGGCAGGGAGGGGAGGGGAGGGGAGGGGAGGGGAGAGGAGAGGAGAGGAGAGGAGAGGAGAGGAGAGGAGAGGAGAGGAGAGGAGAGGTAAAAAAACATGCAAGTAGCAATTCTGGACACTTCAACAAAGAGTATAATATTGTGACCATTGATGAATCTCAGGACCATCTTGCCATTCCTTTCAATCACTTTAACATTCATAAGTAACCTGTACTTGTATATTACTTCTGTTAGTACATATTGGTATGTACTAGTACATACCAATACCATAGCTGTACAAATACCATACAAATACCATAGCAAAATTAGCATACACTCCTTATCTAAATTCCATCTATATGGAATATTTTACTTTGTACTTTATAAGAAAACACTTTGAGAAACATTTCATTCTCAATTAAATAGTCAGACATTTTAGCATTAAGCTAATTTATTTATTTTTATTTCACTCTAGATACTTTGTATGGAAATCAGACCAACTGCAGGGACACCACATAAGCACAGGAGGTTAGTGCCAACAGGTCAATATCTACTGTGCCTTGAAGTCTGCAGGCAATTAAAAAGTAACCCAATATCCTTCTTTTTTAAAAAACAGTTTTTAGCAAAGTAATATTTTTAGTCTGTTAAGACATCTCTCAAAGTTCTATTTGGCAATCAAGCAAAATGGAAGGAATTCCCCAAAGCTATATCAACAAACTTTTCTGTGTGGCAAGAGGATGGGAGGAGGCAGAATAGAGGCAATGTGTCTGCAACCAAGCTAGATGGGAGATCAAGACTGTTTAGAAAGTGATTACAGCTTTTCCAAAACGGAAGAAAAATCCATCTCTACATATTTAGCACAAAGGCTTTGAAAACACAGAAGTCTTTGATAACCTTTACATCAGGGGTGAAATGCTCCCAGTTCAGACCGGATCGGGCAATCCAGTAGTGATTGTGGCCAGTGGTTCGGAGAACCGGTAGCAATGGCGGAGCGAAACTCTGCCCACTCGCCTGGGTGTCGTTACTTCTTGGTTTTAACCAGGAAGTATTGTGTTTTTTACCCTCTGTGCATGCGCAGAAGGTCTGCGAGTACATGTGATGCATGTGCATGCACTTCTGAACTGGTAAGGAAGGTAAGTAGATTTCACCCCTGCTTTATATCATTAATATTCCCTCAGACATACAGTAGACAATTTTCTCTTCCTTTCACGTTGTCCCAATCTATACATTGTTGCCAACACAGTGAGACATATGACCACTAACCTTACTTCCATATGATCACGGGATAATCTCAATTCTCCTTCTATTCCTTAACTTTCACAAACTGCTATCTGGGAGAAAAGCTTATTTTGTCATCATACACCAAGAAAAGAAAGATTTCTTTTAAAAAAAAAAATGTTTTTCAAAGAAGATGATTTCAATGTAATTTTTCATAACAGTGGCTACATATTATTTCAAGAGGAAGATTAAAGGAGAGAAAAGAATAAAGTGTAGCTAAATCAAAACATACAGCTGTTTGTAATCTATGTTCAAACATACTTTTTAATTCACAGATCTCATCAAAAAGCATCCATAGGGAAATCTATACTCATTACTATCCTCCACGTTGGGGGCACTTGTGTCCCAGCTAACAACAACTGTTGTTGCTATGTTCAGGTAGCCTCCTTAAATTCACTGAATTCTTATTTAGAATTATTGACTGTGGGGAGAGGGATATTTTTGTGTCTAATTGGTTTGCATCTTAATAGATTTTCAGCATCAGTAAGGGTTCTAAATCTATAACTACTTAGAAGGTAACTTTTTTAAAAAACAAAAAAACCATAATTTGATATTCTGTAATTTTCTGCAGCCTCTTTCAATGACCAAGGAGGAAGCTTTTTTTTTTCTGGCCAACTAAACAGAAAAAAGAAAATATCTAAAATAATATGTCATTCTTCTAATTCCAGACATGATTTCTTATTTTTACAGTCATACATTCTTTCCATGTTCCCTCTTTAGACCCTTATCTGACTCTTATTTATCTCCATACCACTGTGGTTAAAATAACCCCATTTGTCTTCTTGTGTATCTACATCACTCATCAACAGTCTCTTCAGATTCTTCTCCACCTGCATTCAACATAAACTCTTTGTTCTTTTCTTTAAGGCTCTCAACATGTTGCCCCTATATAAAGATGTCCATTCTTTCTCACCTCAACCACCCCTCCCCAAAATAGGAAGTAGCAGCAGCTGCTGCTTTCTTCTCCTCTTCCTCTCATCCTTCTTTTCTTCTTTTTCTTCTGGAGCCCTCCTGCCCACCTTTCATTGAGCAACCTCAATGTCATTAATTCATTTGAAGCCATTGAAGCTGACTTCACTGAAGCCTGTGTAACCTATAAAGAAAGACACAAGCCAAACTGTTAGGTCCTGGTCCCATGAATGTAGGAAATTCTATAATAATTGATGCTTCAGTACAGCATACTTTGTGACATTGATTGTCATTTGAAGGAATAAAAAGGGCCTGTGCTTCAGCACCAAAGAGGAAAAAAAAAAACCAACAACAACCCCGACCCTTGAAAATCACCACCAGCATTAGAAGTATATGGAACCTTTTTAAGGTCAATGACTTCCATTTAGGGGTCAGGAAGCTCAATGGGGATGTAACTCAAAGGCATTGGACGTACACACAATCAGCCTTGAATTCCTCCTGAGCTTTTAGGAATTGAAGGCCATCATATGTCATTAAAGAGGAAAAGGGTAATTTTCTGTGAAGTTGTAACACAGTTTCATAATGCAACCTTGACATTATTATATTAAGAGAAAGCCAGAGATAGATAATCACTGTTTGTGAAGGAATTAAGGAGCAATCCTATATACATTTATTTATAAATAGGCCATCCAGCTCAGTGTAACTTATGTTTAAGCAAACATGCCTAAATCTAACATTAGATTTAAAATGCAATAGATGTTTATGATGATTTAAAAAAAATAATGTTACCAAACAATGTTTATATTACTGGCAAACCGGTTCTACCTATGTAAACCAAGATATTATGCAGCCCTAGTTCAGTGAAATCACAATTTACTACTTTCTGGGCTTTTTTTTTTTTTCCTTCTGGCAGCCAGCAGACCCTTTGCTGCCCATTGGGAAACTGGTCTGCTGGCTGCCAGAAGGAAAAGAAAAAGAAAAAAAAAAAGCCCAGAAATTAGTGAATTGTGATTTCACTGAACTAGGGCTACATAATATCTTGATTTACGTAGGTAGAACCTGGCTAAAGAGAGATACACATAAAACCTACGAAAAAGAAAGAAAAACATATAAAAAACTAACTTCACTTTCAACATAATTATACAACATCATGAAGTTACAATACACCATAATAAGCCAACATTTTTCACATTATACCTATCCTATTTCATTATGAATGAATAATTATTTTGTCTATAGTGATCACTTTGTACTATGGATATCATAGAGACCTTTAATGATGCAACATTATATCATCAATGTGCTTCCTTTGTCATGCCGTCTGCAGAATCCATATCCCTCCAGAATCCAAATAGTTCCCAACCTGATGATGTTTCAGAAGACAATGAAAACCTGGTCATTCTCTCAGGATGAGTGGAGATAGGATAGGATAGTGATAGGATAGTGGTAAGCCTTTGTAAGATTTGGTTTCGTTTGTTGCAGTTACTTTCCTGGATGTACAACTTTTGGTTCTTCTCCTTTATTCTTCTGGCTTTTAATGGCATAAAGATCCCCTAGTCTCACAGAATCAAGTATTTTTTTTAAAAAAAAAATATGTAAATAAATTATATAAATGAAATATGATTAAGAATTACTTCTAAAGATCATTCTACTCATATCTCCTCTAAAACAAAATGTACCTGTAAATAAAACCTGCATTTTCTGCAAATATTCTTATATTATATATTATTATAAAAAGGGTTTCTTTGAAAACCTCTATAGAGGAACATTAAATTTGCCTTTATTTATTTATTTCTTCAAATCTGCAGAAAGTTTCCAGAAAGTGAAACAGACTCTATTTTTCTCTTTCTCGTGGAATGAATTTGTACAAGATGACAGCTTTTCAGGGGTTTTTTGAGTCTGTACTGTACTGAAAAAAAAAATGAATGAAATAAAGTCATTGAAACTGACTGTTGAAGCTTGCCTTTAAAAAGACATTTATTTCTACTCTGTAATAATACAGTGCTACTAGCACTTTCAGGGAAAAAAAAAAACCTTTTTGACCATTTATTATTCCACTTGTCCCCTGGAGACATTGTCAACACTCGGAGTACCGAGTGTAATTTTTGTGATTTTATTCTCTGGTCTATGCTGGGTGTTCACACTACTGAAGGGTTTTTCAATGCAATACTCATTGTCATTCAAATGGTAACGACTATTAGTCCAATTATCAAACCTTTGTTTGGAGGCCAGGTACAACCTCCATGTGCCGTAGACTAAAACAACAACTGAATAACAGCAATATAAAAAAGAGGCCCTCCCACCAGAAAGTGATTATAGTCCAGATCCTGTAGAAAATAAAAGATTCTCAGGGAACATCGATAATGGGAGGAGATATGGAACACTCCACCAAAGCTAGAGGTAGGAAGACTTCAGATAAAGTTTTTCTCTTACTGAGGTTGGCAGGAAACATTAAAGCATTCATGAGATTTTGATCTATGGTTTAAACAACCACCTGACAACAGTGTATCCATGCAATTAACTTCAATTACATAGAAATTTGACAGATTGAGAAACAGTGTAATGTGATGTTAAATAGGCAATCTGTCCATTACACAAGATTTATATACCAGAAACCTCTATTTAACAGCATGCTCAAGGACAGTCCAGCTAATGTCCCATTTAAAGACAGCACTAGTTGAACTAAAGAAAGATGGAGCAAGGGTCTCGAAATAGCCTAGCTTTCTGTAGTCTCCTTATGTAGTGTCTTTACTATGTAATATCTTTCTTACTCAGCCTGAAATAAAACTTTCACAACCTCCACAACTGAATTGTAAACCAGAGGGCCAATATTGTGCGACTTAACAAAACCTGTCCAAATGACTGAGGTCTTGTTTTAGAGATGTGCCAAGATGGAGTTCTGTGTTTGACATCAGTCATGACTCCAAGGCAGGGAAGGGGATGTAGTTACTGCTATCAAAACAACAACAACAACAACAACAACAACAACAACAACAACAACAACAACAACAACTCTGATGGATTCTAGGAGCACTGCATATAGCAATTTGTGAGACTTTGTTGGGAAATTGAGCTGCAAGGATCAGACGGAATTGATGCTGGTGTCCTGGCCTCTCTGCTGCAGAACAACCTATTTATCTGAGCTACTTCAAGCTATGGCTGACTTGGCAGTGATATTTTCCAGTCTTGGGGGAGTTCAGTTTTGGGTGGAAACTCAGAGGCAACTTGGCAGTCCATAGCCACCATGGGTGCCATGGACCTGACCCTAGTTATCTTTGGCCCAATCTACTGTGGAATTTATACATTTGTTCTGTTTTTTTATCTCAATACAGTGATGATGTAATCTGAAATGGAGGGATGTTACAATCAATACCTGGTCATGAACAGGTTATGGGCGCAACCCGTTGTGCCCATGTGACACCCCTCCTGCGCGAGCTGCACTGGCTCCCAGTGGTCTTCCGGGTGCGATTCAAGGTGTTGGTTACCACCTTTAAAGCGCTCCATGGCATAGGACCCGGGTACCTCCGAGACCGTCTTCTGCTACCAATAGCCTCCCACCGACCAGTCCGTTCCCACAGAGAGGGTCTCCTCAGGGTGCCATCAGCCAAGTTATGTTGGCTGGCGATGCCCAGCAGGAGGGCCTTCTCTGTGGGAGCCCCAGCCCTGTGGAACGAACTGCCCCCGGAAATTCGTAAGATCTCCGACCTCCGGGTGTTTCGCTGCGCATTAAAGACCCTGTTGTTCCGCCAGGCCGGACTATCAACACAATAGTTTTAAATTGGGGTGTTTAAATTTATTGGGGTTTTAAATCTGAGCCACTTTATTTAATTATTTTAAATTTTATACTGTTGTTTTGTCTGTGTTTTTAAATAGGCTGTACACCGCCCTGAGTCCTTCGGGAGAAGGGCGGTATAGAAATAAAATTATTATTATTATTATTATTATTATTATTATTATTATTATTATTATTATTATTATTATTATTATTATTATTATTATTATTCCCTTGGAATTCCTGTTCCAGTTCCTTGCAGTTCCTCTCTTGATATATCAGCATTAAGAACTTATAACATTTCCTGGAAGCAACATGAAGCAGCATTGTAAGAACATGGCAAATAATACTATTAATGAGCTGCTGATAGTGGAGAAGAAGAATTTGGATCTAGGCTACTTTAGGAGTTCTAATGTCTTTTATGGTCATATTAAATATTTAAATAGAAAATTGGCCCAGGCATTTGGGCCCATTGCAATATGAGATTAGGCCAGTGGTGAAATCCAATTTTTTTTATTACCGGTTCTGTGGGCATAACTTGGTGGGCATGGTGTGGCTTGGTGGGCATGCCAGGGGAAGGATATTGCAAAATCTCCATTCCCACTCCACTCTGGGGCCAGCCTGAGACAGTATTTGCCGGTTCTCCGAACTGCTCAAAATTTTCACTACCAGTTCTCCAGAACCTATCAGAACCTGCTGGATTTCACCCTTGGATTAGGCTTACCCTGCTCTATAAATCTGAATATTCAACACTGAGCAAAAAGTAAGATAAGACTATGTAATGTCCATTTAGTTGTTTAAGACATTTATAACTAAATGTATAGTAATGTTTGTGATGATGTTAGAAATATGTTGCTAGGGTTCTGAGTGTGTAGGCAGCTAATGTCAGGTTGTTGGCTGAAAAACTGAATGATGTGTAGTGAATGTTAAGTAGTTTAGATAATGCAACAAAGAGAATGGATATGAAATTAAATGCATGAAAGATGAAAGTAGTGAGGCTGGATAGGCAAAAGGGAGAAAATAATTGCAAGTTATATATAAGAGTGAAAACAAAAAACTAGTGCATAGATAAATCTATACACCTTGATAGAATATTTACTAAAAATGAGAAAATGTGTATAAAACTATTAAGACCTACCAACGCTAGATGAAGACCAGTGAGTAGAAAATAATCTATTTCAAGAAATAAATATTTAACATAGGAAGCAAATGGTACTTCAGAAATATGTGTGATAGAACAATGCAAATAGCTTTAAATCCAAGTTTGAATGGATATATTGCATTGAATATAGAAGTAAGTGCCTAGTACACAAGGAATTTGTTCAGGTTGGTTGGTCATTTAGAGAGGAAGAATGAATGCTGAACTGCAAAATATAAAAGAATGATGAATGCTCAAGAGGAAGATCCCAAAAGTCTGATTGAATGGAGTGACGAGACCCTAAAAAAGATAGAGATAGATGTTTAAAGAAGTTAAGCATGAAGCAGTGGAGGGATGTGATTGAAACCAGGAGAGACCAGAGGGATAAAAACTAAATGTTATGGAGATGTCTAGTGAATGGTATTGCTATAAACTAGTTTAGCCATTTATATCCCATGCTTTAATTTCTTTCATCTATTAGTTCTTCGTTCTTTTTTGTCTGCTCAGCATAATGTTGTTTACTACTCAAGGAAGTAGTTTGATGGGTACATACGGTACATATGAACTAAACTGGACAAATGGTTATCCCTCCGCAGTGGAAATAATATGCTTGAGATATTTTGCATCTGCAGCTAAAATATAAATAACTTATATGCACACTAATCTCTAAACTACACATACACTACACACACGTACATATATGTATGCATGTATGTATGTACACACACACACACACACACACACACACATATATATATATATATATATATATGTATATGTATGTATGTATGTATTTATGTATGTATATGTATATATACACACACATGCATTCCTCAGGAATATTTAGAGCTTATTCTATTCCTACCTATTCTCTATACATTTTTTAAAAAATCATTACTAAATTAGTTTTTGCCTTCAGGTGTAGTTTGAGAAAGATGGAATTTTTGATGGAGAGGATTTAACAATTACTTCATTTCTGAGAAAAAATCACTCCCATGAAGCTTTGGGAAGAAATAACTAAGTTACTTACCCTTAGCTGTTGCTATTACAGCAATGATCTGATGCTATTTATATTTTTTGAAACAGGAACATTAAGTTAAAAAAAACATGTTTAGCACCTTAGCTAAGACTGGCTGTTAAATAACATCCTTACAAGATTAGGTAAAGTGTAAAATATGCAAAGTAAATTTGCAAAACATAAATATCAGGACTACCACCAATTAACAAAAATAAGTACATTTTAGATTTGTATTGTGCAATATTGATAGTCCTTCATAGTGGAATTGCTGGAATGGTAAACATTAAAGTGTGAACAGAGAGCTTGCAAGCAGATGGAAACACTCTGAAAGAGGGGAAAGCAGAGACAAAAAGGAAAGACAAAGGCAAAATATAAATTAGGCATTTCCCCCCAGGTTCTATCAGTAATCATCTCTAGCTCCGTATGCTTTCAGCTGCAATCCCTAATATATTGCCAGAGGATCAAGATATCCCTGAAGTAATACATATGAACAAATATCAGACTATAAATCCAATTGGAAACATGATGGACACAGCCAGGTTTCCACAAAGGTGTAATTCCTTTGAACACTGCCCATGGTTTAGTAGATACCAGAATAGCTAGTCCCTCTTTGGAATTCCCTCTCTTTTCAGTTATTTTGGCTTGCAAGGCCCGGTGATGAAACATAATCAGATCTACCTTAGTAACAGTCCACTTTTACATTAATATAACATCAGCATTAAAAGTAGTTCTTGGTTTACAACCATTCAATTAGTGACCGTTTGAAGTTATATGTAGGAAATGACCAGGCTGAGCCCGAGGGAGGGGTCAAACCTATCATCAGTCTCAAGTTCCTTTGTGCCCACAAGAGATATAACTCCACCAATTTGCTTTGACCTTTAGTACTTCAGATTCTTGCAGAAAGCATAAGTTTACAACAAACCTTTATATTCATTTGAATTGCCTGGACTGTCTGATTTTCCATGTTTGACATAATAACAGCACTGAAAAAAAAGTGACTTACAACTGATCCTCACACTTATAATCATCTCAGCATCACATGAGCAAAGTTTAAGAGTTTGGCAAACAATATGTATATATGACAGTTGCGGTATCCCTTGGTCACGTTTACAATCTTCCCAACTGGCTTCTGACAGGAAAAATCTATGGGGAAGCCGGATTCGTTTTATACATGATTCACTTAACAACTAGAGTGATTCAGTTAATAACCCCATGGCAAAAAAATTGTTGTAAAATTGGGTGCAACTCACCTAACTTAACTTTCCCTTGCTTAGCTAGGGAAATTCTGATCTCAACTGTGATCATAAATTGAGAACTACCTGCATATACCTTCTGAAGGAAATATAGGGAAATATAATCCTGTCAGCTATATCTCAGGATAGGAGCTAGATATTATCCTGATTCAAGATTAATTAATTTATCTGCCTGGTTTCTGGTTCCATTCAGGCTAAAGCTTAAACCTCTGGAGAATTTGGACTGGAGGAAGAAACATTATCTAATGTATTTTTCATATCAGGTTCTTTACTTTTGAAATTAAGGGGCTCATAAGGGCTCATTGATAAAGTTCTGTATTCAAAAATGTTTGGGAAGATTTAAATATGCACATTTCCTTAACAGCAACATAAAATAGGGAACTTTTTGAAAAAGAAGTAATGTATGTGAAATTGGGGGTAAAATTGAACTATATTGTTTTAAAATGTCAGGTAGTGACTGAGAAACAGTTTCTGAGGATAAGAAGAATGGAAATTCCTACCAAAGATCTAAGGTGGCTCCACAGTCTGCTGAAGGAAGAGCAAAGAAGCTGTCATGATTACACCTGCAAATTTCACATCTGTCAGTTTTTCAGTGTGAGGGAAACATTATTTTCCAGATGTAAGAAAGGTAAGTACAAACAAATGTATCCACACCCCTAAAACCAGCATTTGAATAATACTCACACTTTTATTAGATGAGACTGGTATCTTAAACACAGGTATTAGCTCTTTGAAATTTCAGCACTTTCTTGTCTTCGTGTAAAAGGGGCAAATAGTAGAGAATGAGGAAGCTTCATTCTGTGTTTGAAAAACCTAGACAACTTTCTTTACTTTACTTTTACTTTTACTTTTATTTGATTTATATACCGCCCTACTCCCGAAGGACTCAGGGCGGTGAACAGCCAACAATAAAATACATACATACAAAATTTAAAAAGCAGAAATAAAATCGAATTAAATAGTTTGGCCCAGACAGATTAAAAACCCCAATCAATTTAAAGCAAATTAAACTTTGAATATTAAAAATTAAAAAATATTTAAAAAAGAGGGAGAAAGTTAGGCCAGGTCCGCCTGGTGGAATAAAAAGGTCTTAAAAGTGCGGCGGAAGGTGCGCAGATCCGGGATCCTCCGTATCTCTGGGGGGAGCTCGTTCCAGATAGTAGATGCCCCCACAGAGAAGTCTCTCCCTTTCTAGGATGGTTGAGGCTGTAGATACAATTGGAGTCTTCAAGCATTCAAAGATCCTTTGCTAAATAAATGACACTTCAGAAACATAAAGCATGAGATCTTCACATGAGGAGGTGTATACCCACCCCGACACACCATTTGGATTTGGATGGATATTTGTCTACAGAGAGAGAGAGAGAGAGAGAGAGAGAGAGAGAGAGAGAGAGAGAGAGAGAGAGAGAGAGAGAGAGAGAGAGAGAGAGAGATCCAACTTCAGGGGTATGAGCCTACAGGGCAAAGGGAGGAAGCTCATTTGGGAACCAGTGTCTTAGTATAAAGCTTCCTCAAGCAGAAGATGCTTGTTCCTCACTGTCTGCTCCCACACTGCCATCCTCTGTAGCAGTGGGGAAGCCAGTTCCAACCTAGGAGTAACTTTCACTCCCTTTTGTGTTGCTTTTCCACTTTGATTTCATGTTTGCCTGTCTCGTGCCTTCCAGCACACCGAGCTGCATTCCATTCTTTTTGAGACCCTCTTCGCCTCTCCCTCCCTGGCTTCTCCCCACATCCCCTGGGCCTGTGACACTTGTTTGGTGGAGACAAACCCCAAAGGGCCTGTACATTTGCCATGGAAACAAAGGCCTGTTTCCAAACATTGCTAAAAATAAGCGGCTTCTCTCTTAGGCCCTTTAATGACCTGATCTATTTATCTGGAGAGCAAGGGACTTCTTTTTAAAAGCATTAACTTTCAGTTCTAATTATTCTTTATGAAGATGTGTCAGTGGATAAGCGCAGCCCTTTATGTTTATTTATGATCTATAAATATAAAGGGGGTGGTTGTGCCTCCCTGGAGGCCAGAGACGTTCCTCTTAACTGCAGCAGTTTATGTTTTTCTTGCTAGTGGAGTCCTTATAATTCAGTGTTGAATAAATAGTCCCTGGTGTTGTCTGCAGTGGCTCCAGAGCTCCCTGCTGAGAACCTACCCTTAACACAAACAATACGACACATTTATTCTAAGCTGACCACACTGACCTCCAAAAGTTTGCTCCCTCCGCTGGGACCGCTCTGTCCCTTTCAGAGCCCTGAAAGGCTCACACAAAAAGCCCGCGGCCATCCTGCCATCCCCAGAAGTAGGGCGGGATGGGAGCTGATGGGGAAGGAGGAAGAAATCTGCAAAACCTTGACCCTTCCACCTTCAAACAAGAAAAAAATTGGGGAATTTGCATTTTAACCCTTCAGCATCCGCCTGATCCTTTTAAAGAAAGATGATTTCTTTTTCTTGGTGGGGAGAAAATCTGGGCCCATGTCAGTCTCGCCAAGCTGAGGGCCAAGTAAAGAGCAAGATCCCTACTGTGAAGGCAGGCCAGCCCTTTCTTTGCCTTGCATTTTTACTCATCTAGAGTGTTTGGAAATGAAATAGGCTCTCTTTTTCCAGTGGCCCTAGTCCCCTCTCCCAGACTTCCTTTTTCTGCCATATCTGTTTATCTTTTAAGCTTACCCCCTCCCTGCTATGCACTGCTTTTCAATTGTGGACTGGGTCTTTTTGTAAAACAGCAGATCTTCACAGGCGAGAAAATGGAGGGTTGAATGATTCAATATCCTGCCCAAATAGGCCAATCCTCCATTGTTTCTTTGTCCATGAATCTCGATGATGGGGTTTTTCTTCTTATTAAATCATCTGTCACTTTAAGGAGCAACAACTAGACTGCGCATTTATAGTCTAGTAGCAAATAGCAAGATACTGCAAAAGACAAATTTTCCAGTCTAATATAAATTAGGCATACATTACTAGATTATAAAAAAAGTTAGGAGTTTTTTTCCTCTAAAGGAAAGATTTGTAATGTGAAAGTATCTTGTTCTCATGACCTATTATATACCACTCTATTCTCACTGTTTGCAAGATTTCTGCAGTGAGATTCATCATGGGGTGACACACATGCACATACAGACACACAAAGAAGCATAACTTCCATATTGCAGACAAGAAGACAAATTTACTGTGCCAATGTTGTTTGTTTTACTCATAGAATATCACTGGACACAAAGCTAAATAAGTTAAATGCAAGTGGAGTTGTTACAGTTAATACGTTTATTTTTCATATTGTAAATAACCAGCTCTAATTTTGGTCAGTGGCTGAGATGCTGAGCTTCTCAATCAGGAGATCGGCAGTTCAGCGGTTTGAATCCCTAGCGCCACGTAACAGGGTGAGCTCCCATTACTTGTCTCAGTTTCTCCCAACCTAGCAGTAACATTTTAATACAATGGCACTTTTTATCTTTATGAAGAAATGTCATGGAAAATGAAACAAAAAGGGCACATTTTCCAGAATAATACAGTTCTCAAACCACATTACACAACCTGCAATCCTTACCACCTTGAAACATACCTCTGTAGCACTATAGAGTTCTCCAAAATATCTAGAAATAGTAAATTTTAATATGTCAGGAAAAATGAATACCAAGGGAGTACTCACATTAAGTATAATTATTTTATGTGAATTTAATGAAATCAAGTTTAGCTCTTATCCTGGCCTTAAGAATCTCTATTCTGGCCTCAAAATGTTTTAACTGGAATAACTATTAGTAAATTTTCTGGGACTCAGGGCAGATTCAGAAATGTGATGGTGCCATCTCAGTCTTCTATGTAACAAAGATACAATTCATGACCATGCTGTATCCATGTTTTAGAGTTGCAAAGATATTGTGTGGCTATTTATTCCTGCACTTCCTGTTCACATAGGTAGGGTGGGAAATGTGATGACACAAAGCATTTTATGATTAAGAAAAACATCGGAGGAGGGAGTCAGAGGAGAAAGAATTTGCTAATGTGGGACAAAATTTTCTTTAGGAAGGAATTTAGTTTTTTTTTCTTTTAAAGGAGGAAAAGCGATTAGACAATGGACATCCATTTGCTGCACTACTGTCTCTTCTTTAGCTTCCCTTCAAAACTGACAGGCTTGGGATTAAAGGGTAGGTTACAATGGAGCCTGACAGTACATTACCCATTAATGGTGCTGAATGTCTTAACAACTCAGCTATTGGAGATGCATTCAGAAGAGTATGTGAACTTCTTTTCTCCTTCAAAGCTCCTGCTAGACCATGTTTCCTTTTGTTGCTTAAACTTTTGTGTTTACAAAAAAGCCAACACAAATTGTACCACTCTGCTTTAGCTCTAGCTGGTTTTCTGTCAGACACTTCAATGAAGAGAAGTCGTCCGTTTTAAGTTAAAGGGAAGGGGAAATAATCCATTAAAAATACTAACACATTTTTACTTATTAAACATCTCATTTAAGTTTAACATAATGGAACAATGGCCTGTCTGGTTACTTTTGTGAAGGCAATGGTGGCTTCTTCTTCTTTTTAAGCAGAAAGTTTAATGAAACAACGATAAATACTTATTTAATGTTGACATTCTAAAGGAACTTCAATGATTGGTAACAAACACCACATCTAAGTAAACCTAGAACAATCACCTTAAGGATTTCGATAGGATTCTGAATTAGTTTTGTCCACAGCATCATCCTGAGCTATGTTCATCCACATAGCTTCAAGAATAGTGAATTATGTATTATATGCAAGTAATGTTGTGTACGTCCATCAGAGTTTGTCCCTCAGACTTTAATTTCTCCAGTCCAAAAGATCAGACTGAAAAATATTATCTCTGCAAGGTGAAATTGTGAACATATATGAATGGTGGGGACTGTAAATCTTTAGTATTCATTCCCAAGAAGCAAACTGTTTCTTAACTTAGGTGAATATTGCCAAACAATTTAGGAAAATAATTTCTTTTAAGCAAATACACTGGCAGATCCATTCTTGATTTTAAAGCAACCTTAAAGCAATCTTAATCAAGACATCCAGTGACAGTGTTGCCTACAACAGCTCCTGAAAAGTATTTGCTAAAGGGCAACTGTTGATTAAAAGATCATTTTAGAATTGACAACCAAAGAAATAATTGGCACTTCTTGAAATCCATTGATCCTTTGGTCAACATTCAGCTTAGGACTGAGGCAGGTAAGGAAAGACTTGACTGAATTGAATCACCCCTCTTTGCTGTAGTCATGTTTGTTTAAAGACATCACCTAGAGGAGAGAGAATATGTTTGTTTGTACTCCACAGAATGAAAAGCTCTCAGCTCCATGAGAGTTCCCTTATTCTCCTGTCTAATATCTCTTCTGCAGCTCCTATCCTCTACCCGTTCACCTCCCTGCCCCCCAAGAAAAAAATCAGAGGAGGAGGGTTTTCTGTTTATGCAAGCAGCTTGCTTGTTCAGGATGCTCTTGTGGCTTAAGTTTATTGTTTTATTTTCCTTGAGCTCCAAGCATTTGAATTGCAAACAACGCCTCCTCTCTGAACAACGTGCTGGATCCAAAGAGAAGTAGACAAGCGGGGCTCTTGAAATGGAGTGCAATTTCTTTAGGCCTGGAAAGGAGGGGGGGAAGGGGGTGCTTTCCTTTCCGGTCTCTTGCATTGTTGCTGGAGATGTCCCTGAAAGGGGAAGGAGGAGAGAGGGAAGGAGCCCACTCATGTGTGATAATCAGAGATATCCTCCATTTCATTTATTTTATTTCCCTTACTAAGAAGCCAACCTCCCCTCCCCCCAAAGGGAATTAGCAATTACAGTGTTGTGAGGCAGAGGAATATGTGCAGCCTTTAGACAATGATGCATTGTGAAGGTATTTGTAAATTTAAAATCTTGTGGCTAAAACAAGCTATGCATTCTGAGAACTTTCTTCCAGATAGAGCTCTGAGAAAGTTGAGCTTGTTCTGATTGTGAGAGCAGAAGTTATTTCATCCCCTCACTGATGACATAATGGTGACTCTGCAAATAAGTACCAGGTATGTTCGCTTATTTATTTTATCCTGCCTTTATTATTTTTGTAAAGATTTAAGGCAGTGACCATACTTAATATTCCTTCCTCCTCCTATGTTCCCCACAACAACAACAACCCTGTAAGGTGGATTGGAGCTAAACCAAGTTAACCTTAAACCAAGGTTAACCAGCTGACTTTCATGCTTAAAGTGGGAACTCTCCTGGTACCTAGCCTGATGCCTTCACCACTAGACCAAACTGGAGACTTGATCTATCCTTGCAAAAATATATTCTGTTCAATAAAGTTGGTTTTATGCCCTATCATTTTAATGTTGTATATCAATTTTTTTTCTTATGACCCAAAAATCTTTGCATGCTAATATGGAATTTGTATTGCTACTATTAAAATATTACACAGTATATTATGCAATGTATTGATGATTTTTGGAGCACTCTCAGATTACATACCTGTTCTTTAAGAGAACGTGCATTCGTGGGGATAATCCTCTGTAATTTTGGGATAAGCAATCCATATTTCCTATATCGTACATAACAATAACAATAAGGTTATTATAGCATCTGACAATCATTTTAATTTTTCCTCAGTGCTAAAAAGAGGCATCATGAAAAAGATGTGAATTTGACTCATACATAGTTTTTTAAGGGACGCAGTGGCTCAGTGGCCGAAATGCTGAGCTTATCGATCAGAAGGTCAGCAGTTCAGCGGTTTGAATCCCTAGCGCCACGTAATGGAGTGAACTCCCATTACTTGTCTCAGCTTCTCCCAACCTAGCAGTTCGAAAGCATGTAAAAAATTCAAGTAGAAAAATAGGGACCACTTTGGTAGGAAGGTAACAGTGCTCCGTGCTCCTTCAGCATTTAGTCATGCTGGCCACATGACCACAAAGACATCTTTGGACAGCGCTGGCTCCTTAGCTTAGAAATGGAGTTGAGCACCACCCCCTAGAGCCGGAAACAACTAGCACACATGTGTGGGAGAACCTTTATCTTATACATAGTTTAAAGGGTTGCTGCAAGTCTGCTAGATCTCACTAATAGGGAAGCAGCTCACCAGAGCATAGGCATTCATGAGAAGAGCAAGGGGGTCAGTGATGTACCATTGCAATAGAAGTATGAAAGGATGGAACTTAATTATATAAATATAAATCAAAATAAAAAAAAATTATGACATTAAAATTCATACTTCGGCATTCTTAAGGTTAGAAGCTGATGCCTATACTACCGATCTTGTTTTTCTGAAAGGCTACTCAAATCTGGAGTTAGAGCTGAATATGTTGTAGAACATGGTTTGCCAAAGTCATGGCAGATGATCTACATTCTGCAGATACTAAAGAGTTTGGTCTGACTGAGGCCCTGAAAACTCTCAGAAAGCTTCTATAATATATCCCTATATTTAATTAGTTCTCTAGCAACCTTAGTCTACATCTGTTGAATGCTGAGAAGCTAAACAGGTCAGAATTGATATCTTCTTCCCAGGAGTGGGTTTCACAACCTGGGCATGTGTGTTCTCTCTCGTGTGTGTGACGCTTCTGTGCAGAAGCATCCGGGCAGGTGGGTGGAGCCTCCTGCCGCTACCACTACCGGTTCACCCAATCCGGGGCGAACCGGTAGCAACCCACCACTGCTTCTTCCTAATATGAAATATAAACCCTTTTATCCAGTTAAAACTCCCTTATCATCTGTATAAAATCTTTGAGATTATGATTTACTAAGAAATTTTTATTTTGCTAGATACTTAATATTAAAATACAGTATGTATATTGAACAACTGGGCAAAATAACAAATCAGTTTCCATTAAAAGGCTGCATTTCAAATATTCCAGATTCCTGTGGCTTACAAATTTAGAGAAAGTAGGTGCAAATAAAATCTAAGCCAGAAGCACCTTCAATCTATTTGTATGCATAGAAACCACATGTGTTCTGTTCAAGCAAGTAATATGTACATATTTAAATTAGAGAATTTTTACTGATTTCTTAAAAAATATCATTTGCTTTGTTTCCATTTTTTCTGTTTTCTTTTGCAAAGTAGTGGCCTTTTTATATTTAAATATTTTGTTATATAGTTTCACAACGCAAAGTATTTCTAAAATCTTTCTTGTGTTAAAAGATGAATGGTTACCCAACCATGATTCTGTTCCCAGGATTTTTGTACACTTTGGTTAAATTTTGCATTTCTGGATATCCATAAAAGAATTACCAAAGATTCTTTCTTTGACCTGATGGAGACAGAAATTAGTATAAAAAAACCCTATAAAGAGAAAACTGATTATATGATTGCATTAATCCTGCAGAATATGAAAAAAGTAGTGACAATTAATTGTTGATGTTAAAAAAAGACCATAAGGGTTTCATTTAAAATATTACAAGTCTGAAAAGAACAAAGCAGTGTGATGCTACCAAATGTCAAATTACATTACAAAGCCAGTTGCCTAAGTTGGAAAACAGAGTGGAATCTATCATCTTATGGCTAGAAAATCTCTGCTGAGTAGCAGGATTTCCAGATGGCTTATGCAAATATTTCTGGTTTGATATAGTCAGAAATTGACAATAATAAGAAACCATCCAATAATAAATAGTATATTAAAAGTATCAGATGGAAGAAGAATTAACTAAGATTTATCATCTCTTTCTTCATTATTAGACATTTATGAATATGAAATTGCAAAGTAACCCAGTCAGTAGAGAAATAAATCATATAGAATGTAAGATTGAATTGACAATAAGACAAGGATAAAATCTCTTTTTGGAATGCTGAGAACCACCTGGTTAGTTCCAATGTCTTCAATTAAGCAGCAGTGTTCTAAAGCAGGGGTGTCAAACTCACGTCATCACAGCGGCATCACGTGACGTATCGGGACTTTTTCCCCCTTCGCTAAACCGTCTGTGGGTGTGGCCAGCGCGTGACACATCCAGCCCGTGGGCCAGGAGTTTGACAGCCCTCTTTCTAAAGGTATTATATAAACAAGGGGGAATCCTTAGAGGCTGAACTGAATTTGGAAACCTTAAAAGTTAAAACACAAAATTTGGAGCATGTGCTGGGTCTTATTATAACTTGCTGGTGAAATATGACATAGAAACCAAACAAGTAAAAGGCTGCATAATTAAATGGATGCAGAATGCATAAAGGACACTTAGCATGCAACGCTGGGAAGAAAAAATAAATAAATTTACAATGAAAATTATATTTAGGTAAACTGGTATATTTTACCACTTCAGTGCTGGTTGCTACAGTTGATAATTCATGGGTGGTTTATTAAATAGACATTTCTTATTGACTAAATATAATTTTCATTTTATTTTATATTTCATTATGTATTGATTATTCAAATTGGTAGTTGTAGATTAACTTGATTTTAACTATGATTTGTAATTTTAAGATAATGTTAGGTACTTAAATATATAGAATTCACTGAACATTATTCTGAGAATCTGGAGTTAGTTTAGGTAATATCATATTTGTAAATCCCTCTTCTATTTATTTTGTGCTTTTTAATATTGTTTTTCTTCTCTGTTCCTCTTTTGAATCTGCTTTGTTTTTTTAATGTTTAAATAATTAAAAACAAGAATAGCAGAAAAAAGGAAACAAATACATTTATGCTATTGTGACCACCCTAACTTTTTGTCAGTTTGATCTAGTAGTTAAGGCACTAGGTTAGAAAGTGGCAGATACTGTAGTTAAAAAAAAAAGTGAAATTGGAGAACCAAGAGGAAGGAGTAGGAGCAAACTATGATCCAAAAGCTCCATTACAATGATAGATTTACTTACAACAAAACTGCTAGTCCTCCATCCAATTCGGAAAGGCTAGAATAAGCCATAATTCAATATAATGCCTCTGGTGAGCCTCTCCAAGTTCCACAAATCCTTTTGATTTAATAATGAATAGAGCTTGTTTTCTCAACCATACATTCCCCCAGGACTGTATTGCAGCTGCAGAGGGCAGCCTTGTGATCTTAGGAAAAGATGCAGTGATTGTTGTAGAAAAGGCAATGTGGGCACATCTGCATGCTCTGAAGTACCTTTGTGGGGGCATCTTTTATGATCTTGGTGGTACTTTTCTGGCACATTAATGAACTTATCTAGTTGGATAATGAAACATCTGCAAACAACAAAGCTCAGAGAGCATAGACTCTACAGTTCTATCCTGAGCTAGAGATGTTCTCTTCAATTGGCACCATTTTGTTTTTGAATCTGAAGCACTGAGCAGCCCTAATACGAGTCCTGCTAGCAAAATTCTCTGTGAACCTCACTGCTATCCAGAAGACAGTTTACACAGTTACTCTTGCAAGCAGGCATCAATGGTTGTTCAGAATGCAAAGCACACTGAATGGAAAGCAGGAGAGGAGAGCTATTGGAGAACATTCCAGAGTCCTACTGCAGGCCAATCCACCCCAAGGACTAGGTATCGTTGTGCCTGGTCCTCATCCCTGGCACACTCAAGCATATTAACTATGTTATGTTTTGTGATTTCAGGTGATTCTGTCATCTGTCAAATATAGTAGCTGAACACAGGGAATGGCTGAGCAATGTACCCGATAAGTCTCCTATCTCAAGCCTGCTTTTCTCCCATTTGATATCACCTCCTCCCACCTTCTGTGAATTCATAAATACAAAAATAAAACCCTAAAAATGTTTCAAGCATGCCCTGCAAGGTTCATTAATTTCTTTCCACATGTATGTGTGCATGTATTTATTGATTAATATTCACCATGATGGGGGGGAGGGGGGTAGATGCATTGAGTGTTTGGGAAAACTGTAAAAAAATACTAACTTTAAACAAAATAAATGTTCTTTTTTTAATGGTGGCAGATCAACCCACCATGGTGAAGTGCAATGTCCTTGCAATTTTTCCCATAAATAAGGAGACTGTTTCATTATTACTAACTTTCATGCTAGTGTAGCACCACTTGAAGACTTATCTCTGGTTATGGCTGGAAAGTGGGAGAAGCATGTCAATCAGTTATTCCAGTCCCAAAGCATACACCAAAAGTTATTGGAAGAATGTCTGCTCAGGCATAGCAGAGACAGGAGGAAGATTTCCAAAGGCCTCATTTTAAGGAGGAATCATTGTGGCTATAAGCCACTGCTCAGAGGTCTGGGTCATTCATGCAGAAACTGGTATCTGAAAGGTTTGTGAAATAGGGACAAAATGGCACCAGCAGATTGTAGCAATACTGGAGCAATCAACTGCATAAATCTTGATGATCATAAGGTGGCAGTGAAGATTTATATTGCCCTGTATGTCTTCATTAAGGGACGGTGGCTCAGTAGCTAAGATGCTGAGCTTGTCGATCAGAAGGCCAGCAGTTCAGCAGTTCGAGTCCCTAGTGCTGCCTAATGGGGTGAGCTCCCGTTACTTGTCCCAGCTTCTGCCAACCTAGCAATTCGAAAGCACATAAAAATGCAAGTAGAAAAGTAGAGACCACTTTGGTGGGAAGATAACAGTGCTCTGTGCACCTTCGGCATTGAGTCATGCCGGCCATATGATCATGGAGATGTCTTCAGACAGCGCTGGCTCTTCGGCTTAGAAAGGGAGATGAGCACCACCCCTAGAGCTGGAAAACGACTAGCACACATGTGCGGGGGAACCTTTACCTATGTCTTCATTGCCTTAGCACACACTGAAACAGTCTGTCACACTCCCTGCAGCCTGCTTTTGTCCTTGTCAGCAAATATCTAAGGTGTTTTTTTTTCTCAACGTTATTCACTTTTGATGTTATCCAACTTCACTTTCCTTTACCATATGGTAACATGGGACAATGTATTTTTATTGGTTGTTGGTCTTTTCTTTCTATACTCTAATGTGGATACCAAAAGAAAGTTTATTTCATGTTTATGGAGGAGCAATTTTCAAGAGCATCTATAATATTTGTATATGTTTTCATCTTTTTCTTCATTTTTAATCACATGCTGAAGAAGTAACACTAACACAGACCATCATGAGGTGCTTTATCTTCCACTCTACAACTCAGTGCCAACACTGACTTGGTGGGATGTCAGTTCAGCTGTAACTTAAGCAAAGATCAGATAGACAAGTGGTCTGGAGGAGGAATTCTGAGTTATTTGATCTTGACACCTTCAGTTCCCATGGGCTACTAGAACAATCCGGAAAGGACAGAACTAGGCATGTCCTCACAGTCACAAATCACTGATTAAAAACTCATCTCCTTGTTAGGGACACAGCAAAGCAGTTCATGATGAGAAACAGATTAAGGATTTAACAACACAACAGAGAGAAAAAGGACTTAATAACAAAAGATCTTCCTCATTTTATTAATATTAATTAATGGCAACATGTTTTGATTGTGGGACAGAGTATAGCAAAACACTTTAAAGCATTAGCTCAAAATTAGCTGAGTTCAAGTGAATTTGTTGGTGTGTACGCATTTAGTCTCTTGTGGAATCCTAGGGAGTCGTGGAACATAGCTTGCAAAATCTTGCTCTGCTGTATTGCTACATTTGAGCAGATGAACATTTTCACTGATACCTTGTCCTCTGTCTTTTCAAGTGGGAGGGGTTGATCAGTGGTGGGATTCAAGTAATTTAACAACCGGTTCTCTGCCCTAAAGATTTCTTCCAACAACCAGTTTGCCAAACTGTTCAGAAAGTTAATAACCGGTTCTCCCGAAGTGGTGCGAACTGGCTGAATCCCACCACTGGGGCTGATCCATATAAGGCAGAGTTCCCCAACCTTTCCAGCTTTGCAGACTGGGGCAAGGGGCAGGGGAGGAGAGAGGATGTTGTACATGAACAGTGAGCAAGCATGTGCACAGCTCTATTTGCATGACCAGTGGACACTGTTCGCGCAAGTGGGGATGCGCGCATGCACACTCCTCCTCCACTTCCATGGCCCAGTCTGAAGGACTCAAGGCCCAGTAGTGAACCATGGCCTGGGAGTTGGGGACCCCTGATATAAGATATCCATTCTTTGATTACTGCATCAAGGTCCATTTGTAGTTTTACCGATTGCAATAGCTGCTTCATATAAAGTAGGAACAGACACCCACATAGATTGTGATTTTTCTTCTTTTCTGATTTGTTCTGCACTCCACTGAGGTCTCTAACTGATCCATGGAAGCACAAAGCACAGTCAACTAAAAATAGCAACGGTGGAGGGAATACATCTACTAGTGGCCCAAAAAAATTAAATACTTTGCTCATTGGTAATATTTTGAATAAGCCAGAATCAACTCATAATTAAAATGATAGTTTAGCATACAGAACAAAATCTGATGCCCTTTACTCATGAGATGTATGAAATAGGACAATTTGCCTTTCAATGTCAAATAACTAAAAAATATTACAGATTTAAGATAAGAAGACATCTTGGGCAGTCTCAGGTGAAATCAATGTGAGTTATGCAAGAATGCACAGTACCATAAAAGGCAGAAAATGTGAGTTGTTGTTGAAAGAATTTAATCTTGTAGGGCTGTGAAGATGTTTTCATCCTGTGGATGTTAAACTGCTACTAAATAGCTGGAGGGAGTGCTTTTTGACCGTTCCTTTAAAAAAAAAAAATCTTTCTTCTTTTCAACCAACTTGGGCTAATAACCATATTAACAGTAATTACAGCAACAGTTTTAACTTGCCCAACTAAGTTGCCATCAAAAATGATATATGAACCGTGATATGATTTCTATGGACTTTTGGCCTTTTTAAAAAATAATCTTTAAAAAACCCCTAAAGATGTTTCATTATCTTTCTGGTTTATATGAGCGGGATTAGATAAATTGTCGGCTTAATTGAATGATGGTAAATGTTGATTTATGAAATTAATATAAAACAGGGTATGATTTCTAGTTCGCCCCACATAATTACACATCTTTTAACATTTTTTTAAATCAGCATTTAACTTTGTTTAATTATATGGGGAGGGTAAGAACTGCCTTGACTTTGTTTCTGTAGAGTTAACAAGATTTACTATGAACTCTCATTGTGACCATTCATACTGAAGTATGTTTAACACTCACTTCACAGAAGAGATACGTAATCCCATTCTGAAGTACAGAATGATTTCAAAACTCAGCCCTGGAATTCCAGGATAAGCAAAAGACTCTAAGACGGGGTGTCCTACCTTGGCTGGCTAGGGAATTCTGGAAGTTGAAGTCTACAAGTCTTAAAGTTGCCAAGTTTGGACACCCCTATTTTAAGGATTAAGAATACTGCTCTCTGTCGCACTGCACTTTTTGGGGGACAGGGTGGAATTGATAATTGAGTATGTGCCATTGATTCATTGTCAACTGTTAGTGACCACAAAAATAGATTATCTCCATGACAATCTGTTCATAACCTGGTCTTTCAAAGTGTTCCAACAGTGCTGCTGCTATAACTGAATCTATGCATCTTGCTTCTGGTTGTCCTTTTCCAGCATCAGAGATTTCTCTAAAGAGCTCAGTCTTCGCATAATGTGTCCAAAGTAGCAGCATTTGAGTCTGGTCACTTGTCTTCAAGGAAAACCTGTCGGTTAATTTGATGATACATTTGTTTATTTTCTTTGCTATCTCTGTGATTCTCAGGAGTTTTCTCTTGCACCAACCTTCAAAGTCTCAATACTCTTCCTCTCCTTTTTCTTCAGAGTCTAACTTTTGCATAGATGGTCACAGGAAATATCATAGCTTGCATGACTCTGATCTTTGAATGTATAGACACATCATAGCATCTGGATAATTTTTTGAAGGCCTTCCTGACTGCTCTACCAAGTGCTCTCAATTTGCTGTTGTCTAAGAAATCACTCTGTTGTTAATTCATTTATTCTTTCACTGTGTTGAGTTTTCCTGTGCTAATTCATCATACTGTACTTCATCATTTTCCTACTGTACTTCTGTCTTTCATCCTCTACAACATCAGCAACTAGACATTCAGAAGGCTTTAATGCACAAAGAAGAGGGGGGGTGGTCAATCTATTCTCCAAAGCCCCTGAAGGCAGGACAAGAAGCAACAGATGGAAACTAATCAAGGAGAGAAACAACCTAGAACTAAGGAGAAATGTATTGACAGAACAATTAACCAGCAGATCGACTTGCCTGCAGAAGTTGTGGGTGCTCCAACACTGGACGTTTTTAAGAAGAGATTGGACAACCACTTGTCTGAAATGATATAGGGATTTCTGCCTGAGCAGGGGATTGAACTAGAAGATTAGCCTGACTAGCTGGCTCAGTGGCTAAGACACTGAGCTTGTTGATCAGAAAGGTTGGCAGTTCAGCAGTTCAAATCCCTAGTACAGGTCTCCTGCATGAGCAGGGGGTTGGACTAGATGACCTCCAAGGTCCCTTCCAACTCTGTTCTGTTCTTTTCTGTTCTGTTCCCACTTCATAAACATCATCATTATTTGAAAGATCCTCAGCTCTTCTGCAGAAGCATGAGGGGTCTATCAGCTGGTGCTATACAGTCAATCATTCTGTATTTTCTTCCATATGGATTTCTTGGTAAAAATGTAGGAATAGTTTACCACTTCTTTCTTTGCCACAGGCATTTGATCTTGTCATTAAACTGATACTTGCCTGCAGCATCTTCCTATATTGCTACTGCCCAAAGCAGCTGTCTGCTTGCTTTAGCTGTGCAGCTAAAATGACCTTCAAACTTTGGATGACCTTGCTGGGAATATATACTTAGATATACTCTTCCAATGTTCTTTGCCCATCCTACCTAGGAACACCCCCCCGATATGAGGAGGCAGCACAGAAGGACTTGGAGAGGTCCAAAAATTGAGCATTATCCAGATATCGAGTTTAAAAAGTAGAGGAAATGTGCTGCAGGACATTTACAAGTGGCTAATGCATTCAGTGTCCATTATTATTTTTTCCACCCAATTTCTCTTTTAAAGAAGTTTCTTCTTATAACATTCTCAAACTGTATTTTGCATTTAGAATGGACAGCGAGTTGTATCAAATGGAGCCTGTTCAGAAAATGACATTTTGAGAACAATTCACCTGTGAAAAAGTTTGCCTTTTTTGCTTTATAGTTTCAACCTGAAATTTTGTGAACAACAGCTCTGCACGGAGAAATTTCACCCATTTTAATGACAATTGCCTAAAGAGTACTTGTATAATATTCCAACTTATGTGATTTATTATGTAATCAGAACTTGGTAGAAACATGCTTGGATGCATGGTATGGTTATACCATGCAAAGCTTGGATACATGGTATGGTTATTTGTGAATTAGTATTATCAAGAATATTATAGTTTTGTCTTAAATTAGTTCACATTCCTCTAACTTTTAAACATAAAGTGAAAAATTTGCAGAAAAGGTGGGACATTTTCACTTTCCTGCCTAGATTAGCATTCCTAAGGTATATAGCTGAGAAATAAAAAATGTCAAAAAATATTTTTGAATCACAAGCCAGGTCCCTTTAAAGTAAGATTTGCCAGTTAAATTATACAACATTCTCAAAGTTAGACTGCAGTCCAACATTTTTCCTATTCCTTTGTTTTTATAATACCGTATGTGGAAGTTGGTCCCAATGAGTAAATCTACCTTCAAAAGAAATGACAAAAACCTATTTTTTGTTATTTGATGAACCATCTCATACTGCTAGGACAGGCCTCTCCTAGTTGTACTGGCAGAAGAAGTCTGTGAGAGATTGTGTTGGTCAAGGAATTCTGGCTGGCAGGATCTAGGAGAAGAGCCTTCTCTGCTTTCCCACTGTCCCTTTGGAACATCATACCTCCTCATCAGAGGTGGGTTTCAGCAGGCTCTGACCAGTTCTGGAGAATTGGTAGTGGAAATTTTGAATAGTTCGGAGAACCGGTAGTAAAAATTCTGACTGGCCCGCCCCCATCTATTCTCTGCCTCCCAAGTCCCAGCTGATCGGGAGGAAATGGGGATTTTGCAGTAACCTTCCCCTGGAGTGGGGAGGGAATGGAGATTTTACAGTATCCTTCCCCTGCCACGCTCACCAAGCCACACCCGCCAAGCCATACTACGCCCACCAAGCCACACTCACAGAACCGGTAGTAAAAAGTTTTTGAAACCCACCACTGCCCCTCATGTGAGATCCACCCCCCTACCCTCCTGTACTTCTGAAAGACCCTACCACAGTCCAGGTAGCTATTTAATTAATAGCAGACCCTACCTCCCCCACACACATCCTGTTCCCTCCCTACCCATCTTTTAATTCATATTGCTATATTTGCATTATTCCTTTTTATTGTTTCATTACTTTTCTATTGTTATGTTTACACTTTTTATAATTTTACATTCTATTGTAAGCCATATAATGAGATGGACAGCAAATAAACTTAATAATAAATAAAACAAGTATAGCCACTTTTTTAAACGAGTTCTTTGTCAAGGAAAATAGGCTGCAGTGTTATTGAAATAAATTATGGAGTTATCCAAGATCTAAAATTCTATAGAAGGACTTTTGAGAATGTACATTGACAAGTCACAGTTTTCAAAACCTTTTTTTTTTGCTAAATTCACTTTAGGATCAAGAGAATTCCCCTAGTAAATTCATTTATTTTAGGACCGGGGGGGGCGGGGGAATAGCGATACCCACAAGTATGTGACAAGTGTGCCAAAGTATTTCAGAGATCTGGCCTGATTCTATGAGGGTCATAAGTAGCAGAGCAAAGGAGATTGTTCATACCCATTAAATACTTTTATTGGTGCCAAAGTCTGAAAGAAACTCACAATTTTCTTAAGCTATTTTATCTGTAGCCAGTGATTGAAGGAGAAAGTCAGATTTTTTACAAGGGGCCAGCTTCTTTAAGAACCTTTATTTTACTCCTTGGTTTTCTCTTCTTCTTCTTCCTCCTTTCTTTCTGTTTCAAAAGCCAAAGTTGTTACTCTGAGTTCTTTTTTGGGAACTGTGATGAAATTCTTGTGTTGGCATGGCTGATGTTAATGGCTAACATTGAGGGCAAAGGTCCTTGAAGGCCCCCACATCTGCAGCTTTGTACAGCATTCACCTCCGAAAGGCCTCAAAGTGTGTAGCCAGCCAAAGCCTAATGTGTATTAGCAAGACAAAGACCTAAAGAGGGGAGGAGAGTGGATGAGCTTTAATTTACTGAAGATTTATTAGGGCCTCATGAAATCGGCCTGAACCACCCATTTCTATATCATCCACACACATCTAAAGGGGCTGGCTTTGTGGAAGGGAGATGGTCCTTTAGAATTATCTTGCAACAAATCTTGCCAGGATAAAAGCTACAAAGACAGGAGCAGGACAGTAGAGGCAAGTTCACACTAGGCACTCAAGGCCTAAAATCTGGAAAAAATGTAAATAGCTGAATTGCAATTTAGACTTTCTTTCTCCCCTTCCTTAATCTTTTTAACTACCAAGATCTGGTTGGTTTATTTACTCTAGATTTACTATAGTCTGGTTAAAGGCATCAGCTAGAAACCGGGTGACTGGGAGATATCGTCCCGCGTTAGGCACAAAGCCAGTTGTGTGACCTTGGGCCATTCACTTTCTCTCAGACCTAGGAAGGGGACAAGCCAGGGCAAATCACTTCTGAAAAACCTTGCCAAGAAACTGCAGGATCTTCTCCAGGCAGTCTTTGAGAATTGGACAAAATTGAACAGAAGAAAAAAAAAAGTGTTCTTTGATATAAAGGGATGAAAGCTCATATACAGTTGTTGCAGTTACACATTTTGGAATGCCTCTTGTGTAGAGGATATTTGAAGAAATTAGAAATCAACCTGCTGTTTCATTTTAATATTTGCTAAAATTCAGTCTCAGATACTGGTTTGCTCTCTTATCTCTTTCAAAGGAATCTCAATTACTTTTTAGTTACTTTTAGGCCTGCCTGGATCCTGCAGCTGCTGCTCAATCCTCTGATCCATTCTGAATATCAAATCTACTATGTGTGCCACTGCCTTGGTATTAAACTTTTAGATTTAAAGCAATGCTTGGAACTGCACCTGGAATCCTACTGGCAATGGAACCCCTCTGAACACAGGTGTAATGCATTCTTAGTAATAGGAGCTGTCTGCTGCATTTTATAGCAGCAGAAGCTTCCAAGTGATCTTCTGAGGTAGCCACATATGGAGCATATTACAGGAGTTTAGCTAAGTAGCGATAAAGGCATGCATTGGTTTTGTGAGGTCTTTGAGCTAGGGATGCAACTGGTATAATAAACAGAGCTGAACAAAAACCCTCCTGGCTACAGCTTTCACCTGCTCATCTAAAAATAACTTCAGCCCATGAGGTCCCCTAAGTGTTCCCTCACTTTGCTCAAGACCATAATAATCTTTGGATTATTAGACTCGCCAGAGAACTATGGTGAAAAAGCAGTAACTGCTTCTTGCTTGAGTGCAATATGAACCTGTTACATCCCACCTAGACTATGATAACCTTTCAAGACTTTGAAAGCATCATGGGCTCAGTATATGTACCACTACATAGCACATTGACAACGCCTCACCATAAACCAGTGGATGACTTTTCCCAGTGGATTCATGTCGATACTAAAAACATCAAGGAGGAGAGGTCTGATCGTTGGGGGCTCACATATTATCTCACATTACCATGGATTGTATTTGCCCAGAATGCTGCAGAACAGTGGCCCCAACCCTTGCAAGTAGTCCAGAAGGATATCATAGTCAATAGCATTGAAGGCAGTCAACAAGTCTCAACTGAGAGGTACATTCCAGTGGTGAAATCCAAATTTTTTTACCACTGGTTCTGTGGGTATGGTTTGGTGGGCGTGGCAAGGGAAGGATACTACAAAATCTCCATTCCCATCCCAATCCAGGGGAAGGATACTGTAAAATCCCATTCCCTCCCCACTCCAGGGGAAAGGATATTGGAAAATCTCCATTCCCATCCCACTCTAGGGCCAGCCAGAGGTGGTATTTGCTGGTTCTCTGAACTACTCAAAATTTCTGCTACCTGTTCTCCGAACTGCTCAAAATTTCTGCTACTGGTTCTCCAGAACCTGTCAGAACCTACTGGATTTCACCCCTGGTACATTCTCCCTTTCCAGGTCCTGACAAAGGTCAACCAACAATATGGTTAATGTTTTTTCTGCTCTATACCCAACTGTGAATTCTGACTGAAAGAGGTCCAGATAGTATCTTCTAGGGCACTTTATTACTCATTCATCATCCTGTCAGTAACTTTTCCTTGAAAGAAGAGCTTGGTGACTGAACTGGTTGTTTAGGGACACTCTTAACAAAGGGGTACCGTATATCACAATTTCAGGAATAGGTTTTTTTAAAAAAATTAGAGTTCACTAGAGTTAACCAATAATTTTGAATAAATACATAAATTTTAAAATGCTGAGTTCGGTCAACCCTGGATGGGAACAAAGCTATAGTTTTACTTTGGTTGTTATCCATATATGTGTACATGAGTGCGAAGAGAAACAGGACCTCTCTTCACACTCATGTATATATACACTGCTAGTTGATTTCTAACTATCATTTACTCAAGCTATTACCTTTGATAAAGGATCCTCTACCTCATTCTCCCAAACGCTGGGTTGTAATAATAGAACTCTAATCCAGGACATAAAAAGATACCTGGCTGGGAAATCTGTCCTACTCAGACTTAATTTATGGGGACCATCATAGCTGGATGGCTTGTAAAACAAAAACACATATTTTGGCCTACTACCCTATCCTATGCCTTAAACATGAATAATTAAGTCGACAAAGCTTTCCCGCTGACTTTATCTCCATGCAAAAAATAAAATCACAAAATGCTTAAAGGTATGGAAACATGGCTAGTCCTTTTTTTAAAAAACCCACTAATAACTCATATTTTAGTTCTGTTTTCTTTTAACTGTTCCTTCAATACCAAATACATTACTTTGCACATATTAGCACTTTTTTTACCAAGCAAACTGATGATATTGACATTGTAAGGGATGCAAATAGGAAAAAAAAATATCATGATGAAAACCAACATGTCAAAAAGATGTTGAGACTCTAGAAAGAGTGCACAAAAAAACAAACAAAGATGATTAGGGGACTGGAGGCTAAAACATATGAAGAACAATTGCAGGAACTGGGTATGTCTAGTTTAATGAAGAGAAGGACTAGGGGAGACATGATAGCAGTGTTCCAATATCTCAGGGGTTGCCACAAAGAAGAGGGAGTCAAGCTATTCTTCAAAGCACCTGAGGGCAGGACAAGAAGCAATGGGTGGAAACTAATCAAGGAGAGAAGCAACTTAGAACTAAGGAGAAATATCCTGACAGTTAGAACAATTAATAAGTGGAACAACTTGCCTCCGGAAGTTGTGACTGCTCCAACACTGGAAGTTTTTAAGAAGATGTTGGATAACCATTTGTCTGAACTGGTGTAGGGTTTCCTGCCTAAACGGGGTTGGACTAGAAGACTACCAAGGTCCCTTCCAACTCTGTTATTCTATTCTACTCTATTCTAACCTGGAAGGGTAGTTGTTCCTGGGCAACACTGAAAGCTGTAGTAGAGACCGAGGGAGCAGCAGTTTTCTATAGTACTAATGGTCCTTTGGCTACATAAACTGTAAAGTCAAGTCAGCCCTAACCTACCCTTAATGAGCTCTCCTTCCCTAGTTTTTGAAGAAATACTTTCCAGGAAATGCAAATTAACATAACAGTCATCTTGTCAGTAATTGTTTAAGGCAATCTCACCCTCCTATTTCCGGATCAAATGGCCATCTCCTCCAGAAAGCAATTTAAATAATATATGCTCACTTTTGTTATTCAAAGGCAAACCCCACAAAAATGATATATGCCCCCATTAGTGTGTTAGAAGAAAAGCAAGCCTGTTTCTTAAAAAAAAATACAGAACAAGAAGTTTTGTAGATTTTAAAAATGGACAATATATTATGTTGCAAATTATGGCATGGGCTCTGGTGGACTAGAAACACATTTTGCTGAAACGGTATGCACAAACTTATATGTGTCACAGGATCAGCAAACTAAATCAACCGAAGTTGAAGAAATGGAAAGAAGAGGGAAATCGGTACATCTTCCATGAGTCACTACAGTTATACAACACAGATGTTAACAAAATTCCCCAATAGCAGTGCAAAAACAAATTTACTTTCTCTGAACCATTGTTAAGGCTTGCCTGCCTTTTGGTTGAAAAATAACAATCAACTTGCGTCAAGCTTGATTCTTGATGACTTTATGAGCAGATCCATGTTGCTTTTCTTACAACCACAGAAGTGTTTTGCCATTGCCTTCTAAAGTCTTTCTTTCTTCTTCCCTTTTTAAAAATTTTCTAAACTAATCTAAAGTCCTGGGTTATTTGGTGGTCTTCCATTTAAATCCTACCCAGGTCTGACCTTGCTTAACATTTTGAGATCAGCCAAAGTTGGAATAAAACATCTCGACTGTTGAACCACAATTCCATTAAAGAATGACACAGCTATTTGATTCAAGGAAGCTTTTTGGACTCCTGGGTGGGATTATCAATAGGCCCTTCATTGAAGTTTTAATGGGCTCAGTGCCATAGAGCAAGACGCCTATGATGGGACTGTTTTAGGGAACAGAGCTTTGAAGGGTTTTTAATAGCCCCTCTTGTCTCATGGAGGTTCCTTTTCTTAAGCGGCTGTGATACAACTCATTGCAAGTGCTGCACTAAAATCACCCTCAAGAGTGAACTGCACAACATTTTGTCTACACCATAACAGTTCCTTATCAGCACCTCTTATTCTGCTCTGTTTTCTAAACCACTGCCATTCCTTTCTAATAAAATTTAACCGTAAAATGCTTTTAATGGAATAGTTCTTTAAACATGTTCCTGAGAGCTCATCTAAAATAAAAGAATGTGATCCCCCCCCCACTTCTGGTGGAAAAGTCTTGCATCTGCTTTTGCTCCAGAAGAAGCAAACCAGAGGTGGATTTCAGCAGGTTCTGACCAGTTCTGGAGAACCAGTAGTGGAAATTTTGAGTAGTTCGGAAAACTGGTAGTAAAAATTCTGACTGGCCCCACCCCATCTATTCTCTGCCTCCCAAGTCCCTGCTGATCGGCAGGAAATGGGGACTTTGCAGTATCCTTCCCCTGCCACCAAGCCACACCCATAGAACCAGTAGTAAAAATATTTGAAACCCACCACTGAAGCAAATATAATACAGCTGCTGTTATATCAAATCTATTTGGTGGGAAGCTAAAGTAGCAGTTACTCAGCACAGAAAGTTAAGAACACTTGTCTATCTCTAAAATATGTGTGTGTGTGTGTGTGTGTGTGTGTGTGTGTGTGCTCCTATAAGGATAATAGCCAATTGATTTTTTTAAATCTATTTTTGCTACTTTTTTATCTGCATTGACATGCATCATATGTATAAAACAGGATATAATCTCTTTTGAGTATGAATTCATTTTTAAAGAGATTTGATAGGTCAGAAAGTCTTGTTTTAGTGAGTAGAATTAATATCAGTAAGAATATGTAGGGTTTATTTTATTTTATTTAGTTGTGGAATGCCTTACATTTCTGCATGCTGGTTTGGGATAAGCATACTCATAATATCTGGCTGTTTCCCTGCACTTCATTTTACCACTTTAATTTTTGTAAAAATAAGAGTTTTGGCCCCACTGAGGGGTAGCAAGAGACATCCAGTTAAAAGACATTTTAGGCCTTTTACTGTCAGTACTCAAAGAATATTTTAGAAATGGATTAAAGACTTATGGTTAGTAAACAATCTTGCAGACTTACATCAAAATAGCATTTTGATCTATTGCAAAGGTATCAACCTAATGCCCAGTAGATCTTCTGAGCCACAATTCCCACAATTTATTGATACTGGCTACGTTGATGCAATCTTATGCCCAAAAAGCCATCCTGGGTTTTAATCAACAGGGAGGGAAAAATAATTCCCATATGTGCCACAAAAAAGACCTTTAGGAAAGGCTGCTTTCAATCAGGCTGAACCTCCTGACAAGGCCTACTCTCTTCTGTTCTAAGCCAGTCTATCTAGAACAGGAGTGTCAAACTCACCACATGTTGTCATCATGTGAGGTATTGCAACTTTTTCCCCCTTCGCTAAAATGGGGGTGGGCATGGTCAGTGCGTGATGCATCCAGCCCGTGGGCCATGAGTTTGACACCCCTGATTTAGAACATCTCCTTTTAGAGCAGGTCCTGAAACTCTAGAAAATAAATTCTTTGGATCTTCCTACCCAACCTCCAAAATACAGACCTTACAAACCTTGCGCCAATCCTGGAACTCATTTTCTTTATTTGATTTTTATCCCATCTTTATTATTTTTGTAAATAACAACTCAAGGTAGCTAGCATACCTAATATTCCTCCTTGCTCCTGTTTTCCCTACAACAAGAACTCTGAGGTGTGTTTGGGCTGTCGAAAAGTGACATGCCCAAAGTCTCCCAGCTGATTTTCATGCCTAAGGTAGGACTAGAACTCAGTCTCTTGCTATCTAGGCTGTCACCTTAACCCAGAGGTCTTCAAACTTGGTAACTTTAAGACTTGTGGGCTTCAAATCCCAGAATTCTGGGAGAAACAGGCTCCTCAAAACTGGTTCCCTCAAATTCATGAGGTACCTATGGAATTATGCAGTTTTACATGTGACAGGGAATTGTTTTTTATAAAACTAACAAAGCCATATCTATAGATTTCTTTTTTTAAAAAATGACAACTACAGGAAAAACAAAAGGAAGCAACTATTATAAACACAAAATTCATAATTAAAGTAATCTTTGCTCATACTAATTGCTTTTTTCTTAAAATCAGTTTTTGGATTTCAGTCTGTTGTGCACTGCATAAAGGATGGTTGGAGAAAGATCAAGACCACCTGTTTTGATATTTTTAGGCAAGCCCTCCCTATTTCTTCCACTTCTTTCCTCCTTCCAAGTACTTTGTTCTCAAGAAAAAACATAAGGAAAAAATAGGGAAAAAGCAAAAGAAAAGATCACAACACATGAAAATAACACACGATGCTCCCCAAAACTGACTTATGGTTGCTTTTACTGTCTATACTGAAGTAAGGCACACTAGGTTCATTGGGATTTATTCATAGATAGTGTATCTGAGATTGCAGCTTTAATAACACAAACATGTAGGTAATTTGTTATGTTTAGTGGGATTTACTCCACAGTAAGGGCTTAGAGTTATTCTACTAATGAAACCAATACCATATGTTAACGATCTAATGTTTTGTAGCCCCAAATATCTTCAATCAAGAACCACAAAATTGCAGCTGAAATTATATTCCAAAGTAAACTGTCTTTGGCTAAAAGTAGTAGTTGTACCTATTTGATTACTGGCCTTTAATATTTAGTAATTGCTAAAGTACAAATTACTTTTGCAGTATCTACAAAATCTTTGATCTATAGTAAAGCAAGATATAGATCTGGATGCAGTATAGCTAGTTTTCAGCAAAGTCCATTAAATTCACAGAACTTGACCAAAGTGAGATTTTACCATATACTATAGATTATATAGATACTATATATTTTTAACCATTGTGTGAAAGTTAATTAAATCATTTTAAATCTAATCATTTTATAAATACGTTTCACATTCTCTGTGACAAACAGGGACTTTTTGAAATGCTATCATTACTATGTAATCTTTCCTAAATCTTTCCTTTGCAGTTCTTGCAATCAAGGTTCTTAAAAATACACATTTTCATTATGCATTCATGAAGTAGCTGGAAAATTGATGCCACTCAGTGAAAGCTGTCATTGTCCTTACATTCTTGTACAGATTTATCTTTTGGTAACAGCATATGTAATGTTTTTCATGCTTCTATTCTATTTTGCCTTCTTTACATTTACCATCACCATCTTCTCCCTTTAGAAATGTAAATTTCTTAGTTTTACATCTTATACAAATCATACCCCTCTGTATTGGATAAATTTTAGGTTTGCAAAGTTTTTTTTTTCCTGAAAAAGTGCTATTCATAGATGAAGCAACATTGGAAGCAACTTTGGGAGACAAAAGAAGTGACTTGTCTTTGATCTATCAGGTTTGGCCCTTGGTAAACAGCTATTAATTGGCTTTGTCAGGCTGAGATCCTTATCATCTTTCAGTCTAATTTCCCCTGCTTGATACATTTCCTCTACTATAAAAATATCCATCACCTATTCCTGTCAGCACTGATTAAATCTAATGCTCCTCTTTTCAGCTCCTCTCCAGAGTGTGGTTGTAAAACTGTCAGCCCAGCACTTGACAAGAGCCAGGCCCCACTTCCTTCACCTTTGTCTCCTGAAAGAGGAAAATATGGAAGTGTCATTGAGTAGAGGATTGCTGTGGAAGCCAATGGGTCTCAACCATCCATTGATTGGCATTTATGATAAGAGAGGATGCATTTCCATAGGCAGCAGCTGTGATATTCCTAATGTGGAGAGGAAAAGCATCCCCTCCTCCCCAAGCACCTCTTCAGAGCCTACTTCCTGCTTCTCAACACCCTTCATTCTTCTCAGTTTCTTGCTTGCCAACACTTGCAGCCCTAGGAGTGAGATGACAGGAATATCAAACGTCCTGAAAGGATGCACCCGTGAATCAGTGAGGGGCAGCAGCTGCTGCATCCATCAGGTGCCCTGCAGCTACTTGCACAAATAACATATTGAACCATGTAAAGACCTTGAAGATAATAACTGGTACAGCATTAAAAGGAAAGGGTTTCCCTTAAACTCTTTTATTGACTGTAGTCTTAGTAGTGCACCCATTTTCAATCAAAACCCAGTTATATGGGTTAAGGTTGCACAAAGAGCATGATCAGGTGAAGGTTTTGTTAGGCGTGACTTACTCACAAATAAGCAGCAGGCTACTGCATGCCCTCTCTTTTGTTCCCAACTACCTTCCTGTCTCGGCTAACCACATTATTTATCATCAGATATGGAGCAAACATTTTATTTTGCCTCACTGAACCAGCTGGAATAACAATCCAAGAACAACAAAAGTTTGTTAAGGAGACTCCTTAGTTTGCATATCATAATAAAAGCATGATTCATCCACTAGAAGAGAATTCTACTCACTGGAAAATTTCTAGCTTACTGTGAAAATGTGGAAAGATGTGGACAGTGTATTTTGATTTGACTCCTCTGAATGCATATCCCAAGCCCTCCATATTTCAGTATGAGGTGGACAACTTTCTTAGGTCAACCATAGTCAAGGCTATGGTTTTCCCAGTTGCGATGTATGGCTGTGAAAGTTGGACCATAAGAAAGGCTGAGCACAAAGAATTGAGGCCCTTGAACTATAGTGCTGGAGAAGATTCTTGCGAATCCCTTGGACTGCAAAGCGATCAAACTGGTCAGTCCTAGAGAAGACCAACCCTGACTGCTCTTTAGAAGGCCAGATTCTGAAGATGAAACTCAAATACTTTGGCCACCTAATGAGAAGGAAGGACTCACTGGAGAAGAGCCTAATGCTGGGAAAGATTGAGGGCAATAGAAGAAGGGGACGACAGAGAATGAGGTGGTTGGATGGAGTCATTGAAGCAACTAGGTGTGAGCTTAAATGGACTGCAGAGGATGGTAGAGGACAGGAAGGCCTGGAAGAACATTGTCCATGGGCCTGCGATGGGTCAGACATGATTTCGCAGCTAACAACAACAACAAAGTTTGGCCACAACTGGAAGGAATCAAGGTCAAATTGTTTTGAATTTCATTAAATGTCCACCCCCTCTATTCTACCCATATTTTGAATAGTGTTCTAAATGAAAAATAAAAAAATTCCAGGATGAACCTATTTAGTAGGCTATAACATTTAGGTTATAAATATTTGAATGATTACTAGAGAGGAAGAAAGAGTTAGAAATTTGGATATCTCTTCAATGCCATTTATTAGTTACCTAAAACAGGGGTTCCCAACCCCAGTTCTGTGGATGGGCACCAGTCTGCGGCATGTCAAAACCTGGTCCATGCAAACAAGCAAAGCCCCATTGGTGGAATGCAGGCAGCACACGAAATCACCCCCTCTGGTCCACGGAAAAACCTCTCTCCACAGAACTGGTCCCTGGTGCCAAAAAGGTTGGAGGCCATTGATCTAAAAGCTCAGATCCAATAGCTCTAATCTCAGGTGAACTGAGTGGTGACAATGGAAAACGCCTTGGAAGTAACAACATTCAATTGGAAGTAACACCAATTGAATCAGATGCATTATATGGGCACAGCATGGGTTTAAAACCCGTGCCCTAAGGATTTCTTGCTTGCATCTTTTGTGTAGTGTTCAAGGGCTGGAGCTCATTACATCTTTAGAATATGAACAACTATTAGGAAAAGAGAGAAGGAGGGAGGGAGAGAGAGTTAGAGTATTTAGTTTCCATATGAGAGTTGCCAATTTTTTCCCTGTCCCTCTATACTGCTACTTAAGAGCCATCTGGATTTTTGCTGTATGTAAGATAATCCTAACCCTAGCTATCTTAATGTCATTTTTTCCAAACCCTTTTTCTCCATATTCTGCCTCAAAACACTGATTTCCTAATCTGCAATTGTTCTACCAATTGGCTTGTGAGCATGCTATCTTCCTATTTTAGACCAGAAGTTGGCCAAAACCAACATATCTGCTTCTAGGCTTTTTTCTTGAATTTCCTTCTTAAATTGTTCCAAATTGCTATTTTTAAGAACAATTTTATTTATTCTTTTCCATACACATCTGCTCTTCCTGCCTGAAATAATCACATTAATCTCTTTCTATAAAAAGCTGTTTAAATAATGTATAATTTAAGGCTCTTTAATGCACTTTCCTGCCATCAATTATGTATACTTGCTACTAGAAGTATTTGATAATATTATGTTGTTGCTTTATTGTTCTGCCTTTGTTTTTTCATTCTTTTTTTAGTTGATTATTGCATTTACATACTGGAAATAGAAGAATTTTGTTCTGCAAACTTATAATATATGGAAAAAATACTATAGATGCAGAACAATTTGGCCAAAACTTCTCCCACCAATTATTCTTTTTGTAATAAAGATGGAATAATAAATCCAAGGAGAATTGATATTTACATTTGGTAAATGCCCATTGTATAGCTTTTTTCTAATATTCAGGACAGAACACAGTTGTTTGAACTCTCTCCATTCATAAATGGATCCGCATAATCCCAGACAACTAGTATCTCAGAAGGAAGACAAGAAAATAGAAGTTTCTTGTAATATTCACTTTCTATTGTTGGGAAACATTTGTCACAAAGAAGCAGTTTTAATATTGTAATATGCTTTTTCACCAGTGTCTGAAGAGGATTGTAAGTACATTTATTTTGATTATGTAGAACACAAAATATGGACTTCTAGTGCTTTCCTCTACCATTTGAATAGGGCCATATTTTTTCAGTCATCCTGCAAATAAACAGATCCAGTACACAATCCACATTACAGTACAGTGTTTTAGAAACTGGGACCAGATGGGTCCAACAAAAGAAAGATATGCCAGTTGTTTCCCCCCCTTAAGCAAGGGGGAACAATCTGCCCCAAATCCTTCAGTTCACAAAGTTGTGTGACCAGAACAAATTATTGTTCATCTTAAATACACTGATCAATCGTAACTCAAGCATGATTACATAACAAAGAATTAAAAATGTTCATGATCATAAAATACAAAAAGCTGCAAAACAACAATCCTTTTGGAAAAATGCTAAAACACCAAATTTCAATACTGGTAATACTTGCAGATATTTTAGTTACAAATATATACTATCTCTTTAGCCAAAAAATGCTTTTAAAAGTAAAAAAAAAAAAAAAAAAAGCCTCTGATGATCGTGTGGTTCAGCTGGGATCGTCAAAGACATTCTTTTTTAAAAAAAGGGTTTTTTTCTTTTAAAAGCCTTTGACGATCCTAGCTGAGCCGCGCGATCATCAGAGGCTTTTTTAAAAAGCCTCTGCCAATCAGGCAACTCAGCTGGGATCGTCAGAGCCTTTTGAAAGCATTTTTTAACAACCTCTTCGCCGAAGAGGTTGTAGAAAAAATGGTTTTAAATGTTAAAAAAAAAAATTGGCCATGTCTACCCAGTCACATTACCCACCCCACCAAGCCACGCCCACAGAACCAGTAGTAACAAATTTTAGATTTCACCACTGAGATGGATGTTATAATTATTCAATTCAACCACACGCTAGATCAATGCTAGGTGCTGGTTCAGCAATTCTTCTATACAATAAAGATTAATTATTAGTAATTTATATTTGATACTTTTTAAAATGTTTACTTATTTCCCCACCCTCCCATAACAATGTACCAAAGTTTGAGCTTGTTCATTGTTATGAATGGATGACTTTGCCATTCATAACAAATCATAGACTAGAATTGACCAGATGATAGATAGATAGATAGATAGATAGATAGATAGATGATAGAAATATCATCATCATCTATAATAATCATTTCCACAGCTTGTAGAATTTCTTTAATATTTTATTATGCAATTATCTCATATCCTTTAATGAAGATTTTTATGAGAAATTTACTTTCAAGACAATGCAGTTAAATATCTAAATATAAGAAGTTTGTTTGGAAAAAGGAAAGAGCAGGAAGAATAATGTAAAGCAGTGGTTCTCAACCTTCCTAACGCCGTGACCCTTTAATACAGTTCCTCATGTTGTGGTGACCCCCAACCAGGGGTGGGTTCTAAATTTTTTTACTACTGGTTCTGTGGGCGTGGCTTATTTTGTGGGCGTGGTTTGGAGGTCATGTGACTGGGTGGGCGTGGCTAGCTGGTCATGTGACCGGGTGGCCATGGCTAGGTGTATAGGGACTACTCAGAGGGCTGAAAAAAGTCATTTCTGACAGGTCCTCGCACTTTTGACTGGTCCTCACACTTATGACCATCCTCACATTTATGCCCGTGCAGCATTCTTAACAACCATGTCACTCATTTCACAGCTGCTTCTTTTCACCATGGTGACAAGATAGGGCAAAAACGTAAAATGTGAGGACAGTCGTAAATTCGAGGACTGGTCAAAAGTGCGAGGATCAGTCAAAAATAACTTTTTCAGCCCTCCGAGTAGTCCATATGCACAAAAGGACTACCCAGAGGGCTGAAAAAAGTGATTTCTGACAGGTCCTTGCACTTTTGACCGGTCTTTGCACTTATGACTGGTCATCATTTATGCCCATTGTAGCATTCTTAACAACCGTGTCACTCATTTCACAACTGCTTCTCTTCACCATGGTGACAAGATAGGGCAAAAACGTAAAATGTGAGGACAGTCATAAGTTCGAGGACTGGTCAAAAGTGCGAAGACCAGTCAGAAATAACTTTTTCAGCCCTCTGAGTAGTCCATATGCATAAAAGTATACAGCAATAGAGAGGGATGAAGGAAGGGAAGGGAAATTAGAGTAGGAGTGAGGGTAAGAGAGGGAGGAAGAGAGGAGGAGAATGAGAAACGAAGAGGAAGTAGGGAGGAGAAGAAGAGGGGGAGGAAGAGAAAGTAAGAAGGAAAGAAAAGAGAGAGGTGGTAGGTTTGAGGAGAAAGATTGCTGTACAATAAAAAAGGTGAAAGGGAAGAAAGCCAACCCCAAACAAATATAAAGATATTAAGATAAAGAATGAATTGTTAAACTTTAAAGAATAAAAGAGAACAAATATGAATAAATAACAATAATTAGAAACACACATACAAACATACAATGTATTTTCTTTGAACAGAGTATTTGGCCAGTTCACAAATTTAAACAGTGTTTAGTCATTTCAATTAAATTTACAATTTCTATATTTCCTTTTTGCCATATTTATTCCTCATCTATTTTTGTAAAAAGCCAATATTACCCTTCATCCTCATCTCTAATCTTAATCAAATTTAATTTTTCCCTTCTATTCTATATTATACCCCTTCCCATTGTCATCTATTTTTATATCCATCCTCACATTGGTTAATTATGTAATATTACAGTTGTTTAATATAAATTCAACATTTTAATATAAATCAATTAGTTATATAACTACCTTTTTTGTATATTAATCAATATGAACATGAATATTCCAATTATTTCCATGCAATCCAATTTCTTACAAATCAATTAATTATATTTACCAATAATAATAAACCAAATAATTTCCCCCATATATTCCTCCAAACCACAACTTAACCATTTCTGCTTTCAACACAATATACAATTAATAGTATCTCAATTATTACAATTCCCTAGTTAAATAGAGCTTTTTTTCTTTTGTGTTTTAAAATCTTGAACTCTCCTCTTTTTCCCTAAATTTCCCATTGTTTGCACCTACCTTTTTTGGTGAGGAAAAAGAAAAGAAATTTGCCTGCCTAATTTTCCAACGTTGCAGCAACAGCAAAGCCAACAGCCTGCTTTACTTTCAGTTTCCTTGTTCAGCATAGCTAGGGGGGGGAAAATTGCTCCAGCACTCTTTGCAAACAAGCAACAGAGCCCTGAGCAAAACAGCTGAGAGCAAATCAGCTGAGAGTCGGGAGCCGATCTAAGCAAGGGCTAATTAGCCTATGCTGAAACTCTGGGGGCAATAAAATTACAAAAAAACACCGAACCATTTGTTAAATTGCTGGCTCACCCGCCCCTCGCCCACCACTATTTATTGACAATAAATAGTGGTGCGGAGGGGCGGGGCAAGCCAGCAATTTAACAAAGCCCCGCGGCAAGAATGTAAACAGTTTTTTTTCCTCTAGCCATCAGCTGGGACTCAGGAGGCAGCAATAGATTGGGAGTGGGCGGGGCAAGCGAACAGCTGGCGATCCAACAGAGCAGAGAGTGAGGGTGAGTGAAGGCATGGGGGGGTGAGAGAGGGCTTTGGCGACCCCTGTGAAATGGCCGTTTGACCCCCAAAGGGGTCGCGACCCCCAGGTTGAGAACCGCTGATGTAAAGCAACATTCTCAGATACAGAATTCCAAATAAATCTCATTAAGTCAACATTGTGTGACTAGTTATGTGCCTTCATAAGTGGAAGTTTAATTTTTGAAATAGATGCAGAAGTCTATGAAGAGTTCATTTCATATATTGCGGTAAAAAGAAATCATTGCTAGCTTCTTAATTAGATATTGTTAGAGAGACTAGACTGAGACCTATATTTATAGTATGTGGATATGAAATTAATGAAAGTAATTTAATGGAGATTGATTTATTATCTTGATCAATAGTATATCTTGAATTTCTGATGTTGGTAGTTTCACTAGGTAGAAGAAATAGAAACTCAAAAATTGCATTTTATTAACAAGCACACTTTTTAAAACAAACAAACAAACTGGCCAATTGAACTTAATATTTGGCATATATTAATACCTTTACATAAATATTATTCTTATTTTATACAGTTTATTTCTATATTGTTTTCATTTAAAATGAATTAAACTGGTTTGCAATAAAATGATTGTATTGATATTGTAAAAACAGAAGAATGTGTAATAATCCTAAAGTGATAGAGAACAACAGTTAATAAATAACAATTTGGGTACCTGGATAAAAAGGAAATGGGGAACACAAGGAAAGTCCTGAGCAAATTATACTCCCCCTTCCCTTTTTTTAAAAGATAAAAACCCTCTCCCCTGATCCCCATCTTATTGTTTGGCTGTTTATTCCATATAGCTGGTTCCAGCATAGAGAATGATCATTTATACACTGCAACCAGATAAATATTAGCAGGCTACTATATAATTCTCACCAAAGTATGAAGACTGAATTATCATATGAGGAAGCAGGTAATTACTTTTAAAAAGGCCTAAACTATTTAAGTTTTTTATAAACAGCAAAACCTTGAAAATGGCTCAGTGTCTATTTGGAAATATATAGTCTTACTAAAGATGAGTAGCTTAGCTGCAACCTTCTCAGATCTTCAGACTGTAGACTTTGAAATTCATTGGACTGAGTAATCTTGAGTTGATTATGGTAATGTGCTTTATACAGGATTGTCCTGGAAAGCCACTATTAAACTTCAACTGATCCAGAATGTAGAATAGAATAGAATAGAATAGAATAGAATAGAATAGAATAGAATAGAATAGAATAGAATAGAATAGAATAGAATAGAATAGAATAGAATAGAATTCTTTATTGGCCAAGTGTGATTGGGCACACAAGAAATTTGTCTTTGGTGTATATGCTCTTAGTATACTTAAGGAGGAAAAAATACATTCATTAAGAATAAAAAAGATACAACACTTAGTGATAGTCAAGGTTACTAATAAGCTATCAAACAAAGAAACAAATAACAAATAGAAATAAATAAAAACAATATTAATTGAAAGATACAAGCAACATGGTTATAGTAATAAGTGTAAGAGATAGATACTAGTAAGGAAGAGAAGAATAATAGTAATACAGTCTTAATAAATTATTTGAAAGTGTTGTGGGAATTAGTTGTTAAGCAGAGTATTGACATTTGGGAAAAAAACTGTCCTTGTGTCTAGTTGTTTTGGTGTGCAGTGCCCTATAGCGTCATTTTGAGGGTAGAAGTTGAAACCATTTATGTCCAGAATGTGAGGGTGTCTGTAGATATTTTCACAGCCCTCTTTTTGACTCGTGCAGTATACAGATCCTCAATGAAAGGCAGGTTGATGTAGCTGGGCAGGTAGTGATGGGCATGTTATTCTCATGTGTCAGCCTTGCTTCACAAGCTGCACTGGCTTCCAGGTGTAATTCAAGGTGCTGGTTATCACCTATGAAGTTCTACATGAGATAGTGTCTGGTTGCTTCAGGGTTGCCTATCTTCTGTGGCATCAGCCTAGCCAGTTGCATCCAAAAGGATTGATGTGCTCTGGGTCCCTTCAATTAGGCATTTATTGGGAAGTGTGGCTTCTCTGAATTTCACCTGTCCTCTGGAATAGGGTTTGCCCTGAAATCTGTGTGGCTGCCACCTTGATGGTACTCTGGAGGGCCTTAAAGACCTGGTTCTTATCTCAGGCTCTAGGCTAGAGTGGTGGGAACTCTTTGTTGGATGTCATGTCATATTTGTTATTGTTGACCAGATACACCATCTTGTTTACTGTACCTTGGTATATTATGGTAGTACACTTATTTTATTTTCATGCTATGTGCTTTCCAGAGTCAATTGTCAAATAAAATCAATCGATCAATTTTGAGATTAACAATGGAGGAACTATGTGATAAACGATCTCTGTCCCAGAAATATGGTAACTATATGCTGAAGCTGGCAATAGATACTGTTGTATGCTAAGGTTAATCTGATCTCCAGATTCAGAGGTGAATCAAGAAACACCATAAACTACATATCACTTCTACAATGTCAAGTGCAACCCCATCCTGAGCAGATAAACAATCTAGTTCCTTGACCGTTCATGACATGCTGCCTGCTAGATTACATTGGTTGAGGACTCCACAAAACTGTGAAGATGAATTAATATGTGCTGAATTTCAGGGCACCTCATTTCAAGGGCAGACCTCTGAACCTAATTCTATCCTCTTTTATCTTGTTTTTTGAATTTTAACAAGCTTCTCTTTTTCTAAGCTAAGCAGGGCTTAGAAATTATATATATATATATAATCACTGTTGTTACTGATAAATTCCTGAGAAGATCCTACAGTTTTCTTAGCAAGATTTCAGAAGGTTTTCTAGGACTGAGTGAGTGACTTGCCCAAAGTCCAGCTGACTTTTGGCCTAAGGCAGGACTAGAACTCACTGCCTCTCAGTTTCCAGCCTGGTGCCTTAATTTTTACACCAATCTGGCTCTCTGTGGCAATTTAAGACAGGAAGGTATTCAATATGCATGTGTGTTTTAGTTACTACAATATCAGACTTTGTTTGCCTTTTATTGGGCTCTGTTGTTGGCAAAACTTTGCTGATGCTACAGCTCAATTGATATGAGAATATCCCAGGCAGTCATCTTTGCTTGTGCTATCCAGGGTTCTGAAAATTTCTTGACTTTTTAAGATTTGGCTTTTGTTTGAAAAAAAAACTTCATTCCTTTCAGTTCTAAGCCTCCATTTTGTTAGAGCTCACAGCCTGGGTATTGTTATCTTACCAGGTGCTCTGAGATATACTGCAGAATGGGAATATAAACAATTAAAATATTTTCCCCTTCTCCCCCCTTTGCTCATACAGTATTTCATTCACCACAGTAGCATATTATTTGTTTCCAATGGAGCAGGCCCAACCATTGTTTCAGATATTGCATGTACACCACAACTGATGCTACTTCTAGTTGATCATATTTAAACCAACCCCTGAAATATATGTTTAGAATACACATATTCTAAAATGTATTCTAAACATATATGAAAATATGTAGTAAAATGATATATTCAGGAAGTGATTAGGCTAAAATTGGAAATCTTCTAAATGAAGAAATGCTTTTTTTCCTCCTTTCAAATTGGTGAAACATTAACTAGGCAATCCCGCTCTTATAGAAGAGCAGCACTACATGATTATATTTATATTATGAACATTATTATATATTATAAAGATGATTATAAACATCACATCAGATCTATGTGTAACTTACAATAGTAGATGAGAAAGATTATTATATTTATCTCTGTGAGTCACACAGAGAATTTTATTAATGGCCACTCTAAATACCATAAATATCCCATCTAAATTCAGCCTAGTTATTCATCTATTTGCTTTATTATTTACCAATATAATAAATAAACAAACAAAAATAGCAACAATAGCATAAAATAAACTTACCCTTCAAAAACTAATTGTGGGGTCCTTCCTGACAGTAACACACTCTGGACCAATTCATGGAGATTAATTCCAAGTAGTTTTCATAGCCACTTGGGTTTCTCTATCTTCCTCTATGAAAGGACCTTTTAGGGGAATATATACGAGATCTGTAGTGGAAGATTTCTTTTCCTTGAATTTGCTACAGCAGGAATGTGGCCAATTAACTTCTTCTGATGGCTGTTCCATAGACTCTAGCCTCATTTAGCCCGTTGCAAACATATCATGTCATGAAAGGGGGGGGAGGGTATATGCATATTTCAACAAGATTCTTGCTTTTGCTTTTGGCTGTCACTCCATGAAATACATTAGAGCAGAAAATTGAATTCACAGGAAGAGCAGAAAACATATTGAGTTAGTAATAGCGATAGCAGCAGCAGCACAAGGACTGGATCCTTATTCAGGAAAACAAATACATAAATTTAACCAACTCAGGGGTTTTTGTTTTGTTTTGTTTTAAGTGTTAATTAGAGAGCGAGTTTGGTATAATGATTAATGCACCAGGCTAGAAACTGGGACATCATGAATTTTAGTTCCACCTTGGGCCCAAAGCCAGCTTGGTGGTCTTGGGCCAATCACTTTCTCTCAGCTGTAGGAAGAAGACAGTGGCAAACCCTTTAAAAACAAAACATCTTGCCAAAACAAAACAAAACTTTATGGACTAATCCATGGTTTCACATCAATAGGTTTGGACTAGATTACTTGTAGGAGAAAAGGTGAATACTACTGTTGGAAGAAAATCCCGTTCCTGCACAACTTTCATATCATACTTGGTAATATTTTGAACACATTAATGATCATTCAGCAAGTTATTTGGATGGGCTTACTCACTTATCAATCATGCCTGAGGAATATTTTGCACTACATTTTGTCAGTTTTATTTCTCTATTTTCATTAAGCTTTCAGCCCAGTCAGAAAAAAACCCTGAACTTTCCCACTACCAGAAGCTTACAAATCAATGTTGTTTTGAAAATCATTCACACAACAAAGTGACTATAGATACCTCTTGAGGCTTTCCTTAAAGAGTTGACAGCAAAGGAGACTCGGATACATTGGATAGTATAGGAAGGACAAAGAAAATCACTAAATGCAGAAGCAACAGAGTTTCCTGTCTGTTCATCAGAAGGCTAGCATTATTATGAATTTCCTCAGTGGTGACAGAATTCCACACACTAGTAGTTGCCAGTGATGGCTCTATGATAAGAGAGACAAAGAAGTATGGAAAAGCTGCCATTTGAAACCATGCCATGAAAAACCTCTTCAGTTAGTTACTATTTCAACATTTATGGCTGTATATTCATATACCCACTGGATGGCTTCTTTCTTAAAAACCTCCTAGCCATCAGTGTTACAAAGATGGATTATTCTTTCTTTCCTTCCTTCTTTCTTTCTTTCTTTCTTTCTTTCTTTCTTTCTTTCTTTCTTTCTTTCTTTCTCTCTCTCTCTCTCTCTCTCTCTCTCTCTCTCTCTCTCTCTCTCTCTCTTTCTTTCTTTCTTTCTTCACTTTTTATATAACAGTTTAAAAAAGTAGAATAGTTTTCAAATATTGTAGCTCTGATTTTCCATGGCTTCCCTGATTACGTTTAATGCTTTATTTAGCTTTGTCGAGGATGACTTTCAGGAACTCCAAATGCCACTTCTGAGACACTAATGGAACTAAATTACAGTCAGTATTTAAACACTAGCCACAGACAAGATCTAAGTTGCTTACAACTAACAAGCCTTTTGTTGAAATTACTCTTTGACCCAGATTCCTTCTCTTTCCCCTTTTTTAAAATGTACCCTCAAGGGTTTTTTTTTTTTGTTTTTTTTAATTCCTACAACACTTGAGTGACTGTTATCTTCATCTGAGAACAAACAAAACATTTTATTTCCACTAGCCAAGTGTCATTCACACCCTGCAGTCCTGGTGAAAAATCTTAGCTTATTTTTATATCCCTGCTTTTTTTAAGCTCACGGGTATGCACATACGTACAAAACCGGATGTGCATCTATCAGTGAGAAGTAATAAATGCATTCCTCTGACTCCTTCCAATTTGCTTCTTTTCTGAAAGATCAAAGCAGATTTACTGAACCTGTTTTCTGCAAGGAATTTAACTTCGTGCTTTTCCAGAAAGCTTCCTAACAGCTGTAAAGATAAATGGAAAGAGACAAGCAAAAAGTCAAATAACATCCTATCTCACACCTATTAAGGAATGTTTCCAGTTTGTCTTCTGTTCTACCAGCAGAAGCAGCCCAAGTCATTTTGCTGTCTGAAGCAAAACCACCAACTAGCAAGTCTAAATACCTACTTCCCCAAACAAACCTCTAAGATAATGTTGGCACAAATAAAATCTGAAAAAGAAGCCCCAACGTTTCTCCCCATTCCTGGAAATGTGAAAATGACTCAACAGCAAAGGAAATAGCTGTACTGCCCTATCACAACGTCCAAAATCTACTCTCTAAGGTAACTGCCTCAATCTGCCTAATGGTAGGGCAAGTTGGGGGTGAGGAAAAAGAAGTTAATTCATTAGTTCTACCATCCAGCCTTGACTCATTTAATCATTTTCAAAGAGATTTACAGAATATTGACTGCTCCCACAAAGAGCTATAAACAATACAGGCTTGGCATCTGACCTATTATAATTCCAGGCCCTTCACCTGGAATTTAGGATAATTGCAAAATTGTAAGGCAGTGCATGTCTCAGTTCTATGTTTGCTGATAAAAATACTTCACAGTGGCAGCCCTATTACACAAACATATTAAAAGATTCTTAGAAACATGCTGGGATAGCCACAGAAGAGGAAACAGTGATATTTCATGACAGTTGAGACTTCAGGAAAGGAACAGAACAGAAAGGATAGTGTTTTTCTACCAGGTGCTCTGACTACAGGAAAGGTATCTTTGAATTCATGTTAATACTCGGTAAAACAGATCACAATTGGTTGTGGGTAGCCAGCTAGCTGATCTGAATCCTTTATGATTTGTTCTCCTCTCTTTCTCCCACCACCCTTTCCTGAAACACAAATACTATTGTTCAGGCATAAGCATGGAAAAGTATTTGCCACTACTGAGTTGATAGCAATTATGCTTACAGGTCTACAGATTATACAAACAGTGGCTGACTTCTATTAATTGATTTTTGTCTGTCTTTTAGTACATACTTTATCAGTTATAGATCATGACCGTCTGCAGTATCCTAGCTCTACCTATTGGTTCATAAGCTAAAAATTAATTTTCTACTATTCTTTCACATTTGCCCATAAATGATTGCCTTTTGCTAGAGACCACTTTATGGAAATTAAAAGTGATAATTGAGCTTTGGGATCTATGAACTGACCTCATAACAATTGGATTGTGGCAGTATGTTCAAAGATATATTTATTGAAGCCAAAAGACATGCTATCTCAAAAGAGTTTAATCGAGTGATACATTCATTAGATTCCTATTCATGTCAGTGTCAGAGAGTTCATCACTCCAGTCCATTTCCCATATTTGGTCTTGAATTCGCAGCTCTATACACTTGCACAGCAGAAAAACCACAGAAGCTGTGAAGGGTTTCAAAGAGCTTCCCAGCCATCTGATTTGATTTGCTGCTTTGAAGTAGGTGCCCACTTTGACTCACAAATCTGTTTTGATGGGGATGATTTGATCAAAGCCTCAGCAAATCAAAACACTCCTTTACAGCATTGCACTGTCTTGTTATTCTCTTATTGAAAGCAGCAGGAATAAAAATACCTGCTGCAGCCTGGAGCTAGCATACTGAGAGCCTAATCTGCACTCAGCTGGTGGTCTTTGGATCCAGAACATTCTGAGATCCATGGAAACAACACTGGTTGTATTTTTACAATGGAGGAGGGAGGCAATGTTCTTTTTGTACCATAAAATAAAATGACTCTACATTTCATTTATATACTAGAATGGATATTTGGATACTTTTTCCAAAATACAAATATGCTATGCTGGCTGGAGAATTCTGGGAGATGAAGTCCACAAGTCTTAAAGATGCCAAGACCTTTGAAGACCTCTGCATTAAACCATGTCTGCACTTATATTGTTCTCACTCCAAATTGGTGGGGAAATATCTAATCAAAACACCTCATGTCAATGACATTTTACACTGGATTTAGAACACGTGGGAGATAGAAAGGCTGAACATCTGGAAGACCACTGTGAATTTGGAATAAGGATTACCTGAATGAATGAGGATGAACTAAAACGATAAGCAACTGAATAAGGTATGCAAAGTTAAGTATATAAACCTCCCTTACTCCATCAAAGCTCTTGAAACCACCTTCTTCAAAGGAGACATAAGCCAAGAACACAGAACAGATAGAAAAGTATCATATAAATCTTGGATTGTGTTTGGAAAGCCCCTGTAAACGGTTTCTCCTGATTAGATAATAGAGCTCTCATTTACTTCCAAAGCTCCAAATTGTTCAACAAGGTTGAAAAAGATTTAGATCTACCGTAAATCTAATAAAACCTCAGAATTTGATGTGACTCAGTAGGACTTGGGATCTGGCCAGATTCCTTGCAAATATTTACCTGGAGGCTATGTGAAAATGTCTTGCTGATTTCTGAAAGGAAAAAAAAAACCCGAAATCATTACTGCTTAGAATTGCTGCTTTCTACTGTATATGTTATAAGGCAACAAGGGTTATTAGAGCATGTGAGGTTCAAAGGATGGGGTCACAAGAAGTACAACAGAAAGAGAGAGAGAGAGAGAGAGAGAGAGAGAGAGAGAGAGAGAGAGAGAAAGTGATCATATACTTTTTGCAATGAGAAAACCTTTTGTGATATAACTTTGAATGACAAGTAATTTCACCATGTGCCAGCTTGATAAGTAACCTGGCTGCTTTCATATGAATACAATTATGCTGAAAGATAGTAGATTATATATCTATGGATACTACCTCTGTGAGGAAGATGGGCAGTTGAAAAAAAAAATGATAAATATATAGATAAAGAAAACCAATCTAAAAAGAACAAGTTAAAAAAAATGAAGAGAAAGGTAAAGGTCCACTTCCATGTCCAATACAGAGATGAGACATCATAGAAAACGTTAAGGTTTTTTCCCCCCTAGATTCATCACATGTCTGAAACTACAGACAAACTAGTTTCAGATATAGTTCATCGCTATATCTGAAAGTACACTTTGGTCATTTGAAACAGAGAAATCAAATTGAAATGTAACTTTTTGTAGTTTTGGTTCCTCTAGCAGGATGGAAAATGGAACTGTTTTTCCTCCTTTTCTTTGTAGCTGCCTATCTGAAATGGGAATTGAGCTTCTCGTTTTCAGCAAGTCTAACTTTTCTTATCTTACCCTGTATTAAAATATTAAAGACAGCATCACTAGCTGGCCTCATTTGTGGAATATAATTGAATTCAGTAGTCAGAGTAATGAACTTTATGCTATCAAACAGTTCTCCCATATGGAGGAGGACCTTTAACAATACTATTAGAAAGAGCTCTTAGTCTGGATCCAGATCAATGTTCACCCTGGGAAAGGCATGAATGTACCATATATTTATATTTGAAAATATGCTCTTTCTAAACTTCTATATTCTCTCATAAGAGAAGCCTGGAATGGAATTAATATCTCAGTCAAATGCATTTCCATCTCAGAATAATAGATGAAAATTAATTGTAGCCAGATCTCATTGACAGCTTGAGCTACTGTGACACTGAGTCATGATGTTAGCACTGGTTCTGTTTTGAAAAATCTTTTCTGTATTGTGTAATATCAGTATAAACTCTCTTTCATTCTCACCCTCAGATTCTAGGGTCCTGCCTGTCTCATCTGCTGAATTTTGTTTAAGAGCATGAATGCAGAAACACTTTTAAAAGTTTTGTATGTAAACACATAAAATATGTTTTCAAGTTCTGAATAAATTAATAAATGAATAAATAATGTTTATTTCAAAAGAATGGAGTAAAAAACTGCTTTCCATTTAATGTCATCAACCTGAATCAATCTCAACATATCGATCCATTAAATACTTTCCCATGTATTGCTATTGCAATATATTATAAAAAATATATTATAAAAAATAAAGAATTATAATGTTCTCATCAACTAAAATGGATTCTTCTGTATTTAAAATATTTAGTTTTTCATGATCATATTGTCAGGAACTTTGTGGATTTATAATTCAATACATCAGGAGAGTATCATGTTGGAAAATGTTGACCTAATGACTTCCCCCTAAACAGATAGATCCTATGAGTCACGGTGGTGCAGTGGTTAGAGTGCAGTACTGCAGGCTACTTCTGCTGATCACCGGCCGCCAGCAGTTTGGCAGATTGAATCTCACCAGGCTCAAGGTTGACTCAGCCTTCCATCCTTCTGAAGTGGGTAAAATGAGAACCCAGATTGTTGGGGGCAATATGCTGATTCTGTAAACCACTTAGAGAGGGCTGTAAAGCACTGTGAAGCAGTATATAAGTCTAAGTGCGATTGCTATTGCTATATTGCCCTGAGTGAAGTAAGTTGTCGAGCCCCGATCCAGGGCCAGGGCCGGATTTAGATGAAAAGAGGTCCTAGGCTATTCCACTTATGAGGCCCTTTCACCTATAGTGAAAGTGTAATTTTAATTTTGCTAACAATTTGAATGTAGGCCCCTCTTGATCTTGAGGCCCTAGGCTGAAGCCTAGTTAGCCTATAGGAAAATCCGGCCCTGTCCAGGGCTCACCATATCTGTGGGGTGGGGGGTGGGAAGGGCATGGAGCAGCACACAGCGGAGACAGCGATTGAAATGACGACTCAGGCTGTAGCGGTGGCAGCCAGAGTGGCACCAACCAGCTGCTTATCAGCAGGCCGTTCTCCTGGCTGGTTTCTCGCAAGCGGCACTTGGCAGCAGGCAATGAGGCAGGTGCCTAGTGTGAAGAACGAGGAGGTGACGGTGGCAACGGGACTTCCAGTGACAGGGCTACACAGCCAGTCATCACCTGATCACTCCTGTGTCCCTGCATGCAGCTCCAGCCAGGTTGCACAGGGCCCTGAAGCTTCTCTTTGGCCCGGCCAGGCTGCTGCAGTCAGATGTTTGCTACAGTGGCCGGATGCTGGGTGATCAATGGGCATGTCTGGCTGGCCAGAGGGTATGGCCTTGGACTATAAAGCGCACTGGGAGGCGAGAGCTCTCAGTGCTGACTTTGCACATAACTATGTGTGATACTCATCGTGTACCAAGGCTCCAGCCTATTGTTATGGATTAAAGCCTGGGTTACTGAGCTGTTTGGTTTCCTGTGTGTTTGCTTTGATCCTCACCTGGATCATTTGAGATAAGTTATTGACTCCCATGTCACTTGCAGTCCAAGTATCTGGCACATTTCACAATATTCTCCTGTGCTGAGAAGCAGGTCTTTAGGGGTATGCATAGGATTGTGTGATAAAGTGGGGAGATGGGAGGTGTGTGCATGACAGTGATATCCCAAGATAGACAGTGCCAATATTTTCATTTACTTAATTACTTTTAAAGCAAAATTGGGGATTAAGCCTATTCAAAACATTCTGCTTCATTTTTTAAAAAGTTACAGTGGTGTAATCTGGGTGAAAGTACTATAGAGTTCACAAGAAAGGATTCTATGTGGGGTTCGCACACCTGCTGAAAGAAAAGGTAATGTTACCCGGACTAACCAAACAAAGAGCCTCCCAAACTGAAGAACTTCTCCAAGGTTGGCTAAAGCTATATAAATCAAAGCTGTCAAGTAAGTGAAAACTTCTTGCGTCAATCCAGAAATATGTTGGGAAGTGACTTGAGAACTCTTGCTAGAAAAGATACACAATACATATTCTTATTTGCTGCTTCAGTTATGAACCCCGCCCCCTTCCATCGTTGTGTCTGGATGTCCAACTATTTTTTTTGTGTCTGTGACATTCCCTATCACACTATAGATTCTTCCTGGAATGATTCAATGTTTCAAAAGGATATTTTAATTTTGCTTTGATATAGATCCGGTGGTTGAAAGTTGGGTTTATGGATGAAAGAGGACCTACTGTCTCACATGGATGAGATAAGAGAAGGAAAAATAAATGAGGAAGAAAGGATGCTTGTAGCTTTTCAAATTCAATGAAGCTTACCAGGCTTTGTTGGCTCTTCGAATCTTCCTGTTCAAAGAATGTGCAACCCTGAAAACTGATGTCTTCCTAGGCTCCTCCATTGTCTTTGAAAAAGCTTCAGGTTCACATTTTGCCCTTGCTTCATTCTTTCTACTTTCCCATCTTTTCAGTAGTCCTGCCATCACCCCTTCAGAAGGAAACATTAAACATCCCTGTCTAGAAGTCGTGACTTCTTTCCTCTCACTTCACCATTTTCTAAGCTGCCTCTATGTGAAAGGCAATCATGGAGGGCCCTGCACTACAAGAAAGAGGGTTTGTGATGCTGAATGTGAACACAAAAACATCTCCAAATAAGGCCTAATTGTGGCAACCCACCACTGTCAGATACAATAATCTGCTTAATCCCTCATCGGCAAACTCATATTCACTGAAGTACTATCTGTATTTCTGATGTGTAAAAACTGTTCTTCCAACATTCTCTGCATTTTAGCAACCAAGTTTAGAATGAGCAATGGAAGGTACTGCAAATACCCCTGCTTCACATAAACAGATCTACAGTACAAGGTCAGGGGATTCTTAGAAGGCCAATGAGAGAAACAAAAAACCCATTGATTCCTTCTCCTACTCTCAAAGTGGTCTTGTGAATCACAAAAGAGTTACCAACAAGCGTGTTCCCTCCAGTTCTTTCTGCTTCTGTTGCACGTTTTCTAGAGAGATGGTGACTACAAAGGAGTGCTATGGTATATAATAATTTTCGGCACAGTGATGATCCTGGTTTGTTAATGGAATTAATCAGTTGCTGGTGGATATATTTTACTTGTATGACTTCCTTATTCTATTCTAAACTGCTGTTGCCCCGATCCCATCCTCTATTTCTTCTCTTGCAATAATTTATTCTTGTATGTTGTTGAAAGACTATTAGCACTATTTAAATGTAATGCTCTTTTGAAAGCATTCTAGACTTGGTGGTTTAGTCAGCAATGAGAGATTTTTCAGTTGTTCTGCTAACTAGGGATTTCAGGCTGCAAATCCTTTTTTCACCACTGTATTCATGACTGTGGGAGTATCATTATGCCTATGCCAATCTGCCTTCTCCATAGACTACTTCCATAAACTGCTGATCATGGCCACCAGCTAGTATTGCCACTCCCTGATAGCATTGTTTCAGAAGAGCTTTTGGCTAGAGTTCAGGAATCAGAGATTCCCGTTATTATAGTGAACAAGGGCAGAGCTCCTTGCTATTTGTGAAATGTGGGCAACTTGATGGATGGCTAAACCAATTAACCTAAGCATCTGCCCACATTGCCCATCCCTGCCCTGCCTTGCCCTGCCCTACCACACATTTAAGCGAATGATTAGAGTTGCTTATCCTATAGATAGGTAATACTAAATGGGAGGGAATATAAACCAAGGAGAATCCCCCAACTACTTTTTTTAACTTATCGTATTTGAACTGCAAAGGCAGCACCTCTCTCTGGTTTCATTATTGAGGTAATCAAGGAACCACCAAGAAAGGTCAATTATGGTGGCATACTTCTCTGCTGACCCACCAGGCCAGGGTTTCACTCTGGATATAGCAATAAATTTCTTTCTATGAAATTTCTAACCCTAATCCTATAAACTGCAAATTTTATAAGGGGGGAGGAGGAGGAGGAGGAGGAGGAGGAGGAGGAGGAGGAGGAGGAGGAGGAGGAGGAGGAGGAGGAGGAGGAGGAGACCGAGACCAGTTCAGATGCTCTTTTACATTATGCCAAATTCTAATCAATAGGGATGTGCTTAAATCCCAGTGTCAAAGTGCAACTGATTAGTCAGAAGCTTAAAAGCCTATGTTGCAATACACCTGGAAGAAAGCCCAGCTGGAAAGAGCTGCAACTGAGTGTCTTTATAATTCATAATAATTGGTGTTGTAAAAGTGGATGTTGCACACTAATGCCTTCAAAAACTTTGTCAGATGACATGTAAGATTTGTACAGCAATTAATGACACTTATTCAAGGGAAGCAGCTCGTGCTACCTTACTTGAAATTTGTCTCCTAATTTTTGGTTCAATAAATGAGAAAAGGGAGGTGTCGGTGTGGGAATCAAATGAAATATGACATATGCATTAATAAGCCAAACAGCAAGAGGGGGGGAAAGGATGATAGATGTAGCTTCTCAGGTTAATGGTTTTTCTTTCTTTCTTTTTTTTAAACCATATATTGGTTGCATATTATTTAAATATAGAAGAGCCTAAATGCAGCTTACAGTCGAATGTATTTTTAGTATATTCAGTATAGATTTTACGGAGAGCTGAAATATATTTGATCCCTTGGAGATCTTTGCACCTGAACACCTGAGCTTTTTATTTAATGCCATTTAGGACTGAATCTTTCTTCCCTACCTGGCTTCATTCTCTTTTGTTGGGCTTTACATAGACCAATGGTGGGTTGCTCCCGGATTGGGCCGGTTCGTGCGAGCCGGTAGTGGTGATGATGTGACGTCACTGAACTGGTTCTCTTTGACTGGGAGCTGGGCCCTGCCACCTGCTCCCATGTTATACCTACCTTTATTTCTCGTTTTTAGCCCAGCTGATAGGTGCAGCAGAGTGGATTGCTGCACCTCAGCAGGGCAGAAACCTAAAGCACTTGTGCGGAGTGATCGCGTACGAAGCGAGTGCATAAACAGAACCAGTGGTAGCACCGGTTGGAACTCACTACTGCCATAGACATGATTGCTTGTTGTCATAAGCTTCTGGCCAATCAATGAAACATACCATGTGTTGCTGCAGTACACTGGCAGCATTGATGTCAAGGCTGACCTAGAAAGACTATTGCATGGTGGACATAGTATATCTGCAGAATTTGATGAATTCTGGTTTGGATTCTTTAAATCCCCTTTCTTCATATCCGAGGATTAGCAAGCCTCAATAATTTTACGACACCCCACTTACTTATTTGTTTATTTATTTAATTTATATGCCACCCATCTCACTTCTAAAAGAGACTCAGGGTGGCTATACTTGAGTGTATTAAGAAAAAAAAAATAAGACACATCCCTGTTATTCTGTTGAAGATGCATTGTCTTATTGTAAACCTCAATCTGCTCCCTCCATTCAGCAATCTATTTCCCATGTCTTATAATAATTTCCAGGTTATTTGTTATTTATTCATTTATTAAAAATAGGCTGCCCATCTTACCTCAAAGTAACTCTGGGTGGCTTACCTGAGTGTAGGACATTTGTACCCTCTGCATTAGTGTGGGGCCTTTCTGACAAAGGCAAAATTGTCTGCCAATGAGTTTTACCCCTTGTTATATCTGTCTCTTGAAGCCCTGGTAAATACAGCTGCTTTTTATAAACACATACTAGTAATAGATTTAAAAATAAGAACTCACATTTTTATACAGCAGCAGAATGTACTTCCTATTTCCCTGTAATCTATCTTGGTCTTCCCAGTTTAATCTGGACCTCATCAAAATCATTACACATATTTTTATTTTTTTTACATTTCCCATATAAAAGAAAAATCATATCCTACTTATCTTTTTGGATCTGAGAAGCATCTGGGTATAATTACATATAGGCAGATGAAACTGATATAAGTATTGCAGAATTTAATTATTCAAACTGAACTACCTTCTGGCAAAATGTTCCGACATTATTAATGAAGTGATGCCAAGGGAGGGGGGGATGTGGAGAATCTGTCTTCCCCCCCCCCCAAAGTAATTCCATCAAATAGAGTTTAAAGAATGGATTGGATCAGAAAGGATTTTTTTTCAGTGTTTGTACAAATATCAGCAGCATCTGAAACTTGGGGCAAATCTGTTTTGCACTATCTTTCCTCCCAGAGTCTTCGTCATAGCCTCTTGTCAAGAGACACCCTGCTCAGATCAGCTCAGAGATGGTCTGCTTCCCATAGACATAAACATCTGGTGTTCTTTGGCCTGTTTACTCAGCCATGTGTATCTGTATCACAAGGGGATGGATAATCTCCCCTATGATCATCTTCAAAGAATAGCATTCTCAGCATCTGCATCAGCTAAAACATAGATAATGGATATTTTCTATCATTCCTCCCCATCAGACCAGTAGTTGTAAAAAAAAAAAAATCATTAAACTTTATTAAGTTTTTTTAAACAATATTATTAGCTGTCTTGAAGAACTATTGACAGCCAGAAATATGAGATGTAAAGATAACAAGTTCTGAAGATATCCAAAGGCATTTTAAAAATATGTTTGGTACCTAATATGGAATACATCTGGCATTTGTCCCAAATTCATCTTTTACCTGAAAGTAAAGTAAAGTAAAGATGCTTTTCTTTTGGAACTCTTCATAAGGCACCACCCTATGGTCCTGAGGCAGTGGTGGGTTCCTCCCGGTTCTGCCGAGCTAGTAGTGGTGATGATATGACGTCACTGAACCAGTTTGCCCCCCCCACTCCCCGCCCCTCCACCCCCCGCATTAGTCTTACCTTTTATTTGCCCCCCCCCCATCTATTGCTGCCTCCTGAGTCCCAGCTGAAGGCTAGAGGGAAAAAAACTGTTAAAATCTTGCCACCAGGTTTCAAAGGGCCACCCTACATCTGATCAGTGTTAAAAGAAAACAAATGAGTAGACCAGTGCCTGCAAAAATACATGAGTAGATCAGTGCTTGCAAAAATAGATGGGTAGACAAATGCCTACAAAAATAAATGGGTAGATCGGTACAGCCTGGTAGACCAGTACCTCTGCTAAATCCTAAATAATTGTCACATGACAATCAAGCCACACCCACAAAATAAGCCACACCCACAAAATAAGCCATGCCCACAGAACCGATAGTAAAAAAATTTAGAACCCACGCCTGTCCTGAGGCATATAGCAGACATGCTCATGTTCCCAAAGCAATGAATTTGATGTCAGTTTGCACAAGTGGGAACCCTAGTTCTAAAATTTGTCAGCTCCACATGACTACTTTGATTGTAACATCAGAACAATGTGGCTAAAAGCAGTCAGATAAGTGATACCTCTGTTGCCTAACAAAGGTACACTATGGGGAAAGATGACAAATGTAGGCCATGAGATGCCGATTTGTTAATTTTCCTTACCTGGGAGAAAAACTAAGTTGTTCCCTAGGCTTTATCTTGGTGTTGTGTAGAGATAAAAAAACCTTTTTGTAGGTTTCTGGCTCATCTTTCTTTAGAAAGGTATTTCCATGTGAAGAGAAAACTGATGCATCCATCATCAGCTCTGCAGGGATTTCACATTGTTTCAGTGAGCTTTTGTGGAATTCCTGGCTCTATTATTTCTGTTTTGCAAATGAGGTGGGTTTTGTATGATTTGATTATTGTGGCCAAAACCGCCCAAATAGATATGATTTGATATCCTGGGCTGACTCAAAGGGGATCAATTATTGATCTGTCAGTCTGTCTGTCTGACTGATTGACTGATTGATATTCTGTTTTTTTTTGCAGTGAATAATCAAGGTGGCTAACAAGAAGATTTAAAACAAAGCCAAAAAATAAGACAGAAAGTCAGATTAAATTGAACACTAAATAAAGTTTTAAAATAATCTGATGATTGAAATATTGGAAAAATAATCTTTTTGTAGAGTTTTTTTAATACTAAGAAACTAAGGCCAAGAATAACTCCAGAGGAACTGTTTCCCGCAACCTGAGAGTGACACAACAGAAGGCAGTCTCCTAGTGCCAGAAAGATGCACCTTTATCACTTTCATGAATGCCTCTCTTGATTCCTACAATCTTAACAATTTAACAGATTCATAATAAGGGCTGATAAGGTTTGATAAAGAACCTAAAAGGATTGATTTCCTTAAACAAGGTTTATGAAAGGGAGCAAAGTTAAATACAGTTTTTAGGACTGAAGGAAAAATGGCCATGGAATAAGATTGTTGTTTACAAGATTTACTGCTACAGTCAGCCCCCACCCAAATACTTTATTATATTCTGATTTTCTATAATAATATTCTTATGCTTGACCAACATACTTAATGATCTTTGTTTTTTAAAAGTAGAGAATTAGACCAAACAGACTTTAGGTAAAATTAAACTTGAATTCTCAGAAATGATAGTTGGTACTGGAGCCATTTACAAAAGAGTTACTATTCTATCCCACTGGCCTGTCAGACTTTTGTTCTTGTTGCTTGAAATGTTCATTTTGAAGTTTTGGACTAAAAGGAAATGAGTAAATTACAGGATCTAATTAACATTTATAACCAAAAATAAAAAAGAGAAACAAAACCAAAACAAAGTTTACAATATAAATTGATGGTATCAATAAAGGGTAATTTTTGTAGCTCACGTTTGAAATGAGGGGTCCTTAGTGCTCTCTGAATTTGCCTGTTGTTTTTTTTCCAGACATTTCATTACCAAACTAGGTAACATTATCAGTGCTAGCAAGCTCAGAGAACACCAAGGACTCCACATAAAATGATGGTACTTAGAACCCATATTTAAAAAAAAAACCAAAAAAAACCTTACTTTTATTTTAAGGAATAGAAATAATCTATATTGAATCCATTACACTACTTCACCAAATAATATTGGTGGCGCAGCAGACTAAAGTGCTGTTAAATAGCACCAGCTGCCTGCAATTACTGCAAGTTCAAATCTCACCAGGCTCAAGGTTGACTCAGCCTTCCATCCTTTCGAGGTAGGTAAAATGAGGACCCGGATTGTGGGGGCAATAAGCTGACTTTGTATAAAATAGAACACCGCTTGGGGGGGGACGAAAGCCCTAAGCACTAAGCACTAAGCATTAAGCAGGTGCTTAGTATACAAAAGTATGAAGGCTATTGCTTAACGCATTGTAAGCCGCCCTGTGTCTCCGGAGAAGGGTGGCATATAAATCGGACCAATAAATAAATAAGACTGAAAATATTTAATAATGGGCACACTTCCATTTTAAACTTTGGCCCCTTTGATATAAGTTTGAAATACTACAGCTACAGTCCACATAAAATCTATTGAGATCATTCATGAAGGGAAGGTTTCAAAGGGTAGTGAAGAGATTACTGCCTGTGACTATGAATTATGATTCTTGGCAGTTATATTTACTGGACATGTGTCAAAGGTCTAAATGGAGACTCTTGTGGATAGTATGAGGTTTCTCCAATCTTATAATATCCACGACTAAACTAACTTCTTAGTTTACAATACTTGTAAGGAGTATTGCAATTCAGGCTGTGGAAGACTGCTGCAAGGTCTCACTTCCTCACCCAGAATTTAGTACTGAAATTTAAAGTTCATTCTGATATGGCATTGGTTGGAGAATTCATCCATACTAACAAGTGAAGTGTTAATGTCTGAGAAAAGTCATCAGTATCTTAGAGAGCCTAAATTAAATCCACACATTTCAAAAAATATATCACATTATGTATGTTTAGTATATCAAATATATTTATGGTATAGTACCATCTAAGCTGATAGTAGCCAGAGTGTGAAACAAGCCATATAAAATCAGAAAATGTGGAGACAGCTAGAATTGCCAAGAATTGGACATGAATGAACAGATAGTGTCATCGTCGTCATCATCATCATCATCATCATCATCATCTTTATTTATTTATTTATTTATTTATTTATTTATTTATCAACAAGTACAAGGAAACAAGTAACAGTATAGACATAGACATGGACAGATGAAAAAAAATTGGCATAAATAAAAGGATATAAATAGGCAAAACATAGCCATTAACAAATAGAATGATTATATATAAATGGGGACAGTAGGACAGGGTAGACACGCTGGTGTGCTTATGCATGCCACCTTAGGGACCTGTTAAGAAACATGAAAGGTCCACGGTAGACAGTTTAAGGTAAAAGGTATGGGGATTAGAGAGACTAACAACAGGATCAGGTAGAGTGTTCCAGACATTTACTACTCTATTGCAGAAATCATATTTCCTACAATCAAGATTAGAGCGAATTACATTGAGTTTGAAACTATTGATAGCCCTTGTGTTATCATCATCTAGATAAAAAACAGCTACCTTGAAACATGTGTTAAAAAATAACTTTTGCTTTCAAGTGGTACAGAAATTTGAGATGATTCCTAGTTGATATGGATGAATCCACTGATACCTGCCAGTGACTGTGATTGAAGAAGTCTGAGCTTTTAAGACAACCAACAAATATTGGCTTCCTTTGGACTGTTTTTAATAGTCTCACTAGAAAAGGGTCAACAGCTTTATCAAACAATATCCTTTTCTGTCCTATTCCTGGAATTAGGTTGGAGGTACACTATATAATATAAAATATATACTATGGTATATAAAAAAACACATTGTTGGATTTATACTTCATTGTCCATTTCTGAGAACACAGTAGTAATGAAACAGTAAAAAAAGAGACACAGAGAGAGACTGTCACACAACAGACAAGACTTTACATAATATATAATTACAGTGACATCATACTTTTGCGGGCATAAAAAGTTATTAGTTTTGTAAGCTAGAGGATTGATCTCTAGCAGGTCTGTTTTCTTTGACACAGCTGTCTGGCTAAAGTTAAGCAGAAATTAGTTTCTTCCTGATCTGAATGACATCAAATTGCCCTATGTTTATTATCTAAAAGAAAATAAAAGGTGCTTCCCTGGTGATTGTAAAATTGGTGGGAAGTGTGAAAAAAAATGAAATTATTTCCATTGCCAAGTAATGGGGACATTATATGCACCATGGATGTCACACTGATCTGATATTAACGTGTCTATTTACTAGACTCCTCTTTCTCTCCCATGATTTCATTGCTTTCTGCCAGATGGTCATTATATTTTACAGGACTGCAGGCAATTATACCTGTCAAGGGCATGCCAAAGTATTTAGCATTTATGGTTTGAGGGAGATTACCTCCTAAATGTTAATAGCTGACAGCATCATATGAAAACTTCCATTTAAGTTCTTCATTAGATCACTTCTTTGAAACATTGAAGGATGATCTGAGGGCAACAGAAGTGAGATGTAACGACTTCTTACACAAGTGGAGGAAGAGAGGGAGTGCTAGAGAGACAACATCTCGGATCCTTTGAAACTTTGTGTAACCGTATCACCCTGAGAAAAATCAGTGATAGATGAATCTTTCAAGGTCTCCAGTAAGCAAGGCATATCTTTTTTTTCTTTCTATACTAAAAGGATTGTGCAGCCCCCCAAAACCCGCAGGACTCTCCATGGCTGCTGTGAAGGTTGGTAGGGTTGTATCTGAGTGCCACTTTGTAAAAAGTATGACCTACTGTTGTAGGCCTTTTATGAAAAATGTAGCATAAATCCAATTTTCAAATGCTTTCCGTAATCACAAAATACTATTTTCTGATGATGAATAGAAGTAATCCTGACAGCTGCTGAAACACAGAGTAGCTGCAGTAACAACAGACTTTATTTATTATGTTTTTAACCTTCCAGAGAACAAAAGTTCTCCTGGTGGATAAGAAAACTCACTGTGAATAAAAATACTATTTGTTTAGAGAGCATATGGGATCATCTCCCCCACCTCCCCCCCGCAGCATCAGAGTATTATCCACCATGGCAGAAAATGAAATGCTGAGAGATTCTAGAAAGTCACAAGAAGGCTAAAGTTCCATTCAAAAAATCATTTAATACTTCTAACTCCATTATATCTACTTCCAGAAAGGTTAGGTTGCCAGGCAATTAATCAAAAGCCTTCCAATACTTGCTTTGGGATAGTGAAAATCCTATTTCCAGTCTCTTTGGTCATTATTAGAATTTTATAGCATTAAGAATTGGGGCTGAGTTTTCTTATGTTCTTCTTTCATCTTCGTATTCATTTTTCATATGATTGCTTTTAAATTATAAACCAAAGGGAAGGAACCACCTATTTTTAGAGGGTTCTGCATAATCTGGCATTTCGGGATAGAGAAAGCTTCAAGTAAGATGTTTATTAAAAAGCAAAACAGAAAGTGCTACATCCAAGAAAGCATATCTAGGATTTCTGCTGAAGTAACCAAAAATGTCACCTGAATATTTATGTGGCTCCATTTATAAAATGGTATATACCCCCACCAGGTTTGTGGGTAGGGTATTGAACTGAGCCATACAATGAAATATCGTATTTTTCGGAGTATAAGACACACCGTAATATAAGACGCACCTTAGTTTTTGCGGAGGAAAATAGGAAAAATAAATTCTGCCTACCAGGTATACATCTGGCTAGTCCTTAGTCTGGTCTGCTTCAGTACATTAGTTCGCTCACTGGTTTTGAGGTTGGGGCTGGTTGGGCCCAAAAAACAGCTTCTAAAGCACACCTGATTGTCGGAGGGAGCAGCAATTAGAAAAACAGGCAAAGCATGGAAGATCGCTTCCCTCACGTTGGGGCTGAAAAACAGCTTCAAAAGCACAGCTGATCCTTGGAGGGAGCTCCAGTGACTAAAGCAGGCAAAGTGCGGAAGGGATAAGAGAAGGCAGCAGCTGTTCCGGGTAGCCATTTTGGGCACCATGCAGGGTTACATTCGAAGTATAAGATGTATCCAAATTTTCAGTTCCTTTATGAGGGAAAGAAGTGTGTCTTATACTCCAAAAAATACAGTATATTTTGCATGTAGTAGATCAGAGGTGTCAAACTCAATTTCATTGAGGGCCGCATCAGGGTTGTGTTTGACTTTGGGGGGGCGCATGGCCAGCTCAACATCACTCATGTTGGGGGCAGCTATGGTGGCCAGAGTGCTCTGCCAGCAAAAATGGTCTCCCAAGCTCCATTTTCTGCTGCAGTGGCTTCCTGCAACCCTCTGCCAGTGAAAATGGAGCTTGGGAGGGCTGCAGGCAGCCCTCCCAAGCTCCATTTTTCACTGCCAGAGGCACCGCGGGCCAGTCCTTTGCTGTTTCCAGGGTGGCTTGGCAGGTCAGATCTAAGCACCCTGTGGGGGCCTTGAGTTTGACACCCCTGTAATAGATGGTTATGGCAAATTATTTACAGCAGCAAAAAACCAAGAGATCTGATCAGAAGGTACAAAATTCACAAGACTAATAAAGCCTATCACTTTATTTTATCAGGATAGAAAAACAATTTCATTAGGACTTATGCCAAGTCTCACCTATTGCATATATTTAAGGGGAAAAGCCTCTTATCTGTGCGGCTGTGGGAAGAGATCCTAAACCAAGTCATAGTAGGGGATGAAGCAGCAGGTTGGAAGAATAATCCTCATAAATCTGGACTGTATTTGTAAAGGCTGTTTTAAAGAAAGAAATGTCTCTGGTTCCATATGCTCAGCATTCAGGACATCAACATTTGGGATCTTTTAAATAAAAGTTCTTTTTACGATTTGTAATTCCTTAATTCGGAGTAGAGTTGGGTAGCCAAAAGAATTATGATATGGCATCAGAAAAAATAAATTTACACAGCAATGGTTTGTGAGTATGAATTGATTGACAAGATTTTATGCCAGTTTTCAGAGGGTTTTCATCAATCTGGTCAAATTGTCCACATATTTTTCCTCTCTCTTCATTTCTCAGTTTTAATCTCAGATTATACAGACTAGTTGGAGTATTAAATGTTGGTTTAGATCAAATGGCTTGTTAATGTATCATAACATAAAAATGTGAATTTATTTTTTTCCTTTGCACTCCTGTCACCCTATGACAAAGCACATATTTAGAAAATATATATTTTATATTAAATATAGCAATTGGGTTTGGACATCATGTCAAACCATGATTTAAATAAAATCACCATTGTCCGGGCAGACACAATTTAAACCAACCTGGTTTATAAAATAGGCTAAGCCAAAATTGTAACAAATAAGTTACAATGACTATAAGTTGCATGATAAGTTATAAGTATAAACTATATATTGGAAGGTATTTTGCACATAAATGATGGTTATGGCAAATGATGTTCAGCAGTAAAGAACAAGGAAGTCTGATCAGAAGACAATAGTTTCAAGAGGCTAATAAGGCTCCCATTTTATTTTATCTGGATATAAAAACAATTAGGACTTGTGCCAGGTCTCATCTATTGCATACTTTGATGTGTTTGTTACAATTCAAACTAAAAGGTGCCAATGGGGTATCATATTTTAATCTGTTTTGCCATTGGTTCACTTCGTAAAATATCCATGGACCTTATTCTAGGAGGAGAAAAGCTGAGATAGGAAAAATAGTCTGTCCTTGACATTAGTCCTGAAAAACCAGAGCACAAAACAGAAGAAGCATGGCTAATTAATAATATTTATTTTTCCCTTAGAGCTTTTTTTTATGAGAGATCTTGAGATACCCCCATAATTGTAAATATCTTAGATGCAGGGAAAGAAGAAAGAGGTTAGGAAATCTTGTGAGAATAGGATGTCAGAAAAACTAATTTCTTTGACACTAATAAGCTTAAGAAAAAGGGTGCCCGTTATTGATTCCTACATCTATTCCCTAGTCAACTGGATACAAACAGAAGATAATTTACTAATACTTCCTGTAAACTGGGAAGAAAACTTTTCTTTCACAAGCCTCTTCTTTTTCATCCTCAGCATTGACTTTGATGATGTTTTCAAGGTCATCTTTGTTTGGAACAAATTTGGGGGTAATTCATATTCAGGGATACACATACAATATATTAAATATGTCAATTAATCTCCATATGATTGTGTCAGGGACAGGGCTGCTAACTTTCCAGTTGGATGTTTCAGAACTCCTGAGTTGGACATTGGATTCCAGCTTTTTCCTGCTCAGTCTGATCATGAAATATCCATATGCATTTTCCTTTCGGGCATTTTCCCACATTGTTTCTTTTTCAAAACAATCAGCAAGTTATTGTTTCATAGGAAGGAGCTCTTATTAAGATTCAAATATGCAGAAGAATCCCTTGCCTTGCATGATAAGGCTATTTTAGAATGGCTTCACAGAAGACAAGTTTGGAATCTTCTTCCAGGTGTCATTGCTTACCTTTCCTTCCACCTCCTCCTTCTTTCATAGTCAGAGATTCCTGTGAAAGAAACAAGATTCTTTAGGGGAAGTCATAATATTTGAACAATTTTCAAAATAGTAGACGCCTAATATTTTAATACTTAATGTCAGTATAAGAAGATATTCTTTCCTATGGGGTATCGAACCCAATATAATCAGTACCAAATATATGGATTTAGATGAGGTCATTACAGAAAAATATATATTAAATATTCAGTTCTGCACAGCTGATCTAGCTACTGTTGACCAACAAATTGAATAGCCATCTACAGTAGGATATTATTATTCACTGAAAATAGCCTTTATGATGTTTACATATTCTATTTTTTATAATAAATGTTTTATATATTATCTATTTTATAGTCCTATTATATACTGCCTAGAGTCACATTTGCATGAGATGGATAACCCTATAGATTTGATGAATAAAGAAATAAATATGTTAATAGTACAATAGGAATACCAGCAATGCCATCAGCAATGAGCAACTCAGCAGACAAATATGTCTTTAAGAAATAAATGGATTTTATAAAGGAACAAATAGAAGAGAACATAAACGTTTCAATAAATATTTAGTATTTGAGGATACACCTCATTTTAGCAGAATCTTACTATAAAAACCTCAGCCTTATCTTATCTGCAAATAAAAACTAATCTATGCATTACCCTGTCTACTAGGATATCATTGCCATCTAGCTTAAATGGATTAGTTGATTGAATGATTTAGAATTTATGATAACCAATGTGTTGTGTTATGATGTGTTCATTTCTGGCTAGGGAAAATGTCATCAGCAGTCGCCTAGCTGGAATCCTGAAAAATAGTTTCTAAAGATTTATAATCATGATTTTTTTTTTTTTACTGTGCAGGTTTCTAAAAACTGAAAAATACATGTCTAATTTTTTACATATGAAAACCTCCAAGGAATGAATACTTATACATCACATTATTATGCTCTAAATCAAGTTTAACAGATTATTAGTTGGGCAATTTCTTTGCATCACCCTTTTTCCTGTTATTGTTTTTTTAAAAAAATATTTTGTAACATTAAAATGAAGGAAGAAGATATGCAGTTCTAAAATGTGTTGAACATTTCATAGTTGCTAAAATATTTTGAAAGTAACACAATTTCTTATGGAAAATGAACTCCATTGTACAAGACGAAATAGTAATTCGGTATAAAGATTGATTTTTCTCCACAAAGGCCACAGTGTGATTTTACTGAAATGGAATTGCCAGATGTAAAATATTGGTCCTTTAAATTTATCCTTTAAACTTGCACAGAAGAAAGAATTTCTGCAGGTTTTATTCTTCACAAAAGCAACATCTGCTAAGATCCTCTTTTCTACATAAATACTAAAGACGCAACAGCCATATATTCCTCTTTAGACCCGGTCACTATGAACTTGTGTCTATCATAACTTTAATGTTTAGAAGGTATTATAATTTACAAATGATAAATATTATTCTCATTTTTTTTTCATCAAGATGAAAAAATAATATCTTCACTCTTGGAGAACAGGATCTGGCATCATCTTTCCTTTCAATCACTATTAAATCTCCATATAGTTTTCAGGTTACATAGCAACAGTAAGTTGGCTTTCAAGGCATCTTCTAAATTAGTTATCCTAGCTATCATAGTAGTACAAGCATTCTTGAATTAAAGTGTAGGTGCTTAAGTTGCATCTGTGACATACTGGAAAATGTTCCCAAACAAATCCGTACTGACCTTATAATTAACAGAGAATACTGAATATGGCATTGTAAGACTTGGACTGCTAACCTAGTCTAGACATTCTCTAGCAAACAAAAAGCATTATCTGAAATTCTTGACTGACTAAAGTTATGATGGGCAACACAAGCCAATAGCTATGGGATTGTAGACTAATGTTCATGGCATACAAAAATTGTGACTTCAAATCTACGAGGAATAGATAGTAAAAATTATAAATAAACAAATGAAACACAAGAAAAATAGGTATGTTGTATGTTTATGAAGTTGAGAGATCCAAACCCAGCCAAAATATCAATTACAGCACTAGTACAGCATACCAAATCTACCACAACAGACAAAAATTAAAGCACCCACATTTACATTTATTTATATAGATTTATATTGCCTTTAAATTGATTTAGATATACTGTAATTTACAGGGCTTACAGACTTCCACCTCACCACTTATTTACAATATGGAAGACAAATGCACAGAGAAATCAGAGGAATACCCATAAAATCAACCATTTCTAGATATATAGAAGGGACATGCAAGGTCCAGAAACAATAATATTTCCATAAGTACAAGCTAAAATGTGGATGCATTATACAGATGACACACTCCTAATTATTAAAAAAGGTTCAGCTAGAGAATGCACTGTACATAAATCCATTAACAACATCTCCCATGGAATTAGTTTCATAAGAAAAAAAATCACAAATCACAAAACCAAAATCTGAAGGAAGAGTGAATGGGGTGAGAGAAAAGGAAAGTATTTAGATGGATCTGATGAAGTCTTTAAAACAGAGGAGAGATCAAAGGCAACAAAAGGCAATGTATGAAATAGCATGTGAATGTGGTAGGAGCAAGAATAAAATGTATAAAAAGATATCAAGAGGCATGTGAATGATGTTAGAGTAAAATAACTTTAGCTTTGTTTCCTTTCCTTTTTTTAATATAACTTTCATTTCTCTGATTCCTGTTTCTTATTTCTTTTCTGCACTCTGCATTACATTGCTTACCCTGAAAGAAAATGGTGTGATGGATAGGAATGTGTATAGGTATGCGCATTTCAAACTGCATGGATGATTTTTCAGCAGTCACATTGTTGAATTTTGAAGAGGGATTCAAGGCTACAGATAAATAGATTGGGAGCTAAAAGTTCTCCAACTCTGTATTAAACGCTAATGTTTCTCCTTCTGAAATTGTTATGGAGCATGTATTGAGCTCACCGGAAAAATTTTGGAATGTAGCACTGGAGGCAACCACTGAAGGCTTTTGTATTGCTAAATTTTAAGTTGTATATGCAGTAATCCAAACAATGTCAACAATAACAACAACTTCCAAACAACGTTTCCCAAAGTTTAAACCAAAACCAGTGAAAGCTCAAAATCCCTCTGGTGCTTTAGGCTACCAACCTGGAATTTTGGAAGTTTATAAATTGTATATGTTATCTGATATCAATGGGACTTCCTACCCTTTCAGACCTCTGTGTTTATCTTTTCAACCTCTAAACCTTCTAAATGAAAAAGAGATGAGCAGAGTGCCGAAGGGTCATACATCATTGCTCCTATTTTTTTCGTTACATACTGTCCCACAGTAATTCTTCCAGCTGAGTGCTGAGAGTCAGTTTCCTTAAAAAGAAATCTACTACAAATGGAAGCAACCTCACCCGAGTGTAATAAAACAAATGGAACAGGAAAATATACAGAAAGGAAATCATGCTTCTATGTGTTTTTTTCCTTTGCCTGCAATTTAACATGCTGAGAAAACTATAGAATTTTGTCATGGCTCTTTACCATCATTGGGATGTTTTGGGTATTATTATTATTATTTTGGACAAATGAACTATGGGTATGCATCTGATGTGACAGATTAGCACTTATTTCAGCACAAGTGAGCATGGAGACAAAAGAATTGACAGTAGGAAGACGACATGCAAGAGTTAAGGGGAGAAGAACAGTTGGAAAGAATTGGAGTTCATTAGAAAGTGGGGAGGGGGTACCTAAATTTCAAATCCTAACAGAGACTTCTTCTTGTTAGGAAGCATAATGTGTTCATGAATTCTTTTTGTTTTGCAGAATTTTGAAAATAGTTGCAAAGGATTGCCACTTCCTGAATGAAAAGCAGAGGCTGTACCTTTGTTATAGAAGTACAGTGATTATTTCGGGGACAACTCATAAATCTGGAGTAAAAGAAAGGCAATGAGGTTAATGCCCTGAGGGTATTTGTCCATCCTACTAGATTAGGTAGAGTAGGTCAGTTCCAGGTCTCTTCCCTTAAATGTTACTTCATGGGACCTTGGAGGCATGCCTTCTCTGTGTCTTTGGAGCAGACTCCCACGTGTGATCCCTACCCTTTTAACTGGGGTGAAATGCACTTACCTTCGCTACCGGATTGCAAATGTGAGCATGTGCCCCTCCTCCATGCATGCGCAGAGCCTTCTGTGCATGTGCTGAGGGTCAAAAATGGGAAGTGATGACGTCTAGGCAGGTGAGCAGAGTCTCCTGCCACCAGCCCTACCGGATCAGCTGGATTTTAACCTACCACTGCTTTTAACCTTCTAAATGACCACAAAGACCTGACTCTTCCCCATGCATTGGGTAGGATGTCAGTTGGGCTGGGACAATGTTTGGTCTGATACCAGGGCAAAGGGCCCTTTAACCATATTTATATAGATTGTTATCAACCATCTAGAATAATTATATGAGATCGGTGAAGTCTGTAAATAAAATGAACACATTCATGCTGCTATTGAAAACAATGCAATTGAATTCACTCACCCTAAGGGAATCATGGTTATAACCTAATGGGACATATTTTAAAATCTCACAGAAAGGTGCCTCAGTTATATCTGGTCCTCTCCCACCCTTAAATGAGATTAAATGAATATTTGTTGGTGGCTACACAAATGTAAATAGTAGTTTAAGCTTCCATGATTCAAGTTTTATGCACAATTTCCACTCTCATACATTTTTTGGCATGCAGTTTTTCATAGTAAAAGCATTTTTGAACAGAAAACAAACGAAAACAAACCATATCACTATAGTCAGAGAAACAGGGAATCAACACAATAATTGCACTCCAATTTGCATAGCAATCCTGAAGATGTAAAGTGGGCTAAACTGAATGCAGACTAAACAAAAATGTCCCATAATCTTCAGCAAATATACATTCCAAAGCCAGTAAGGAATATTTCTTTGTTGCCTTAAACAAAACTGAGTGCCTTTCTTGGGAGGAAGGACATTGGGGTGGGGGAGTTGTAATTGGATTTCTTTTTGATTGCCATGGCTTCACTGTTACAGTTATTTAGTTTTCTGTCTTTATTTGTATGTTGTTTAGTTCCAAACAATCTGGGCAACTTATATTAAACAACACTAGTCTAAAGAAAACTGTAATAATGAAAACAACATTAAATGCCTAAAGGCATCACCCAATGGGTCTCTAAATGCTTTCTCTAAGAGCCATGTCTTCAAAGCTCTCTGGAAGCTCAACAAGGAGGGTGTGATCCAGATATCAAGGAGCAAACTATTCTATGGAAGGGAGGGACTTCTATTGCCATAGTTTGCCTGCAAGCTTCTGTAAACGCTAATTATTTTTATTTACAAAATAGTTCCATGATCATGAAATGAAGTGGAATTTCATAGAAGATTGTTTAGTTTCATTGTTAAATTAGAGAGCTAGGAAACCTAAGATATTCCCTAGTAAATCAAATGTGCTCCACAAATGTCCAGTGAGATACTTTCCATCTGATTAATGCAAATATAGCGAGAGATTTGGTACATAGATGTTTAAAAAATGCACCATACAGCTGAACCCTAAAAAGTTATGGATCAAGTTACACCATAGCAGAGAGTTGGTTTTACATTATTACCGGGTTCTGATATTTCCACTTGAATACAAATGGTTCGCATACTCAACATGTCTCATGCTTCACAACATTTGTTTGATCTTGCAGGTCCCTCCAGGGTTTTTGCATAAATGGAATTAATCTAAATGAAATGCATATTATACAGTTGTTACTCCTTTGTTTCCCCTTTACTGTAAAGGAAGCTTAGAGTCCAAAGTAGATCATAAAGGAATAAAGGAAATCATCTTTTAAAAAAAGAGGGGGAAAACATCTCTGTCTGTGCATGGAACGTAAATTTTAATAAGGCATATCTGATGGCCAAGATCTAGACTGTGTGTGTGCTGTTCAAAATAAGTTAAAAACAGAACTAGAGTTCATTTCTACCACAGCACATGAACTTTCTAAAATGTGTTACAGAGTGTGCTGGTAAAAAAAAGCAATCAAGTAAGCTTGCATTTTTAAATTATCCTTGAGAAATGGTTTAGGAAGAGATTATGAATAGTATATGACAGCTATATAAACAGAGCATGAAACTATCTTTGAAATTGCACCATATTCAATCAGTCTAGGTTATGCCATGTGTAAAGCAGAGCACAGGATGAAGGGCAAGATGACAATTAACCATGCTTTGCCTTGGTGAGTGCGTGTTACATTATCCAGTTGAAGCCTGTCCTTAGCCATGGAAGTCTCTGGAGGTCTTTGGGCAAGTCATATGCTCTTAGTCTAATCTAACTTTCAAGGTTGCTGTTTTAGGGGTAAATGGAAGACAAATGTCTTTTCCCCTGCCCTTTGCTCTTGGAGAAAATATGAGCTAGAAATCTAATGAATGAATAAATAATAGCCTAATAAAACACACCCCTTTTACTTAAGAATCCATTCAATCATTCCTCAGCCACGTCCTGCTTCCTGACTCACCACAATGGCCATTGGGAGACCTGTTAGTACACTTTAAATGAGGGACTAGCATTCTTATACATCACATGAAAAATGATTGTCCGAGTTATGAGCCATAGTCCTTTTGCCAAACACATTATCAGAATTCATGTCATGGTAAGTTGCCAAGACAAATGAACTACAGCCTCTCATTCAGAAATGTTTTGCTACAGACATCACTTAGGCTTTATTAAATCATTTATATATGTCTCAGTGATGTGTTATACTAATGCATTATGTATTGTTTATTAAAGGAATGTTTTCCATACATCATGTTGCAAAATTATATACTACACAGGAGGAATCTCCAACTCCTGGTATGTGGACTGGCACCGGGCCCTAGCATGCCAGAAACTGGTTTGCGCAAACAAGCAAAGCTCCATCTGTGGGATGCAGGCAGCACAAGAAACCATGCCCCCCGCTCTGGTCCGCAGAAAAACCTCTCTTCATGGAACCAGTCCCTGGTGCCCAAAAAGTTTGGTGCCACTACTGCAGAGGTGGTATTCAGCAGGTTCTGACCAGTTCTGGAGAACCAGTAGCGGAAAATTTGAGTAGTTCGGAGAACCGGTAAATACCACCTCTGACTGGCCCCGCCCCATCTATTCTCTGCCTCGTGAGTCCTAGCTGATCAGGAGGAAATGGGGATTTTGCAGTATCCTTCCCCTGCCATGCCCACCAAGCCATGCCCACCAAGCCACACCCAGAGAACCGGTAGTAAAAAAATTTGAAACCCACCACTGCACTACTGTACAATATTCTGGGGCTATGAGAGTTAGTGCAAATGTTGCTAATGTTTTAATGTGTATGACTGAAAGAGTTTATCTTGATGTTGTGTCTTTGGGAGCTTACCAGCAAAGTGAGAGGCATGTGGGAGATTTAGAAAAACATGGCAATCCCTTCCTTTTTGCACCTTCTTATGTTTTTCTGCATTTGTACAGAATCATAACAAAACCATATCCTGATTTCTTTGTACTGTGCCCATGACACTGCTTTAATCACACCTTGACCATGAGTAAGGCTGTCAGGGCATTTATAAATCCCATGTTTGGCTCTGGGACTAATTACCCTGGTTTAATTAGAGGAGATGAATCGAGGCTTATACCTTGTTGCAATATTCCGAAAAAGAAACGCGAAGGAAAGTTTCTAATAAAACTCATTTATTTGTTATAAAGAAAATAAAACACCTCACTAACTAAGAAAAGTTAATTGCTACATTTTTTAAAGTAATTCTTGCCGGCTATCTCAGCCGGACCTTGCTGGAAAGAGAACAAAGGAAAGAAGTGTGTGAAGCAAGTGAAGGAATGTGGGTGGATACGGAAACACGTAGCTTACTGATAAGAAGTTGGCAAGCTACGGAGAGTCTGACAGTCCAGAAATGATGAGTTCAGCTGGCAAATAAAATAACGCAGTGACAAAGGCAGCTTATTTCATCTTTTAAAGTACTGGCGGTAAAGTAGTATCTCTCTGCCCTCCCTCCCCCCACAAGCTAACAGCAACCAACAACATGATGCAAAATATGTTATGTTTCAGCTCCTGTTACCTTGGAAGCTAAGGGTTCAGCTATGTATCCTACCTGTCCAGTGGGAGCTGTCTAGAACAGAATGGATATGGCATAGAGATAATTTACAAGATAAAATATTTGATGAAAATTGATTTGGCTAACTTAAGTGAGCAAAAACCACTTTCAAAGAAGGGCAAGTATCATAGGATACAGCCCCCAAATTACTTCTAGAGTAGTTTGGATCTGTACAGAAAAGAATCAAGGTAATGGCATGTGGGAATGAGTTTGAGGGACAGGGAAAGAGATGCTGCCTAGGGAACAATCGGATATAAGGGGGAGGGTCTTTAATTGCTTAAGGGGCAAAGAAAGAATCTTTAAAAGGATCCAACCTAATGTATCAAAAGTGATGGTGAGAAATTTGTATTTTCAGACTTGCTTTAGCAGAATGTTAATGCAGCAATACAATAAAGAAGAATCACTTATCTCATCATGTTTTCTGGAGGAGGAAAATGGATTTGTTTGAAGCTATATTTATTCTACACTTAAGTAGATGTTACTAAATCCCATGAAGTAATCATGATATACTGAGACTGAAATCATTTTCTGCTTTTACCCTTCGTCCCTTCCTTTTATGTGTTCTTAGACATAAGTCCATTCTACAGGCCAGATATTCTCTGCATTTGTCTCTACAGAAGACAACTCTATGGAGAAGTCCCTAATCAATTGCATCTAGCAGGGGATGATTAAGGTGTCTGAGCTGCAGTGTTTTGTAAGCCAGCTGTCACGACCAATTATTTCTGATGGTGCTTGATGGATCTTAGCCTCCCCCTCTCTCCCTCTATCTCTCTCTCCCTCTCTCTCTTTCTTTCTCTTTCATTTCACTCATCTTCTATTTATTGTTTCAGAAAGAAGCTCAGGGAATAGTACATTTCGGAGGGTCAGGGAAACATGTCCTCAATAATAGTTGAAAGATGACAGCTTCCTTTAATAAAAACTGATTATCAGACCATTGTTTGAGTTCCAGTTCAAATGGTTAAATAATATAATAAAAGAAGAAAATTCTTTTATGGAGACAGGATAATAAGCACAAAATCTGATATGTCTAAGATGAAGATGAAGATTCTAGAATACGTAGTGTCATTACGCAATTTTTCAAAATGACGTAGCCATCATATATTCTAGAGAAAACTGCATGACAGCATACAGAGAAATTCTGGAGGGAGCTTCCGGTATATTCAGTTTATTCCTAGTTTCCTGTGGCTACTATAACTTAAGGGACGTGTCATATATATGATCAAGGTCCCTGATTATGCTGAGTAACGAAATAGTATAAAGAAATGACAGAATAGAGCCAAAAACCGAGACACTGACAGAAATATATAAATGTATTTTTATTTAAACTGCACATATTTATATCTACGTACGTATACAATTTTAATAGGCATATTTGTGTTTCTTTGGAAAGTTACAATCACTGGAAAATTGAAAAGAACAGAAAAAGAACTCAGCTTCTCATTTTTAAATAATGTGAATAAAATACTTTATGCACATTATTGCTATGAAATACCAGTGCTAAAGTGGATAGACTTTATTTTGCCACAGCAATCACTGGATAATAAATCAGTGGTATGGATATTTTCAATGAAAAAATAATACAGGTAGTCCTTAACTTATGACTATTTGGTTAGTGACTGTTCAAAGTCATGACAGCACTGAAAAAAGTAACTTATGACCAGTCTTACACAACTGTTACAACATTCCTGTATTTACCTGTATTTGCAATTCAGGTGCTTGGCAACTGGCATGCATTTATTACGGTTGCAATATCCTGGGCTCACACAATAGCCATTTGTCAACTTCCCAGCCAGTTTCTGACAAACAAAATCAATGAGGGAAGTCAAATTATTTTAACAACTGTGACAAAAAAATGTTGTAACTCATTTAACAACCACATTGTTTAGTGATGGAAGATCCAGCCTCAAAGATTGAGAGTAGAATAGAGTAGGAGTAGGAGTAGGAGTAGGAGTAGGAGTGGCAGTGGCAGTGGCAGTGGGAATGGGAATGGGAATGGGAATGGGAATGGGAATGGGAATGGGAATAGGAATAGGATTCTTTATTGGCCAAGATTCTTTATTAGCCACCCTGAGTCTTCGGAGAGGGGCGACATACAAATTGAATTAATAAATAATAATATATTGAATTAATAAATTAATAAATAAGTGTGATTGGATACACAAGGCATTTGTCTCTGGTGTATAAGCTCTCAGTGTATATACAAGTAACAAGCGATAAATCATGATCATAATCATCATAAAATACATTCATCATAAATCATAATTTATAATCTCTGGAGACCATGAGTCTCCAGAGAAAGGCGGCATATAAATTGAACTAATAATACAAGACTTAGTGATATTGTCAAGGGCCACCTGTAGAATGGATAGACTCATTTCAGTAGACAATTGCTTCCTTTGCATACAGCACCCATATTTTCCTCATGTGTATTAGAGCATGCAATGAAGCTTGAATCCAAGCGTGCATTTTAAACTGATTAGCTTTTCCTAAATGAGAGTCAACCTAACAATAAGTATAGAAATCCATCTTACTGTTACATTTTTCTTGTGAGATATGAGTTTATGAATGATTTGTAATGTTTCCCTAACTGAAATCTTCATGTGGCAGGTTACACTGGCCATCAGAGGGGAATTATATTACCAGTCTTATTCTAATTGGGAATGATCAGACATTAGTAGCCAGATGTTATTCTATGAAGTTCTGACCTTCTACCTGGAATTGAATTCACAGATCTTCACACTTTTAGATAACTATATACAGTAGGTTAGCATTAGAAGCATTCCTTGTTTGTTTATTTGTGTCAGAAGCATCACAATTAAAATAAGGCATACTATATACCTTATTTTGTGACATGACAGCAGTATTCCAATATTTGAGGGGCTGCCACAAAGAAGAGGGGTTCAACTTATTTTCAAAAGCACCAGAAGGCAAGACAGAAAACAATGGATGGAAACTAATCAAGGAGAGAAGCAACCTGCAATTAAGGAGAAACTTCCTAATAGTGAGGACAACTAACCAGTGGAACAGCTTGCCTTCAGAAATTGTAAGTGCTTCATCACTGAAGGTTTTAAAGAAAAAACTGGACAGCCACTTGTATGACATGGTATAGAGTCTCCTGCTTGAGCAGGGGGTTGGACTAGAAGACATCCAAGGTTCCTTCCAGCTGTGTTCTGATTGAATATGATATAAAATTTAAAATATAGAAAACAAGATTAAAATGTATACAAATTAAACAGATCTTAGCCAGAAACTAGCAGCATTAATTGTGTTATGTCACACTGTCATGATCCTCAAGCATGTGAAAGGCTGAGCACCAAAGAATTGAGGCCCTTGAACTATGGTGCTGGAGAAGACTCCTATGAGTCCCTTGGTCAGTCCTAAAGGAGATCAACCCTGACTGCTCTTTAGAAGGCCAGATCCTGAAGATGAAACTCAAATACTTTGGCCACTTAATGGGAAGGAAGGAGTCACTGGAGAAGAGCCTAATACTGGGAAAAATTGAGGGCAAAACTAGAAGGGGACAACAGATAATGAGGTGGCTGGATGGAATCACTGAAACAGTAGGCGTGATCTTAAATGGACTCTGTAGGATGATAGAGGACAGGAAGGCCTGGAGGAACATTGTCCATGGAGTCACGATGGGTCGGACACAACTTCACAACTAACAACAACAACAAGGGAGAGATCCAAATGCTGCCAATAAGAATTGTATATAATTATCACATGGTAGAACTGTGTGAAGAGGCATCTGATTTCTGCTGGAATAGAGTGCCGTGGAATAGTTTGAGCTAGCAAGGCCTGCTAAAATGCCTGTGCTGCTTTTTCTTTTCTTCTTCAAGTCTTAAGAAGGAAACAAAAAAATCTGCACAAGATTGTTGCAGCCGCCCACACAGCTTCCATTATTCTCCTAGCAACAAAGAGCAGGCTGAACTAGTAGGACATAACGCTTAATCTGAACAAGTCTGGTTTGGGTTTCTAATTTAGTAGGAAGTGGTCTTGACAGACCTAGTTATGAAAGGTGAAACAGTTTTGTAGCAGCCAAATTGCCCTTTAAGATTGAATGATTGTGAAAAATAGCATTCCTAGAGGTTTCAAAGCTAAGTTATTAAACCTGGACTATAAGGGTTAGAAGGCAGAGCTGTTAAAGTTCAGTTAAATTAATTGATTGCCATTTCAGTAATGTTTATCAGCGTTTCAGTAAACCTGTTTAAAGAGAAAATAGCGGAAATATTACTTTCCCCTTGTGTGCGCAGAGAAGAATAACTCTTAATCGATATTAAAGAGCTTTTGTTAGCTCATTGTTATGGAAATAATATGACTTGATATTAAAGTTTAGGAGTACTTTCAGAAGCCAGAAGTCACTTTAAGTGCTATCACATTTCATGGTAGTGAAGCTGTAAGACCTTTCTAGTAAAGCATTCTCAAACTTGCTTTGATCATAAGTGGATTGCATGTTAATTTATGACAGATTCCCAAATGCTCAATATGTCATTATATATATATATATATATACACACACACACACAAACGCCTTCACCGGTCTGCCTTTACTGCTTTAATTCAAACTGAATTGTAAGATACTGCAATGGCCATTTTAAGTGTTGGTTCAAAGAGTTGGCGATTGAATGCTACCTTGTTCTTTCACTCAGATCTTGGAATTACTCTATCTCTTTACCAGATTCATTTCTAGATTTCTAGTCCCTTTAAAACCTGGTTCCAAAACAGACATTTCTTTCTTAGATTCTATAGGATCAAATAAAGGTAGTCTTCATTTAGTGACTGCTTTGGACTCTGCCTGAATGCAATTATGATGATGATGAAAAAGTAACTTTGTGAGCAATGCCCACATTTATGATCTTTGCAGGGTCTCTTATTCAGGTCATGTTAACTAGTTGATGAGGTCTGGCAATTGCTGCCTGAAATGGACAAGACCCTAATCTGTTTCACACTGAAGGCTTTTGTTTGATTCCTAAGCAGCTGGCTCAAGTGCACTAGGAAAGCAGCAAGACCAGCACATTTCTTTCAATGTATATTCCCCATTGTGTGCCTGCTTACTCTCTTGTAATCCCTTCCTCTCCAATGAATGTAAATAGAAACATAAATTCCCTTCTTGTTAATTATTCTAGCCCCGGGATGAGCATTCCAAAATGGAGTGGGGAAAAAGTGCTGTAAGATTTGACATTTTACCTGGCTTCCTTGAGAGTCAAGTTATAGAATAGAAAAACAGAGTTGGAAAGAACCTTGGAGGTTTTCTAGTTCAACCCCCTGCTTAGGCAGGAAACCCTACACCACTTCAGACAAATGGTTATCCAACATCTTCTTAAAAACTTTTAGTGTTGGAACATTCACAACTTCTGGAGGCAAGTTGTTCCACTGATTAATTGTTCTAACTGTTGGGAAATTTCTCCTTAGTTCTAGGTTGCTTCTCTCCTTGATTAGTTTCCACCCATTGCTTCTTCAGGTGCTATTCACCTTCAGGTGCTTTGGAGAATAGCTTGGCTCCCTCTTCTTTATGGCAGTCCCTGAGATATTGGAAGACTGCTATCATGTCTCCCCTGGTCCTTCTCTTCACTAGACTAGCCATGCCCAGTTCCTGCAACCGTTCTTCATATGTTTTGGCTTCCAGTCCCCTAATCATCTTTGTTGCTCTTCTTTGGACCCTTTCTAGAGTCTCAACATCTTTTTTACATTGTGGCGACCAAAACTGAATGCAGTATTCCAAGTGTGGCCTTACCAAGGCATTATAACATATAAGAAGTACTTCTTATTAGATTCCTTATGTAACAAAATCTCTGCCAAAGTAGTATCTGTAGGAACCTTCCCTGCCATTTGGGGTCACCCAGCTGTTTGAGGTAGTATCCTCCCCATGCTGTGTCAGGTGATGTATTTGCTAAACTGGGCCAGGAGTTTGACAGCCCTGCTGTAAAGCAGAGAAAAGCTGAAGTAAAATGGCAAGCACGGTCACGGTCACATGATTTTCACTTAGTGACCACTTTGCTTAACCACCAAGTTGTCAGTCCCAATTGTGGTTGTTAAACAAGGACTACCTTTCAGTGCCCATCCATTAGGATTCAAAATTACCCTATCCTTTGCCCTAAACAAATGAGGGGAGCAATTAATTGCTAATAAACATGGAGGGGAAATAACTCTAAATAGTCAAATGTGTATAGAATAGAATAGAATAGAATTCTTTATTGGCCAAGTGTGATTGGACACACAAGGAATCTGTCTTGGTGCATACGCTCTCAGTGTACATAAAGAAAAGATACATTTGTCAAAAATCATAATGTACAACAGTTAATGATAGTCATAGGGAAACAGTCAATATAAATCTTAAGGATACCAGCAACAAGGTTACAGTCATACAGTCATATGTGGGAGGAGATGGGTGATAGGTACAATGAGAAGATTAATAGTAGTGCAGACTTAGTAAAAATTTGACAGTGTTGAGGGAATTATTTGATTAACAGAGTGATGGCATTCGGGGGAAAAAACAGTTCTTATGTCTAGTTGTTCTGGTGTGCAGTGCTCTATAGCGTCATTTTGAGGGTAGGAGTTGAAACAGTTTATGTCCAGGATGCAAGGGGTATCTTTAGCTACCTGAACATTAAGCACTTTAATTCGTAAGAGCAGCTCAAACTGGTGCCCTCCAGTTGGAGTTATAAACAATCAGGCTGGTTAGGAATTCTGAGAGTTGCAGTCTCTGGAGGGCACTAATTGTGAAAGCCTATGATTGTGATATCATTTGAAGGAAAATGGGGCTCATATCAGGAAGCTCACTGCTCCTCAACAGATTTACCCTCTTTCATCCAAGAATCATAACAATATTTCTATCACTAATTAGAACGATGCAACAGTAAGGGTTTTCAAAAAAACAGAAATGAAAACCTTTGCTTCATCAACTCTTCCTGTCCTGGAGACCAAAGGAAGCTGTCTGATGCTCCACCAAATCAAGCACAAAGCTGTTTCACCAGAATGACTGACAGCCATTGCCAGGGCTTCAAACAAAAGATTTTTTTTTTTAATTGTACCTGGTGATATCAGGTATTGAACATAGAACTTCTTGCATGTCATGCCTGTGCTCTGCCACTGAGCTACAGCTAGTTTATATTTCTTCCCAATTATTTGGATCCACCCCTGAGCTGAGCCACTTCTCTCCTGGTAGGAGATGGGAAGAAGACTTCTTTCAACTCAGAATGACAGCAGTAGAAAGGAGGCCTCCTTGGAAAGCTTGGAAAGATTGTTGAGCACATTGACACCTATATTTTCAGCATGACGTTTCTCCCAAGGTGGTTACAAATGAGGCTCTCCTGCTCACTTCTGATTGAATGGCAGTAGCAACCCCGGCAGCCAGTCTTTTTGGGGAATTTATAGCATTTTCTATGAAAAGTTCTATCCTGGGGCTGTTTCAACTTTATTTCTTTCTTCCTCCCTTCCTTCCTAATATTGCCCTTTGGTTCTTGTCATTTGCAATATGTTGGAAATAATGGCATATTATGATGTGACATTTTCAACATTTGCAGAGGGGTTTCTCTTTCAGAATTTTTTATTAAGATTACTGCCCTCTCACTCGCTCTTAGAAAGGGCCTTCAGCATGAGAAACTGGAACTGTGCTGGCTTTCTCTAGATGAATTGTGTTGGTATTGCTTGCTAAGTAACTTTAAGTGCTTAGGTAACATTTTTTTGGGGGGAGGGGCTCCTCAATCTCCTTAAACAGCAAAAACGAAAAGAAAGGCTGTCCCCTTTGAAATCTCTCATCTTTTATCCAGAATATAAGGGGTCCTTGTTTTTCTTTCAGATTGCTTATTTTCTTGCAGATGCTTCATTACCCAAACTAGGTAACATCATTACTAGCACTGATGTTACCTAATTTGAGTAATGAAACATCTGAAAGAAAACAAGCAAGCTGAGAGAGAACAAGGACCCCTCATTTCAACCCTGAGCTACAAATATTCTCCTCTGTTGGCCTTTAGAATACCAATCCTTGCTTTGCATATTTTTGGGAGGGATGGGTGGGTGTCAGAAGGCAAGATTCTTCTTAAATCATCTTAATTGATCTTCTTAAACCTTTGAATCATGTTCTCCAAGATATCCAGATCCTGCCCATTTTGAATATGGCCTTCACCACACTATGGCAAGTCCGATGTGGCCACTGAGCTAATCATAGTTCAGAATCCTAGACTTATAATATATACTCTAAAGGGGAAATATATTCATTTATGACAGGATTTTATAAAGTTGGTTACATGAATTTCTACAACTTGAATACAAAGCAGCCAGCCATACTCATTATCATAACAAAAAAATCAAACTTAGAATGACAACTGGTGATCAAAAGGAGCAATTGTTATTCTCGCTGAATTGTGTTATTTCTGTTCATCCTCTGACTGGTTCTTGTCGTGAGAATTCCTCTGTATTTAAAATGGGGTGGGCAGGCACAATGGAATCTATTTGCTTATCCCTGTCATCTCCAATCTGGTGTCCTCTAAGTGTGTTACAGTCTTTGTTATCGGCATGCAGCACTTCTGGAAACTTAGCTTGTCGCAGTCAAACCACAGCTGATACTGACACCGCGAGCTTCAATAAAAATCCAATTAAAAAGCTCCTACCCAATATTTATAGAATAAACTTTAACATTATCAGATGGAGCTCACTTATGTGCAATTTCCTGCATTGCCATCTCACCAGATGTTCCTCTAAATGTGTTGGAACTTATGTTAGTCTATCCCAAAGGTGTTTTTTCAAAAGGCAACTGAACTTAGTTTTTCCTTGAAGACGTTTCACTTGTCATACAAGAATCTTCTTCAGTTCTGAAGAACTTCTTAGATGAGAAACAAAACATCTTCAAGGAAAAACAAAGTCCAGTTGCCTTTTGAAAAAAACACCTTTGGGACAACCATGACCTGGATGACTGAGAATCTCCATAGTCATTACGCTAGTCTATGGCTGTTATAAAGATTTGATTGACTGCATGTCCCACAATTCTTAACCAGCATGACCAAAGACTTAGAATTATGGAACTACAATCCCAACACACTTGAGCAGGGCAGTCAAACTCTTGGCCCACGGGCTGGATGTGTCACGTGCTGGCCATGTCCATGCCCGGTTTAGCGAAGGGGGAAAAAAAAGTCCTGATAAATCACATGACACCACCATGACAACATGAGTTTGACACCCCTGCACTTGAGGGACTCCAAGGTGAAGACAGTGGACAAATGCCTTTGCTTATATAGACTTGCAGATGTGTACATTCCTAATTTGCTCTGTTTATTGTTTTACATTTGTGCTAAAGAATTTTTAGGTCTCTTGTAAAAAAAGTAATTCTTGCTAAAATATTCAGAATATACTAGTTTTAAAAGGTTATTTTTTGAAAAAATGTGCCCAATAAAAATTACTCTTCAATAGAGGCCTAACAAGCTGTATATTTACATCCATTCATTATGCTTTCTTTGCTTTTGAAAGTACAGCACTTTCACTAGGCACTCCTGTTTTCCCAAGACTGCAGTGATGCAACTTTACATGTAAAATCCAGCCAGCTTCTTTCCACCATCCTGCATTTTCAGAGGAAACGCTTGGACTAAGCCTAAGAGTCCAACAATTGATTAACACCTGCTTGCTCTCCTTTATAAATTAATGATTGAGAGTCAGATGTAATCCATTAGGTCTGCTTTCAGATGAAATTCCAGCTAGTAAAGAGAAGGTGATGAAACAAACATGCTTTTTTCCTCCCCATTCCTACATCAAAGCCATCATTGAGCATTTAAATTATTTAGCAGAGCATCCCACAAAGGTGGAAAACAATTATACTGAGTGTTTCTTTTCACGGATGATGTGAGATTAAGGATAATTCTGCAGGCATCTGCTGATGTATTAAAGAATAGAACATTTCCAGATTAATTACTTTAAAAACAAATCTGTGCGATTTGTAAAAGGCCCAGAAGAACTTTATCATTCAACTGATTTAAAATATAGCAGCAAATCATTTTAAATATTGACATGCTCTTCCATACCATAGACCAGGTATGGACCAGGTATAATGTGTTGCTAAACCGGGCGTGGGCATGGCCAGTGTGTGACGTATCCGGCCCTGCCATAGACAGTCATGTTGAAGATGCATTGCAAACTGTTTTTTTTAGAATCTTCTGCCATAGTGGCCTCCCCCACCCCCCCAATAAAAATATCCCTGCAACATTAAAGTTACATGAAGCAAAGACATTAACCCTTTATAATGTTCAATTGTGATGCTTCAATTAAGCATCATACATCACATATTGATACCGTCCTCAAAAGGTATTAGAATTAAATACCTTTGAGGCAGTGGTGGGTTTCAAAATTTTTTTACTACCGGTTCTGTGGGTGTGGTTTGGTGGGCATGGCATGGCTTGGTGGATGTGGCGTGGCTTGGTGGGCGTGGCTTGGTGGGCGTGGCAGGGGAAGGTTACTGCAAAATCCCCATTTCCTCCTGATCAGCTGGGACTTTGGAGGCAGAGAATAGATGGGAGCAGGGTCATTTTTACTACTGGTTCTCCGAACTACTCAAAATTTCCGCTACTGGTTCTCCAGAACTGGTCAGAACCTGCTGAAACCCACCTGTGCTTTGAGGACAGTATCAATGTGCATGATATGTGATGTTCTAAATGAAAGCAGGTCTTACCAAAGTGGAAACCAGGGAACAGATTTTTATCTTTAATTTTCACTGAAGTTGATTTTTGTACCAAAGGCCTTGATCAACAAATTCCAGTCCAACTCCATATAATAAATAATATATATATATATTTATTTGGGTATTCCTTGAAGAGATTGTTTCCCTTGGGACTTGAACAAGTTCTTAACCAAAGAGTATTACCTGTGGGAAGCCAGAAGTAAAATTCTATTCAGTGAAATTATAGGGAATTAACTCAGTTGCTCTAGAAGACCATTAAAGCACTTTCATTCTCTATTTCTAAATGCAAGATATACAATTTTACAATACAATACAATGGCACAATTTAGCATCATCCCCTCAACAGTTATTAGATTTAGTGAAATTCCTTGTGCAAAATGTATTTGTTCCTGTGACCCCCGTGGAATCACTGTTCTTTGTCTTTGTAGAGACTCATGCAACTCTATTACATCTCCTTTAATGAGATTTTCCTGATTTCTCCAATGACTTCTACCTGTATAATGGGACTTGTGGTGGTGCAGTGATTAGAATGTAGTATTGCAGTCTAATTCTGCTGACTGCCAGCAGTTTGGCAGTTTGATTCTCACCAGCTCAAGGTTGACTCAGCCTTCTATCCTTCCGAGGTCAGTAAAATGAGAACCCAGATTGTTGGGGGCAATATGGTGACTCTGTAAACCACTTAGGCAGGGCTGCAAAGCATTATGAAGCATTATATAAGTCTAAGTGCTATTTCTATCTTATATGGTAGCCAAATTTTGGTACTGTTAAACTGTGCAAATAGCTAGATAGAAAAACAGTTTTGAAATTGTATATATTCCTAATTTACTATTAGTTGATCTTAGTTTACCTTAATGTATTTGTTTTATTGGTTGGTGACAGAAATAAAATTCCCTCTAGCATCCAAGAAAGACTAAGTACAAGCATTATTTAAAAAACTAAAAGTTTCCAAACAGGGTATTCAGCCTTCAAAAGAGGGCAGATCAATCTATTTTCAAGACTAGATAGTTTTACAGCTTTGGTTGAAATCAACAAATCAGGTTCCTTCTCCAAGAAATTTTCTGAAAGCCTGCCATTCACATTTGAAGACAATCAGCTCATCTTTCATCTCACTTTCAGGAATGTCTACTAGTTGATACATATATGCAGAGAAAAAGAGACAAAATTGCTAATGGCCTAAAAAATGACCTTAAGTGCTTGGAAATTGTAGATAATGACACTTTTATCCCCGGACAATTATTGGTCTCTGCTAATCTCTGAGTTAGTGATGCTTTTTTTTTTTCTTTCCCCCTTGTAGCATTTGGTTTTTGCTAAATTCCCTTAGGCCACATGCAAAAAGCCCTCTTCTCTGTTGGTGAGCTTGACACATCTCTCAGAAGGTGTGTCAAAATGTTATTAATCCGGAATTTTCAATCTATTTTACTCAAGCCAACCTAGATTGCTTGGCTGCCTCTAGGTCATTATGGGATCATCTGTGCAACAGATGCAGAACAATGGAGATGCCTTCATTGACCAAATATTTTGAGGCTTAGTATTTTTAACAGGAACTTTCTGCCAGCTAGCCTTCTGTGATCTTAATGTGGAGGAAGAAATACAATGTTCTATTTGAGTGTTACTTTGTGGCACCTTTTTTTTTTTTTTTTTTTTTTTTTTTGAGACTGCCTTACTGTAGATTCATAGGCATGGCCTTATCACGTGTAAAGAACATATGGACCGAAAGTTCATATCTGGAAAATCAAGGACCTTCCTGGAGTGGAGTGGAATGATCTTTTTTGGAACACATGTGGCAAGAGTGTGGTATTAGGTAGAAATAGATCTGGTCATACTGGGTTGGGGTGTACTCTTTTAAGGATTATTCTAAAATGAATTGGTCTTAGATGCAAAATAGATTGTGGGAGAGATATTGAAATTACAAACAATTATGATTCTGTTTGGTTAAATGCTCATGGACTAAATAGAGATTAAGCAATTTAAATTGAAACTATATAAAATTAGTTCTAGTTTCAGCATCGTTATCACTCAGGGAAGAAGGTGCCCATAAAAGATGAACTTGGGGTGATCTGGATTTCTAATTTTGTAGCCATGTGTGAAAGCTCCCAGTTCAGCACAAGTAACAGAATAACAGAGTTGGAAGTAAGACCTTGGAGGTCTTCTAGTCCAACCCCCTGCTCAAGTAGGAAACTCTATACCATTTCAGACAAATGTTTGTCTAATTCTGTATGGAAAGGGCTGTGATCTTTAAGACAAAGGTTGCAGATGGAACTAATTTCACATGATTAGGAGGGCTTCTGAGAATTTTCTCCAACTTTTCCCCCAGCAATCAACTATCCCTCATCAAAATCTGCTTCAAGAGGATTACAGCTGATTTTGCAGATAATATAAATAAGAGACAGCAAAAGGAGAGAAAATTGTCCTTTCCCAGTTCTTGTGATTGGATAGTTTGAATAACAGAAATATCCCAGTGGATTCTACCTTCTGTAGCCTTAATTCATCTCTTTCTTCCTGAACTTGCATTAAATACTAATGGTGCAGACTTTTCAATCAGAATAGAGATGGAAGGGACCTTGGAGGTCTTCTAGTCCAACCCCGATCAAGCAGGAGACCCTATACCATTTCAGACACGTGTCCAGTCTTTTCTTAAAAACCTCCATTGATGAAGCACTTACAATTTCTGAAGGCAAGCTGTTCCACTGGTTAGTTGTCCTCACTGTTAGGAAATTTCTCCTTAATTGCAGGTTGCTTCTCTCCTTGATTAGTTTCCATCCATTGTTTCTTGTCTTGACTTCTGGTGCTTTGGAAAATAAGTTACCCCCCCTCTTTTATGTGGCAGCCCCTCAAATACCAGAATGCTGCTATCATGTCACCCCTAGTCCTTCTTTTCTCTAGACTGGCCATACCCAATTCCTGCAATCGTTCTTCATATTTTTTTTCTCCATACTTATATGTCTTAATCAGTGGTGGGATTCAGCCAGTTCGCACCACTTCGGGAGAACCGGTTGTTAACTTTCTGAGCAATTTAGAAAACTGGTTGTTGGAAGAAATCATTAGGGCAGAGAACCGGTTGTTAAATTACTTGAATCCCACCACTGGTCTTAATGCAGTATTTGGCAGCTAAAATACCTATTCTAGCTATATATTTTTGGATACTGATAGGAATGCCGACTGTAGTCTATGAAACCTTAAAGTCTATGGTTGCCTTGCAACCAAATTCTTCCAACAGAATCACATATCAGAATAATTACTGAATTGAACTGACTGGCTTCACATATCATGATATAAAGTATATATAAAGTATATATAAAGCAATAAAGTATATGCAACTTTTCAACCCCAAGGCCACATATAGGAATTGCATGGTATGCTGTGGGCACTTTTCCAAAAGTGAAACAGAAATGAGTGAGACCTGGAAAGTAAGGATAGCCTTTAAATCTAACCAATATTAAATAATATTAACAAGCTTTATCATTATTGTTCTCCATGTGCTTAATTGTTTCTCTTACAATTTTTCAACTTTGGGAACTTGTACTCAAGGCTCTGGAAGGGTGCAAGTGGTCCATCAGTTACAAGTTACACAACTTTGCATCTGGCTCACATAAGATGCTAAGTAGAAACCAAATAAAGTACATTGTACCAGTACTTTAATGCAATTTGCAAACTCATACAATGAATTAATTATATATTGTATCAATGCTGGGGTGCGAAGGAGGCAACAACATTCTTTTATTTGGAACAAGCTATCATCTTTAAAGGAATATAATTTGAGATTCTTTTGCCTTTTCTTCTCTTAATCTTATCTTCCCTTAATCATCTTCACCCAGTTGAAACTCACTAATTTTTACTGCTTAGTCTACAAGCCAGTTAAGATGAAATAATTGGATTTAAGCTAATTTAGTCTAATTGACTACAGTTTGGGCTAAATCATCTTAAACCCACATACTTTAGCAAACTAAGCTGCAGTTTAAAGTGAGGGCTAAAGAGACTCACAGCTGTTTTTTCTTTCTTTCTGTTTTAAGATCTATCACGTTTCTAAATCCTTACTTTATTTCCATAATAAAGCATCTCCTTCTTGTCTTTTTTGTGGATTAGAAGACAGAAATTGCATTGCTGAATTAGACAAAGAATTGGCAGGCCAGGCTTCTTCACCCAGATGGATTGGGCTTCAAATACCATTCTCCCAATTAGCCTGACAAGGAGGTGTTGTGATCCAAGTTGCTCACTGGACAAGAAGTTGAGGAATGCTGATCTAGCCAACAATTCTGCTTACCCTGCGAAGTTTCTGGGAAATTGAACAACAGAGTAAAAAAGTGCTAGATTTCCTTTGCTCTTTGTCCCCCTGTAGCAGATATACAATTATACCAGGTAGAATTGAATGAAAGGAACACCACAGGTTACCATTTGAAGGCAACAAGTGTGACTATGCATATCCCTGATGATGAAGATGATGATGATGCATGAAATGTTGTTTTATAGATAGTTAAATATAGATGTTAAAATGATGATCAGATAAATGTTTAAAATATCAGAATTGAGATTATTGGATGAAACACTAAATCAGAGATACGAAAGATCGCTCCGTGCTGAAGATGTTTCAGCGGTGGTAATCAGAAATATCTGTACTGGGTTTTATTAACTAGTATCATTGCTTATATGATTTATATGCAATTGATTCATATATCAGCTGCAGAAGCTTCATTTCACAATTCTTTACAAAGAATATGGAGCTTCACCACACTGGTATTGGGTCTTCAGCAAGATGCTGTAGAACAGGGGTGTCAAACCCACATTGTCACTTCGTCGTCATGTGACGTATCATGACCTTTTCCCCTTCGCTAAACCAGGCGTGGGTGTGGCCAGCATGTGACACATTTGGCCCGCGGGCCAGGAATTTGACACCCCTGTTGTAGAAGATCCATCTTAAATACTGATGGCAAAGATAAAAATTCCCCCACATCAAGGTTAATGCTTGGTGAATACAACCTCTAAGCTTTCCTAATCTTGGTTTCTTTATCAATCCTTTTGAAATTAAAAAGCAGCTATTGTCCAAAGATTGCTCCCCTTCTTATAGTGTTTCAATAATTATTCCTAGACTTCAGGCCAGGACTAACAACTTATGACTTCTCAACCTTTACATCAGTATTTCTCACCCTTGGCCACTTTAAGAGGTCTGGACTTCAATCCCAGAATTCCTTTGATCTCACCTCTACCTCCAAAAGTATAACATTTATTTGGGAAAGACTTATTAATGGTATGTGGAAGCAACTCTTATTAACAGCCCAAAAACGAAGTGTAAGATTAGTCATCTCTAGATGTAGTTGGTAATGCTGCTGCTACAGCATTATATTTGTATTAAAAAGTTTCAACTTGCCAAATGGTGGCAATAACAGTGACACTGTTTGGGGCACTGGCCTTCAGCCAGTCAAGGTCTTCATTTATTGTAATGAATTTGTGTCATTAATACTTTGTATATGCACAGCAATTGCAAAGTAGTACATTAGTAAAAAAGCTATTGCATGGGGTGCCAGCGTTTTATTGCTGTAGCTGATTTACAGGATGATAAGCAACTCTGCAATTGTCCTTGAGGCTAGAAGAAGGACATCTAGTGCTAGAGAAGTAAGGCAAGCAAGCAGACTGGTCCACCCTGAGAGGCAGCTGACAAAAACCAGGGGAGCATCCAAGTCTTATATACTGTGGTTGGTTTGATGGTTTCCTTTCTTAAACTATCTTCACCTTAATATAAGCAGGAATTAGTTCAGGAACTATAAAAGACACATTTGCTTATTCTAATTTGCTTCAATTCTGATATTCAGAGACAAGTGTCCATGTTTATGAAGCTAAGCAGATGCCATCTGTGCACAAGCTTGTGGCGGAGTAGAGAATGTGAGGTGTCCAGGAAATGGAATGGAATACATGAATGTGGAAAGCAAGAAGAGAGTGACCCATGTTAATATTTTATGAATAATAACTATTGTTTTTAGACATAGTCTCAATTGCTTTTAGACAAAGCAGAAAGTATCATCCTATATCGGCTTGGAAGAATTATTTAGATTTTCTCCTTCCTGCTGTTCAAAACCACTCCTCTTTTAAAAACAGCTTTCCTAGATTCAGAAGGAAAGAAATTGTGCTTTCTATCATTTCTGCACAAAGGAACAAATACCCCAAGGAATACAGTTATGAGCATATTAATAATTATTAAAGCCATTTAAAAAGGCTTATGCATCCCCATCCACCATTATGTTTGTATTCACACCGGACACTGAAGCAAGCCTCTTGTGATTGCAGTTTGTCAACAAAAGAAGTCATTCATAGATTTTTCTACATATTTATCTTGATCCCAGAAATGAACTGATGACAGTTGTTGGTGAAAGTAAACCAGTTTGGAAAGAGGTCAAATATCAGGAAGGACTGAATGGAAGCTTCCAAGTTACCTTTGAATGATTATTTCATACCATCCACTCATAATAGAAAGCATAATTTTATTCAATTGATACAACTTTTGAACTTCAAAATATTTAATAGCCAAAAGAGGGGCTAAGACTTGATCTTTATTCAATGGGTCATATTTTATTCAAAGGTGCAGAAACAGTTTCATAGTTCATATTCAACCTTTAGTAATAATTCTTCCTTATATTTATCCCTTCTTTACCTAAATGAGTAGCAAAACAAATATGAATGGATCATAGGTCATTGTTTCTATCTGTTTCCAAGTACTCTTGGAGAGCCACAGTGTCGCAGTGGTTAGAGTGCAGTACCACAGGCTACTTCTGCTGATCACCGGCTGCCAGCAGTTTGGCAGTTTGAGTCTCACCAGGCTCAAGGTTGACTCAGTCTTCCATCCTTCTGAGGTGAGTAAAATGAGGACCCAGATTGTTGGGAGCAATATGCTGACTCTGTAAACCGCTTAGAGAAGTCATATATAAATCTAAGTCAGTGGTAGGTTACAAAAATTTCCACTACTGGTTCGATGGGCATGGCTAGGTGGGGGGCATGTGACTGAGTGGGCGTGGCCAACTTGACATCACTAACGCCCACACCTACTCCTACTCCGTCACATGATCCCACCTAGCCATGCCCACAGGAAAAGGTAGGAAATTTTTTGGAATTTCCACCTAGCTACCCCTGCCCTCCCTTTGCCAGTCGCCCTCGTTTCCCCTCCTTTAGCAGCCACTTCCTCCCCCACCACCGCCTCTTTGTTCAAGCTGCTTACTTTCCACAGTGGCTGGTCCAGAGTCCAGAAGGCAAGCTGAACAGAGATTTTGGTGGGCCCCAGCCAGCCGCCGCTGCTGGAAAGTGACTGGCAAAGAAAAGTGGCTCTCTCAAAGAAGTGGCGGCTGGCCGCAGACTGCTGAAAAGTAGGTCACAGAAAAAGCTGCTGCCATTGCCGCCATGTTCTTTATGCATGTGCATCTCATTGGACTTGTAAGGCAATGGGATGCACATGTGTGAAGAACATGGCAATGACAAACATGGTGGGCAGGGTGAGCAAGCGGCGACCAGGGGACCGGTTCGGGGACATGGCCAGCTGGCCATCGCTACTGGTTTGGCAACCATGGCCAAATTTCTGCCAACGGTTCACGTGAACCAGTGCAAACCAGATGAATACCACCTCTGGTCTAAGTGCTGTTGCTATTGGTATGTAATACTGAATCACATGTACACCAGTTGCCTTCTAATTAGGAGTAAGCATAACCTGCCAGCCATGTGCTAGTAGGAAGAAACCTGTTTAAAGTACACAGATGAATACAAATCTTCGGGGGGGTTGGGGGGTTGGATAAATTAATGAAATATGCCTGATTCTCACAGCCTCTTTTTTATGTTTTCCTTATGGAAACAAAGGAAGCTAATATCAGATCTAGTTGTTTATCAGTCTCAATATAAACAGTATGATGTCCACAGATGGCACCCATAAACCTAATTTTTTTTTAAAGTAAAACAATAATGGAAGAGGTTGATCTTACATGAGATTTTAAATCTCTTCTTCCTGTCTTCTTTTTCTTTCTTTTCTTTGAGTGTTCTCATTTGTAGAGCATCTCAGTAGTAGAGATCTCATTGATGTCTACTATTACATATAGTCTGCACACGTTATATGATACAGAATCAGACTATACCAAATATAATAGTGTGGTATAGTATAGCATGCCATATGCGTATGCCTGCCTCCCCACAATACTATAAATCATAAAATCTGGTCATTTTCACAATATGCAATATGGAAGATCTTCAAATCCATAATCAATTTCACAAAGTTTATGTTGAAAACAGTACCTTCCTTCTTAATATTCCTTAGAGCACCACTTTCCCCCCCCACACACACACATACTGACTTATCTGCTGAAGAACCTTCAATCATTTGCTATGAAAATGTATTTTGAAAAAAATACTGTTTAACATTCAGAAAATAAGAAAAACTATTGGGGAAAAAAGTAAAGTAAATAAAATGCCAACCCCAACCCCCCTCCCCCATGAGATAATATTGGCCACCAGTCTTTCCATTATATGAATGGAACAAATGCATACCATCAATCAAATATTTCAATACAGAGAAGCAGTAAGCTTTCCATAATAACAGAATAGTTTTCACAATACATCATGTTTATACTGGTGGATTCCAGATGGTGGATATATGATTAAAGATTATATTAACATCTTTGAGTATCATTCCACTCCTCAAAACTACATTAACAATTGGGTGTTAAACTAAAGTGTGATGAAAGGAGACAAGCCCCTATCATAACGGATGTCCCTTCCATCATTTCCTCTTTCTCAATAATAGTTATTTTTGTTTTCACAATATGTACACCCTCCAGGTCATATATATCAGACAATTTATAATAACAGAATTAAAAACACAGATTAAAAACACACATGTAAACCAAAATTCACAACCACCATTAAAAAAACAACAACAGCAGACCATTAGTAATGAGCTAAAAATTAAAAAAAAAAATAAAACTTAAAAGCTATCCATCAAGTCCATGGAGCGTTATGGAGAAGGATTGCCTTCACCTCTCATGCCTCCTTATACATGTTCATGGGCATGGCAGATTCTACCTGGAGATGGTTCTTAAGTGATGCTGGGCTTTTGTCAGCCGAATGGGACAACTTAGTGTGCCCAATTCACCACAGCCAACTCTCAGGAGGACAACTCACTGCAGGAATTCGCTGTGGGACAATTCAACAATTCAATTTAAGTATTTAGAATAATTTTTAAAAATATTTTAATTTTTGTCATTCACATTTCATTTTGTCCCTCCTTTTGCATCCTTTCTTTAATGATTCTATTCCACTATTTCTTTGAAATTAGTGCAACTCTGGTCCTGTGGGAAGTTGTCCCGCAGTGAGTTGGTTACACCGAGTTAGCCATGCCGGGTTGTCCTAGACCCTTTGTCAGTCTTCACAGGTAAACCAAAAAGGAAACACCACCATATGAGCTAGTTCTATGTCATTGTAAGACTACATTAACAGAATATTTCAAGTCTGAAGGAACAAATATCCTGCTGCCATTTTTTAACCACCTGATTAATTGTGCCCAATTGTTCCTTCCCAAGTTGCTTCCTCTAACCACCAAGCCACTGGGATCTCTCCTTCTCGTATCTGATCATTTTCTAAGCAGCATTTTTCCTCTCATTCATCAGGGAAATTCTCATACCATTGGAGCTCTAGAGTTCAGAAGCAAGACTTTGAACAGAACTTGGAAACCATTAAGTAACCAATGAAGTAACTAGATAATAGGTAGGTAGCAGTTTGTCCCATAACATCCTGGCAACCATACATAGTAGCAATTGTAGTTTCTGGATCATTTTCAGGGTAGAACATGTTTCACTAATCTAATCTTGTAATGATGAGGACATGAGTTACTATGACCACAGCTGGCAATTGAAGCATCCCAAAAGCATGAAACAATCACATATTGATTTTGTCTTAGGATCAAGAGAAACATAATTAATTTTCAAGACTTTTAATCAGTGATTTCTTAACATGGGCCACTGCAATTTTTCATCCCAAAGTTCTTGCAAATAACAAACATCTACCTTAGAAATGCTGCTTAATTGTTCATAAGCAAACATATAATTGGAATTCTTCAAGCTTATTTCAGAGCTAGTAACAGTTTAGAGTTTTAGATATTGCAAATGCATCTAGACCAAGCTATGAAATCAAAAGATATTTTAATTTAATGTAGTATATATCTGAACTTTTTTAAAAAAATGTTATTTCAAATTGTAATTATTCTAGAGCAGGGCTGCCAAACTCCTGGCCCATGGGCCAGATGCCTCATGCACTGGCCATGCCCACACCTAGTTTAGCAAAATAGAAAAAACTCTCTCTATGTCATGTGATGCCACTGTGACGATGTGAGTTTGACATCCCTGTTCTAGAGGGTATAATGAAAATAACAGTAAAAATTATAATTCTGTCTCAACATTTTCCAAATACTTCTGCATTCCTTAATGCTGAACAGTAAAGTGAATTCTCTCTCTCTCCGTCTCCCTCCCTCTCTCTCTCTCTCTCTCTCTCTCTCTCTCTCTCTCTCTCTCTCTCACACACACACACACACACACACACACAATACTAGGAAGCAGACTCTGCCAAGATATCATGTAATAGCTTTCTAATTGTCTCCTTAATGGTTTTTGGATTGGATCATTTGAATTCCATAGAGAAATAGAAGTTGGAATATAGGCCCACTGATTAACCTTAAAGTCAAGAATATTGTAACCTTTGTCATCATATTGGAGTCATAGTTTAGATAAAACAAATCCAGAGATTTGTCCTTCCTATAAAAACTTCCTCAATAATTTATCCATCTACTTAAAAGACTTTACAAATATTACTGTAGAAATCCCTATGACTACTGATATCAATCTTGAGCTCCTTTTCACATTTATCCTTTTCTATAAACTCAATGGGATTTTAACACATTTCTTTATCTCAAAATTAATTAAGAGTACAAAACCAGTGTCCCATTGGGTCATCATTTCAAAGATATTTCCTAAACAAAGAAACAAAATGGCCATGGGTGGGCAAAAAACAAATGGGAGTAGAAGTGACTTTCGATTATCTGCCAGCTTCTCCACTGAGTTTTCTTGTAGGAAGCTGGCAGGGAACATCAGAAATCCTTCCTTCCTACCTACCCTCCCTCCCTTCCCCAATTCATGCTCATTTTGTTTTTCTGTTTAGGTAAGGAAATATCTCTGAAAGGATGATCCAATGGGGCACTAATTATCTATTAGTCACTAAACCTATTACAAGATTTTATGTAATACAGAATAATATGGATGGTTTGTGTAATTGCCAGGATTTGAATCAATTTAAGGGAGACATAACTTTTTTGGACCAGCATCAAGACACACTTTGAAACCATTACTTGTTGTAGAAATGGCTAGTTTAAACTATTATGTAAAAGTAAGAAGTTGAGGTTCTACTGCACCAAAGGGAGTTGGAAATCAATTTGTTTTTGTTTTGTTTTTATTGAATTTGTATACCGCCCTACTCCCGAAGGACTCAGGGCGGTGAACAGCCATAAAAATAAAACATATAAATACAAAATTTAAAATAGAGATAAAACAAATTAAATAAATTTGGCTGAACCATATTTAAAACCCCAATAATTTAAAACCGAATTTAAAATTCCCATTTAAAAACGGAGAAGTTTAAGTCAGGCCGGCTTGCTGGAATAGAAACGTCTTAAGCATGCGACGGAAGGTGCGCAGATCCGGAATCCTCCGTATCTCGGGGGGGAGCTCGTTCCAGATAGTAGGTGCCCCCACAGAGAAGGCTCTCCCCCTGGGGGCCGCCAGTCGACATTGTTTGGCCGACGGCACCCGGAGGAGCCCCTCTCTATGGGAGCGTACTGGTCGGTGGGAGGCTATTGGTGGTAGCAGGCGGTCCCGTAGATAACCAGGTCCTAGGCCTTTTCTTTCTTTTTTCCTCTCCTTCTCCATGCTTTACCTCCAGGATTTAGCCTACCCCGACACATATGGGTGACATATAATAAAATTAGAACAACTCATGGGGTGTGTGCTGACTCCCTGTATAAATGGGGAAAGACACCTTCAGCACAATGTGATTGCGGGGCCCCTCGACAGACTATCCAGCATATAGTGAGGGAATGCCCTAACAGAAGGTATCCAGGAGATTCTAGGGACTTCCTCGGCAGCTACTGACTGGATCTCCAAACTCGACATTAAACTTTGAAATGTTATTTCTGCTTTCCTTTTAGGTTTTCTTACTGCTTTTTTATTGTTTTTATTGTTTTTAACCTGTAAAAATGAAGTGTTTTAATACTGTGTGTGACCAACCATACGCTAAATAAACAAATCTCCATGCTTTTTCCTTCCCCCTTCCCTGTTTCTCCTTGTTGCTTTTATATTTCTTTTGTATGTTATAGCATAAATTAATAAAATTGTTATAAACATCAAAAAGAGAGAGAGAGAGAGAAACCATTAATCTACCCTACTCTAGATCCTTGGTTCAGTTGTGGGGAATATTAGTTTTGGGGAACCTAAAGGGAAATATAGTAATCATTTTTCAAAATTAACAAAATCAATGTTACTCTGACTCGAGTCGAAGGTCCTCATTTTGGGAGTTTGGTTTTTGAATTTCATGACATGGCTAGTTTTATATTTGTTTATTTGTTTTTTTTTTCATTTTGTAAGCTGTGTTTCATCATTTCCTTGTCCTATTCTCCTTCTAGGAATAGGTCTATGTATTTGTTAGTATACTAGACAATGTATTCAGATAATTAAAGGTGGTGAGGGTTTAACAGAATCCAAATAAACTTATAGAAAATAATTGCTAGGAGTTTTGAGAACATGGCAAAAGTGGTCTGAAGTGGTCAGGTCAAAGGATTGTCGATTAAAAAAAGTATTGTGCTGATTTCTGTGAAAAGAACTCTTTAATAGAAAACAAAAAGCTGTAGGACCATTAAGAAGTTTTTCCCTTTTTCCCCAATTCATACTCTAGAACAGGGTGTCAAACTCACATTGTCACGGCGGCATCACATGACGTATTGGGACTTTGTTCCCCTTTGCTAAACTGGGCATGGGCATGGCCAGTGCATGACATATCAGACCTGCAGCCCAGGAGTTTGACAGCCCTGCTCTAGAATTATGAATCAGTCAAAATAGGTTCATATGATAGGCACAACTAAACCAAAAATCCAGCTGCAGAATGAACTGATTGGTCCCTACACAATCCTAAAGCTAAGTTTCAAAACAAAACGAAATTAAATATAAGAGGATAATTGTCTACTAATAAATAATTAGGGTCTCATTTAGATCATTTTGTTGCTGCATATCTCTGAATTCAATCAATGGGCTCTTCCTTATAGCAATATTTCCTCTAGTCCCTGAGCACCAGAAAAGCATGCTAGAATACTTTGCATGACTCTCATTCCAGGGCCCCTATTTTGTCTCAGTAACAGGTCCAGTAGAGACAGTGGTGCCATTCTTATTACTCTGAAGTGGGACATCTTCAGGAAAGGATGCAGTGGAATCCTCTTTCTTCATTTGTCCTTCCATCCCTTGCTTCTGGTCAGAAAGATATCTAACAATTATTCTTCTTAAGGTGAGCTGGGAAGAAGCAAGCCGCCTGCCAAAATCTGCTCTGGTTCTATACAATTATTTTGCTGGATGTGTTCAAAGGGACATTAGCAGACAGAGGGACTTCTTTTTGGACCACATTTTATGTGAAATAGTGTTATTTCAGAATAAACTATGGATGGTGCTACTACAAAAGAGATTCCAGATGTATCAGATGATATACATTTGCGCAAAACATACTAATCTGTCTTCATTTTTTATTCATAAATCCTCTATGCAACAGATGAATAGTTCTCTGTCTGGAAAGACAGAGGCAACTATTTAACTATTAGCTCTGTGATCCTATGGAAATTCATCAATCCTGGCCAGAAGCCTGCACTAGGATGTCAGGCAGGGAGATCATACCAGTAACCCAATATGAACGACACTGACAGTAGACTTACCTCCAGTGCAAATCCTCAGAAGAAGAGAGCTGGATTTTGAATTATCAATGCATCTAATTGACCACATACACATTGCAAAATACTGTCTAACATGATTACTATTAAGTTGTGACTTGCGGATCCTGTGAGGTTTTACCATGGAGAAGCATTCCAAGGATCAAGTCTCTATAGACACTTCCGGAAAGCTTTGCTTTGCTGATTTCTGCAAGGCATCTCCAGCTGCCCTACAACGGTTTGCTGCCTGAAATGGAGCAGTAAGTGCTCCTTCCTTCATACATCAAAATCCACAATACCTAAGGCTGATCGAGTTAATCTCTCTCTTGAGGCAGAAAATCCCACAAGCATCTCAGCCTGGCAGTAAACACACAATAATAATATATTAAATAACCCCAATTTGCTGGCCTTTCATGACTCCCTAAGTCATCCGCCTGAGGCAGCCATTCACTCTACTTAATGGAGAGCTAGCCTGATAAGTATCACCAGTAAAATGAGAGTTTGAAAGGAAGGTCAGAAGAAGAAGAGAGAATGGAAAGCTGCAGAATTGCACTATGTTGAGTTACTATAGAGTCTCAGGGCCATCAAGGCTAAGTGAGTTATTGGGGGGGGGGGGGGGACAGGACTCTTTATATTGAAATTTCAGTGTTAATTTTTGAAATATAACAAAATTCAAAGCAGATTGTACATGTGTTTTAGTCAATCCTATCTAATATAAAATAGCTGAGGTAAAAAAAGAAAGAAAGAAAGTGACTCGAGCATAATTAAGGATGATTTCAAGTCAACCTTTGCATCTACAAGTTCCTAGTCCACCTCACGTTCTCTTGAATTGATTTCATTATCTATAGTTTGAAAAGGAAAGCAGATTTTTATCATAGAACTGGGACAGACAAGAACTCGGGGGAGAGGCATCCCTTCATAGCTGGCCTTCTGCTGAACTGCTGGTGACCTCCCATTGCTAACTCTCAAAGGTCATGACCTGTTGGTTGCAAATGACTAATGCAGAGATTTGTAACTTGTTAATAACAAAATTGAGCAATCAGCATAATGAAATCCATTTTTTTTTCAATTAAAAAAGTTGACTGGGATTAAAAAAAAATAAGAGTCAAGGTGGGGAGGGGTGTGAGATGAGAAAAGGCAGTAGGGCCTATTTACTCTGCAGTTATGAGAATTTCTTGTGCCCAGTGACTTTTTGATACTGATTTCACGATGCATTTTTCTTTCTAATTTTTATACCTATGCATTTAAAATCTTATATTACAAGCACTATTAATACTTGCGAAATGATCAATATCAATCAAGCAATTTGCATTTTCTTCCAAGGTCCTAGTCTTAGGGTTTAATCATGAGCTCTCTGTATGGGTATCTAAGAAAATATTGTTCCTAACTGGAAGGAAAAATATGTTTAAAAGCGGACTCAAGTATCTATAAGCTATTGACAAGATATTCCCACTAAAGTGATAGTTACCGAGCCCTAAATATTTGTTAGTTCTTCATGCTTAATAAAAATTCACATTATAGTTGCACTTTGCTTCTCTTGATGACATTTTGTGATTAACTGTTTATAGATTTGTTTTTTTTGGTTTTATCTTTGAACTTTTTTTTAAAAAAATGTTTACTTTTGCAAAATATCCAGTTCCTCCTCATGGAGGGTAGCATGTGACTCCCCTCCTGCGTGAGCTGCACTGGCTCCCGGTGGTCTTCCGGGTGTGCTTCAAGGTTTTGGTTACCACCTTTAGAGTGCTCCATAGCTTAGGACCGGGGTATCTTCGAGACCGCCTTCTGCCACCAGTAGCCTCTCACCAACCAGTACGCTCCCATAGAGAGGGGCTTCTCAGGGTGCCGTCAGTCAAACAATGTCGACTGGTGGCCTCCAGGAGGAGAGCCTTCTCTGTGGGGGCACCTGCCATCTGGAACAAGCTCCCCCCAGAGATACGGAGGATCCCGAATCTGTGCACTTTCCGCCGTGCCCTCAAAACATTTTTATTCCAGCAGGCTAGCCTGGCCTAATCTCTCTTTTGAATTGCTTTTAAATTTGTCTTATAAATTGGGGTGTTTTAAATTTGTTTTGGGCCAAAGTATTTAATGTATTTTAAATGGTTTTTTAATGTTTGTACTATATGTATTTTATCTTTTGGCTGTTCACCGCCCTGAGTCCTTCGGGAGTAGGGCGGTATATAAATTTAATAAATAATAATAATAATAATAATAATAATAATAATAATAATAATAATAATAATAATAATAATAATAATATAAATCCATTTATTAGTTATAAGTAAAAATTATGAAAAACCATCTTAGTAGTTTATTTTCACTTACATTATAAATAAGTCAGGTTATGAATATAAAATCCAACAATAGTTTCCCAAGAAATAAGAATGTACTATGGTACCATTCAAGTCTACATCTTGTTCTAAATTCAGATTATTTTTTTTTTGATGTATTACTCCTGGAATAGTACTGAAAATGATTTTTTTCTTTCTCATTTTAAATTCATTATAACTTCCTTATAGGCTGCTTTATTTTAGAAAACAGAACAGGCATGAGAGCCAAATGGTTGAAAGAAACTGCCAGAAAATTTTGGCAGAACTGAAGAAATTATAATTTACTTCCATTAAAAATTAGTTTTAACTTTTCCTAGGTAACCATGCACAAAAACTTGCACTTCCATTTAATTGTCAGAAAATACAGGGTTGAGATTCTGTTATAATTATACCATTTTTCAAGTATTGTTCAATTAAGGTGTTTTCTCAAAAATTCCAGAAAGTGGAATCTCACTACAAATATTACTGGTCCTTGTTACAAATATCCATGGGTGGTATGAAAGACATTTCTTTTTGTTCTCTCTCATTCTCTTTATTAGAAACAAGCACAAGGTACTTGTATCCAAGATATAAATGAACCAGTTCAGCATTCAGATATGAATCTTAGATTCTGCTCTCAGAAATGGATAGAGAAAGAGGCTGCATATATCCTAGCCAGACTTAGTTTATGTCTCAAAAATTGACATTCCACTCTCAGTTAAACCCAGGTTCTTTGGCTACTACCTCACCCACAATTTTTAAATTAAAACATTGTGATCACAGCTACAAGGATTTCCTACTTGTATCATTGGCCCCTGCTTATGAGCTTACCCTACCCATGTGTGTCCTTGAAAAGGGGCTTTGGCAAAAGTCATGTATTTCCCATGAACCTTTAATCTTTTGGGAATCCCAAAGGTGCTTTTTCAGAAGGCAGCTGGACTTTCTTTGTTTTCCCTTGAAGATGTTTAGCTTCTCATCCAAGAAGTTTTAGAAGCTTTTTCAGTTCAGAACTGAAGAAGCTTCCTGAATGAGAACTGAAACAAGTTCAAGGAAAAACAAAGAAAGTCCAGTTGCCTTTTGAAAAAGCACCTTTGGGACAACTATGTCCTGGATGACTAAGACTTTCCATAGACAAAACTTTTGGGAACATTTGCTGGTCAAAAAGAGTGGCAGAAACAAAGACAATGACTGGGCACTAAACTCCATAAAGCTCTAGAGATCAGAGGTGGAATTCAGCCTGTTCGGACCAGTTCAGGCGAACCAGTTGCTCCAACCATCAGCTGGCCTCGCCCACCCACTCCCGCCCTATCCTGTCCTTTATTTCCTGCTTTCTAGCTCAACTCAATCACACAGCACAGCTGATTTCCCCCCCACACACACACACACACTGTTATACTTACCGTTGCTCACTTGGAAGGTAAGCAGCTAAGCTTCTAAATCTTCCATTTTCAGCACGAAGCGCATTCCACCACTGCTAGAGATCAAATCCCACCCATTCTGTAGATCTTAGGGCCATGGCATATTCCAAAATATTCTACTGCTTAAGACAGAGCAACAGATGATATCTCTATTTTCCTAAGTCAAAATGCACAATACCTGATCTTGGTACTTTAACTCACAGAGCCAGAGAAAAAATGTAATTTCCAAGCTCTAGAAATGCCATAATTAACAATCTGTTATCTTTTCATGAACTCCTAAATTGGCATTTGTCATATACTTTGGGTATGCAATATGAGTAGAAGATCATAGGGGGAAAAAAACTACTGTGCTAGGTAAGGTTGAGGAAAGAGAAAGAGAAAAGGAGAAGATGGATGGGATCAAAGTAACAGCTGGAATGTATTTTGAAGAAGTGTAGATTATGAATGGAAACAGTTGGAGATTGTGGGCAGTTTTCCATAAAAATACCAAGAATCAGGCCTGACTCCTAAATGGCTGTGTTTAGGCTATTGTATTTGAAGAACTGTAACTCAATAATAAAGCACATTTTGCATATGCAAGAAGATCTCAGATTCAGTTCCTCACGGATTCACATAAGCCTCTGAAGAGTTCAGTTTTGGAATGTTGCTTTTAATCAGTAAGTTCTGATTCCTTAATACAGGTAGTCCTTGACTTATAGCCATTTGTTTAGTAACTGTTTGAAGTCACAATGACAAATGAAAAAAAAAAAGCAAATTATGACTGGTTGTCATGCTTATGGCTGCTGCAGCATCCTCATATTCATGTGATCAAAATTAGGGCACTTGGCAATTAGCATGGTATTTACAATGTGTGCAGTGTCCTTGGGTCATGTAGTCACCATCTGCCACCTTCCTAGAGAGGTTCTGACAAACAAATGGAGCTGGGTTCACTTAACAACCACGTGGTTCACTTAACAGAGATCCACTTCATAAAAGGCGATAAAAGGCGGTAAAATCAGATGCAACTCATTTAACAATTGCCTTTGTTTAGCAATGGAAATTCTGGTCACAACTGTAGTTGTAGATTAAGGTCAACCTGTAACACAATTTACACCTATTGCTTCCAGACAAAGATTTTATTGTGCAATTGCTCTAATTTACTGAGCAGGATTTATTAACCATTTTTCCATTCCCAGGAAAAAAATCATTAAAGAGATAAAGATAGCATTTATACTGACTTTCCACCAATAACATTAGTAGCCTTTCATCTGAAGGTACCCATAGCACTAATAACATAGATTATTGCTCTTTTTCTTTTCCGTTCAACATACATTGCTAATTTTAAGTGTTTTGTAGCATTTACTGAATTCCTATTTTCTGAAATAAGATTACAAGTCTATTATATAGAAGCGTATTTCTACAATTGAGATTGCATAAAAATTGATTAATGAAACACATGTTAAGTTGTTACAATACATTCGCAGTATTGTATAATACATTCCCAACATACATTCGCAGGTAAGCATTCTTTACGTCTGCTGATTGTAACATTCAATGTAATATTTCTGTAATTTATGAACTGAGGAAATCATTCTTAATATTTTCAGTAACATATGAAGCTGAATAAAGGCAAAATCATTTGAATCCCATCTCCCAACATCTGATCTGTCACTGTACAATAAAGATCTTAAAATCAGTTTGCAAAAATTGGTCTGTAGAACATTGGTTCTTAATGCACGCCTAGAGACCAAGCCACGGTTAATCTGTTTCCATTAAGCATTATTAACTAGAAGTTTGATGTGTCTTGGGATGTGTGCATACAGACATCCATGCTCTAATTGCATTAGAGAATGAATGGAACAAACGCCTTTCAACAAAGAAAGATGAGCACATTTGGACATGCATATATGCGCACATTTGAACAAACTCATTTGACAGTTTGGATCCAAACGGAAAACTGCCCATCATACTTCCTCGGTTTCATTCTTTGCTCTCTTTCCTCCACCCCTTTAACCTTTCACCTTTATAAACAGCTTACCCTCCATGAAGATACAATTAAGGCTGAACTCTCCATGGGCCCAAAAGGGGTTGGGTAAGAAATGGAGGCAGAAGGTTTTGCCCTAGTGTCATTAGTATAAATTGTCTTTATGAGATTTATATTTTACAGCAAGTATGTCAATTAGTCTGTGAAATTTAATAACCCAATTGAGTGTCCCTTGCTTAAAGCTAAATTGAAATCAGTTGTCTGTTTCTCCTTTGTGGAGGAGTTGTGGCTAGAGAAGCTCAGACAGGAATGGATGTCCTGTTGATTAAAACCATAATGATCCTGGCAGTTGGGTTCTTATAAATGATTTATGTAACTTTAGTTTATGCTAATGAATGTTCATGGTTTTTCTCCTTTAATAGGGGTCAAGTAGAATCCTATGATTTTTGATATTGATGGTGGCCAGCTAAGAACAGATGGAGACTTGGCCATAGCATTAATGGGTCACATTTATGGGATTATTTTACACTATGTTTCATAGGTGAAGATTTCAGTCTTCCTATTGGATTCAGTAGTCTTCCACTGGGTTCAATCACTACTTGTTTGTTAATCAGTGCAATGTTCTCATTCCTACCTACCTACAGAATGAGTCAACTATCAGACACTAGAACATCTATGGTGGCTTCCAGATGGACAATACTTAACAGGAGAGGGTCGGTCCTCTCGCCTCTCCTGTTCAACATTTATGTGAAGCCGCTGGGTGAGATCATCCGTGGTTTCGGGGTGAAGTGTCATCTGTACGCTGACGATACTCAGCTGTACATCTCCACCCCAGACCACCCCAACGATGCCCTTGATGTGATGTCCCGCTGCCTGGAGGCCGTGCGGGCCTGGATGGGGAGGAACAGGCTCAGACTCAACCCCTCCAAGACCGAGTGGCTGTGGCTTCCGGCGCCCCGATATAGTCAGCAGGTGCCATCGCTGACTATTGGGGGTGAATCTTTGCCCCCCACAGAGAGGGCTCGCAATCTGGGTGTCCTCCTGGATGCACGGCTGTCTTTAGAAGAGCACATGACGGCCGTGGCCAGGGGGGCCTTTTATCAGGTTCGCCTGATCCGCCAGTTGCAGCCCTTTCTGGATCGGGACGCCTTGCGCACGGTCACTCACGCCCTTGTCACCTCCCGGTTGGACTATTGTAATGCTCTCCACATGGGGCTCCCCTTGAAGAGCACTCGGAGGCTCCAACTGGTCCAGAATGCGGCCGCGCGGGTGGTTATGGGTGCAACCCGTTGCGCCCACGTGACACCCCTCCTGCGCGAGCTGCACTGGCTCCCAGTGGTCTTCCGGGTGCGATTCAAGGTGTTGGTTACCACCTTTAAAGCGCTCCATGGCATAGGACCCGGGTACCTTTGAGACCGACTTCTGCCACCAATAGCCTCCCACCGACCAGTCCGCTCCCACAGAGAGGGCCTCCTCCGGGTGCCATCAGCCAAGTTATGTCGGCTGGCGACACCCAGGGGGAGGGCCTTCTCTGTGGGAGCCCCAGCCCTGTGGAATGAACTGCCCCCCGAAATACGAAAGATTTCCGACCTCCGGGTGTTTCGCTGCGCTCTGAAGACCCTGTTGTTCCGCCAGGCAGGGCTATTAACATAACGTTTTAAATTGGGGTATTTTAAATTTCTGGGATTTTAATTGGAGCCTAATTATTTAATGATTTTAAATTTTAAATTGTTGTCGTGTTTTTTGTGTTTTTAAATAGGCTGTACACCGCCCTGAGTCCTTCGGGAGAAGGGCGGTATAGAAATAAAATTATTATTATTATTATTATTATTATTATTATTATTATTATTATTATTATTATTATTATTATTATTATTATTATTATTATTATTATTATTATTACTACCAGTTAAATGGCACTCTGTGCCATGATGGCATCTTTCCCTTTATTACAGATCTTTTCCAATAAGAAAAAAGATGGAAAGAATGAAAAAAACCAGAAGACACTGGGACCATCAGTAAATAAGGGAGTTTAGGTATATGATAAAAGTCTTTTCTGAAAGCCCCTTTCAGCAGGGAGAGGTGGAGAAGTCAGAATTTTCTTAGAGCAGTGGAAGAAGAACCAAAGCAATTGTCCCAAATATCCATGAAAAGAGCCCATCTAAACCCAAATGATCCAAACAGTTAAATATGTTTCATTCCAGACAATGAAACTAATTAGTTAAAATGCAATTTATTGAGTTATTTGGGTTTCCCACTTTGCAGGAGGAGAGCCATGTTAGTTCCTGGTTAGTACCAGGAAACTGGTAGCACCTTTTCCAAATAACAAACTTTATTAAAAGACATAAGCTTTCATGAACTCCAGCTCATTTCATCAGACTCCTGATTCTTTGGATTCCCCACATATAGTACTGCTTTGATCTCATGATGGAAGTGGAAAGAAAATCCTAACAGTCGATGCTGCTGTATCCCTCAGTTTAAGTGCCTGGGGAAAAGGCAGATATTTAACATTAGAAAAGTAAGTTTCAATAGACTAGGAATTCATCTGAGTAGATTTCATTCTGACATCCCATAAGAAGCATCCAAGCAGATGCATAAGGAAGCACAAATTTAATTTAAGCACAAAGAAAAATTCAGAAGAATACTTCTCCCTCTTAAAAACAAGATACACAACTATAATTTGCTTTGTTTTTTGACTGGTAAAAACACATTTTCAGAAGCATCCTGCAGCTACTGTTGCCTGCATTTTGCACTTTGCTCAATCCATGTAGCACAATGGGGCTTTGCAATTGCTTCTGCGGACATTCTCAGGTTGAGAAGTGTTTATATTAAGTAATCAGTAACTTTGGCTATCTGAAAGGTGTTCAGTGTGCATGTTAGAACTTTAATGAGGTTAGACATAATTGGTTTTGGCTTTTAATGGGATGGTGGAAATCAGCATTGCTTTCATTAGCATGTTGCATTTTAAAAAACCATCAAGTTACCACCTTCGAGGAACAAATGGCATACCTCCCCGCCCAAAAAATCAATTCTGGGAAGTTCTCTGCATCAGAATTGCATGATTTTAGTTCCTGAAAGTTTACAACCTAGAACCCATATTGGTATTATATAGTTCCTTTCTTTGCCTTGTTTGCAAATGAACTCATATTAAGTAGCTCTGGTAGTTTAGTAGTTAGACATTAGCTCAGAAAAGACAGTTCCAGAGGAGTGTTAGCTTTGTGTAACTCAACCATGAGCTTCCTAATGCGACCAAGTCTTCGCATGTTCAGGAATAAAAATCAAAAGGGCAATGTAACTCCTATCAAGGATTTTATTTAATTTTAAAAAGATTGCAATTTATCACACATAGCTGGAAGCACTTCCAGTGTATAATTTATGTCTTAGCTTTGATCAAATATGCATTGGATTGTGTATTATGACTATACACAAGGGTAAATATACTGCTCAAAAAAATATAGGGAACACAAGCAGAAGACATCCGAGATCTGAATGAATGAAATAGCCTTATTAAATACTTTGTTCTTTACATACAGTAGTTTATACACTGCTCAAACAACTGAAGGGAACACAAAACTACTGTATGTAATGAACAAAGTATTTAATAAGGCTATTTCATTCATTCAGATCTCGGATGTCTTCTGCTTGTGTTCCCTTTATTTTTTTGAGCAGTGTATATTCCATGGGGAATACCCTGAATTCTTCTAGGTAGATGGGTAGCTATTGGCTAAATAAATAAGTAATTTCCAAATAAACATACTTGTGATTGTTTAATTTAATTTAATTTAATTTCCAATTTATATACCGCCCTTCTCCCTGAGGACTCAGGGCGGTGTACAGCCAAGATAAAAAACATAGAATACAAATATTAAAAAACATTTAAAAATATATATAAATTTTGGCCCGAAAGTTAAGAAATCACAGACTGATTAAAAGAATTTAAAAATTTCTTCTTAAGCCAACCCAGCTTGCTGGAAAAGATGGGTTTTAAGGGAACAACGGAAGGCATTGAGGTCATGGATTCTCCTTATCTCCGGGGGCAACTGATTCCAGAGGGTGGGAGCCTCCACCGAGAAGGCCCTCCCCCTGGGGGTCACCAGCCTACATTGTTTGGCTGATGGCACCCTGAGGAGGCCCTCTCTGTGGGAGCGCACAGGTTGATGGGAGGTCGTCGGTAGCAGCAGGCGGTCTTGCAGATAGCTAGGCCCTATGCCATGATTGTGAAGGAAGGCAAATATGTGTGTTCCAAGATAATGTTGCAAGACTGAATCTGAAATCACAATAGAGCAGTAAAGCACGATAGAGCACAATGGAGCAGTCACAAGCAGTCACAAGTATCAAATCTGGGTCAGTCAATGAGACCAGAGTTTCACTCTTCTGAGCTTTCGGACTCATGCTGGAGAAGTTCCCTGAAGATGGGCTCCAGAATGAAAGCTTGGAAGAGTGGGAACTCTGGTCCCATTGACTGACCCAGATTTGATACTTGTGACTGCTCTATAAATGAATAAAATGCTTAAGAGAAAATGTGGTCATACTATACTAAGCCAATATGAGATTCTCATTATTCATAATATCAAACTAAATGTGTAGAGAGTCTTCCCTTCTGCTGTTGTTGTTCCTTGTTTGTTGAACAAGGAAATGGAAATAATTTCTCCTTGTCATATTTGCATACTTCTAGATATGTTGTGTTATCTATTTGGCAATGTATTATTGTAACTTCTTCTTCACCTACCACCATTGTTAACTGAAAAAGTGACTATTATAATGCCACTGTAAGCAGTAAAAAACCAGTTAGTTTCTGAGAAGTGAATTCTAGGTTAAACAAGCAGTAATAACAATGGATTCATACAACAATTCATACAAAATGGATATTTATCAAATTTAGAATATAAATGATTTTTTCCCCAAAAAAATGAACTGTTGAAAATACATTCCCAAATGGTAATTTTAAGCAGTATGAAGAATGGTAACACTTTATCATTTGTTTCCACATATTCAGAAATTGTTAGGCACCTTGGCAGGAATGAAGCTGAAGTAGAGAAAGGACTAAAGATATGTTGACTCGGAACCTATTGGATTGTATTTAGATTGGATTCTATTTAGTAGCATTCAGATTAAATCAGCACTTATAGGTAAAATCAATATAGGAGCTAGGAGATGAAGAAAGACCAGAAGAGATGGAAAAGTAGTCTTATACAAAGATGAAAAAAAGGAACTTGAATTAAATAAGGAGATAGGAAGGTGACATAAGCCATATAGATGCAGTGAAAGCCTAATCCAGTTGAAGAGGGAGATGAGAAAGTAAATAATAGCCTGCCTGAGATGACATGGATAGCTGCTTGGAAAGATAAAGAGGCAAGAGAGAAAAAAAATAGAAAAAGATAGGAAGCTGAAGGTGGCTGTTATTTTCAGGAGTGGGAGGGAGTGGATGAGATTTTGAAACAAGTGCAGGTAAGCCCTGGATTCCTATGGAGAACATTTTGAAAAGAAAGCTCTAGATTGTTCTTGAACCCTTCTAAAATGATAGCAAAATAAGAGTGTAAGTGGTAAAAGCATTAAGGAGTAAATGTGTCTCACTCATCATTATTATTTTCCTTAGAGGCCTGATTTGGGAAGAGGATTTTTCCCCCCCTAAAACAAAGGAAGCGGGATTATTTTCCTCACAGAGACTTTGAATGCAAAAAGATGCAGTAAATAAAAAGTTATCATACATACTTTTTTTGAATAAGGGGCTTAAACCAGGACTGAAAGAGTAACAACATTTATTGTAGGCTTTATTGCTTCCTATGCCATTTTTTTAAATGACAGTTAAAGGGGTATATTATGAAACTTAATTAAATTGGAATCTAAGGACAGTACCAGCTTTGATCAAACAAGAGGTGACATGTCACTGAACAGATGGTAGGAATCACTCCTTTTGTCCCTGATAATACAGAAAACCTAATTTTATATTTTCACCTCATTTTGTCTTTTTGGAATGCGCTTGAAGCAGCCTATTGTGCAAAACAGACACTGCATTTTTGCACTGGAGAAATAGCCACATGGCAGCAAAATCTGCTCATTTGACCACATGAATGTCAACTTCATGTCAGGGTTAACTGCTGGTGGGAAGGATCTCTGGGCAACGGGTTCTCCAGTGGGACTTCTCCATTGTCAGGGGATCTTGATAACCTTATGCAACAATAGAAGCTGATAGTGGTCCTGGAAGTGACAGATGGTTTGGACCTCCTCCTAACCCAAACATTTATATTTGATAAAGCTTTCTAAGAACAATCTGCTATGTGCTCAAATAAGAGGCGGGACCAGTCAGAGAATAGCAGGGGTTATTTATTTATTTATTTATTTATTTATTTATTTATTTATTTATTTATTTATTTATTTATTGGTTCGATTTATATGCCGCCCTTCTCCGGAGACTCAGGGCAGCTTACAATGCGTTAAGCAATAGCCTTCGTACTTTTTGTATATACCTGCTTAGTAGGGCTTTCGGCCCCCCCAAGCAGTGTTCTTTTTTATACAAAGTCAGCTTATTGCCCCCACAATCTAGGTCCTCATTTTACCTACCTCAAAAGGATGGAAGGCTGAGTCAACCTTGAGCCTGGTGAGATTTGAACTTGCAGTAATCGCAGGCAGCTGGTGTTACTTAACAGCACTTTATTTTTTATTGAAAAAGTTTTTCAGATACAAATTTCCCCCCCCCCTTTTTTTTCCCCTCCTCTTCCCTAACCCCCTCCCCCTCCCCTCCCCCTGTGGCTTCTCCAAAATAAAACCCAAGTTAATAACAGATTATATAATACTTTACCATCCTTTTATTCCACCCCCATATACTGACCCTTTCTTTCTAACAATATTATTATATCCCTCTTATACTATACATTTCAAAGCAACATTCAACTGTAAAATTATATAATAAATCCTTCTAATAATATCATTATGTCCCCCCTTATACTATACATTTCAAAGCAACATTCAAAGCAACATTCAGCTATAAGACTATATAATAAATCCTAATTTAGCAATTTCAGCTCATAATCTATCCATTTCCTCCTCCCCCATACATATATGTCTTAATTCAAATCTTTTACGTATATTGATATAACATAACATCCCTTTTCCTAAGCTAAACAATCAGTAAGCTAGCCTATCTCGACCCACTTTCCTACAGGTCTACATACATAGTATTTTCAATATCTTTATTCTTCTGCCCATTCCACTAAAAAATATTATTTACATATATATATATAATCCTCAATTAGCTTTAAATTTGTAATCCATATGATATCTTCTGTAATGTCTCTCAACTGGATTGTGAATTCCATTACCCATGTTAGGGTAACATCACTTCCTAATTCCAACAGTATATTCGGTATCTTCAATTACCATTTGCCCCCATCAATAATAAATGTTTTCATATATAAAAAACCACCCGAGTGACTTTATATTTATATTCCATATAGTGTCTTCTATAATGTCTTCCATCAAGATTATTAATTCCAACCACCGTGTTAGGGTAATAGCCAGATCTTCTGCATGCCCCAATCCCTTAGTTCTCTTGCCTTATAGCTCAGCATAAATGTAATCCATTTGTCAAAGAATCCAAAATAGAAAATTCCAATCCACTCAATTTAAGGCCATCTTCCACATCCCAGGAGTACAGCACTGCAGAGATCTGTCACTCTCCTCAAGATAATATAAACCAATACTTTGCCTCAATTATATTTCTATATATTCAATCAGCTCTTAAGTAACTGGCATTACACTGTTGTTTGGTCTAAAAAAATTTATTTTTGTAGGACCTGCTTCTTCTTTTCTTAACTTTTTGTGTAGATCTCCATTCTGGTTTCCTTTCTATGAGTTGTATATCAACTGTTTGGTTTCCATGCTGGTCTATGGCTTGATAAGTCATCACATTAGAATCCAAAGCCGCCTCTCTTGTAGTTATAGGTAATCCAACTGTAGCCTCTGAAGGAGAATCCAGAAGCAGCTCGTCCACAAAAGCCTCTGTAGCTTGTTGTTTTTCCGTTACCTCCACCTCCATCTGCTTAGCCTGAATTTCAATCTCTTGTTGATTTTGCTTTTCTTTATTCCCCTTGTGTATTATACGTGGAGATGTTAGACCCATTTTAAAAACCTTATAGTAAAATTCTTCTGCTTTTTCAACAGTATTTAATTGATATCTTTCTCCTTGATATCTCAATATTATACCAACTGGAACATCCCACCTGAATGGGATGTTTTGTTTCTTTAGTTCAGTCACCAAAAATCCAAAATCCTTTCTATCTTTTAACATCTTGGGCGTTAGCTCTTTAAATATCCAGATCTTCCTTCCATGCATTTCAAGAGTGGAGTTGAAAGACTTTTGCACAATATCATTTCTTATTTCTTTATCAGTAAAGTAAATCACCACATCTCTAGGCAGCTGCCTTTGCTTTGCCACCCAAGAATTAACTCTGTAGGCCTTATCAATCTTGCAGGATACCTCTTCAGGGCTAACCTTTAAAATCCCAGCCAGAACTTCAGCAGACATCTTTCTCAAATCTTGTCTTTTATCTTCCTGTATTCCCCTAATTCTAACTGCAAATTCCATGAATCTGAATTGCATTATTGTGGCTTCATTTTCAATCCTTTGTTTTATATTACCTACATTGTCAGTCTTATAGTCAACTTCCTTTATTTTTTTAAACTCTACTTCTGGGCTTTTTTCTTGAATCCTTATTAAATCATTTTCAATTCCTTGTATTTTATTATCCAAATTATAAATCTTATCATCAACTTCCTTCATTTTAGAGTCTATTTTTGAGTTTATAACTTCATCCATCTTCATAATTAATTCTAAGAAACTTTTCATATGTTGCTTCAGAATATCATACTTTTGTTGAACCAACTCTTTAATTTCCTGTCTAAAATTTTCAAGATTCAGATTCACAGTCTTATCATGTCTTGCCATCTCCTCCAGTAAAAATTTATTTAGGTCTGTGAAGCCATTCTTCTGCATCTGCAGGCTCTCAACTTGTTCATGTGATTTATAAATGGGAGAAACCCCCCCTCCATAGCTTGGTTATCTGGCTTTGTCAGTTTTAGCGCCATCCTGCCACACAACAGATTTTTTTTTCCCTTTTTCCTTTTAAAGAAAAAGACTTCTCTCCAGACAATATCAATAACAAGTCTCTAAGAAGGAAGAAGCATGAAATAAGAATTTTTTCTCTTCACTTCTAACCAGCACTTTTGTTAGATACTTTGTAATTCTAGCCAGCGCTATTATTTCTGCTACTTTGTAGCTTGTTAAGCTATTCAGACGGAAGGACTTTCGCTTTCAGCTTTCTTCTTCTCAAGCCTCAGCAGTCGCCATTTTAAACTTTTTTTTCCTTCACTTTTAAAATCGCTTATAAAATTGTTAAAAATACTTGCAATTTAGGGTCCAAAGTCCAGATCTCATCCTCTTGGTTTGAACAATCTGTTAATTTTCATTAGAAGGCTTGGTCCTGTCGCCTGGCTCTGCAAGGAGCAGAGTTCTCCCGAAGCCCGGAGCAGCGGCGAGGAAAATAGGGAGCCTCATCCTGCTTCATCCCCAAGAGTAAAACAAAAACTCTGGGGACCTCGCAGAGGGCTCTACCTGCCCTCGCCAGCTCTGTCTCACATTTCCTTAAGGAAATGGAGTTTTTCGAGCCGCCTTTCAGCTGTGAAGGCGGCTCTTTACGGGCGACGGGGCTGGCGGTCCCAGGAGACCATCTGACAGCGACAGAAGTCAAACCGGAAGCCACTTAACAGCACTTTAGTCTGCTGTACCACCAAGGCTCATTCTGATGGAATGAGAATATTATGATGGAATATTCTCTTGAAAGAAACATTTGATGGAGATGGGCAGTTAAGAAATATGAAATATAAATAAACAAACAAACATTGAATCCAGAGTCACTTTAGATAGTGAGATGGAAGGCATATAAATTTAATGGATAGATAGATGATAGATGATATATGCATGATAGAAAGATAGATAGGTAGGTAGGTAGGTAGATAGGTAGTTAGATAGATAGATAAATAGATAGATAGATGAATCACACACAGACATATAGATTAATGAAATCTACAAAAATAGTAAAAGCCATTTGCTAACAGGTGCCTACACTGTACCTAAAATAAGGAAGATCTCTTTCTGCCATTAAGTGTTGGATACCAGTTGATGATTGTAAGAGATATGAAATTAAATCAGGGATCAGAAAGTTGTACGGAATACTTATGTTGTTCCTCCTAAATATCCTGCTTAATATAAGGAAAGGGGCATTTCCTATAGGAATGTTCACCTATGTATGGGCTAATGAAAATTCTACGCTTTGTTTCTTTTCTCTATCTTATCAATAGTATGTTCATGGTTGCCTGACCTGCCATTTATTGTAGGAGTAACCCACTTGGCACTAACACTTGAATTTCACTTAACATTCTTCATGCTATCAATGACAAAATCAATATTACCAAAGCTATAATGAAGTCTTGTTATGGATTCTTTCACCTCCTGCCTCCTTCTCCTCTATAAAATTACCACCCCTTCCTAATATGCCATTATCCTTCTAAAGGCTTACAGAATCCTCCTCTGTTTGATTCCTGACAGTTATCATTTTTCTCCCAAATCTTGACTATGAGTCACAATACTGGCCTTGATGAACTCTTCTGGCACAGTTAGACCATCAGTTTGCAGAAGAATGTTTGAGGTGTATCTTTTTACTATCAATAAAGAGATATCCATCATCCTGGTCAACATGGTCATTATTGCTCCAGAATACTCCTAGCCTTAATTTCAAATCCATTAAAAAAAAATACTAGTTAAAGGGGGAAATGAACAGTTTCATTATGGCAAATTACATTTTAAGGTATTATTCTCTATTACATCAATGCTATATTTTGAAGCAAGACATTCTATATAATCTTCCTGCTCTGAGAAAATAAAAGACTCACTCATCACAACTTGGAAGCAGGTAGAAGTTCCCAAATAGAATTGTCATGAATTAAGTCTGAAGAAGCACAACATGAGGAAAACAATCAAGTAACCTAGTTTGTGAGGAAGAGGGACCTCAAAGAATGGGAAAGCAAAGATCTTTATAAAAGTTGAGGAATACAAGCTGGGCTTAATTCTATTGTTAGGCAAAACTGGCCTTTCTAAAGGGCAGGAGAGCTGGGACCCTCAGGAGACAGAATGTTGAACCGATGGAGGAAGGAAACCTCTGGTTGCAATTGAACTGTACTGTGAACTGGTGAGGCTTCTATTCTTTGGTTTAGATGGGATTGTAGTGGGGATTTGTCTGAGGTAGGGAGGGTTAATTTGGGTCTGGTAGGGATATATTACTGCAAAAAAGATTCTATTTGATAGGATTAGGCAAAAGAGAAGCTGGGTTTGAGCTTGGTCATGTCTAAAACTTTTAAAAAAAAGAATGATGGAACTTAGGAACAGGGTGAAATTCACTTACTTTCCCTACCGGTTCACAAATGTGCGTGTGCCATCGTCCACACATGTGCAAAGCCTTCTGCACATATGCAGAAGCTTAAAATTCTCACAAAAAAGCAATGTCATAACGTCCGCGTGGGTGGGCGGAGCCTCCCGCAGCTGCCGCTACCGGTTCGCCCGAACCTGATAGAACTGACTGAATTTCACCCCTGCTTAGGAATATTAGGAATAAACCATTGCATTTAGCCTTGTGAGTGAGGATGACCATTAAAAGCAAAGCAGGGGCTTTAAGGCTGCCCCTTGCTCCTTCCCTAGTGGGTCATTAGTGTCAAGAATGGAGTAAATGCAATGTGAATCATCTCACATAGTGGAAAATGGATAAAGGTCCAATGCCATGTATGTACCATGACAAATAGAATTTAAGAACATCTGCGGGTTTAAATCTCAAACACCAAGGGAGGCATTAACTCTGTGCTAAAGCCACAGTGGGTCAGCTCCTACCTTCTCAAACCAATTCCAAATAAACTTCTGAAGCTATACAGTTCTCTCTTACTTAGCTGGATTCTAATGGTTGATGCAGTGGGATGATTTATGCTATCGTATAGCACTTTATAATTAAATAAGTATTTATCTTGTTGGCTTTATTGGCTCCTAAGTTTATTGCCTGCTGAGAACCACAGGAAAGGCATTGTTTAGAAATCAAATAAAACAAACTACATAATGAAGTTTTTAAAAAGAGGATTTATTCCTCCCATTCCTTTGCAAATAGGCATAAAGGAAATACTTAGAGAAGAAGTTACACCCTATTCCATTTCAACAGTTTGAATCGGGAAACAATCATTATTTCAAATTTTTGTATAAGTTCATCTCTGAGTATAGATAAAATTACCTGAATATGTTTTGATACCTTTAACAAGTCTGCAGTCTGAATAGGTGTTTCTATTTATTTACCTTTGGGGTGGCCTATCAGAAACTTCATGGAAGTGTGAGGTCAATAGTTTTGTATTAGTCATCAAAGGAGGCTAACATTTTTCATCGTTCTATTCAGTTCTGGAAAAAAATATTACTGTTGCTTTAAGCAAGCAACTCATTGAAGACCTGTATACTGCATGAGTCAAAAAGAGGGCTGTGAAAATATTTACAGACCCCTCGCATCCTGGACATAAACTGTTTCAACTCCCACCCTCAAAGCGATGCTATAGAGCAGTGGTCCCCAACCTTTTTATCGCCGCGGCCCGCTGAGCGCGCGCAGGGGTGGGGCCGCGGCCCGCTGAGCGCGCGCAGGGGTGGGGCCGCGGCCCGCTGAGCGCACGCAGGGGTGGGGCCGCGGCCCGCTGAGCGCGCGCAGGGGTGGGGCCACGGCCCAGGAGCCTTTGCGCAGGCCCATTGCGCACGGCCCAGGAGCCTGAGCCTTTGCGCAGGCCCATTGCGCACGGCCCAGGAGCCTTTGTGCTGAAGCGTTCCTGTCCCCCGGCCGCTGCGCGGCCCGGTGCCAGGTACTTCACGGCCCGGCACCGGTCCGCGGACCGGGGGTTGGGGACCACTGCTATAGAGCACTACACACCAGAACAACTAGACACAAGAACAGTTTTTTCCTGAATGCCATCACTCTGCTAAACAAATAATTCCCTCAACACTGTCAAACTATTTACTACGTCCTCACTACTATTAATCTCATTGTTCCCACCATCTATCTCCTTCCTCTTATGACTGTATGACTGTAACCTTGTTGCTGGTATCCTTAAGATTTATATTGACTGTTTCCCTATGACTATCATTAAGTGTTGTACCTTATGATTCTTGATGAATGTATCGTTTCTTTTATGTACTCCGAGAGTGTATGCACCAAGACAGATTCCTTGTGTGTCCAATCACACTTGGCCAATAAAGAATTCTATTCTATTCTATTCTATTCTATTCTATTCTATTCTATTCTATTCTATTCTATTCTATTCTATTCTATGAAAGTGACTCTTAAAGCAGTGGTAGCTTTTTTCACCAAGTGTAGAAAAGTGAAAAAAAAAAACCAAAACCCAAAGGCTAGCTTCTTTAATGACTAGCCCCTATATGCTGTGAAACAATTTGGTGAGTTTTTCCAATCATTTTTCAAAGACGCAGAATCCTATTAAATATTCCTGTTTCTACCCCCAATTATCTTTTAGACCACATGCAATCAGTGTAGAAAGTAATAATATAATAAGTGCTCCTAAAGTATTTGGCATGCATATGCTCATCTATTCATTATGATTTAATAATTAACATAGCTAAATTTCCCCCCTCCAGCATTGTTACATCCCTTGCGGGAATGAGAAATGGTGCATGATATAACAAAGTACAATATGTTTTAAAGTAACATACAATTAAGTTTAATTCATTTAATGAAACTCAATTAAAGTCATTTCTCAATAAACATGTTAAGACTGAATCTACACATTTATTAGATTTTGCAGTACCTTTTCTGGAAATCAGCAGACGGAAACCAAAAGGATAGCAGCAAAATGTACTTGATTGATCTTACAACACCAAACAAAAATGAATTGTTAAAGTAAGTTGGGCTTTTTCTCAAAAAATCTGTCTACCCTCTTTTTCTTTGTTTAACTTGATATGGACATTTAGCAGGCCCTGTCTGTTTTAGGAATCCCATAAAATTTTATTGCCAGTTTTTTTATTATTTTGTAGTCAACACCTTCCTGGCTCTCCATTACCCTAATATTATGACCTCCAAGGAACTAGAGGAAACCTAACAGGCACAGCATAACTCAGATTCTTTTTTCTTTCTTTCTTTCTTTTTTTTAGAAATTCTAATTAAATTTAAAAGTTATGTAGCTGATTATTAGGGAATTGGGGTCTCTGTAGGCTGATGGTGAAAGCTGCAGGGAAAGAGATTGTGAGCTGTTGGCTGGCTTTTCCACATGTATTTGAGTTTTTATCCACAGAGAAGTCACAGACTTCTAACCATGAGATCTGGCTTTCTCTTTAAGTGAAACAGACCAGAGAAACTGACATACAAATAGTCATTCCAGTCTCTATCCAGAGATAAATCAGAGATCTGCTTTTCCTCAGAGTGTGCAGGAGGAATGGCTGCTTATTAAGCAGCTGCCTAAAAGGAAATTTACTGGACAATTAAAAGGGCTGACTTTCAAGTGATGCTCTCTGAAATGGACTCTGAAATTATTGGGTGTGAAATGCAAATAAATTTAACAGTTTTATTGCCATTTATATGATGTCCAGCCATTCCCAGTTAAGACTAGGTTGTTGATTTTCTCTTCTCTCCTTTGAAGACACGGTGATCTGCATTCCATGGACTTCAATGATCAAAAATGTATTCATTTGTTGTATTCAAGTTGTTCCAAGGTCAAACAAGGCCAAATTAGTTATGTTCATATTGAAATGGGGAGGGCACAAAAGGAAAATAATTATCCAAACTTTTATAGTCACTTTAGATGTTGGCCTTGCATCTGCTTCTTCTTTAATGGAAACAAAAGGAATAGCACTGCTCAATGGGTTGGAGAAATTCAAAATTTATTTCTTCTTTGCTTATTTATCATGTTTACTGTCAAACTAGCCTACAGCTGTTCACAATATAAGCTAGCCAATACCTTTAGTAACTGGACTAGTTCACTAGTTCACCTTTGACACTTTATGATGCCTATAGCATCCTTCAGTGGAAGTAGGAGAAGTGTCACCTTCAGATTGACCCATCACAGATCAAGAAACATACTACCCACAATATCTCCAATATAGTTTCTCCAAGCAGCCCAGTTTCCATATTAGCTGGTTAATGTTGCATATCAATCCAACTTTGCTGAATAAGTTAAATGGCTTTCTTCGTATCTTTATATTGAACCATAAATCATAGTTTATAAACCAGAATGACTATGTTCATATACCACATTAAACCAAAACTAAGCAAACCACTTTATAATTTAACACAGAATGGGAGTCCAGTTTTTCAAAGATGATCTAAACCATATTCAAGCATACTGTCTATTGCTAATGTCTATTAGGGTCTTTCTAATGAGCCAGCATCAGATTTAAGCAAATTGTAGATCTTGGCTGAATTAATATATTATGTTAAACTACAAAGCATGGCTTATAAATTGCAGTGGGTGAATTCACACAACATGCTAAGCCAAACCAATAAATCACATTATGGCATAGTGTGATATATGAATCAGGCCCTAAAGCTGATAGTTTACAAAATACATCACTCCAAGCTCTGCTTGGGATAATTGCTGTTCCCTGAAGCAACCAAAATTGTCTGATCATATAACCTTTAGACAATAATTTATCATTTTAAAAACCAGTTGGGTTTGTATAACACCCTAAACCAAGTCCAAACAAACCAAATTACTAGTTAGTATATTAAATAAATCAAGACATCAGCCAACCCATCATTACATGAAATGAAAAGACTATTTTGATTTTTATTCAGATATTTAAGATACTAATTTTTTACAGATAATTCCAGATGTCCCACATCTTAATCCCTTATAAGATTTGGATCAAATTAAAGCCACACAACATTAAAGAATGCTGAAAATTTCTCAGTGAACCTTGTTTAAACTGTTGGTGTGCAAACAGCTTATCTGTTAACCATAAAGTTGTAGATGAATTGGTCCTAGCAGAAAAATGAATGAGGTAGCAGAAAAGCAACATCTTGAACTCTTGTGAGACCTCCTTGGATCTGCTGTTTAAGGATTTTGCATGCTGGTGATTTGGCATATCAAGATAAACTATGCAAGACTCCTTTAGCTTTCTGTAATAAATAACAGTAATAATCATGCACAACACATTATTCAGTGCAATGGTGCTGATTTATTTGGCATCTGAAGATCTTTAAAATATTCATTAGGATATTGAAAATCTTACTTTTAATTTTAACCTGAAGTTTACATAGATGAATTTTAATATTAATAATGAATTTCCGATAAACTCAGGGCTATCCAGATTTCCACATTTTAACAACATTAACAAGAAAAATGAATATTTGGGGACATAGATAATCCATGTGAAGTCACTATTTTTGGCAGAGTAAAATGAACTGTAAAAAGTTTGGTAGAATGTCATGGAGCAAAGGGTGTCTTAGAAAAATCCATGACTACCAATGCAAGGAAAACAGAAAAAGTAGGATGCATGTTTAATTGGATGCATGAGAAATCTGCCGATAATATGTTTTGGTGGCACGCTTTCTGCTCCCCATGTACAGTCAATGTATCTTGGAAATTAAACAATTACAAATATTTTCCCACTTTTCATGGATTCAGTTTTATGTAAATTTAACACATCCTTTCTCTATAGGATTAACAATATTTTTTCCAAAGGAATATCAATCCACCTAAGTAATAAAGCCTTGCTTGAGCTATATGGGCAGGTGTGCACCTGTGTCAGATATACATACTATATAACTTCTTGATATTACCATCCACACTCCTATTTACAGAAAAGGATTTGGGGAAAAAAAGGAGTGGAAAGATATTTACAGAACAATAAAATTAGTGTTTGCAAGGAGATATCGGTTTGCATACTGCTGCAACATCTGTGTATTGCTTAATTACTTACACTTGTTTCGGCAAGTGGCTGCAATATTTGTAATATAGAAAGAAAAGTTTAAACTATGAACAAGAGAGGAGAGTTGACCTACATTAGCTCTCAGTGAATAACAACTCCATGCACATAAGGTACTTCTTTGTACTATATGAAATATGAACTGAAATATTTCTATTTAAGAGATTATTAACCACAATAATCTCTTCAATAGAAATATTTCAGTTCATATTTCATATAGTACAAAGAAGTACCGTATGTGCATGGATTTTTTATTCATTGAGGTTTTTTGAAAAGCAAAAGACATAAAATTGCTAAAACCATTTTTTCTGAAGGCAGAGATCTTTTCTGTTGAGAGATACAGAATAGTTTTTAATGACATAAGGACATATCCTGAAAGCTGTTAAATTTATCTGAATGTTCTGTAGATGGAGAAGATCAGAAGTTTGAGTATATCCCGGGCCATCAAGGCATAGCCATTTTGGCTTGTGGTATGTAAGGAGTCACTGAGCCCATCTCCATCTAGAGCAGGACAGGGCATAAAATTAGCTTGAAGACTTAAGTTTCTCCAAATATCTATCTAGGCTTTATTATAGCATGGAAGGAAAAATGTGATCTGTGATCTACTGCCACTCAGAGACAAAAGCTTTTGAGGAGCAGTGGGGGAGGGGGAGCCAGCTGGAAGAAGCAACTTCCTTGCCAGATTAGGAGCACCATATGGATTGTCCTTGGCCAGAGCTTTTCCATAATGGATATAGAATAAACAAGGTTCTTGAGATATCTGAGAACTTGTGGTTCCTGACTGTTTTATAGAGGACAGTATGTAACTAACATCTCATTATGATTATCTCTCTAGGTCAGGGGTGTCAAACTCAAGGCCAGTGGGCTGTATCCAGCCCACAGAGTACTTAGATCTGGGCTGTAGGGCCACCCTGGAAACAGCAAAGGACCGGCCTGTGGTGCCTCTGCTCGGGGAGGTCTCCCTGAGCTCCATTTTTGCAGGCAGAGTACTACAGGAGGCCGTCACAGACAAAAACAGGGCCTGAGAGGGCCACATGAGCCACCCCCCTGAGCTCCATTTTCACCATAGAGTGCTGCAGGAGGCTGTCGCGGCCGAAAATGACACAAGTGACATCGAACTGGCCATGCCCATCCAGCCATGCCTGCCACGGCCCCCCGAGCTCACAACCCTGATGCGGTCCTCAATGAAATTGAGTTTGACACCTCTGCTCTAAGTGGAAACTCTCTTATCAAAGTTCAGTAAAGTTCTATGCTGGCCTTTTTCCCTTCTTGCCACTTGGTAGATATTATTTTTATTGTTATATTTTAATATTATTTAAAAAAATAATTATAAAAAAATAGGGCATGATGCAGAGTGAAACCACAATCATGTCTGCTATCTTCATTCTCCAGCATGGGCTACAAAACACACAAACAAAGAAAATGGGTCCACTTTCCTCCCTGATCCTAAAGAAACAATGTATTAGATAGTAGTGTTTCTCTGTAGTAGTTCCAGTTATAATTAACTGTTCTGTATGAGGAGATGGATAACCTAGACAATTATATATTGCAGGCAGTTCTTCTATAAATGCATTGAAAGATACTGAGCTTAAATCCTGTCTGTGGCCTTCTCATGGCCATCTGGTCTGCCCTTCTAGGACCAAAATTCTGGACGTGCTTGATTTTATTTTCAAAGATTATTCAATGTCATTTTTGATAATGTTATAAAAGTGGCAGCTAAACATTTCTTGTCTATGCACACCTTATTCTATCATTATTTATTACACGAGATTCAGTTTGTCTGCACAATTCTTGGGAGAGTGTTCACCAGGAATATTTTTTAAATTGTAAATATGCTGATTAAAAGGGGGAACTCTTTAAGATCTTTAAAAATGGATTATTTTTATTGCTTTGTTTTTAAAGAAAGAAAGAAAAGAGCAACATTAAAGATAATAAGGCTGGCAATACATGTCAAAGATAATAGAAAAAAGAACACATAAAAAGTGTGCTTGTTTAAAAAGTGGGAAAAAATATGACACATGTACTATGCTGCTGATGCAAACAATGTTGGTAACAAATGCTATCATTGTACCGGTAGAAAATTCCCTTTAAGATCTTGACTTTTATGACTTCTGGCCTTCATGGACTTTTCTTGGTGAGATGATTTACCATCTCCAGAAATATTTTTTTTTTAACTTTCCAATTTATTTTTGGTATTCCTCAGAAGTCTCCTATTCAAGAACTAACCAGGTCCAGATTCCTGTAACTTGAGAGGGTGATATAGAAAGTTGGCATTTGGATAGGAAGTTTGCATTTGGGTGCCTTTTCGAATAGCTATGACTATGATTATGGACTGGCTGAAGGAGATGAAAGAAAGAAAAGTGTGTGTGTGCAGAAACAGACAGCAGAACCCCCAGGAATATAATGCTGAAGTTCAGTGAGGGGAGGGAAAGATAAAAGAGAAGCTTCAGCGCAGAGTTAAGGTGATGTGATGATTAAGGTGAGGGCTACAGAAGCTTGCTAGAGGACATAAGGTCAATCTTTCTCTTTTGATCCGAAACCAACAGTATTGTTATGAACAAAAACGAACAAAGTGCTATGTATGCCAGCTTGAGCTCCTGAATGAAAAATGAATATATAAATGATACATTTAGCTGACAAAGACCAAGAGGTGGGATGAGTCAAGAAATAGTGAGAACGTCATGACTGACCTTAAAGGCAATGCAACAAAAACTTTCCCACAAAGTTGGAAACAGCACAATTCATGGGGCAAATATGTATTTTCTCTCTTCTCAAAAATTACAGGAGGACAAACAGGTAGATTATATCTGAAATGGTCCCTCCTGAGCCTTATGAGTGCTTGCATTAGGTAAGAATCTATAGAATTTAAGTTACAGTAAATCTGAGGAATTTTAAAGACCTAATTCAGAAATGTTTTTACTATTATTGTTATTTGCTGGCAATTTTCACTTCATTATTCCTGACAATCAATCAGGCAACATTTGGTAATTGAAGAAAGGTTCTTGATGACCTTAGACAGAAGGAGGGTTGTATACCTAAAATATTCTGATTTGATTAAAGGAGCCAACGATTACCTGCCATTACTACGAAAGTTAGCTGAGTGCCATTTAAATCAATAGGAGAAACATTAAACTAGATATCCTAATAAACTGGGTCACACTATTGATAGCTAACAAAGATTTAATAAATTATTAACAACTGTGATAAATGCCTAATCAATTGTTAGTGGCTGTTAGAGATCTAACAGATGGCAGCTTAGGAAATATCGAACCTTCTTTATTGGAACATAACCTCTTAATATAATTATGGATATTCAACATTATATTCATCATCAGCTATTTAAATCAATCCAAAGTCTTCTTTTAGATTTAGAACATTGAAGATATTTTATCTCAATAATGAAATTGGAAAATAAAACTGAGTTGATTTGGACTTCTGAATTATTCAGAAAAAGCTATTTCTGTACATGTGCAGAATCATAGGATTTGGAGGTATCCAATTCACTTCATGATTCTCTTCAAATCCATGAAATGAAGTGACTTGACCAAGACAGTTTTGAACATATTGAACTGAATATTCGTATGGCTGTATTCGCTAGGCATTACCAGCCTACAAATGGAAAAGGAACAATAGAACCAGGGGTGGTATTCACTTACCTTCACTACCGGTTCGCAAATGTGAGTGCACGTACCATCTCCGTGCATGCGCAGAACCTTCCACACATACACAGAGCATCAGAAACAGGATGTGATGACGTCCAGGCGGATGGGCGGAGCCTCCCGCAGCTGCCGCTACCGGTTCATCTGAACTGGATAGAACCAGCTGAATACCACCACTGAATAGAACCAAATCCTGACTTGCCAAAGTGGAAACAAATGTAGCTTGGAAATAAAATTTGTTTTGGAAAGTATGGGAAGAATTGGTTGAGATAAGTCTGGCTGAATGACCAGTTTTTAACAAAACAAATACCGTGTTTTTCAGAGTATAAGATGTACCTGCCTTTTTTGGTGAGGAAAAGAAGAAAAAGAAATCTCCCTCTGCCTCTGAGCGATTTTGCCTCCTTACAGCAAACAGCCTGCTTTACTTTCATTTTCATTTTCAGCATAGTTTGATTAACACAAGGGGAAAAAAAATCTGCTCCAGCAATTTACCTCTTTGCAGCAAGCAGCACAGCCCTGCACAAAACAGCTGAGAGCAAATCAGCTGAGAGTCGGGAAGCTGATCCAATCAACTTGTGCTAATTAGGCTGTGATGAAGCTGAAAGGAGCTGCTTTTTCTTGCTGTTTGCTTGCAAGGAGGTAACTGCTGCAAGGCAGAGGCCAAAGGGTGGAGGCCAGTGGGTGGACCGGGCTACATTCAGTGTATAAGACGCATCTAAATTTTCACCCCCTTTTAGGGGGAAAAAAGGTGCGTCTTATACTCCGAAAAATACAGTAAATCATTACTACCACAAATTGATGGGTGCTCCCTGTACTTTCCTCAAAAAAACCCACCCCTGCTTAATCATTAAAGTGAATAAGAGGCTGGCCATAAAAGTCCATAATGAATTATAGAATAGAGGTAGTTCTCAACTTACAACAGTTCGTTTAATGATCATTCAAAGTTACGACGACACTGAAAAATGTGATTCATGACCGTTTTTCACAGTTATGACCTTTCCAGAATGATGATCCCAATGCCTATGATAGTTCTGCTATTATATATATCAACATTATTTGTATGACTTTGTAGGGACTGGTCCAACTCTGCCATATGGAATCCATCTCTTGTAGTTGCTATACAATACTCAGAAATCCCAATTAGGATTTTTTGTTTATGCCTTTCTAATTAAGAAACAAAGCACTTGGAAACCATTAATGGAGTTTAAAGAGCCAGAATCTATTAGCATGACTAATTCTATTACCCCAAGCTTGTTCTTATTTTTAAAGATTTGTTTGAAGATTAAAGATTAATTATGGCTACAAATCTTTCTGCAAAGAGCAACAGAGTTATATTGATTGATCAGATATTTTTTCACATTGTTGCATTTATACCCAATACTGGATGCCTCAGACCTATTTCCAAGAATGATCACAGTCAGTTTTCTTCAGATCAAATCATATACCACAATGGGTTTTGCTTGCTTGGAATACTTTTAGATGACATTTCTGAAAACCAGGATGGCATGCAAAAATTCCAATTGCAGTGCAAAAAAAGAGTATATTGGAGAACACCTATGTTCTATTCTGTATTGACAGAAAGGATGAGAAAAAGGGAGAGAAATTGTTTTGTATAAGAGAGAGGAGGAGAGGAACATATAAATTAGAATGAGCATATAACCCTCCACGGACATCCCCCTCCCTGAACAAAATCTTCCTTTAATACAAAGTAAATTGACTTACAAAGGCATATGCTTAAACGTAGTTAATACTGATTAGTTTAATGTGATTTTTTTTCCTCCTTACTCTTCCAGAAAAGAGCAAAATCCTATTCACTGGACAGGAATCTGGACCAATTTTCAGCAGCAGTTCAAAAGCCATTAGGATGTAGTAGTATGAAGAAGGTTTACTTGATATTTAACTAGCTTTAACTAGATTTTCTCACTTATCTATATAAAAAGAGATGTATAATTTGCTTCTGTCGAGCAAAATAATGGGGGAGTTAGGAGTGAGTGAATGAGAGAGGAAGGAAGGAAGGAAGGAAGGAAGGAAGGAAGGAAGGAAGGAAGGAAGGAAGGAAGGAAGGAAGGAAGGAAGATTCTCTTTTTAAAAAGTTTTTTATTTTTATTTCTCATAACACATTTACATGTACAGTCATTTCCATCATTTTTCATTCATTTTTTCTTTTAACTTTCATTTTTACTTTTTACTTTTCTGGGACTGCTCTTTTACTCTTTACCTTTACTCCAACCAGGAAGGAAGATTCCTGATGCTCTCTGCTGGATTCCCAGAAGGAAACTCAATGTGGAAGCGGTCAGGAAATCAGAAATCATTCCTGCTCCCACTGCTGTTTTGCCCACCCGTAGTCATTCTGTTTCTTTGTTTAGGTAAGGACGTATCTCTGAAATGATGATTCAACAGAGCTAAATTATCTAGTAAAGAGGGCTCTCAAAATATCAGCTTCTGCCCCCTCCTTTCTTCTCTCCTTTTATGAATCTTTTTTCATACAACTAAATGAAAGGCCCCAGATCTATGCTAAAGCTAAAGTGTCAAATACTTGTTCAGTCAAAAGAGGGAAGATCCTCTTCCCAGCATTGTAAGTTTGGCAGAGGTGTGTGAAACGTAAAGGTTTCTTCTAATTGTTCAACCTTACATTAATTTTGTATGTTTCGTTTGGTTTGCTGATGCACTCTGAACCATAGGCAGAATGTAGTATCTGGTACAACTCTGATAAGAGATGCTGTCCTTGAAACTGCCCTGTGGCTTTATAAACAATCTGAACTTTTTGTTAGCTTTTGTCCATCCTGACTGATAAGAAATTGATTTTCTATGGGAGGCTATTGTTTTACTCCTGGCTTCACAAACACTGATCCATTTCTCTTAACAATTCCTACCTGTAAAATGTACTATATTTTCTCATAATGAAGCATTTGGATTCAGTGTTATGTGACTCGAAGCTTTCTGTAAGCATAATGCTATCGTTATGATCATTATGCATTTACACAGCCCAAAGACAAATGTCTTGGTTTATTTATTTATTTATAATAAAGCAGACCAAGCTACACTTTCCCTTTGAGATGCAGTCCAATCCAGACTCATTTTGTTGACTCAATTGGCCCCACTCAGTTCAGACATGCCTAACTTATTGTTAAATATGCCACAGACTCAGAGGTGGGTTTCAGCAGGTTCTGACCAGTTCGGGAGAACTGGTAGCAGAAATTTTGAGTAGTTCGGAGAACCAGTAGTAAAAATTCTGACTGGCCCTGTCCCCATCTATTCTCTGCCTCCCAAGTCCCAGCTGATCGGGAGGAAATGGAAATTTTGCAATAACCTTCCCCTGGATTGGGGAGACAATGGAGATTTTACAGTATCCTTCCCCTGCCATGCCCACCAAACCACACTCACAGAACTGATAGTAAAAAAATTTGAAACCCACCACTGCACAGTAGTAGAGTAGTCACGAAGACATTGGAAAGGATAGTCAAATGCCGTGATGTGTTTACATGTACAAAGATCAGAATCATGCAGAAAATTGTTGACACTCTGAGGAAGCACCAGCTGGACTTTGAAAAAGCAGTATAGAGTATTTCTGCTTTTGAACTTTGGTGTTGGACAAGGCTCCTAAAAATATCATGGGTAGCCAAGAGAATAAATAAATGGATCGATCATATTGACTTGTGGCCTAAATGACCAGGTACAAATTATGTTATGTTGGACACATTATGCAAACTCCTAACTGTATGGATAAGCACATAATGCCATGAAACTGACATCCTCTAGCGACCCAACATGATAGATGAGTATTGTGCTGATGTATCTTCACAATAAAAACAAAAATCATCATCATCATCTGAAATTATACACCATCTGACTCCCACTGATTCTGGGCAATTTACAAAAAGTTAAAAGCATTTTTAAAAAATTAAAATACAACATATGGGGGGGACACACAAAACCCAACACCACAAAAGAAATAAAGATGCCTAAGAATACCGGGGGGGGGGGATAAGAAAAAGAAAAGGTGCCTCAATCATTTGTGTCAAAAGGTCTGTAGTTATATCTCCAGGGGCTTTCAAAACAGCAGTAGGGTGGGCCATTCAACTCTCTGGAGGAACTTCATCCCAAAGGGCAAACTCTACACCAGAAAAGACATGCTTCAGGGTTCCAGTTGATGGCATTATTAATTAAAGGAATCCAGAGTGTGCCAAGCTGGTCAGATTGGACTGGTCAGGGAGACAGGCAATCCCTCAGGTAACCAGGCCTTGTGCTCTATAAGTAGTGATCAGTACCTTAAATCACACACACAAACTGGCAACCATTGCAGCTGATGAAGCAGAGTTGTAACATAGGCATACAGAGCCATGTCCATCACTGCCTGCACTGCTGCATTCTGAAACAGTTGAAGCTTCTGAGTGGTCTTCAAGGAGAGCACTATATAGAGTGCATTGCAATAGTCAAGCCATGAAGTGACCAGGGCATGAGTAACTGACTATAAGCCCTCCCCAACCCAGGAAAGGGCATAACTCAGTGGTGAGTTGCTACCGGTTAGTCCTGGATTGGGCGAATCGGTAGCAGCGGTGGCAGGAGGCTCCGCCCATCCGCCCAGATGTCTCTGTGCATGCGCAGAAGCACACCACGCCCACGAGTGAACTGGTAGTGACCGAAATTGAAACCCATTACTGGGGTAACTGGCACCCAGGTCAAATGATGTAAAGATCTTCCAGGTGATGCAAAGTTGGCAGAGAGCTGTAATTATAAAATTACATTTGATCACCTTGAAAAAATAGAGGGCCTAATTTTCTTTTTAAAAGTATCAGTAACAGGTTGCTTGGTCAGTGTCCAAATATATATATCCCTCTGACCCAAGTCTGTTATCTCCATTGCCTCTCTTGACTGTTGTATTCACTCTTATGGATTGCTATCAAAGAATAGAATACTTTATTGTCACTTTGAATGTACACTAATCAGCATACATTGAAAGGAAATTACATTCCATACAGCTATCAAATGGTATTCCACCTCTAATATAAACATAAACATGACAAGATAAATAAATAGATACAAAATTATGCATGTCCCCACATATATTATATGACTCAGTGAAACAACACAGTCTAGTTTGGATGTATACATGTACGTGGCAAGAGAAACAAATCTTGCAAGGAAAAACTATGCTGAAAATTCTGCCCCATGTATGGATGTAGTGACCAAAGCATAGGCTGGGAGAATCTGCTGACTATATAAAGGACAGAAATTATAGAAAGAAAGAGGATGTGAAAGGATCCAGATTGTTGGGGGCAATATGCTGACTCTGTAAACTGCTTAGAGAGGGCTGTAAAGCACTGGGAAGTGGTATATAAGTCTAAGTGATATTGCTATTGCTATATCCACCCTATGTCAAATGGAATTTGATGAACATGAAGTCGTAAACAGGGAGTGCTTTTCTTCTATCCATGGAGGCATGTTGTTTACTTATTTATCTCAAAATCATACAAAAAGCAAACTGGGTTTTTTTTTTCTGAATTTTTTTCAGCTAAAAGATTCCTAGAAACCTGAAAGCTTGAACATTATTCTTCAGTTGGCTAATGAAAACTGACTTAATTTCCATGGATGCCATCAACAGGATTCAACCTTAACTCTTAATTTACTTTTTTTTTTTTTTTTTAATTATGGACTTGGATTATTTTTTTAAAAGATCTATGCCCACTCTATTTTATGTGAAATACACAAGTGTTAAAGGAAGCAAATGAAAAGCTATGGCTTCTAAAGAAAATTCATACTTTACTTAAACTGTAGAATTATAGAGCTGGAAGTCTTTTCAAGACAGACCACATTACATTTTGGTTTTCAAGCATTTCCTTCTAGACCAGACCTGGGAGAACTTAAAATAAGCATAGTTTTGGTTTTTATGGCAACACGCTATCATAATTGTCCTTCTGTCAACTAGATCCTCTGCTGAGAGAATCCTGTACTTCATGGCAGATCATGTGTTTTGCATATAGAGGTCCTCAGGTTAAATTCTTAGCATCTCCAAATACAACTGGGAAAATTACCCGCCAGAAACCCTGGAGAGCTGCCAGTCAGTGTAAGTAATACTGAGCAGAACAGTCAATTGTCTGACTTGGAGCCTATCTACTGGACTCTTAAGTTGTTCCTGTCCTGATGTGATTTAACTTTGATCTGGTTAAAAACAAAAAACTTCTCTAGACTAAAATACTCTGGCAACTGCTTCCAAAGCATTCAATCCAGACTGCAAACTACCACAGCTTCGCATTAGACAATTCCTCTGCTTATACGCGCTTTCAACTTAATGTTCCAAGAAAACAATTTGCATCTTTTCTCTGAGTGGCTCTTACTGGATCTACATATACATATACTTGTGTGTATGCACACACAATCACAGATCAAGATACAAAATTGTGTACATTTTGCTAAATCATTCACACACACAATGAAGCAATCAATATGTGCATATATTTAGGGACAAAAAAAACCAGCTTTGAAATAAAATTTTCCTAATTTACTTTTAATAAGGTCTGTCAATGCTATTGTTAAGAAATAAAGCAAGAACTTGCCTCACATGTAGAATGTCAAGATTCAAAATCCAGCAGAAACAATTAACAATTGTTATTCAATTTTTTTTTTCATTTCCTGAGCTACCTTCTTTTCTCCAAGTTTGTGTGTGTTTGTGTGTGTGTGTATGTCCATTGGAGCAACATTACCTTGTTTTTCCATCACTTAAGAGAAAAGCACGTCATAGTTTAAAATGTTTTTTTTAATTGGTGCTCTGGTGGACTTCCATAAATAAATAAATAAATATACAAGGGGGGAAACTAAAGCACTGAGCAAAAGAAAAATAATATATTTTTTTTAAAAAAGGTAGGTTTCAAACCAGTGAGTCCTATATATATCAGGCAAATGTAACAACAGCTATGCTATTGTGATTCATAGTTTGTAAAATACCTGCAGTGCACCTCATTTATGGATATGCACAGTAGCAATCACTGACTTACAGTAAATGAGAGGTCATTTCTACATTCTGTGTAGTAGCCAATCTACCATAACTGCAGAAGTTTACCTAGAACAAAATAATGCACAGCAGGCAAACTGGATAGCAAAGTTTGAACCAGTGTAAAAGAGGTGTGTACTACTTTTAAAGTAGAGTAGAAACTATGGGCAGATATATCTGTGGTAGTCTGGCGGTATCTAGAAGATGATGAGGTCCAATCCTACTCTACAAATGAATAGTGGCTTATAGTCCTGGTAGGTTAACCTATTTGATGTTATGAGGGTATGCCCTTGATCTAAAGTAAGACCTAATTATGATTTTAAAAACCCCAGCCCATTTTCATGCAACTCAAAAAAGTGTTGGTATGTCTTTGCCAAGGAGATAGATCCGAGTTATAAAGTCAACAAAAATAAAGGGTTCACTAATGAATTGCACAAGGATCAACCTATTGACACTAAAATGATATAAGTATTCATAAAGTCATTGGGGAATATTTAATCTTAAGTACAAATGGTCAGCCCAAGGATATTTAATACTTGGAACCTACAAAAATGTCATCTAAATGGATGACCATGATTTAGAATTCCTTCTGCTGTACCATTTGAGCAAATTTTCAGAATACTTTCCAGTGTTGATTGTGTCCAAAGGGGGTCATTTTTATGTGCATTTCCAGAGGTTGAAACTGAATGTAATATATGTTCTCATGAAATATACAGCACAGGAAATAGCTGATTTTCAACATCAAAATTTAGAAATCGTTCAAGGTTGCTTTTCTTCCAGCTGCCTGAAGGAAAATATCTTCTTGTTTCATTTGAAAAGGTTAGTTGCAGGTGAGGGAAACTTCATAGAGTAGACTTTATGTAGCCATATAAAAGCCCCTCTGCAGTTGGACCTTTTCCAATAAGTATTTTACAAAAGACTTGCATTTGGTCCATCTTTATGCATTAGAAATTAGCTGCTGCTGCCACCCCATCAAGCTAATGAACTAATGAAACTGAGGATATGAGCTCACCAGCAGGACTTGCATTGGCTCCCGCTGAGTTTCTTTCAATAGTGCAGTTAGGTCATTTTAGACTCTGGGTTTAATAGACTTAGAGAGTTTCTTTAGACAGCAATGTGTATGCTTCAAAATATGGGGTTCAACCATATTTATTGACTTCTGCCCTTGGCCTGAAATTTTATTAGGAGCCTCTGGTATAAAAAAAAATGTTTGGAGTTAATATCTAAGGATATTGCTGGCCAAGCAAGCGTGTGAAAGTGGTGATGGTAACCAAGAGGCTGTTTCTGGGAATGGAGGCTGCTGTTTTCACATGGGGGAAGGAGGGAGGGGAAAGACAGGCAGGTGGGCAGAATCACAAATCCGCACTCAACAACCTATATAGTAACAAAAGCCCCACATCTTTCTCCTTGCCAAATAGCAAGAGCCCCAAGGAAGTAAACTGAGGCTGTAGAATAACGTAGCATTTTGAGAATAATTAGAGTGGAATGAAACCCCTCATTTCTTTTTCTTAGTTCACATGAGAATGTTCCACCTCTCCTTTTGGTGAGATACAATCTTTGAGCTAAACCCTGGGAAAAGCATAGTGTCTATATCCAGGAGAAGCTTGAAATTTGTTGTTTCCCCTCCCTCCCCGAAAATATATACTTTAATATCCCTGCTTTTACCTGTGCATACATGAAGGGGTCTTCCCTCATTTTATCCTCACAACAATGACATTGTCAAGTAGACTGAGCTAAGACAAGGAGAGCTTCATGGTAAATTTAGTTGCCCATCCATATCCAGCACCTGAGACCAACACACTACACTGACTGAAACTTCACTTTTCTGTTTCTGGAATGCTTTTTGAAGATTTTTTAAAAAAAAATCAATAAAGGAAAAGATAGACCATGAGTACATTTACAATGCTTTTAGAATTTTCAGAATAACAGAATAACAAAATTGGAAGGGATCTTTTTTTTTTTTTAATTTGATTTATATGCCGCCCTTCTCTGGAGACTCAGGGCGGCTTACAGTGCGTTAAGCAATAGCCTTCATACTTTTGTATATTTATACAAAGTCAGCTTATTGCCCCCACAAACTGGGTCCTCAATTTACCTACCTTAGAAAGGATGGAAGGCTGAGTCAACCTTGAGCCTGGCGAGATTCGATCTTACTTTAATTGCAGACAGCTGGTGTTAAATTCCTGTGCTTCTGTCTGTTGAGCTAAACCAGGCTCCTTGGAAGTCTTCTAGTCCAAGCCCTCTGCTCAAGCAGGAAACCCTGCTTACCATTTCAGGCAAGTGATTGTCCAAACTTTTCTTTAAAACCTCCAGTGTTGGAGCATCCACAACTTCTGGAGGCAAGTTTTTCCACTGATTAATTGTTCTAACTGTCAGGAAATTTCTCCTTAGTTCTAGGTTGGTTCTCTCCTTGATTAGTTTCCCTCCATTGCTTCTTGTCCTGCCTTTGAGTGCTTTGGAGAATAGGTTGACTCCCTCTTCTTTGTGGCAGCCCCTTAGATATTGGAACAGTGCAATCACTGCAATAATTCTTCTTTTCATTAAACTAGACATATCCAATTCTTGCAAACATTTTTCAACAGCCTCCAGTCCCCTAATCATTTCTTTCTAGATTCTCAACATCTTTTTTTATATCATGACAACCAAAACTGAATGTAATATTCCAAGCATGGACTTACCAAAGGCATTATAAAGTGATAGTAATACTTCACATGATCTTGATTTTATCCCTGTATTAATACAGCCTAGGACTGTATTGGCTTTTTTGGCAGCTGCAGCACACTGCTGGCTCATATTTAGGTGATTGTCCACTAGGACTCCAAGATCCTTCCCACAGTTACTACTATTGAGTCAGGTACCAGCTATACTATACCTGTGCATTTGTTTTGTTTTTTCTTGCCTAAATTAATCTTCCCAGATTAATTAGGCCAAGACTACCAAGTCTCCAAAATGGCTGTTTTTCCATTTCATTTATTTTTTTATCGCATTTCTACATTGCCCATCTCACCTATACATGGATAACTCATATTGTTATTGCAAGTTGCGCTTATTTCTCTAAAATACATCATTTTTTTATGGTTTTTATTTGTAAACCACCCAGAGTCAGGGTGGTTTATGAATAAAATATTTTCTGGCACAAACCTATTTCATTGGCTTAAGTCTTTTTGCATCCGTGCAACTCCCTTTGTTCCTTGAGCATCTGGTTACTCTGCAAACTATAAACACAACAGCAACAACATGCAAACAGGATGGGATAAAAAGAGAGAAGACTGGATTAAAAAGCAATGAATTAAACAGGCATCCAATTCAGTCTGTGGGTATTAACACACCATCCAGATTCTGTAAAAACACCAGCTGACTGCTGGCATGATGTTCAATTGAATAAGAAAGGCCACAACAACCAACACTCCTTGATTTCAAGTCATTTTTTTTAAACATTCCAATGAAGAGATCAGGCCAATTTAATATTACCAATATTACCAAGTCAGCTTTGGGTCTCAAGGCATTTGATCTTTTTCCTCATTTATCTGTGAGCACATTCTACCAGCCACTTAGTATGCTTCCTTTTCATTCCCACCACGAGGCTAAATAAGACCAGTCGATATTACTACTAAGATTGGCAGACTTGGAATCCTAATCTAATAAAATACGGAGTATATGAAGTATAAATTTGGAAGGATGAATGAAGGAGACTACAGCTAATCATGATCATAGCCGGGAGCTGTTGCTCAATTGCCAATTGGGAATAAAGGCTTTTACAGGTAGTCCTCGACTTACAACCACAATTGAATCCAGAATAAGCGGTGGCGCGTTCCGGCCTCCAATGCTCCCCTCGTTCCCCAGGTTGCACAGACCCTCAGGCCCTGGGCCTTCAGCTGATGCTGTGCAATGCCCGGTCTGTGGTAAATAAAGCTCCCCTCATTTGTGATCTTGTTCAGGAGGGGGGAGCGGACCTGGCGGGTATTACGGAGACTTGGTTGGGCCAGGAGGGGGGTCCCCCTCATTGAGATGTGCCCACCCGGTTTCCGTGCATTCCATCAGCCGAGGACACAGGGGAGGGGAGGGGGGTGGCAGTTGTCATTAGAGAAGGTTTTGGTCCGAAGGAGGCCACTGTTCCTCAGACGGCTGGTTGTGAGTCCCTCCTTGTGAAGTGGGGTCATGGGGTGCAGATGGGCATGCTGGTTACGTACCTGGCTCCCTGCCACGTGATGGCAGCCCTGCCCGAACTGCTCAACGTTATAGCTGCGGTGGCGGTTGACACCCCCAGGCTTATGGTCATGGGGGATTTTAACCTGCCATCCATCGGTGAGGCATCTGAAGTGGCTCAGGAGTTCATGGCTTCCATGATGGCCATGGACCTGACCCAGTTAGTTCATGGCCCTCCTCACATGGGGGGAAACACGCTAGACCTGGTTTTTGTCTCTGTTCAGTGGTTGAGTGATCTTGAGATAGGGGATATAGTGATCGAGCCCTTGTCATGGTCAGATCACTCCCTCCTTTGCTTTGACCTTCGAACCACCGCACCCCGCCACAGGGAGGCGGAACCATTGAGGTGGTACCGCCGCAGGCGCCTGATGGATCCTGATAGGTTCCAGACGGAGCTTGGGCCATTTCCTGAGGCTCTGGCACACGGCTCGACTGAGGAGCTGGTGGCCACCTGGGATAGGGCGGCTGCTGGAGCTTTGGATCGGGTCGTGCCTTTGCGGCCGCTGACCCGGCGTCGATCTCGCGTGGCTCCTTGGTTCACCGAGGAGCTGAGGGAGATGAAGCGCCGGAAAAGACGCCTGGAGAGTGGTTGGAGGGCCAGCCATTCTGAATCTGACCGAACACTGATAAGGTCTCATATTAAGACCTACCTGGTGGCGATAAAAGTGGCGAAGTATAACTATTTTGCCACTCTTATTGCGTCATCAGATAATCACCCGGCTGCCCTGTTTAGGGTGACCCGCTCCCTGCTCCACCAGGAAGCGCGGGAGGACCCCTTGGAGGGCAGAGCCAAGGATTTTGTACAGTATCTGTATGACAAAATCGCTCAGATTCGGGAACACCTGGACTCTGACTGGGTAGATTCAGCGGGGAGGACAGAGGCAGCTCTTGTGAGTATTATCTGGGAAGAGTTTGATTCTGTGACACCCAAAGACGTGGACAGGATACTGGGCAGACTGAGCGCAGCCACATGTTTACTGGACCCGTGTCCCTCCTGGTTGGTGCTGGCCTCTCGGGAGGTTACACGAGGCTGGCTCCAGGGGATTATAAATGCTTCCCTGAGTGAGGGTGTCTTCCCTGCCGCCTTGAAAGAGGCAGTGGTGAGGCCTCTCCTCAAGAAGCCTTCCCTGGACCCGGCAGTGCTGGTAAATTATTGTCCAGTCTCCAACCTTCGCTTCGTTGCGAAGGTTGTTGAGAGTGTGGTAGCGTGGCAGCTCCCCCAGTACCTGGATGAATCGTCGTATCTGGATCCATTCCAGTCGGGCTTCAGGCCCAGGTACAGCACGGAAACGGCATTGGTCGCGTTAATTGATGATCTCTGGAGGGCTCGGGACAGGGGTTGTTCCTCTGTCCTGGTCCTATTAGACCTCTCAGCGGCTTTTGATACCATCGACCATGGTATCATGCTGCACCGGCTAGAGGAGTTAGGGGTGGGGGGCACCGTCCTACGGTGGTTCTCCTCCTTTCTCTCTGACCGGTCGCAGTCCGTGTTGACAGGGGGGCAGAGGTCGACCCCGAGGCCCCTTGTATGTGGGGTGCCACAAGGGTCGGTCCTCTCTCCCCTTCTGTTCAACATTTATGTGAAGCCGCTGGGTGAGATCATCCGTGGTTTCGGGGTGAAGTACCATCAGTACTCTGATGATACTCAGCTGTACATCTCCACCCCGGACCACCCCAATGATGCCCTTGAAGTGATGTCCCGGTGCCTGGAGGCCGTGCAGATCTGGATGGGGAGAAACAGACTCAGGCTCAACCCATCCAAGACCAAGTGGCTGTGGTTTCTGACATCCTGATATAGTCAGTTGGTGCCATCACTGACTATTGGGGGTGAGTCATTGGCCCCCACGGAGAGGGTTTGCAACTTGGGTGTCCTCCTGGACTCACGGCTGTCTTTAGAAGAGCACATGACGGCCGTGGCCAGGGGGACTTTTTATCAGGTCCGCCTGATTCGCCAGTTGCATCCCTTTCTGGATCGGGACTTATTAAATACGGTCACTCATGCTCTCGTTACTTCCCGCTTGGACTACTGCAATGCTCTCTACATGGGGCTCCCCTTGAGGAGCACCCGGAGGCTCCAGCTGGTCCAGAATGTGGCCGCGCGGGTGGTTATGGGAGCGACGTGGCGCTCCCATGTGACCCCCCTCCTGTGCGAGCTGCACTGGTTCCCAGTGGTCTTCCGGGTGCGCTTCAAGGTTTTGGTTACCACCTTTAGAGCGCTCCATGGTATCGGACCGGGGTATTTACGAGACCGCCTTCTGCTACCAATAGCCTCTCACCGACCAGTACGCTCCCATAGAGAGGGGCTCCTCAGGGCCGTTGGCCAAACAGTGTTGACTGGCGGCCCCCAGGGGGAGAGCCTTTTCTGTGGGGGCACCTACCATCTGGAACGAGCTCCCCCCAGAGATACGGAGGATCCCGGACCTGCGCACGTTTCGTCGTGCTCTCAAAACTTTTCTATTTCAGCAGGCTGGCCTGGCCTAACTCTCCTCTTTTAAATTTTTTAATTCGTGATTTTATAAATTGGGTGTTTTAATCTGTGTTTCGGCCAAAATATTTAATAATTTTAAGGGATTTTTAATATTTGTATTATCTGTATTTTATCTTGGCTGTTCACCGCCCTGAGTCCTTCGGGAGTAGGGCGGTATAGAAATTTGATTAATAATAATAATAATAATAATAATAATAATAGTAATAATAATAAGTAAGACAGTTGTTAAGTGAGTTTTGTCTTATTTTATGCTCTTCCTTGCCACCGTTTTAAGTGAATCACTTAAATTGGTTGTAAAGTGAATCTGGCTTCCCCATTGACTTTGCTTATCAGAAGGTTGCAAAAGGTGATCACATGACCCTGGGACACTGCAACAGTCATAAATATGAGCCAGTTTCCAAGTGTTTGCATTTTGATCACATAACCATGGGGATTTTGGAACGGTTATAAATATGAAAATAATCATAAGTCAATTTTGCAGTGTTCTTGTAACTTTAAACTGTCACTAAATGAATGCTTGTAAGTCAAGGGCTACCTATATAACATCTACATTCAGATGTTACCAAAACCTTATAGCACTCATATTGAAGAAGCTCCTTGGTTGAGAAGTGAAATGTCTTCAAAGAAAAACCAGAAAATCCAGTTGCCTTGAAAAAAACCACCTTGGGGACAACCATGACTTGGATGACTGAGAACCTAGACAACCTATTAAAGCCTTTCTGCTAGACCTGAGTTTTTTTAGAAAGCCAATCACTTGAAATTTTAACTGGATGGCAGTGGGCAGCGAGGGTTGGAGTTTGATGGGGCTTGTGTGGCTTTCCACAGCAACTAAGTACCATAGCTGGCTAGGTGTCATGTACCTTGAGGCAAGAGCAGTTCAGGAAGGGAGAACTAAAGTTTTGAGGAAACTGTGAGGAGAAGACAGGGCAGGCATTATCATCAAGTTCATGATGGACAGGGTGGATATATTGGGAATCTGTGGGTGGACTGCATTCAGGGCAAAGGTGGGTTTCAGCAGGTTCTGACTGGTAGCAGAAATTTTGAGTAGTTTGGACACCAGTAAACACCACCTCTGACTGGCCCCGCCCCATCTATTCTCTGCTCCCAAGTTCCAGCTGATTGGGAGGAAATGGGGATTTTGCAATAACCTTCCCCTGGAGTGGGGTGGGAATGGAGATTTTACAGTATCATTCCCCTGCCATGCCCACCAAGCCATGCCCACCAAGCCATGCCATGCCCCCATGCCCACAGAACCGGTAGTAAAAAAATTTGAAACCCACCACTCATTCAGGGGCACTCAGGCTTCTGTTTGAGAGTTGTCCCATCATCTAGCCCTCAGTACTCACCCCTAAATCTAGTTTATTATATTCTCGATGGCTCTGGGCTCCAGTTGTGTTTTTGAATGCCACTCAGTTTGTAATAAATCTGTTTCCCCACACATCTCTCCCTGAGATGGTCACACAAATCCCAGTCATCTCATGAGTGGATGACTGCAATGCACTCTACCTGGGATAGCCCTTGAAGGTTATTTGAAACCTGCATCAGATGTATTCAGCTTCAGATAATTATTCATTTATAGATGCAAAATTACATTTTCTGTTTTAGAGAAACATACTTGTAGGTATCTCTTAAATTTGTCTTAGTATTTGGAAACTATCATAAACCCCAGGACCATAAAATCAATGGGACAGATGATAAAAAGAATAGTAATCCAGAATAAATTTATAGCAATCCATGGAATTACTTGAAATTGACCTTGATACAATCTAGGGCAGATTTGATGTATGGAGCTCCTCTCTATGCCATACAGCTTTATATTTATGTACAATTGGAGATTGCAGAGGTGCTCAAATGACAGGCAATTCAGCTGCACCTGCCACTAAGACATTTATATTTGTTCCTGGTGTGCTCTCTGTTAACAGGCCTTGGCCATTTGCCCTTTCAGATGACCCAAACTGCCAAGATGGTTATGCAAAGAGTCTCCACAATTTCAGCAAACCATACAGTATTTCTTAATTCTTCAGTTAACTTGACATGTACATGCAAAAATAATCATTGTGGACAGAACGTAGCCAGCCAAAGTTCATCATCACCCTGCACCCACCCACCAAAATTTTCTCAGTGGGCTGATCCTTCCGTTTAAACATCTGTCTGAAAGTCACAATGCAATAACACAACCACACTACACTTTTCTATTCAATTCTTGGATGTAGTTTTGCTGAATGTCTATGTGGAGTATTTTTTCCTTGTTTTCAAGATCGTAAGATCATCCATAACAGCTGCATCATTTCTTCACTTGGCAAGTTTACTCTTTCCCCACCCCCACCCCCCAAAAGGTCACATGGTTAAGTCTCTTCTCTTTGGCTGTTGGCCATAAGCAGTTCTTTAAAAGGTTAACTCTACAAAATGCTGATCTCCAACAGTCAGGAACTCTCATTAACATGCTATCCTGCCGTTGTTGAGTTGATGAAATGGTATGCTGGCATTAAACGTGCTGCTTACCTCAATAAAGAGAAACACTGGAGCTGGTGCTGCCCTTACCATTTTAATGCTTCTGTCCTTTTTGTTTACATAATGGTTTCTGGATATTTGCTTCAAGGACATAGGGGGTTAGGTCTCTCCCAATAATCTATTAATACTCCCCATCCATTGTTGTTAGACATAGGAAAGCAAAGAATAGGAATCCTTGGTCCACTCTGAGCTTGATGCTTGGTCCTTAGAGAGCACCAAGGACTCCACAGTTCAACTCTCAGCTAGATATATTGTTTTCTATTAGAAGCAAAGAAGCATATATAGAGTAGAGTGACTTTATATATTTGTTTCATTACCAGCTTTTTTTCATTCCTTTCTTTCCCCCTTTTAACAAGCTGAATCTGACAAATTACTTATCTCCCTGGGTCTGCTAAAACTGTGAGGGCCCTTGGGTCAGAAACCAACCTTTTCCTTTTATTACTCTGGGCTTAGTTCCTCAACTTTTGTCAGGTTCCAAAAATCAAGAAACCTTGTGAATGTTACAAGCAGATTTCTTTATTGTTCCTCACCTAAAGACAGAGTCTTGCCAAACTAAAGCATGCTATCATCCCCATAAAACATGTACTCTGGGAATTATTACGGAGGAACCATCTTCACTCTTCTGAGTGAACATCTGAACCATGTTGTCTCTTGCTCCTCTGGAATCAACCATTTTATCTTTTTTTTGTGGGGGGGAGGGAGAGAATAAACCTGCCAAGAGAAGAAATGATGCTGCTGTTACTGATGATTTTACAGTCTTAAAAACACGGAAAAAATACTCCTCCTCCATCCTGGAATCTGAACTACATTCCATCACAATTTTGGCTCCATCCCAAGCTCCAAATTCACCACTAACAGTCGCTGTAGCATAGGAATATTTTTCCCTGATTGGAATGTTCTGTTTCTTTGTGTGGCTCTAGTCTAGACATCACAGTTTTCTTCATTATTCTGCTAAAAGAATGCTTCATATTATGTGGCGGAGGAGAGAAAAATGGGTTGATATATGATTGTACTTTATTCCTGACCCAATAAGGTCTGCTGAGAAAATGAATTAGATGAGCTCCACAAAGCCCATGCCTTTATCAGCTCTGAAGTGGTATGAGCACATCCTTCTTTGCCTTCTACATTTCCCCTCGGCAGCCATATGTCAATGGGGATATAATACTCAAGGTCAAAACTAGTATGTGAGCTACTTTTCTGTGTTTATCTATAGGCTACAACAGTTCTTTTCTTGTCTAACACTTTGGATAGAGTTTATATAGGATGCAATCAGAACAACCTGCAGGAAAGGTATATGTATTGGATAAGGAGGAGATGAACATACATTTTCTTAGCCATTCAAAATTGGATGAAATTTTAGACAAAAAATTTATAAACAGCTCCCAAGGCCTGCTGAGGGCAATCTCTTATATTTCTTGGCAACCCAATGAAAACAAAGAGGTTTCAATATCATATTTGTTTCTACCATTAAGAGTACCCCCTTCTCAGCAACCAAGCAAACATAAAAGAGAAGCTGAATTTACCTAAACTATTGGAAACCAAGTAGGACAGTCAGTGATTTTACAAGTGGGAAAGTAATTCTGAGCAACAAGTGGAGTCCAGTTACCCTTACTATGGGTTAAATGGGATGGGGACACTCACTAAAAAATATGCAGTTTGTTTATTAACAACAAGAATAGAATCAAGGCAGCGCTAAGTTCAAAACTTAACCAAAGACTGAAGCTGTTTGAATCTGATCCTCATAGTTTTACAGAAAGAGAGAGGCCCCTGTTTCAATCTTGAGACATGACATTTGAACTGTGGCCTGCTATGGAATGGAGCCCAAGGTGCAGAGTTCTGCTTTGAATCACATTCTACGTAAATCAGAAACAGATTAGCAAAAAGGAAAAGGTATAGATCCAGAAGGATCTCTTTCAGCATATAGTCAACACAGGAACACTTTGGGCCATTAAGGTTTACACAACTGTAAAGGAAACAAAACGAGGTATGTGATAAACAGCAAATTGGCCCATTGCATTATAACATTATTATAAGGAAACTGAGTGCCCCCTAGAGTTGCTTAATTTTTGTTTTAGCATTATGAAATTTTATTAGACCAAAAATATTAAATGGGTGTAAAAACAACAGTACAAGGTTATGTTGAAAAAGAAATCATCAAAAATGGGGTAGATGCACTAGGAACCATAAAATTTCATAGTGTGTTTTCTAAGCAAAGGCTTGTTGTAATTCAAGCCTGGAGGCTTAAGTTTTTCCTCTGATGCTGCAGGGGGGAAAAGGGCAGGACCAAACTGAAGACCTAAAAGATGGGGCAGGGGAGCAGCTCATCAAAAGGAAATGCCAGGAGAAAAAAATACTGAATACACTTGGAGAGATGGTATTCTGGAAACCAAGACAGAACAAAAAAATTATGTGAATGCCTAATCAATTCTTTTTGCTGGTGATATTTAGGACCACAATATAACACGTAAATAAGAACATGCCTTTTTTTTTCTTTTTTAAAATAATTTTTATTGAGTATTTTACATTTTAAAACCAAACACACAATAGCAAAAGAAGTCAAGAGACAAAAACAAAAACACACGCACATCAGAGGTTAAAATACAATACTAACAACAGATCAGGGGTGAAATGCTCCCGGTTCGGACCGGTCGCCCAATCCTATAGCTTCCGGAGAACCGGTAGCAAAAATCCCTGCACCCCCACCCCCATGCCCAGCTGAGTCGCGCAATCATCAGAGGCTTTTTTTTTTTACTTTTAAAAGCATTTTTTCTACAACCTCTTCCAACGAAAAATGCTTTTAAAAGTAAAAAAAAAGCCTCTGATGATCGCGCGGCTCAGCTGGAATCATCAGAGGCTTTTCAAAGCATTTTTTTTTTTTGCAACCTCTTGGCTGAAGAGGTGGTAAAAAAAATGCTTTGAAAAGTTTCTGATGATCCCAGCTGAGTTGCTTGATCGGCAGAGAGGCATTTTTTTAAAAGCCTCTCTGATGATCCCAGCTGAGTTGCCTGATGGCAGACGCTTTTCAAAGCATTAGAAAAAATGCTTTGAAAAGTTAAAAAATAAAAAAGTTGGCCACGCCCACCCAGTCACATTACCATCACCAAGCCACGACCACAGAACCGGTAGTAACAAATTTTACATTTCACCCCTGCAACAGATATATACAATTTTACAACTTTCTGCATCGACTTTTGTCTTTACTCTTAGCTTTTATCTTCCCGCTCCTTCTTTTATTTTTAAATATTCATAATTAACTGTTTTGTTAGCAGGATCATTATTTACATTTATATCCAGTATGTTAATATCAAATTTCACTTTATATTCTTATTTCTTAAATTGATTTCTGTTTTCCAACCATGTATAAAACCTATTTCACACTTTATAATAATCCAAGTCTTCCTTTATGCCTTTATGTTTAAACAATGAAGACCTAACTGACAAATACATGAATAAATCAGAAACCTTTATTAAAGTCCAGCAGACATCAGTAGATGTGTATAGGCATAAAATGCCTTGGGACAGAAACATCTTCTCCAAATTGTATATGAGCTAGAAGACAGTTAAGATTTAAATTTTCCAGATATGGCTGGTTGGGGAATTCTGGAGTTGAAGTCCACATATCTGAAAGTTGCCAAGGTTGAAAAACACTGCTTTGAAGAGCCAGAACTTGCAGGTCCCAGTGAGTTATATGCAACAGTTATAGATTAACACACCAAAAGCAGCATGTTAAAACATGCCTACATTTTATTGTAAAAAAAAAGTTGCATTCATTTTGCTTTCTAATCAGGCCGGCCCTATCACCGTTCCTTTTATGCCTCAACTCTAGAAAGCAGCTGCATATTGTTAGGATAGATAGGACTAGAATATCTTTTTGGAAATAGCTGAGTCAGGGCTGGATTCTGTAAAAGTTTTTGGCAGATGATAGAGCATTTAAGAGTGTCAATGTATAGGTAAATAATCAGCGGTGAAATCCAGCAGGTTCTGACAGGTTCTGGAAAATTGGTAGCAGAAATTTTGAGTAGTTCAGACAACTGGCAAATACCACCTCTGGCTGGCCCCAGAGTGGGGAGGGAATGGGGATTTTGCAGTATCCTTCCCCCAGGAGTGGGGAGGGAATGGAAATTTTGCAGTATACTTCCCCTGCCACGCCCACCAAGCCATGCCCACCAAGCCACACCACGCCCACCAAGCCACACCCACAGAACCAGTAGTAAAAAAAAATTAATTTCACCACTGTAAATAATCCCATATCTCAGGTAGAGAGGCATGAAGAGGGAAGCAGCATCAGGAGTTTAGGAAAGAGATTAAGAAAAGAGATCCCCCCCCCTTGAATGGAACTTCATTCAGCTGAATAGATCTCTGACCTGGAGCATTATCTGAAAGTAGCATATATGGAGCATCGTCTCTTGTTACCATGGAGTCTTGTTGCTTCTGCGGTCAAGGACTGAAAAGAATTCCTGGGAGATGAACTTCTGCTGGAGTGTTCCACCATGTATGTATTTTTCTTTGTAGAATAGCAGGAGTCAAATAGCAGGCACATTAATGTGTCTGCGGCCCATCTTTGTAAATTGCTAATAGCCAGGCACATACAAAGATGATGAGTGCAAGGAAACAGTTCAGTTCATTATATTCATTTAATCTGGGAGTCAGCCAGAAAGCCAAACAGCCTGTTTTCTTGCCCTAGTCAGCCTTCGTGTCTTCCATAAACTAGCGGGAAAGAGGAAGAGCTGTTTTATTGTTGATCTGTTTATAAGCATTTTTTTTTCAGCCTTCTGAGGGTAAGCCCCTTTCCCCAGGTGAACAGCCCTGAAATTCTGGGGCTGAACTTCGTAAAGCACTCACCCCAGGATCAAACTTGTGAGCTTCTTCTGACTCCCACAGAGGGAAATTACTTAGTCTTACATGAGGCGCTTTGGAATCTCCGTGTTTATAGTGCTGTCTCCAAATTTTCAGCAGCCTGCAGCAGAGTAGTTCACTAATGAGCATTTCCCAGAGAAGGTTAGAAGAGGGTCAAGGTTTTAATTGAGAACACGGGCCCCTTTGACGGTACTGTTTTGACAAACAAATAACATTTGCTGAAAGTCCAGGCAGATAATAGGGTGAAAGAACAGTCACAGTATCTGTCTGAAGCAAAGCCTTGTGGGTTAGAAAACCATTACAGTTCCTCTGAGAAACAACTTTAGCCATCCGAGATTATTTGGATTTGATAGATAAAGGGCTGTTTCCGTTTTACACAGCTGGGAAAAGTTGTTTGTAAAAGAAATGCAACAAAGGAAAGGCTATATTAAATGTTCAGTATTTTATCTGTGTTCATGGTATGTCTGGCCAAATATGCACTGAATGGGAACAGAGGTGGGAACCCTTTGTTACAAACTGGGGGGGAGGGTGGGGAGGGGCAATGTAAAAACTTACTTGGCAGATCCTGTCTTCCAAGAGTTTCCCAATATGATACACTGCCACCCGTCGAAATGATCCATCTCCTAATCTGTCCTGTTGGGTAGATGCTTAGCAATAAATGCTCATGGGGGCAAGTAATATTGCATGTGCTATGATATCTTTACACAAGTGAAGTGTTGCATACTTGCACCATTTGGGCAATGACATCCCAACAGGCACAATATCATTTTGATGTCACTCTGACCTCTGCAAGAGGCCTATGCATTTGGCTTTCTAGCAAAACATCTCTCTGCAGCCCAGCTTTAGAAAACCAGAAAGTAAGGTATTTTGGATCTTCCTACCCAAAGCAGAGAAATGCAAAACATAGTACACTTGGGGCTAATCCTGAAGCACAAGAGATAGCATGTGATCTTGCAAGTATGGAAGTTTTTAATAAGAAATGTATTTATTAAGTCAATGAAGCCAATATAGAAAAAAAAGGTTAAAAATGTTTTTAAAAATGTAAAAAAAAAAAAACCAACCCAATTTGTTGCAAAAGCAAAATATAGGGAAAACAAGAAAAGGTTGCACAAATAGAATTTCAAATAAAATCAGCCCAGTCTAGTTAAATTAGTAACTTATCTTCTTGAACAACCTGAGTTTCAGTATTCCCTCCGGTGCAGAATGAAGAGAAGGCTGGGTGAATGTGTGATAGAAATACTTCGGGTAAAATTATGTGTATAGGAAAGAAAGAGAGCAGAGGCCCTTTTTCACTTGCCATCAACCAAAGGATTTCATGAGGCCTCCCATCCCATAGCAAAAAATGAGCTACTTCAACCTAGTGCAACTCAATTCTAAAAATATGACTAATAAAGTTATCAGATCCACTTTCAATACTGTACTTTTCAGAGAATAGCTGAATTTTTGGATGACAGATGAACTGGATGAATGGATATTAGCCCTTCAAGCAGGGGTGAAATCCAGCAGGTTCTGACAGGTTCTGGAGAACCAGTAGCGGAAATTTTGAGCAATTCAGAGAACCGGTAGCAGAAATTTTGAGTAGTTCGGAGAACCGGCAAATACCACCTCTGGCTGGCCCCAGAGTGGGGTGGGAATGGAGATTTTGTAATTTCCTTCCCCCAGGGGTGGGGTGGGAATGGAGATTTTGCAGTATCCTTCCCCTGCCACACCCACCAAGCCATGCCCACCAAGCCACACCACACCCACCAAGCCACACCCACAGAACCGGTAGTAAAAAAAAATTGGATTTCACCACTGCCTTCAAGGTAGTCTAGACAAGAAGCGCAACAATGAGTACCAGCTTTATTTCTGTTGCAAGGTTATATTAACAAAATTCTTGAAAGTCTGAAAGTATTCCTCCCCTCCTTTCCTTCTATTCTTTGGAAAACTAGAGATGGCCTCTTCTGAAATGCTTCCTATGCCTTCTCTCCTTCTGTGGACTGAAATATATTTTAAATTACAGTTATCTAATGTTCATCTCTTCCTTCTGTCTCCCAAGGCCATTCCAACATTTATTGGTTCGATTTATTTATTGGTTCGATTTATATGCCGCCCTTTTCCGGAGACTCAGGGTGGCTTACAATGCGTTAAGCAATAGCCTTCATATTTTTGTATATACCTGCTTAGTAGGACTTTCAGGGGCCCCCCCAAGCGGTGTTCTTTTTTATACAAAGTCAGCTTATTGCCCCCACAAACCAGGTCCTCATTTTACCTACCTCGAAAGGATGGAAGGCTGAGTCAACCTTGAGCCTGGTGAGATTTGAATTTGCAGTAATTGCAGGCAGCTAGTGTTACTTAACAGTGCTTTAGTCTGCTGCGCCACCAAGGCTCTGGATCAACTATGCCACTAACCTTGGTTAACTTATTTGTTGACACCATTGCCACAAAATCTATTATATCTGGACATTCTGGACAGCTACTAGATGAGAGCAAAGAAATACTGAACCTTCTCTTTGCTGCCACTGAGTGGTGACCTAAAGTTTTGCAGACCAGCTACTGTAGCTCTAATTACTCCTATTATATTGCTACTGAACAATTTGTAACAATTTAAAATCCAAGCAGACTTTATGAGCCAGATCCCCTCTAAATAACTATAAACTCCCAGAATTATTCTCAAATCCAAGCAAATGTTGGACACATGTCAAGTATTTCACTGGTGGTTAATGAGGCTATGTTTCTCTAGAAACAAACGACTAGTAATCTCCCCACATCCTATCAGATACCTGAAATTAAGGTTGCTGTGTCTCATTTTAAATCTTATGTGTCTTCTGAGATGCTTTTACAGCACATTATGGCAATCAGAAATAGATGTGTTATGCAGATGAATAAGCTATCAACACCAAATCTGAAAGGGAGGGGGGAAAGTAACTGTTCTACAAGAAGGCATTAAACCAGAACATTAAAGCAGGGTTTTGAATGCCATTAAAAATAGATCAAGATGAAAGCAGACAGGTATGCATGTATATGGGAGATTGTATATACATTTATATCGTTCCTTACATGTAATTAAATTATGGGCTTTCTTATTATAAATATACTGAAATGAAATGAAATGGAAGGCAGGTTGGTAGCAATTGTTTTTTCTGCAGTTCTAATTATCCGTTGAAGTCTGTCTGTCTTGTTTGGTTGCAAAGCCAAACCAGACAGTTATAGAGGTGCAGATGACATACTCAATAATTCCTCTGTAGAACTGAATCAGCATCTCTTTGGGCAGTTTGAGCTTCTGAGTTGGCACAGAAAGAACATTCCTTTGTTGTGCTTTTTTGATGTTAGGTATCCATTTTAAGTCTTGAGATATGATAGAACCTAGAAACTTGAAGGTCTCTACTGTGGATACTGTGTCATCTAGTATTGTAAGAGGTGGTAGTATAGAAGGATTCCTCCTAAAATCTACCACCATTTCTACAGTTTTGAGTGTATTTTGTTCAAGATTGTTCTGGTTGCACCACAATTATCTAGACCCGTTCTAGTCGGACTTCAGGCCAGGGCACAGCACTGAAATGGCATTGGTCGCATTGGTCGATGATCTCTGGAGGGCTCAGGACAGGGGTTGTTCCTCTGTCCTGGTCCTATTAGATCTCTCAGCGGCTTTTGATACCATCGACCATGGTATCATGCTGCGACGATTGGAGGGGTTGGGAGTGGGGGGCACCTTGTTGCGGTGGTTCTCCTCCTTCCTCTCTGACCGTGTGCAGTTCGTGTTGGCAGGGGGGCAGAGGTTGACCGCGAGGCACCTTGTATGCAGGGTGCCTCACGGGTCAGTCCTCTTGCCCCTTCTGTTCAACATTTATGTGAAGCCGCTGGGCGAGATCATCCATGGTTTCGGGGTGAGATTCCATCAGTATGCTGATGATACTCAGCTGTACATCTCCACCCCAAACCACCCCAATGATGCCCTTGATGTGATGTCCCGGTGCCTGGAGGCCATGTGGATCTGGATGGGGAGAAACAAGCTCAAACTCAACCCCTCCAAGACTGAGTGGCTGTGGCTTCCGGCAGCCCGGTACAGTCAGCTGTCACCATAGCTGACTATTGGGGGAAAACCTTGGCCCCCACAGAGAGGACTCGCAACTTGGGTGTTCTCCCGGATGCATGGCTGTCTTTGGAAGATCATATGACGGCTGTGGCCAGGGGAGCTTTTTATCGGGTTTGCCTGATATACCAGTTGCATCCCTTTCTGGACCGGGATGCCTTGCACACAGTCACTCATGCCCTCGTCACGTCCGTCTGGACTACTGCAACGCTCTCTACATGAGGCTCCCCTTGAAGAGCACTCGGAGGCTCCAGCTGGTCAAGAATGCGGGTGGTTATGGGTGCGACTCGGCGTACCCATGTAACACCCCTCCTGCGTGAGCTGCACTGGCTTCCGCTGGTCTTCCAAGTGCGATTCAAGGTGTTGATTACCACCTTTAAAGCCTCCATGGCTTAGGACTGGGATATATACGAGACCGCCTTCTGCCAGCAACAACCTCCCACCGCCAATAAACTCCCACAGAGAGGGGCTCCTCAGGGTGCCTTCCGCCAAACAATGCCAACTGGCGACACCCAGGGGGAGAGCCTTCTCTGTGGGGGCACCAGCCCTTTGGAATGAGCTGCCCCTAGAGCTTCGTCTTAGCCCCGACCTGTGCACTTTTTGCCGCGCCCTTAAGACCCTTCTGTTTCAGCAAGCCGGACTGTCCTAATATGAATTTTAAATGGGTGTATGTGTGTTTTAAATTGATGGCCAAATTTTATATATCTGATTTTAATTGGTTTTAAATTTTATAAATTCATGTGTTTTAATATGGCTGTACACTGCCCTGAGTCCCTTGGGAGAAGGGGGGTATAGAAATTTAATAAAACTTAAACTTAAACTTAAACAAGGCTAGTTGTTGAACCTCCTGTCTGTATGCATATTCATCATTGTCTTGAATGAGTAGAGTCTCAAAGCTAGCATACCAGGTCTTCAAAAGGTCTCCTTAAGGCTTCTTCATTTGCTTCCCAACAGATCCTTCCAAATAGTTTGCACATCCCTTAGTATATTTGATTAGTAAGGTCTTTCCTTAGGACATTAAGAGATACAAGTTGGAAGTCTACATGAAAAGAAGCCTCTTGAACCTTCCAGGTTCTATGGAAAGACAGGCCCATGGATACACATCTAATTCCATAATGATGGTCACATAGATGAGCATTTTTTTAATTTACTGATACACAAGATTACGCCTTGTTCACATTGTAGTGTGAAGATTGTTCTGAACTGTTTTCTAGAATAGTGCCATATGTCCAAAGTGCAATAAACAATTAAGCTTCTTCCCCAAGAGTTCAGATAAGTCCTTCTTTTCATGCTCAGGTAGGCATGTACTTTTCTTCCTGAACAGATGCCTCATCACCACCTTTTGCTCTGCCACTTAATTAAGCATCACCTTTCCCATACACTTACACAGTAACCTTCATGTTGTTGCATGAGTTACACATCAGTTACACATTAGGTTGTAACATTTTGAGACCTGTTAGAAACAAAGTAGTGGCATTGTGATCACGAAATTACTGAATAACAAGAGGACTTCCAGAAAAGAAATACCAGGAAGTTTAAAACCTTGTCATCCTTTGATCTGATTATTATTCTGGTCAGGATACTGCATTGCTAGTCTTTCTACATTTTCCCATAAACATTATCACTTGTTCTGGTCAATGAATGAGGAATGGATTTACTAGAGTTTGTTCATCAATGCTTCCAGGCTTTTGCTGTTTAAGCAGAACCAGCCATACACTACAATAGAACATTTCCTCTGTTGTTGAGTGTCTTCTTCAACCAGATGATTCTGTATTTAGATCATATTTTTTCTTTAAAATTCAAGGTAACAAATAAAGAGAAGTTCCTATCTGCATCAGATAAATTAGAAAAAGGTTGCAGATCCATCATGTGTATTCAGAGTTTCTTTCAACATAATCAGTGATGATAATTAGGTGAAGAGAAGCCCTAAATGATAGAATTCTTTATTGGCCAAGCGTGATTGGACACACAAGGTATTTGTCTTTGGTGCATATGCTCTCAGTATACATAAAAAGAAAAGATACATTCGTCAAGAATCATAAGGTACAACACTTAATGATGGTTATAGGGTACAAATAAGCAATCAAATCATACTAGGAAACAATCAATATACATCGTAAGGATACAAGCAACAAAGTTACAGTCATGCTATCATAAGTGGGAGGAGATGGGTGATAGGAATGATGAGAAGATTAATAGTAATGCAGAGTTAGTGAATAGTTTGACAGTGTTGCGGGAATTATTTGTTTAGCATAGTGATGGCATTCTGGAAAAAACATTCTTGTGTCTAGTTGTTCTGGGATGCTGTGGTCTATAGAGTCATTTTGAGGGTGGGAGTTGAAACAATTTATGTCCAGGATGAGAGGGGTCTGTAAATATTTTCACAGCCCCCTTTTTGATTCGTGCAGTACAGTATACAAGTCCTCAATGGAAGGCAGATTGGTAGCAACTGTTTTTTCTGCAGTTCCGATGATAATGATGATAATATTATTACAAGTTCATATTAGTTTATATATTTATTAAACATATTTCTATCCTGCCACAACCCAAAGACTCTCAGCACCTTAGAATAAATAATACAATGAAATTGGAATGATTTAAAATTCTGAGTCCTGAATAGAAATAACAAACATTAAAGAAAAAAACACAGTAATATCATAAAAATAACAATGGCAGCACCAAATCAAAGAAGGACTCTCCAAATAAGCTCAGTTTTTAGAAAAAAAAATACCTGAAAAGAGGGTTCCACCTGAGAAAGGCTATTTCACAATGCAACCATTGTCATAGAGTGACAATGCTACTTTGCTTTAGTTCCCCAAATCTTCTGTAGAATTTGCAGACATTTCTTCCTAGAAGATCTAGCTAGGTGATCCTCCAGGAATCTATATGCCAAGGACATACATATAGATAAAGGACATTCTAGATCAAAATCAGCACTTTAAATTGGACCCAGAAACCAACTGGCAACTAATGAAAAATCTGCAAAACAAGGGTTCCAGGTACTCTGTAAAGCAGCTCGAAGTACAGTACATTGCAAAGTCTGATTTGGTGGTGATGAGAACATGAGTTATAATAGCCAGGTCCTCTTGTTCCAGATATGGCTATAACTGGAACATCAGTCAAAGCTGGACATAATTCCTCTTGGCCATGACTTCAAACTGCTGATTCAGAAGAGATTATGACTCCAAAAGGACACACAAGTCACAGACCTGTTCCATTGGAGATAGTGCTTCTCCATCAAGGACATTGATGGGCAATGGAGAACTCTGATGAATCAACAGCAACTCTAATTTACTAAGGTTCAGCTTCAGCCTGTTCTTTGCCATCCAGACCCTGACAGCCTCCAGACACCAGGAAAGGATGTTAGCAGCATCTCCCACACAGCCTAAGGTATCATCAGTTGGTTATCATCAACATACCAAACCCTGAATGACTTCTAATAACTTCATACAGAAGTTGAAAAGCAGGAGAAAGGAATTGGTATGTGAATATTTTTCCTTGATAGGGATATACAGAAGGGCAAGGCATCCTGGGTTGGTATTTCATCTTCAGGGATTAATTGGTCATCTGCATTGATTTAAGATAAAAAGACATGTAGATTACATTTGATATGTGTGCATACAACCACATCCACACACCAGATGACTTGCACAGTGAGAGTAGGTACATAGTTAGATTGGATATCAAGTTGCTCAACTAACAGGTGGCAGGCACAGAAGTGCTGTCTATTTGTCATTTAGTCTCTTTAGGAATATGTGGTGATAAATAGCTAAATAGAAATAATGTGGCTGACAGAGGAAAGGCATGAGCCACAGTAAACTCTGACTAGTCCTGCAAGGAAATGACTGGGCTAACATCAAGTGGCTGGAGTTGGCAGTCTGTATAAGTTTAGACTGTAGAATAGTCAAATGTGTAAGCAGCTGAAATGTCCCTATGCCTCTGCTCCCAAATTAATAAAAATAGTAAAGAATACAGCTATAGGAAGTTCATTGCTGGCACAAATAGCAGAAAACCTGTGCCTAGAACTAGCAACATACAACTAGCAGAACTCTTCACTTGCCTAGTTAAACCCATATTTTTTAAAAAAAAACTGGTCTGGTATTTTTTCAGAATGATGCTAAATCTTTATTTATAAGGTGATCACATTATTTTTAACAATAGTTTTGGAAAGCACTAATTATATACACTGCATTGGTCAATCCCTCTGTAGAAGTCAAGTGTCCAATGTCTCATGAAGCCTAAGTAATAATGGTCAAGAAAGGCAGATGCCAGTAACTGAAGAGGAGGGAAGGGCCTGCTACAATTTAAAGAATAGAATAGCATACTTTGTTTGGCCAAGTGTGATTAGACACACAAGGAATTTGTCTCCAGTACAGAAGCTCTCAGTGCACATGCAAAGAAACAGAACAATAATAATCATTGCAACAAAGTAATAATAATCATAACAAAGATACAAATAAGAGAAGGTAATGAGCAGATGAGAAGGATAATAGTAACACAGCCATACTACATGAGTAAATATAGTAAAGTAATTAAAGGACGCTAGACAGATTCCAGTTTCTGACTGAATCATTAATTCAACTATCTATCAAGCTTCCTAGATCATGGACATATCCAAAAGTATGTCAGAAAAAGAGTGAATACTTTAAAACTAGAACAGCTAACAGTGACTTTAAGCTGTTTTAGCTGTGAGCTGAAGATGACACATATCATTTAAATCTGATTAATGGGGCATGTTCAAACTGCTGATAGAGGGACGTGAGAATGAATTCAGACAAATGATTATTTGTTTTGCACTGTATGTAAGCACAGATCAAACACACATGCACACCTAAGAGTTTAATATAGATTTCTGAGTACTTGAGGTAGGGTGGGCAGCACAGAAAACAAACACCACAGAAATGGCATCAAGTAATCAGATTATCTTGATAAATCCTGATTTTCTTTCATTCATGATTTTGGAGGTATCTACAGGTGGAATGAGGGACAGCAATGGAATAGAAGATCTTTTCTTTCTTTTTCTATTTCTTGACTAATAGAAGGATCTATTGTTTATTAGTCACCCATTAACTTGGTTTGACCTGGAAATACTTTGCAATCAGTATAAGAGCATAAAAGGATACAGGAAGTTTTGAAATTAAGGAAGCTGTTTTATTACAGGAACCACTTCCAAACATGAACTTTCCATCTGTGTAATTTTTGCCTTGGGAAATTGAATGTTGAATTAACATTAATAAATATGCAAATTTATATCAATGGATGTGCTCCAGTTTTTGTTTTAGTGCTACTAGTATCTTCAGCATAACACAAGGGTCATAGTAGTCAGATGTAATCTACTAAATGTGTAAAGATGGATATATCAGGGATTTTTTTTTCAATATTAGAAATATTCACACAATTAAGATAAATCCTAACCTTAAGATTTAGGATTGTATAATTTCAAGTTTATTTTGATTTAAACTTTTATATCTACCATCTTATAATTTCATCCAGCAAATAAAAATCAGTGTTAACAATTATTTGCCAATAATAGAATTTCAATGTACAAGTAAAGTGATTTATTTAGTTGAGCTACTATACATATTGACAAAAACCACTCTTTACATTTTGATGGAGAATTACACTGTTAATTTGGATAGTATTACCATAAGATGGTTGGTCTTTACAGCATGGGATAGCATCTTGTTTTCAGTCTGGAGACCTTCCTGTTTCTTTATTTTCATTTGTGAATTATTTCAGCTGAGGTGGGAGGGCCTCTGATGCAATCTGTGCTAACATTTTCTCACAACAATGCGGTGAAGCCTTCATTCCATTTCCTTTAGGTGATAAGTATTATATAACTATAATTTCACTGGCAAATAAATTAAAAAGAATGAATATTCAGCATTTACATTTCTTGAAAAGCACTGAGTCTTGTTTGACACCTGTGGGTCAATAAGGACACTCAAATCCTTTCCATGTGTATTACTGAAAGCCAGGCCAGACTTCCCCTGCCCAGGGGTGAAATGCTCTCAGTTCAGACCGGATCGCCCGATCCGGTAGCGATGGAGGCGGGTGGTTCAGAGAACTGGTAGCAAAAATCCCCCCATGCCTAGCTGAGCCGCACAATCATCAGAGGCTTTTTTTACTTTTAAAAGCATTTTTTCTACAACCTCTTCGGGCAAAAAATGTTTTTAAAAGTAAAAAAAAAAAGCCTCTGATGATTGCGCGGCTCAACTAGGATCGTCAAAGGCTTTTAAAAGAAAAAAACCCTTTTCTTTTTTAAATGCCTTTGATGATCCAAGCTGAGTTGCCTGATCGGCAGAGGCTTTTAAAAAAGCTGGAATCGTAAGAGCCTTTTGAAAACATTTTTTTACAACCTCTTTGCCAAAGAGGTTGTAGAAAAAATGGTTTTAAAATTAAAAAAAAAATTGGCCACATCCACCCAGTCACATTACCCCCCCACCAAGCCATGCCCACAGAACCGGTAGTAACAAATTTTAGATTTCACCACTGCCCCCGCCCCACCCTATACTTATTCTTTACATATTCCTACCCAGATGTAGACCTTTACTTTTTTCTTTGTTTATTTCCATCCTATTCATCCTAGACATCCAAGATCTTTTTTTTTCTTTTTTCAATCTTGAATTAAGGAGGAATTTCCTAATGGTGAGAGCAATCAACCAATGGAATGACTTGCGTTCAGAAGATGTAGGTGCTCCATCACTGAAGGCTTTCAAAAAGAAACTGGACAATTGTCTCAAAGTATTTTCTATCCCTCCTGGTTTCATCATCTACAAATTTCATGTGTTCCCTCGATTCCCTCATCCAAGTCATCAATAAAAATGTTGAACAGCACAGAATCTAGGACAGTACTCAGTAATTCCAGAAACAAACACTCTTTGGGTATGACCAATGATGGGTAGTGTCAGCTAACTCATATTTGGCCATTTTATATAGGGAGATATCATGAAGCACTCTCTCTATGGCTTTGCTAGGTCTACAACATTCCACTGGTCCACTAAGCTAATAATTCTATCAAGAAAGGAGATAAGCTTAGTCTGGCACGATTTGTTTGAAGCAATCCCATGCTGGTTTCTGTTGAGTATAGCATGTCTTCCAAGTGCTCATAAACACTTTGCCTGACAATTCATTGAACCCCTTTCTCAGTGTATTTTCAGTGTCCCCCATTCTTCCAGTTTTTGAATATTTGTTCTTCCCTAGTCTTCTGGGGTCTCACCATCCATCCAATTTTTTAAAAAAATATTACTGATGGTTAGTTTCTTCAGTACCCTGGGAGGTAATCTATCTAGCCCTATAGACATGAATTAATATTGTTTAAATTTTCTTATCCTCTCTTTGTTTATTCTATTGTGTATACTTTTATACTTCTATAAAATTTGGAGCTCTCTAAATATTTATATCTTCCTCTTCATTCCTCTTCATTCTCAACAGTGTTATTTTAATGACAGTCCTGTTGGTATTCACTAGTTGAGTTTACAGCTACAGGAAGTGGTAAGTCTACTACATCTGACATGATTATTGCCTATAATGGCTAGGAATCTTGGATGGGTAGTCCTAACACTCTATAAAGCAACAGATTGGGAAAGATTTGTTTTTAGATAAATTATACTAGCAACTTGCCCTCTGTGGATTCAGGAAATTATTTCAAGATAAGATTACTTAGAGAAGACGATGGATGATTGCTGTTCATCTCTCTTTACAAAAAGTCCTTGTGGTCCTCTGCATTATCTTCAGTTCAGAAACAGAACAGCAATCTTTTGGCCAAAGTGGATATAGCCACAGATAAAATCTAGGGCAAATTAGTGAAGCATTCCATTCCACATATTTGTTATCTCACACCTCCCAAACCATAAGGACTTGATGGGAAAAAAATAGTGTGAAGCCTCCTGGTGTTTGAAGAATTTCCCAGTATGCATCAAATTAACTTTTTGTAAATAGGAAATAGTGGTAGAAAACAGCTCCAGCTGAAACAGATGGAATATTAAGTATTCTAATGGATATCTTGCACATGAAATCAGATCAAAATTAAACCCTGTCTTTGAAATAGGTTTACCTGGCTTGACTATGATATTCTTGAAAGGCAAAAGGGTTTTTAATTTTTTTAAAAAAAAATTAAAGATTTTCCTCCTAGTTGCCCCGGTTGCTCAAACTATATACTTAGGGAACCAATGAACCAAAAAAATCATCTATATCCAAAGAGACAAAAATAAAATGAAAAAAATGCAAAAAAAAAATCATTTTATCAAGACATTGCTAGATTGTTTCCCATTTTAATCAACCATAAAAAGAAAGTGGAGAATAATCATGTTTTATAAGAGGGAACTCCTCCCTCTCTCAAAGTTATTGGGGGAACACTTACTCTGAAAATGCATCAGTTCCAGTCTCTGGAACATCCAAGTATAAATTCACAGAGATGAAAAAGATATGGCGTTAAGACAAATTAACAATATCTTCATCCTTTATGGGTGGCCACTCTAACTATGCTTCAGGACTTCTAAAGATGGAAGCCTGCCTTCTTTTGAGATAGTCTGTTTTTAGTCAAATAGTTTACACTGCTAGGAGATTTCCCAGTTATATATTTTAAACTTTTTCTGGTATTATGTTTATCATTTGATTTGGATCCAATAATTGGAAGCCCAGAACTAAAATATTTTCTACCATCTATAAGCCTTCAAGCTTATAGAAGGTATATTATATCTTTTCTATGCTAAACATGCTTAACCATATTTTCCATTACCATTCTGGGCACAAACCTCTTCATCAATGTACTTCTTAACTTGCATGTACAGAATTATATTTAGTACAGCATGAGAAATCTGTTTATGGCAGAATAGAGGAGAATGATGCAGTGGAAAGTGAGCAGTGGCTGCAAGTTCCCATGTACACATTATGAAAGATGCCAGCCAATTTGCAAGAACTGACTAGATTCTGGATCATCTAGGCCAAGCAGGAGAGGATTAGGGAGGGAAACTATACTGGTCTCAGTGTAGGATTGCAGGAATAAAGCAAACATATGCATATTTTAACTATTCCAGCTAGACAGTTGAGTTGTACATGTCAGGTCCTCAGGGTAAGGATTCTATGACTTTTTCTCCCCCTAACCCCCAGCTGATTTACAGTGTATATTTTTGTTACTCACTGACCAACAGGAGGCAGTATATAGCTAATGTCATACTTATTGGAACTCACCAGATACACATGGCCATTGTGATCCATTTTAGGTTTTATATACAGGCCAACTTTTTTTTTACTAGAAATGGAAATTTCAGACCATGGTATTTGGTTGACTATTTTATAGGACACTCTTGTCCCAAAGGTGCTTTTCCAAGAGGCAACTGGACTTTCTTGTTTTCTTTGAAGACATTTTGCTTCTCATCCAAGAAGCTTCTTCAAAGCTGAAGAAGCTTCTTGAATGAGAAATGAAATGTCTTCAAAGAGAAACAAGAAAGTCCAGTTGCCTCTTGAAAAAGCACCTTTGGGACAACCATGATTTGGATGACTGAGAATCTCCATAGACATAGGACACTTTTCTTTAAAAGCTCTAGTGTTCTGTCAACAAGTTGGTAAAATGACTATCATTTTTTAAAATTATTTATCAAATACTATCATTTTCACTCCCTGAAGTCTCAAAAACGGTGTTCAGGTAAACAACCAGACTTGTTGCCACTGATCTAAAGATTCTGGAATGAAATAGATTGAGCCATTATTTCCTGTGAAGGATCTAGCAGGACACCAGAACCTAGGATCAGAAATTCCCTCCAACATGGAAGCAAGCTCTGTAGAAACACCAGACATCAAACCATTGCAAACAAAATACTGACATTGCTTCATCTTCAACAGCACAATAACTGAGCTGAGAATAAATTGTATTAACTGTGCAATGTAGCTCATAGAGATTTGGAATTGCTTTCAGACTATCAAACAGTTCCCATGTGGAGATTCCCTGAAATAAAAATGCTTGCTTAAAGTTATTTAATTAGTTCATGGTGAAGGCAAGATTCAAGCTACATTTCTTGAGATATGATTCTTTTTCACAACTGCTATCACCACCACAATACATGTCTGCATTTATTTATTTGCATACTTGCCCATTTCGAAAGAGGCATGAACTTTTAGCTGTTTCAAATAAACATTTCTTAGTAGCATATTCATGGGAAGCATAATCTCTGCAAGGTCAGAACTGTTCTCATGAAAATGTACAGAACATTTTTTTACGTCAAGACAGCCTCTTCTTTCAAAATATTCATAAGCAAAAACAAAACAAGAACGGGAGTAGGCCTTGAAGAAGAAAACAGCCACAGAGTAGTTATGCCTGAATCAATGGAGTATTTTGTATTCTACATATGTCTCATGTGAAGCAGTCCTCCAGAATTATTGGTGGTTCCAAAATCTTCACAAGTTTTTACTTTGCAGAACTAAGGACTATTTGAACACTGGCCATTTAAGGATTTGTTCCACTTGGTGAATGCAAATAAAATACAGAAGATCTACTAGGCTGAGAAATTCCCTCTCTTATGTGCCCCCTAAACAGAATCAGCTCATTAAAGCAAATAGGAAGATAACACAAGTTTGTTTCCCCAAATGCAAGACCATCTGTCTGCAAAGATTTCTCACGCCCCATCTGAAAGTTCTGGGCAGGGAATTGCAACATTCACTACAGTAGAAGAAATAGTATAATGAATAAATAATAAAGGCCTTTTAGGGTAGCTATCAGGGGCATTACTTTACACATTGATATCAAGTAAGAGGAATATGTTATTCTGTTGACTAAGTCTGCTTGGTCTCAGAAAAGGTAACTGATTATAAGAGGAATGTTTGGGATACCAAAATGATATGTATTTATTTTAAAGACACCCCCCCAAATTTAAATAAATAAAGGGCAGAGTGTCAAATGTCAGGTGAATGGAAGGTTATCAGAAATAGATCAGCAAACCAGCTTATATCCTTCTTTTTTGCAGAAATGAATCTGCAATAATAATTTCCCTGCTACTACCAGAAGACTGTTCATCATTTCCTGCACAAATAAAAGACAGCAGTTCATATATACTTGCCTCCCATCATTTTGTGATTATGTTGGGAATAATATGCACACCCAGCTGAAAAGCATGCATCAAATGTGCTTCTTTAATCAATCCCTTCCACTAAGAGAAAGGGAAGAGCTATCATACAAAATTATGCCCATGTACATACATGACTAGTTGCCCATACTGCATACTGAATATTTATGCACACGCTTCTGTTCTCTTAACAAATAAAACACTCATATCTCTGTGAAAGGACTGAAAGAAAACCAAAAGGGAACCAATAATATGGTACCTTTCTCTTAAAGGTTGTATTGCATGCAAGGGATAAGCATTGTAGTCAAATGACTTGGAAAATACTCATTTGGGAATGATGATTGTATCAAATGTAAGAATTGGGAAGTTCTGGATATTTCAGTGCATTTATGGAATCTTTGAGGACTGCACTTTTCCCAGGAACTATGATGTCACTGAAATCTTGAACCCTTTCAAACACCAGAAGTACCTGTGAATCTATCACGGTCTTTATGGCCCTTAGTGAAGCCAATTTACTTTCTCTGAGATACTGGTGGGCATGAGGGATATCCATGATATATATCTGCCATCAAAAGAGGTAGGGTTAATACGGGAAACTAGGTACTTCTTATGTGGCAATCACCTGTGCTATGCTTTAACAGTGCCCGTGCTTTGCACAACTAAAAACTCAGGTTCCCTTACTGAAATCTCTAGCTCAAAGGAAGACAGGTAGTAATACTGAAAAAAAACTTCCCTGTGCCTGAAGTTTGGAAGATGCATTGGCAATAAAAAAAGATGACCCCAGGCTAAGTAAACTAGTAAAGTTAGCACGGCACCTTCTAATGAGTTTAACGAATAAATGATCTCAACAATCAGTGTGAGGCAAATTATTCCACAGAATTCATTTAGCCAGTTCAAGGACTGGGAATGAGTTACACAGGTTAAATGTTTTGTGAGTTTGCCAAACTCAGATTTATTTCCTGTACCTGCCAAGATTGTCTCATGAGGTCTATTATCTTCTTCTCATGACAATCATAAACTCCAAGTTCCATAGTCATTTAAGTCGACTTTTAATAGTAGTCGCATTTAGGGGATTTAATTGAATTGAGAATGGGTTGTAACAAAGGATAAAAGGACCTTTTCTCTTTTTAATTCTTTCTAATTTTATCAACAAGATGAAATTATTGTCACTCATGGCTTTTAACAGCTGTCAGCCTCATCTCTGAAAAATATTCCATTGCCTTAAAATTGGAAGGCTGAGCTAATGAAAAAAAAAAAAAAAGAGGGGCATAAAAGGTAAGATCGCTAATGGAAAACAAAGGCAACCTATTTGTTGCCTGCTTGCTTTGGATTGTGACTTAGTCAAGCATCTCTCCGTTAATTGTTATATCTCTGCTCTAGATGAAGAAGTATACTTCTTTCTACCTTACTACCTTAATGCTTAAAAAAAAAAGGAAATAAAGCAGGTATTCCCAGAAACAAATAGCATGCTGCTTTCCCCCCCCCCCCACACACACACACCCCACCCCCATGAGGGGGCTGAGCTGCGTGCAGCATTTGCATTTCAATAGAGCAGAAAGCATCATTTCTCAATTGTGTTTCTCCAGAGCACCCTAAAGGCCTATTCTTGCCATTTGATTAATCACTTCATGCTTAATGCCTTTTAAAATAGTACTACTTTTCACAAACAAAGATAAATGCACTGCACTTCTGAGCAAACCTAGGTCTTAAAGAGGAACAAACCCCCCCCCATATTTTTTCCTCTCTTTCTCTCTCTCTCTCTCTCTCTCTCCCTCCCTCCCTCCCTCACTTGAAGCATTCTTGAGTCAGTTGATGTGGAAGGCTTTTTATTAGACTTTTCTGGCTGAAAGTAAGATGTTGGGGGGCCAGGGCGCCAAGAGATGACTGAATGCCACAAGTCTCTCCCAAATGCAGAAAAGCATTCTGCAGAAGGACTGTCCATTCTTCCAAATATCTGAAACTCACCGCATGCCAAATAGCTAATTTGCTTAACAGTCAATTGTATATTTCTGCCTTCCCCAATCGAGCAGGAAGTTTCTTTCTGTGTAACTGAAATTGGAGGCCAAAAGGGAAGGGAAGGAAACATCCAAACAAAGCTTTTAAGCAGTTTTGGTTATGGGGATAGCGTTTATACATGCACATATCTGTACACTCTACACAGGCATGCCACATATTTCATATAACTATAATAAATGCATATGCATTTATGCAAGACAAAAATCAGGAGTCTGGTAAAAAAAATTTTCCTAACAAAAGGCACTGCTTATTTCATCAGATCCATGGAGTTGCTTAAACTGATGTAGGGTTTAAATTAGGATGGGGGAGAATGGGGGGGGAGAGACAGTGATTATGCAAATGCAGGTTACCTGCGAGACAGATTACCAGTACCTGATTAATTAACAACTGCAATGAGTTAAAAACCCATTGTGTTTGTTGAGACCTTTTGAGAGTGCCTGAAAACTTTTTGTTAAAAGTATGTGATTAAAAAATTATATGGATATTTGCTAGCGGTAAAATTGGAAGAAGAACAAGTTAAAGAGACAATGTTAGCATGGGGGAAAAATTTCGGACATGGGATTGATTTAGAAAAATGGCAAAAATTATGTTTACAAAACTATAAAATGACAATGTCTATAGCATATAAGGAAAATTTGTATAAGATGTTTTACAGGTGGCATCTACCCCCGATGAGAATAGCCAGAATGTTCAAGAACAAATCGGAGAAATGTTGGAAATGTCATCAGACCCCAGGATCATACTACCATATGTGGTGGACACGTGTAGAGGCTAAAAGATATTGGACTAAAATCCACACATGGTTGGAAAAAATGACAAAGAAACACATTGACTTTAAACCAGAAATATTTTTATTAGGGATTTTACCAGAAATATACAATAAAGAGATAAGATATTTAATTGTGAACGTCTTAACAGCAGCTAGAATTGTCTTTGCTAAAAATTGGAAAGGTGAGAAGATATCTACTGAAGATGAAATTATTAAGAAAATTATGGACTGTGCTGAAATGAGTAAATTAACATTTTAAATTAGACAACAGGAAGATAAACAATATTATTTAATTTGGGATTTGTTTTATCAATGATTAGATAACAAAACATAGAGATAAAAAATGAAATAGGAATATGTAAAGATAACAATATATGAAGTGATTTTCCTTTTTACCTTTCTTTCTGTTTCTTTCTTTCTTTCTGTTCAATAGTGGTTAAGTGAACATAAATACAAAACTGTTAAATGAGATTTATTTATTTAGCGTATGGTTGGTCACACACAGTATTAAAACACTTCATTTTTACAGGTTAAAAACAATTAAAACAATAAAAAAGCAGTAAGAAAACCTAAAAGGAAAACAGAAATAACATTTCAAAGTTTAATGTCGAGTTTGGAGATCCAGTCAGTAGCTGCCGTTGTTATGCAGAGGAAGTCTCTAGAATCTCCTGGATACCTTCTGTAAGGGCATTCCCTCACTATATGCTGGATAGTCTGTCGAGGGGCCCCGCAATCACATTGTGCTGAAGTTAAATGAGAGAAACTAATTAATTTGAAAATTGGGATGAGAGACTGAGCACAAAAGAATTTTAACCAATCAACATACTGTTTGTGATTGTATTTGAATGATGGAGATTTTATGTTTTGTTTTTTCTATGTTTGATATAAATAAAAAAATTATTTAAAAAAAAACCTGTTGATGTATTTTGCTCTGCACGCACTCGCTGGATTGGACTTTCCAAAATGGCTACTTTGAGATCTGTAATGGAGAGTCTTGGGAGGTTCAAATGTTCTTTTATTAGTTTGTCATTGTTTTGAATCTTGATTTTTATTGCTGCTGTTGCTACTGCTGAGCTACTATCAGTCTGACATTATGGGGTATATTGAATAGACACAAGTAAAAGTTTCATTTGGTGTGTTTTAAGGTAAAAGCTTATCGATATTCAGAAAGTTCCTTATAAATTGGACAGGAAAATCTGATATTTTAAAAGGTCTGACATGTAGGAGAAAGTAAAGTTGGCAGATCCATCACTTTCACCAGGGAGCTTTCAGAGTTTTTATCACTTAAATGCCTAACATTCAACCAAGTTTGTTGTTTTGAATAAGGGATGATCTCCTTATTTTTTTCCCCTGACAATTCTCATGACCGGTAAAAGTAAATTATGTTCCTTTCATCCTGGGAATAGCTATTCTTTCTGGTTCAGATGAATGAGAACATTACTTGTATTGTGAACAGTTGTGTACCTGTAGATGTTTATAAATCCAATCACAAATTTCTTTGGCCTAAATATGAATGTGGGAGAAAGCATAACTAGCAGATATGGAGGTTCCCTTCCTTATCATCGAGGGAAAAGATGCTCTGAAAAAAAATAGCCGCCCCTGAGAAATAGTTGCTGCTGGTAGGCAGATGGGTTGTAGTTTAAGCAGAAATACTACTTTATGGACCAGGAAGAGGATAGAGCAGAAAATTGCTAATCAGTTGCAACGCCAGTAGTGCAAAGAAATAAATCTACAGAGGTGAATATAAAGATAGCACACAATGTTTGCAAAAAGGAAACGCTTGCTTTGGTTCCTGGCAATGAGATAAGAAGACTTGGAACGAAGCAGAAACTCCAACAAAACAGGGCATGAGAATAAAACTTCGAGGGCATTGCTCTTTCACAAATTGTTTAACCTCCCTGGGAGCCTATATTTCACACCAAGAATGTTCACTGGAAAACATCTCAATCATCCTTAAAGATAAGATTTGGCTTTTAGAGGAAATGATACCAGCAGCTGGGCAATATATTATCCTCCTCCTGATGTTAAGAAGACTGCTGAGAGAGAGAAAAGAAAGGAAGTTGAGGCAGTCAAACTTATAGCTGGACCTTGACTTTGGGGAGATTGGGAAGGATTAGGGCCAAAGTATATATATATCTTCTATTCGGTCCATCCACTGTTGAGAAAAACAGTACAGATCTATAGGTCATTCTGGAAAAAAAAACAATAGGGGGATTGAAAAGTACAAGGCTTTATAACATGAAATGGCCCAAGTGTTCTGCTGAACATTTTTTAAAACAACTCCCTTAGCTGTGACCTTCATCTGCTGTATCAAAGTAGATATTTCAGAACTGCTGCCTTGATGGCAAAAATGATCACTTAGGATTCAGTGTGGATTGACTATAGATCATCTCTGTCTGCTAACATTGTGCTAATGCATGCTGTCTGAAGTCCCTGTACACAGCTAGGCAAGACTTACTGTTCCCATGGAAACAGGCCAGTTCCTCTCTGGGTTCTACTTTGAAAGATAATGTCATTATTGGGACTATGGTCTAAAGACAAACTGGCAGAAACCATACAATATAGAGTGTGAGGTAAAACAGAAAAAGGAACATAGTACTCTTTGTTGGCAAGCCTCTGCTATGCTCAAAGAGCATTTTCAGGTTCTCTGATTTTCAACAGCAGGCTGCTCAATTTAACAGAGAGGCTACTAAAGATGAAGTTACTTCTAACTGGGTTTCCTTTGTATGGCACAAATCTTGGTCAGCAGTTCTAAACTGAAAACATTATATTTCACCAGTCCCCAACCTTTTTGGCAACCAGGGACACATTTCATGGAAGACAATTTTTCCACAAACTGGCGGGGAGCACAGGACATACATGATGAGCACACAACCTAGATCCCTCACATGCACAGTTTACAGTAGGGTTTATGCTCCTATGAGAATAGGATGAATTTGAGATGGGCTACAGCAGTTATGCTAGTGTTGGGGAGCACCTGTAAATACCTATGGTCACTCACCAACCACTCCCCTCCAGCTCCGTGGCCCGGTTCCTAACAGGCCACAGATCTGTACTGGTCCATGGCCCAGGGATTGGGAACTATTTAAAGCAACGCTTTTGGAGAAAGGGGCAAAAATTGCCTCCTGATCAATAGATGGACTGCAGAAGAACTTCCTGTCAGGGTTCCAAGTAACACCCCTAATGAAAGAAAACTCCGAGGCTTGAGTTTTCTCAAAGCTACATTTATTAGAGATGTCATATTGGCATATCTGGGAAAACCCGAATATGAAAGTTTCCAGATTTTCCTCATCCAAAGAAAAGTCCCTGCCCAGCACCCATATGTCCATCACATGGTCCAAAAATAACATCATTCCAACTGGAGATGCTTCCCAGTTCCAGCCTTCCAGGTACCGGGCAAGTTGTCCTTGACTTCTTAAGAAAGGAATGTTATTATGACTATATCTCACCCATATTCAGAGGTGGGTTTCAGCACGTTCTGACCAGTTCTGGAGAACTGGTAGTGGAAATTTTGAGTAGTTCGGAGAACCGGTAGTAAAAATTATGACTGGCCCCACCCCCATCTATTCTCTGCCTCCCAAGTCCCAGCTGATCGGGAGGAAATGGGGATTTTGTAGTAACCTTCCCCTGGATTGGGGAGGGAATGGAGATTTTGCAGTATCCTTCCCCTGGAGTGGGGTGGGAATGGAGATTTTACAGTATCCTTCTCCTCCCATGCCCACCAAGCCAGACCCATCAAGACATGCCATGCCCAGTAAGCCATGCCCACAGAACCGGTAATAAAAATTTTTGAAACCCGCCACTGCCCATATTCCATATAATCCCCTCTCCCAATTTCCCACTGTAGTAAACATGGCAGGCCTGAAGACCTAATACAAAAGATGGCTTCCAGGCATGACACTTCCAGTGATCTGGAAACTCTTTTAAAATCATTTTGAGCTTTAATTGTAGCCTTTATAACCTGAAAATCATCTCACCCAAATCCAGCTGTTTTGCACTGAGATACATACAGCAGTGTGAGTTCAGCTCATTTTCCAGAAGGGTTTTAAGGGCAGGATGGCAATCCCATTATTACCCTTATCATTCTTTAGTATGTGTATAGATAAATAGATAGATAGATAGATAGATAGATAGATAGATAGATAGATAGATAGATAGATAACCTTGCCCCACTGAAAGTTGCCATTTAAATGAAAAGAGAGAGGGAGAACGAGAAAGAAAACATCGCTTTAGGTTCTTGCACAGAAGAACAGTTTTACAGATTTTTAACAGGATGCATAGTCTGACAAATCCTGAAAGAATAGTTCAATGTTTCTGTAAGGAAAATAATTTTGCAGTTACCCAATTCCTAAAATTCATGCTTCTCCAAAAAAAAAGGAGTGTGTGTGTGTGTTCAGATCTTTTTTTTTTTTTTAAGTAATAGTCTATTTTTTTTCATGCTGAGAAGTTAGTGGTGTGGCTTAGGTGTTTAAAATAAACTTCAGAAAAAAATTATTCCCTATTTTGGATTAAAAGGCAAGTTTTCTCAACAACATTTTTGGAAGTGGTTTTTTCCCTTGCCTTCTTCCTAGGGTGGAAAAAAAGTAACTGGCTCAGTCATCCAGCTGGCTTCGTTCCTAAGGCAGGACAGCCAATGTGGTTTAGTGACTATGGTACTGTTTTTGAAGCATGGAGGGCAGGCTTCTAAGTTTCCCTTAGATGGGAGTTTGGATTAAGTCTTTTCTTTCAGTTCTAGATTGAAAAGTCAAAAGAGATCTGTCTACCAAGCCTCATTGAATTATAACCCAAAAAGTTCCAAAGAAAAGGTTTCCATTCCTGCATTAAATCCATTTGTTGCTAGTAATAATGTGTATGCGTAATGTGTGTGTGTGTACATACATACATTTTTCTAGGATACAAATCTTTACTCTGGAGGGCTTGCATTTATTTTTTATTAAACTCCAAAGAAAGGCATGCATATTGTCATTATGGAGAGTACATGTTGCCAGCCAATCTCAAAATGCACAACAGTGAAACCTGAATCTTAATAAGAAATAATGGTGCAATATTTATTTAACAATGAAGAAATCTATTTTGCATAGAGTATATGGCCATTATTCAATTCAAGCAGATCCAGGTCAGTTTGCATGTTTTTAGCCTCTTAATGAAAAATATGCTTATATCCTCAGAGGCTTCTGCTTTCCTGATTTGCACTATTTCCTAACAATTCCATTTATATTTTATAAAAATCAAATGCCATTGTATGCTCTAAAAATTTCATTATGTCCCTTAGGTAGTCTTTCTCCAAAGCTTCTAAACTCTTTCAAAAAGGTATTCAAAATTTCAGCAGGAGGAGGATGTATTTTTAAAGGAATATTCTTGTGGACCATCTTGGAATGGAATGGGGCAACCTGGTTTTGAAGTAAAACAGTGTCATCTCACTTGCTCCAAAATGTCCCCAATTCTAAACCTCCATAATCTTCATTCGTAATGAAATTTATGTATGAGTAGACTTTGTATGGACAAGTATAATGAAATCTGAATCTTATTTATATAAAATACAATAGGTTAAAAATGATAGCTAGGGAAATTAATATATACGTTCTTCAATATTACTTATATTAGAATGAATGTTATACAATGTGATTTGTTTTGTTAGTTGTTAGTATATTATTGTATCTATTTGTTTCACTTCATTTTTATTCTTTTAATTTTTGCTGCTTATTGGCCAAATAATTATTATTGATTGATTTATTAAATAAATATATAACTGTTGTATAATATACTATTTCCTGTTGTATTTTTTTCCACTTTTTAAGCCATTTTTAATGTTCGGGGGGGGTTATTTGAACATTTATGTATTTGCATTAGAACTATGTTTGTGTTTTATTGCTTTTATTTTTTGTTGTTATTTTAAAAGCAATAAAAATAAATAAAATATATCCCGAAGAAATAAGTACACAAAGCAATTACATTTTCATCAGCTGTTTTTCAATACTTTCATCTTCTCTCTGCTTTTTCAAAGATGTGTCATGAAGGTGGTTTCCAAATAGGATTATGATTTCTCACACAAATGTTTCCTCCATACTTATAATTCTCCCTCTTTTTCACCCCATCCTAGTTGATTTACACAGCTGTCCTTGATATATGTGAGGCAAGCCTTTCCATGCCAATACATGCATTTTGAAGGTACTTTAAGAGCAAATTAATTCAGCATTTTGTGCATGAATAAAAGTTTCCTATTTTGGCTGCCCTGGAATAATATATTTTGACAGATGTGGGAAAGCATCCTTCCTGTTGGAACTGCAGATAAGAAAAGAATTCATTCTAGGATGAGATGCAAACAAGTGCCCTTGGACAAGGGTGAGGAGCAGGAAGAGATGGAACCTTGTTGGATGTTTCTTTCTTTGGAGCATCTTCCCTTATATTAAATTTTCCAAATTGGGGGCAGACAGTCCTTTGAGAAAGGTGGAAGAATTTCAAACAAAACATGAGAAACATGTGGATGCTTTTAAAAGAATGGAATGAAATACTGCCTTTCAAATGAGGATTTGACTGACAAAATTGATGTGGTGGTAGCTGATGGATAGGAATCTCTTGAAAAATTGCTATGTGCAGAATGAGATCAGGATTGACTGGGCTGACTGATGAGGAGGAGGGAGATAATGTGTGAGGAGATTGGGGTGCAGCAGGGCTGTAAGGGCTGGGTGGACTTTTAGGAAGGTGGGAGAAAGTGCTGTGAAGATAGGATGGAAGATCAACAGGTTGGCAGCTGGAAGATTGGAGAAGAGCTAATTAATTGGAAGTTTTGTGGCAGATTGTTAGGAGGATGGAGAGCCAATTATTCAGTTATAATTCAATATTACAAAAATACTGAATTAATTTAACGGGTGGTCAAATGGGCAGGCATACGAAGGTTTCTAAGCCATCAAAATGACGGCATGATGTAAACAAGTTTGAGAATCCCAGCACCACAGTAATCTGCTAATCAGAATGTGAATTGGACTGAAAGAAGTCAGCTTCTTTGATGGTCAGATTTTGTGGCTGTTGTTAAGAACTCAAGCTACCATTGTATTTTCTATTGTCCTAAATTGCTGATGATCCACCTTTGAGTGGTGAAGCTGGTGATGGATGTTGCCCTGACCTAACAACAGTGAGGCCTCCAGGCCTTGACCCATGCAGGTTGCAATTAGCTAGAATTAGTCATCTGTATCCTGGGCTCATCTTCCTTTAAACACCTAACAGTGTGAAAGCAAGAGCTTCTTTCCTTTCTTCCAAGCCTCTCTTTTCCAGGGCTTTGTGCTTGACTACATCCTCTTTCCAAAAGAGGCTGATTGAGTTTTGTTCCTAGCTCTTTTAGAGCGAAGGCAATCATTAAAAGAAACTTAACAGCCCTATTATTATCCTGAGCAATTCTTAAGTCATTCAGTTTTTAAAGCAGAAGAAAGACCAAAAAGAGGAAATTGAGAGGCAAAAGTGTGAGATGTAAATGCCTTATTCCCTAATGTGTAAATAATGTATATATGGGACATCGGGGGTTAACTTATTCTTTGGTTCCTAATGTATTCATAATTCACCACTCCCATTCTTGGCTCCACCCCTTGTATATATAAGGAGCCACCTTCACCATTTTCCTTGCTTCTATCTGTGAATATTCAGTGAATATAGAATGCCTGTTATAATTAAAGAGAAATATATTTAAACCTCTAACTCTTATTATCATTATTGAGTCTGATCCTGAAAATATTGCAACAAGCTGGTAGCAGAGGATGGTTAATTGACTCAATAAATACTTAAAGATGTCTAAGAAAGATAGGCCCAACACCAGGGCCTACAGCAAAGAAATAGAAACTGAACAAGAAATAATCAACGAATCCACAAACGCGATTTCGAGAGAATCCGAAGAATACACCACTGAAGAAGAAGAACTAATAAATGAAAATAATGACCAGGAGGAAATCGAAATAGAAAATAACGAACTCAGGTCAGAGATATTAAAACTATTAAAAAGCCAGAAGAATGATGAAAGCCTCATCGCGAATCTCCAAGAAATGCTGAAAAACAGCGGAGCAGCGAGAGAGAAAAACATTGCTAAAGAGAAACCCAAAGACCAAAAAACTGTGAGTGATATGACTACAGAGAAAGTCGTTATGAAAAAGAAAAGATGTGATCCAGCGCGAAATTTTGAATGGCAGCCATCTTGGTTCCAACAAGCCTCCAAAGTGAGCGAAGCAGAGCCAATCAAAATGCTCAGTTCAAAATTTCTGGCGCGAAAAACGTTATCAGACAACGAAAGCGAAAAGGAAGATTCAAACTCTTCAGAAGAACCAGAATCAGAAAGCGAAGACGACTTAACGAAATCCCAAGTAAAGTCAGCAATGAAGACGCTTTTTGCTGCATTTGGGCCAAAATTAAAAATTTCCAAAGCGACAACGAAGAAGCTAGAGAACAAGCCGATACCTCAAGACCTGCACGCTCCCATCCTGACTTCGAGAGCGACGACGCCCGAGCCCAGAGAGCCATGTCGATTCCGCCCTACACCGCAGACCGGATCAAGTACCAACGCACACAAAAGAAAGAAAAGAGCAGTCACCGCCATCAAAACTCCTAAAACCGAGCCAGAAACCGACTCGTCTGAAGAGGAGCGGAGCGAGCGAGCTGCAATGGAGAGAACCTTCCACGACGACGCCAAAGAAGAAATGAGCAACGCGCATGTGCGAAACTACGTAGACGGTCCGGAAAGACTTGAACTGGCCAGAGAACCGCGCAGACTCGTTGCGAGCATCCCCATGCCGTTTTGCAATTTCCTGCACTTGCGAGACCACGGACTACCTCAGGTTGTAAGTAACGGACAAAATAATGTGGGAAACTTACCCAGTGACTTCCCAAAACTTAGAGTTGATGGCATTAATTTGCAAGAATGGTATCAACAGCTCCAGGTTGTCTTTATGAAAGAAAATTTACTATTCTTTATCACTAGTCCTCCAAGAAGACCTTGGACTTTAAAAATAGATTGTTTACATCATAGAGCATTTTTCTTAATAATATCTAGCGTGTCTCCTGCAATGTATCATAGCATCAAACCAAACCTAACTGTTTCAGAAATAATTCAATGCATGTTTAATCTGTTTCACAGCGATAGTGTAGCTACCACTACAAGAATGTCTAAGGATTTCTTTTCTTCCAGAGTAAAACCAGGGGTTTCCATAAGTGAGCATTTGATATCTCTAAACAAAATAAGAGCTGAGCTGCATTTGAGGGGGGAAGTGATTTCAGATCAAACAATGAAAAGTGTTATTATCAATTCACTTGATTCATCATGGGATAGTTTTATGTCACACTTAGACACCATCAATCTAGGATATTTATCCATAGAAAGTCTATCTAACAAATTGATAGCAGAAGACAATTCAAGAAAAAATCGTTCCAGCAATCACACAGAACACAAATCTTTTAGGAAGGTAGCTTTCCAGGAAAAATACAATGAAGCTTTTAAATGCCATAATTGTGGGTCCAGGGAACACAATAGAAGAGACTGTCCCAAAATCTCAAAGGAGAGACATAGATCAGAGTATAGGAGCAAATACAATTATAGACAGTCTTCCACAGATAGACATAAATATAGAAGCCCACCAAATTACAGAGATAGTAGAGGGGGTAGAGAAAATTCAAAAGAGAGAAAATCTGGTTCACTGAATGGACTAAATAAACAAGACAGCACTAAAACACAACAAAATGAAAACAATAATTGGCTTATTGATTCTGGGGCAACCAACCACACCACTAATAACAAAAATATATTGTCTTCATTTACAGAAGATAAATTTGTAATAAAGGTAGCTAATCAAGAAAAGGTTCAAGTATTAGGCAGAGGAAATGTGACCTTGCCTGGCCTAGGAAAAATAGAGGGGGTATTGTTAATTCCAGAAATACCTCATAACATACTAAGTGCCATAAAACTAAGCAGAGATTCTGACATCAATATAGTTTTCTCAAAGGGGAAAGCAACTTTAGAGAAGGACAAAACAAATGTAGGCACTGTGATGATTAAAGGAGGCCTACCCTATCTAATAACAAAAGAAAGATGGTTACATAACATTGATTCAAATATGGAAGATTGTATTGAGGCAGATGATGAAAATGTTAGTAACAGTGACAATGATGAATGTAAAATATCTCATGATCACGCAAATACACACAATGAGAAGAAACCAAGAATAGGTAAACCAATTCATGATGAGTGTGCTCACATCTTGCATAGGAAGTTAGGACATGCAAGTTTTCCTGTAGTACAAAAAATGACTGAACACGCAGAAGGTGTCAAAATAAAAAATTGTGAAAATTATTTGGAATGCTCAGTATGTAAATCCACTAAACTAAAAACTAGTCCCAGACCAAAAAAATCCAACAGATCAACTAACAAAATTTTTGACTTAGTACATATGGACCTAGTTGGTCCATTAACTCCATCAATCACTTATAGAAAACGTTACTTCCTAACAATAGTAGACGATTACAGTCGCTATGGTTTTGTTTACACATTAAAACACAAGGATGAAACCTTTCAGAAATTTAAGGAATTCTACAAACGCATAGAAACACAACATAATATCAGAATAAAACAAATTATGACAGATAGGGGATGTGAATTCATGTCTAAAGAATTCTCCCAATGGTTAAAGGATAGAGGAATGCTACATTTCACGTCTAGTCCATTTTCTGCGTTCCAAAACGGGATTGCAGAGAGAAAGAATTCCACACTACAAACCATGATTAGGTGCACATTAGAGGATGCTGGTTTAGGCAAACAATTTTGGTCAGAGGCCTTACATTATTCAAATTACACTCAAAATAGAACCTGGTCCAGTATTGTGAATAAAACACCATATGAGGTGATGTATAATAGGAAACCCAAATTAGCGCACATGCACATATTTGGAGTCACTGCAGACGTACACATACCTAAGCAGTTGAGAAGAAAGGGAGAAAACGTATCCAGAAGATTAAGATTTATGGGATATGAAACTGGCACCAAAGGGTACAGATTCATTGATAATAATAACAAATTTATAGTCTCCAGAACAGCTGTGTTCCATGAACAGGCCAATTGGTCTAAATTACATCTTAATGAAATATTTCCAAATAAATGCAAAGATACAAAATCTTGTGAGGAAGGGACAATAGAAAATCAAAATATCAACAAAAATAAAAACAAAACCAAAACTTGGACAAATAGTCAGCACAAAATAAAGACAGACACATTAACAAAAAAGGAAGCAAGATATTTGCATGATAACCATAGCAAACCCGAAAGAGCTATTAGAAACAATAGAAATCAAGTACCAAATAAATACAGAGATTACATAATGCATATGGATGGTGAACAAATGACACCTAATACATATGAGGAAGTATTAAAACTCCCTCGTGAAGAAAAGGAAAAATGGGAACTAGCTATGAAAAAAGAGATGGAAAGTTTGCAAGGATTAAATGTGTTTACACCTGCGATTGCACCTAAAGATAAAACGATTATAGGTACCAGGTGGATTTATAAAATTAAGAATCTAGAAGGAGGCAATACTCTATACAAAGCTAGATTGGTTGCACAAGGTTATGCACAAAAATATCCGGAGGACTACACTGACACATACTCCCCCACAGTGAGAACAGAGAGTGTTAAAACAGCTCTAGTAGTGGCATCTGCACTCAATCTTGATGTATTTCAATATGACATACAGACTGCGTATTTACACGCAAAACTAGATAAGGAAATATATGTAAGAGCACCACACAGTCAATACACTAATAAGAATGAAATTTGGCTATTGAACAAGAGTCTATACGGATTAAAGCAATCTGGCAAAAGATGGTACGATTGCTTGGTAAAAGTACTTAAGACCATGGATTTCAACGCTACCACTGCTGATAACTGTTTCTTTGTAAAAAAGAGTGATGATCATATTGAATTTGTATTAATTTATGTAGATGATATTTTATATATAGGAAAACACAAGGAGAGAAGAGAAACCTTTGTAAATAAGCTAAACGAACATTTCTCGTTGAAATCTCTAGGTAAAGTAAACAAATACCTTGGTGTACAAATTAACAAAACTAGAAGGGGATTCAAACTTACTCAGAAAGATAAAATCATTGAACTTCTGAACAAATGCAATTTAAACAATGCCAAACCCTGTGACACTCCTATGCAAACTGATTTCCTTAGAAACACTGATGAATCTTCCCCTGAATTCAAGGATAATACATTTTATAGATCAGTCATAGGTTCACTTCTTTATATATCTAATTGGACCAGGCCAGATATTGCATTACCACTCAACTTATTGTCAAGATATGTTAGCAAACCAACAATGTATCATTGGGAAGCAGTCAAAAGAATTCTAAGATATCTGAAAAGTACATTAGACTTTTGCTTAGTATTAGAACCTAGTAATGATAAAGAACCAAAACTTACATGTTACGCAGATGCGGATTGGGCTGGAGATATATCATGCAGAAAGAGCACTTCTGGTTATATTTTTCTATTAAATGACTGTCCAGTTTACTGGTACACTGGTAAACAAGAACTGGTAGCCACTTCGACCACAGAAGCGGAATATGTTTGTTTGTCCAAAGCTGCAAATAACCTTGTATGGTTTAATGATTTGATTTCAGATGTTTGGAAAAAACCTGCTTTGCCTTTTGTTATGCATGAAGATAATAAAGCAGCCATTGAAATATCCAGATCCGATGCCATTGGACAAAGGTCCAGGCATATAGATATAAAATTTAAGCATGTGAGACAATTGTCTCAAGATGGATTTATCAAAGCAGTGCATTGTGATACCTCTGAACAATTAGCTGACATATTGACGAAGCCTTTACCTTCTAAACAGCACAAATATTTAACATCAAAATTATATGTCTTATATTGTCCTGAATCTGAATGTAATTGGTGTTGTATAGCGAACCGGCATTTAGAGGGGGATTTGTGAGATGTAAATGCCTTATTCCCTAATGTGTAAATAATGTATATATGGGACATCGGGGGTTAACTTATTCTTTGGTTCCTAATGTATTCATAATTCACCACTCCCATTCTTGGCTCCACCCCTTGTATATATAAGGAGCCACCTTCACCATTTTCCTTGCTTCTATCTGTGAATATTCAGTGAATATAGAATGCCTGTTATAATTAAAGAGAAATATATTTAAACCTCTAACTCTTATTATCATTATTGAGTCTGATCCTGAAAATATTGCAACAAAAAGGAAAGAACAAAGGGAAAACCTAGAACTTCAACAAGCAATCATCTTCGTTTTTGTCATTGTTTTATTGGGCCATATGTTTTTCTTGATAATGTATCTGATGGTTGTGTTTATGAGGGCTATCATTCTGAGAGCTTCTGTTTACCTGGATTAAAGTGATGATTCATGTATGTATCACAACTGAAAGTGGATAAAAAATGAGCCTTTTTGTCAACCAGCTGGTAATGACCTGATCGGCAGTGGGAGAATAATCCTGCATGTATGTTGGCATGCCTACTGTCAGTTTACTATTTTGAAAGATTTATCCTAATGAAACTCATTTAAAATGGAGATATTTAACCCAAGCCAAGAGATTTAGTTGACTTCCCCCGATTGTGAACTCTCAGTAATGGATTGTTTACACTGACAAGATGTAACACCGGGTCTTTGAGATGTACATGTTAATATTTTTAGCAAGCAACATACCCGGGTTCATGCTCAATTATAACAATTTGATATATAGGATAATTTTTTAACATAAACTTCAGGCAGAGCTGCCCCCAACACAAATGGTGTCAAAACTCAGAAGGAAGTATTTTCAGGGAGGGATAAGAATTTGAACTTAATAAGGCAAAACTAGATTAATGTGTGTGTGCATACATATGCATATGTTAAATTCACAGGGTATCATTTTTGTATAATTACAATATAAGAAAAGCATGCAGAGAATGGCATCTTGAATTATTGCCAATCCCTTATCAGCAATAAATAGAGGAAGAATCTACAGTTAGTTATTTAGTTATTAGATTTGTTGCACATCACAACCATTATTATTCATTGATTAGCTGGTCTTATGAGGATGGTGTAGTGAGGATAGTGTAGTGTAATGACCATGAAGTTGGAGTAAATAAAATGCCTTTAAACTCTATGGAGATTCTCAGTCATCCAGGTCCTGGTTGTCGCAAAGGTGCTTTTTCAAAACACAACTGGACTTTGATTTATTTTTCCCTTGAAGATATTTTGCTTCTCATCCAAGAAGCTTCTTCAATCCGAACTGAAGAAGCTTCTTGGATGAGAAGCAAAACATCTTTAAACTCATATATTCTTTGATTCTAGTAGCAAGCAGACAGATCAGAAACATTCAAATGGTGGTACAGTGGTTAGAATGCAGTACTGCAGGCTACTTCTACTGGCTGCTGGCTGACTGTAATTTGGCAGATCAAATCTCACCAGGATCAAGGTTGACTCAGCCTTCCATCCTTCCAAGGTGGGTAAAATGAGGACCCAGATTGTTGGGGGCAATATACTGACTATGTAAACCGCTTAGAGAGGGCTGTAAAGCACTGTGAACCGATATATAAGTCTAAGTGATATTGTTAATTCACAATTAATTAATCTCATCTGATTAATTATATAAGTGGATTAATTTTCATTAACTTTATATATCCAAAATAGTCTTTGTTTTTTTAGTTGATTCATATTTTGTCATAGAGAGCATCAGCGTACATCTTCTTTATGTTTTCAAAGAAGAATGCCTCATCTCTAGGTTTTGTAAGTGTCAAGTTTTTTTTTTTTTAAAAAAAAAAAGACAGTATTATGAAGACTGTTTGATTGATCAAGCCTTTATAATTCACAGTGCTTGAATTATATGGATAAATTAGGATGTCTTTATTGAAATCTACAGATTCTAACCTTGATTCTTCCCAGTCTTATCCAAAATATGCTCTAAGCAATACTTTTAGCCATGGCATAAAAATGGGGCAGATATCATTTCTCACTTCTTCTCTATATACTGAATGTTTAGCATTGAACATTGATGGTTATGGGAGTATAGTCTAAGTAAGTGGTGATTTACTTTTAGCCAGCCACATAATGAGGCATGCATAGCACAGAAACAAAGGTCCATGTATCCCACCCTATTAAATTTAGCAACTAGAGTTAATAGGCCACATAAGGTAAGCAACACCCATCTGACCTGGGTTGATCTTAGAAAGCTCTGAGTCGCCAGTGGTGGGATTCAAAAAAATTTACTACCAGTTCTGTGGGCGTGGCTTGGTGAGCATGGCATGGTGTGGCTTGGTGGGCGTGGCTTGGTGGGCATGGCAGGGGAAGAATACAGTAAAATCTCCATTCTCATCCCACTCCAGGGGAAGGATACTGTAAAATCTCCATTTCCTCCCAATCAGCTGGGACTCAGGAGGCAGAGAGTAGATGGGGGTGGGGCCAGTCAGAGGTGGTATTTACCAGTTCTCCAAAGTACTCAAAATTTCTGCTACCAGTTCTCCAGAAGTGGTCAGAACCTGCTGAATACTACCTCTGGCTCCGACCTATTAGTTCTTGAATGGAAGTCCAAAACCATCCCAGGAAAAGATAATGGCAAACCACTCCTATCCCGTTGCCAAAAATCCTGCATGGTTATGTTGATGTAGTCACTGGAGCCAGCCTTGGTTTGAAGAACTTTCTTTCTATTTTCAAACAGTTTTAGTAAATTAGAAGTTTCATTAATTCATTTGACAGATTGGTCAATCAAATCATGTATGTCTATTCCTTGCTTAAGTTTCTCCAGCAGGAAGTGGAATTCTCCTTTCCGCTTGTTACCTTCATGCTGGTTATGTTTTCTTATGCATATGTCAAGGAAAAGACCTTTGCATCTTCTCATCTTTGTTTCTTTTCAGAAGGGCAGGAGGAAGGTCTTCCTTGTGCATAGCTGAGGCTGAAGCTTTTCTCTGTCACATAGTCTTTGCTGTATTTCTGTCCTGCCAACCACAGCTAGTAATAAAAAATCCCCTTGATTGGAATGTCATGGGGAGACTTCTTCAAATAACACCCTCCAGGCCGAGTACTTCGGGCTGACTGATCAGCATCCTCCTCTCATATAACCCACACCTGTCCTTTTTCACAGTTGGATTCCTCTGACTAGAGACCAGATCCCAAGGTTTGTTTGGGCATTTTTATCTTCAGAGAAAAACAAACCAAGTAAGTCCTCAAAGATCTGCACCGCAGAAAGATCTGCCAAATCAAACATATGCTCGAGTCCAGAGCAACAGGAAGTTCTTGCTATAGTGTTCAGGGTCAGTTTGCCTTCTCCTTTTACAATGAGGACAGATTGAGGGGTGGTAACAAAACAAAGGGGGTGAGGGGCAGAGGAAAGGCAGAAAGCTAGCACGAGTTAGAAGCCACAGTCCCACTTCTAAACACATCAGAGGCTGGATATTCTCAATGCTGACATTAATGTGCCTTTCCACCTTCCAGAGATGTGAGGCAAGTATTCAAACAGATATTTAAAAAAAAAACAAAAAACCCCACCAGTTTGTTAGGAATGTGAAAACAAATTTGATACCACACATGTAGGTCTTGAATAGAATAGAATAGAATAGAATAGAATAGAATAGAATAGAATAGAATAGAATAGAATAGAATAGAATAGAATAGAATAGACTAGAACAGTATTCTTTATTGGCCAAGTGTGATTGAACACACAAGGAATTTGTCTTTGGTGTATCATCTGATAACCTTTGAATTTCAAGTTTCCCTAATTGACTCACCGGGTTTAAGATTAGCAATATTTTGAACGTATTTCATAATGATCATATAGAATAGAATAGAATAGAATAGAGTAGAGTAGAGTAGAGTAGAGTAGAGTAGAGTAGAGTAGAGTAGAGTAGAGTAGAGTAGAGTAGAACAGAACAGAACAGAAGAGAACAGAAGAGAACAGAAGAGAACAGAAGAGAAGAGAAGAGAAGAGAAGAGAAGAGAAGAGAAGAGAAGAGAAGAGAACAGAACAGAACAGAACAGAACAGAACAGAACAGAACAGAACAGAACAGAACAGAACAGAACAGAACAGAATAGAATAACAGAGTGGAAGGGACCTCGGAGGTCTTCTAGTCCAACCCCCTGCCCAGGCAGGAAACCCTACACCACTTCAGACAAAGTGGGGTATGATTGGTAACCTGACATTGCACAGCATACATATGGATGTCCAGACTCTTTCGTGAATATTTACACATTGGGCACTCCATTTCCTTCTTTACACCTCCCTGCACCTCTAAACATCTAATCTAGTGCATTATAATAACCCTAAAAAGACTAACTTAGTCTTTATTGACTTTCTCAGCTTGTAACTTGATTGTGGCCAATCACAAGCTTTTTTGTAGCATTGCCAAAGTGCTATTTTTTTAAACTACTCTACCATGGGTACTGTTTATTGCTATTAAGAATAAATGCATGGCTGTTTTAGACCAGTGTATTTGTCTGTAGCTTGCTTATCACCGTGCCATTGTATCTTATCATATTATATCAGTCCAACACTATTAGAACTGGGTTTTACCCTAAAGAAACCATGTTTTGCCAATGTACAGTTTAGCTTGGCTCCCCACCAAAGTCAGCGATGAGGGAGTTTTGCCTAGGAAGGATTAAGCTTCTATGCCAAATCTCTGGGCATCTCACAAAGCCCAATTATCAGAAGTGGCAATACTACATCATCCCACAAAAGCAAGTCAACAGGCATTTCATCATGCCAAGTATAGAATCGCTTCCAAAGTCCTGCTTTAAAATTCAAAACTATGCCGTATTCTTCCTTCATGCTGGCTCTGTTGGTATTTTTGCATGACTAAATGTTCCTTCAACCTCGCAATAAATACAATTCCCATTAATGATTAATTCTATGCAAGTTCATGAATGAGGGTGGGAAGGACCTTACCAAGAGTTAATCATCCCTATAGCAGTTGAAACAAAGATCTGAAAATGAACTGTAATAAATCCTCAGTTAGGAAGTATTTTCCTAATTTACTAACAGAAATTCGTAATTTGCTAATGATTTAGTTCATTAACCTTGAGTCATTCCTGGCTTTGTCATTCCTGCTTAGGTGCTGATGAAGCCTAAAACAGCATTGGAGATGTCTGAACACTTTACCAAAGTATCCTGGATAAATTGTGGTATTATTTCATTTACATTTGTATCTCTTACTTATTACTTTAATTTCCCAGAGCAATTATGTTCATGATATTAGTTTTAAGTAAAAAAAGAGTTATTATCTATATTATAAAATGTATTATAATGTGCCAAGATTTCATGATTTATCCATGTTTCTCAAGAGAATCAAAGACATTTACAATTTAAAAGAATATCAAAGCCTCTCTTCAAAGTTGGAGAATTGTACTGTATTTTTATTCATTTATTTATTTTATTTTATTTATTTATTTTATTAAATTTCTATACCGCCCTTCTCCCGAAGGACTCAGGGCGGTGAACAGCCAGAAGATAAAACACAGGAAATACAAAATCTAAAATAAATTAAAACAAATTAAATAATTTAGGCTGAATTTTAAAATACCCCATAATTAAACAGATTAAAAATTTATGTTTAAAATTTAAATTTAAAAGAGAGATGATTTAGGCCAGGCCAGCTTGATGAAATAAAAACGTTTTAAGCATGCGACGGAAGGTGCGAAGATCCGGGATCCTCCGTATCTCCGGGGGGAGCTCGTTCCAGATCGTAGGTGCCCCCACAGAGAAGGCTCTCCCCCTGGGGGCCGCCAGCTGACATTGTTTGGCCGACAGCACCCGGAGGAGCCCCTCTCTATGGGAACACACTGGCCGGTGGGAGGCTATTGGTGGTAGCAGGCGGTCCCGTAGATAACCAGGTCCTAAGCCATGGAGCGCTTTAAAGGTAGTAACCAAAACCTTGAAGCGCACTCGGAAGACCACCGGGAGCCAGTGCAGCTCGCGCAGGAGAGGTGTTACATGGGAGCTCCATGTTGCTCCCATAACCACCCGCACGGCCGCACTCTGCGCCAGTTGGAGCCTCCGAGTGCACCTCAAGGGGAGCCCCATGTAGAGAGCATTACAATAGTCCAGATGAGAGGTGACAAGGGCATGAGTGACTGTGTGTAGGGAGTCCCGATCTAGAAAGGGACGCAACTGGCGGATCAGGCGAACCTCATGAAAAATCTTCCCAGTCACGGCCGTCAAGTGATCTTCTAAAGACAGCCGTGAATCCAGGAGGACGCCCAAGTTGCGGGCCCTTTCCGTGGGGGCCAATAATTCACCCCCAATAGTCAGCAATGGCACCACCTGACTATATCGGGACGTCGGAAACCACAGCCACTCTGTCTTGGATGGGTTGAGCCTGAGCCTGTTCCTCCCCATCCAGATCCGTACGGCCTCCAGGCACCGGGACATCACTTCAAGGGCATCGTTGGGGTGGTCCGGGGTGGAGATGTTTATTATTATTTATTGATCAATTGACCTGTCAGTTTATTTGTTTTTGCTTTATGAATAACTTCCCTTCCAGTAATAACAAAATGAATACTCAAAACAAATGCAAAGATTGTTTCATTGTGTTTCAATGTCGTATAAACATCAACTATAAAGTCTGCAGTAACAATTAAGAAGAAATGCATATGCAGAAGGAAAGTAATCTATCAAAATTAAAAAGTGGAAAAGCATCATAATAAAAACATAGGAAGAGAATTGGACCAGTTGAATTCAAGATCTTCTTTTTGTTCTTCTGTCAAAATTAAATAGGGTTCTAGGAATTGTTAATTAAAACCATTTTTGAACATGATATACCAGCAAAACCAGTGGTAGTGGGTATGAGTTTTTGTCAGCTTTCCAGACTTTTAGATTTATTATTGGGAGAAATAGCTACAATGACAGGTGTAACTTGTGTTTTCTATTTTTACTGGCATCACAGGTCTGATACGTCTTTGTTCTGGGAAAATCTGCATAGGTGAGGGACTTGCAGAGGACAAGAATAAAAACCTCAAGGTAGGTTGCCCAGCTACCTTTCCTTCTGTAATTGGAATTCATGGCTTGTTTGTTCTCTACCTTGGGCTGAAAGGAGATGGCCTTTGCAGTGTGTAAATCATGAGAATGCCACATAAATGCAAATCCCATCCTATTTTCAGGTCACCACTCTAATTATGCAACCCATGAGGGAACCTTAAAATGGGCTAGTCTGTAGCCTTGGTGAGAAATATGATCCAATCTTGAATCATCCTTGCCTCAAAATAGATTAGCAGGCTAATTTATAAACTGGGTAATCTCACCATGGTTTTTTTTATTTTGAGATTCTCTCTCAAAACCTGGCTATTGTATTGCTAAGTTACAGTCAAACAGCCATGAATTCAAAAGATTTTCCTTTTATTATCCTCCAATTTTGACCTTTTTGGCTTAAAATCATCCTAAAACATTATCATTATCACATTTTAGCTCAGCAACTCAAAATCCACACTGGGTTCTTATATCACTATAATATATGATCAGATTAGTTTGGTTCTTCCTTACCACACTGTGTGAATCTAGCCATAATAGTTTGTAAGCCATGATTTACAATACAGGTATACAATTCTGTTACAACTGGGGACCACATTATTTTAAAAAATGACTAGTGTTTTTAACTACACTATTGGGTCATAATAGTAGTGATGTACTAATGCCTCCAGAAAAGGCAAGGTCAAAATTTACAGCCTAAATTGATGCAATTTTTTGCTATTGTGCAGGAGATTGGTAAATGAAGGAAGCTAGAAGCCTTCAATGTAAAGGTAAAGGTTTCCCTGTCAATCGTGTCCAACTGTAGGGAACGGTTCTCGTCTCCATTTCTTGGCTGAGTGAGCCAGCGTTGTCCTAAGACAATTTCCATGGTCAGGTGGCCGGCATGAATATATACCACAGGTCCATTATCTTCCCACCAAAGTGGTATCTATCAATCTACTTGCATTTGCATGCTTTCAAATAGTTGGGACTTCATTCAAGCCAAAGTCTAATACAATTATTTTCATGCAACGTTTTTAAAGGAAGAGATAAAGCATGCCTGCCAATTTTTGTGTTTTAAATTGTAGTTAGCTGGAGGGATCCTACAGCGGCTGAGGATAACAAAACCACACATGGAAGCTGAATGCAACCTGTCAAACATCAGACAGTACACCCAAAATGTTATGATTCAATACAGTGTATGAACCCAGCCTAAAATTTTCATAAATATCTGTTATGGAATTTGGTAGGGGTTGGTTCTCTATCATGCAAACACCAACATTTATCTGGAATTTGTTAAGTTATAATACTTTCTTATGTTTCTTCACCGCACCCTCCTTTTTACTCTTTCTCTGAGCATTCCCCAAGTTCTGAGTCCACTTGGCAAAGTTCTGTGCCCAAAATATACCAGCATAGGCAATCTACACAAGTGTGACATCACTACGCTGCTTCACTCCCATTTACAGTATTCTCCTCTAAACGTAATTATAATTTCTATTTGTAGTTGGAAACTCAGGCTATAGTGGGATAAGGAAGATGCACAATTTAGTGTGTAGGCTAGAGCAACTGGGAATTATTTACCTTAGGATGGTTTATTGCAGTGACTCCCAACTTTTTCAGCCTGCATCCCAGGGGTGGATATTCACTTGTTTGCCCAGCCCAGTTGCTAGCATGCCATGGACTAGTGCTAGTCCATGGATCGGGGATTGGGAACTCCTGCTTTATTATAAAGGTAAAGGTAAATGTTCCCCTCGCACATATGTGCTAGTTGTTCCCGACTCATCTCAATTTCAAAGCCGAAGAGTCAGCACTGTCTGAAGACGTCTCCATGGTCATGTGGCCAGCATGACTAAATGCCAAAGGCTCACGGAACACTGTTACCTTCCCACCAAAGGTGGTCTCTATTTTTCTATTTGCATTTTTTACGTGCCTTCAAACGGCTAGGTTGGCAGACGCTGGGACAAGTAATGGGAGCTCACCCCGTTACACGGCACTAGGGATTCAAACCACTGAACTGCCAACCTTTCAATCAACAAGCTCAGCATCTTAGCCACTACATTCCTTTATTGTAAAACCATTTTAAAATCAATAAAAATTAAAAACTGCTATAAAGCATCAAAAAAGGCAGAAATAAAATATTTCAAAGTGATAAAATGACTACATTTTCCAAAAGTAATAATCCACCTTAATATGGGAGCAAGGTTATATAAAATCCCAATTACTGCAACCATTGTTTTTGAACTTGGATTGATAAATGCAGGTGAAAAAAAAAGTCTTCTCATTCTGTGGTTAAACTGCAAAATGCCACAGCTACTATTACTCAAAGCAGAATAACTGGGAAATGCATTGGCAATTAGGAAGCGAAGAGAAACTTGGCCCATGACATCCCAGTCAAGTTCATTCCAGAAAATACAAGAAAACATAAAAGGGGGGCATGGACTTCTGATTGACTTTCTTTTACCTGAGAAGGAAGAATTTCATTGAGCCAATTTTTCTAATCTTGAGCCGTCCATATTCTTGGATTATAACTCCCAGAGCTCCCAGTCCGTATTGTCAGTAGCTTGCTATCTGTGAATGACAGGATTGGTCTTCTAACACATCTAGGGAACACATGGGTGAAGAACAGTCTGGCAATCAGGGGGATGCGAGGTCTGCCAATGTTCTGCCATCTTGTCATAGGTAAAGCCAGTGAGAGTTTATTATGGTTGCTTGCCTTTTCTATTTCCTGTATTTTAACTTTATTCCAAAAAATAAAAGGACATTCCACAGAGAGCTTTTCATAACCTGAATGAGTCTTCTTATGCTTTCCAAGCAAGCACTTCATCAGCTACATATTGTGCTCTGCCAAGTGCTTGACAACACTCCTGTTTTTGCAGTCTCAGGCAAGCCGTTAAAGCAGGAAGTTTATCAAATCCCTGGTGGGCTGCCATACACAAGTAGCATACTTCATTTAGCTTGATAGTTAAAGGGAGCAGCTTTTCAATGTTGCATTCATCAGTATAGTTCATCAAAGCGTCTCTCATTATACCCCATGTCCACTGAGGATAATTCCTGGGCTTGGCACCATTCTGATTGGGACACGGGACTCGACATAACTGGAGGTCGAAGAAGGATGAAGAGTTGCATCTTTTCATACCTATACTGTATGTGACCTTGTGTCAAAGGGCAGGGCCTGGGTCATTATATCATGGTGATATTTAGTCACTTTGGTAACATCATGGCAGATGCTAATATTAAGGCACTCCTACTCAAGTATTGTATTATTTCCATTAAATTGCTTTCAGATTCCAACCTCCAATTGTTGACTACAATGCTATCATGGCTGAACTTGTTTGAGGAGAAAAAAGAAACAGGGTGAAGAATAATGGCCATGCTTGAGTAAAAGGACCAGCTTTGCTGTGTTTCTTTTACTACATAAACTGAACCATCAATAAATCATTTTAGGCGCCTGAACTTAGAAGCCATGAGACTGGATAGGTCTAAAGCTGATTCCAAACCGGTTGAATCGGTCTGTCTAAAGGTGGCTTTGCCTCTTTGAATTTATTCAGGCAGTTGACCAAAAGAACTTTGGCAATATATTCACTTGAATTGTGAATTTAAAAACATCATAAACATAGAAAATATAAACTACAATCCTCTAGGCATTTATCTTTGAGCAATTCCTGGTGAATTCAGTTTGGTTTCTGAATAAACATGCACAGGATTTTCACCACATGTATTTGGGTTCCTGATTGCAATAAAAAACTACATACATTATAATAAATACAATAATTGAGATGACAGCAGTACAGACTCATCTAAATCTATTGCATTTGCAGCAGTAGTAACAGTAGTTTTATTTATTAGGTGTGTATAACTAAACACAGTGAATAGAATAAGATAACAATTGAAACAATACATTGTAATAAATCATCATGACATAGTACAAAATTAGGAACCTATAAACTAAAAAATCCATAACAGATAATAATAACCTCTATATATTTAAAATGGCAGGTAAGACTTTTTAAATTTTAAATCACTCCGGGGGGAGGTCATGAAACGTTTAAAATTTCAAGAGATTTCATTCCACATCTAAGCCTGGTGGGAATCTATTCCACAAAACTGGAGCCAGATGCAATAAATAAACAAACAAACAAAAAGTAGGACATGACTATTCTTGTAGTATATGGCAGAACCCAATGACGTTGTCCACATAAACTGACCAAAAACGCAAAGATGTGTACTATCATCAGGCCTTTCAAATAATTGATTGTAATGTGTCAATACAATCTATACTGATATCTTTCTCAAATACCCAAACATGGTAATGCCTGGCAATAAAAAGAGATGGTGAAAAATAAAGAATGATACTATTTTTACTATTCTGCAATAGTAAAAAAAAAAAAAGTATCATTCTACACATAAATTAAAGGGTGGAATGAAATCTTGGGTAATTCAGCCAACAAGCCACTATAAAAATTCAACTGTGACACCCAAGCAGGGAATGAACTCAAAGCTTAACCATTTCAATAGTGAGAAACCCTTGAATACTATACTGCAAATGTCCGGTAAATGGATGTAACTGATTAAAACGGGGGGGGGGGGTGTTTCAGTGAAGGTTTTAAGGATAGTCTATCTTTGATTTGTCCCTCACTTTTGAGGAAACCCATAACTGGAGACCTTGAAACACAGAGGAAGAAATAGATTTGAAAGAACATGTTTGATCTCTTTTATTTATGAGAACAGTGTTGTAGGTTAATGAATAAGAATAAAAAGTGTGCATTGGCAATGACATTTTATTTGCAGCTCCAGAAATGATTTGGCTCAGGCTGCCAGGTAACAGGAAGAGCCACTTAACTGATCACAGGGTAATTATATATCACAGAAGACCCAACATTCAAGGGACAGAGTTTATGGCTTTTTAAAAGCTTTTATGGTTGGGTCCATAAAGGACACTCACCCAAATCAGCTACTAACACTTTGTAAGTCTTACCATGGAATTGAGCAACACACAGTCTGTATGAGTCCCCACCTACTCCCTTTAGCCCTACCTTGTATCCCATGAGTCCTTGCATTAAAAGAATATAGGCATTACATTAATGGCTTCTTCTCCTTTGGCTAGACAGTCAGTAGTTGGCCTGGCTTTGTTCCTGCAATGAATCAATTTTGGGAGTCTTGTTCTACAACTGCCAAACTTTGGCGGTGAGGTTTGTAGTGGATGTGCCTTTTATTTTCAGCAACTCTACACCTCTGTCTCATTTCCTTGGAGAACTGACAAGGCAGGCTTGACCATTAACTATTAGTTTACTAACTTTTTAAGACTCATAACATTGACTTGAAGAGGGTTGTTAGATTCATCATTTGTCAGAATTTGGAATTAAAACTCTCCCTCTGTTGTCCTCTTACTGCCTTGGTTAGCAGTTCAAACAACCTAATGGATGAGTTGGGTGAAGCCAACTTGTGTCCAAAACAAGAGTAAAAACAGCTACTGGAGAGATAACAATGCAAATGGAAAAGTAACTAACATTGGAGGACTAAGTCCTCCATAATATGGAGGACTAAGCCTCCATATTAATCCCATTTTTATTGAAGGCAGAATTCTTTATTAAAGAATATGAGCTATTTTGAGAGTCATAAACATAAGCTATTCCAAGAGTCTTCTTACACTGGCATTCAACTGATACTTCTTCTAAATATCTTCTTTGAAGAGTCCTTGCAGGTCAGCTTTGTGTAAATATTTGTTTAACCATATCCATACCATCTGACCGCATCCTTCTTCCCCAATTACCCTGAGGGTCACCTTCCACTTACCATGCAAAGATTAATTTTCTGACTGCCTTTAATGCAACTCAAGGCACAAGGAAAGTTGCTGTAAATGACGGGAGACAGGCACCCTCTTGGTGTCACAGATGAGGATACTGTAGGGCTCAGAAGCCATTCTATAAAGTTCATCCAAGCTGCTCTGGATGCAAACAACTCTAGGCCTCAATGTCTCTAATCTGGAGCACAGGGTTGCTTGAAATCTCAATTATTTATATGTTCATGCCATGGGTTAATGCTGACTGACACTAAAACACAGCCTAGATTTAGCTTCATAAAATTTTTATCCCCACTATGAACAGCAAGTGTTTCTCTGGTTTCAGTGGATGGAAATGGCCAGCTAGAAAGCTTAGACAAGCACATCCTTCTGCTAGGCCAAAAATCTTGGAGCTCAGTTACCATGGCAACTGGTCATAATTTTTAATTCCCTTCCTGGTTACATCTGCACAGGGAAAAATAAATTTTCTTGCTTTCATAATAACTGTCCATCTACTTGAAGCCAAGGGCCAGGTTCATGGTATTTTTTTTTCCTTGTGATGGTACAAGGTGGATGTACATGGTTGATCTATTCTCTGAATGTAATGGTCTAGGAAAATGTAGTTGAAAATGTAGTGTACCCTGGCAAAAATATATTAAGTGTCTCATATAGCTGTAGACTGAACACAACATGAGATATGGAAAGTGAATAGTAGCACATAGGTTAGTCATTTTACCTTTCACTGCAAACAAGAGGGAGAAAAATCCCATATTAGAATTTAAAACAAAACATGATGGCACTAGGAAAATGTTCAGTTAGCTCAGGAATACACAAGGTCTTGGTCATCTTTAGGAGGAAATTAAATCTGATGCCATCCATGCCCATATTTCATATCTATCAGCTTGCAAAAGTTCATCCTATTGTAAAGGAGAAGGTGAAACAGCACAGTGAGTTGTTATTTTCAAACCACCCTCATTGGTCCTTCATTTGCAAACACCCTGTTACTTTTTGGTGTAGTTCATACAATACTATCCTCATTGTAATATGGGCAAGACCATGAAGAAATCAGTCTCCGGCCCCAAAGTAGACATTCATCCCTGCCTGTCTAACTGATGTTAGGCAACCAAGATGCTGTAATCAGTCAATCAACAGAGAGTAACCATATATATAGGAAATATAGCCATTGCAAAGGTGGATGAGAGGTTGTCATTTTCTACATTTATTTTTTTTAGTTTTTGTGTACATTCCACAAAAAAACTCTTAAAAAAGTGATGGCCAATCAGAATCACCACTATGGGAAATACGGGTGCTTACCAATGTCCATTGCTTCTGGCTTTCTCCCATTTGCTGCAGTGGAGAATGAAAATTGTCTCAGAGAGAAGTAGCTTCTTAAGAAACTCCATTTTTGTGGGACTCTCCCTAGGCACTCTGAGAAAAAGGAAGAGTAAATCTTTCTTCACATTCAGTGGTAGATTGGGAGGACATTAGTTTAACCTAAACAGCCACAAAACTAGGGTTGAAATTAGCCCTCTCTAATCCTATATCTGAGTAGGTTTAGTTATTCACATGAAACTAATCCCACTTGTCACTCAGTTAATCACAGAGTCATTGAATTATAAAATTTTAAAAAATCATAAAGACCATTTTAAGCCAAACTGCCTGCTCCATGCAGAAATCCAGATAGATAATCTATTCTTGCTTGAACATAGCTAATGAAGGGAAGCCCATCATCGTTGATTAATTGATTCCATTATCAAATTCCTATTATGTTATAACATTCAATTGGAATCTCTTTCGTATGACTCAGATTCAGTATTCTATAGTCTGCATTGTAGGAGTTAAGTATTAGCTATCCTACACCATGGTTTCTATCCACTGATTAACCTCCATCACCTTAGCCAAGTCATTAATGTAAAGGTGAAAACTATTTTAATGGGCACTAACTTAATATTTCAAGTGGATAAATAAATATTGAGGAGCACTCTTTGGGTATATTTCTCACCAGTTATGTATTCCAAAGAATGGATATGTCATTCAGCTTATACTTAAAGTCATTTTAAATCAAGCTTAATTTCTAGGGATTGCATGGACATGTCCATGGCAACAATATAAAAGTCATGTTCCATTGTCCCCTCCTAGGAGATTTTTTTTTTTAACTTCTCAATCTACTGTAGTGCTGGTTGTTTTACTGGAAGATTGCAAGGAGGAATTATGTAGTGGTGCATACCTCTTTCCATATGAGTTTATAATGGTTTGTAATGGTTCAGTCTTGTGAGCAAACATTTATTTTACTCACTAAATTATCATACTTATATGATAATTTAGTGAGTTGTTTTGCCCTGTCCTTTACCCATAGAATGAAATGATCATTCTCATCTTCAATCCAATTAACTTTGTGAAACCTTAATGACAGAAATCCTCAACATTAAACCTTGACGGTCTTATTCTTGGCAGGAGGACAAAGCGTTCCAAGATAAGATAGATTTGTCCTTAGCAAAAATCCAGTGAGATGAGACTATTGAAAAGCAAGTATGCTTAATTATCATGCAGCATCTACATAAGCTGTTCAGAAAGTTCCAAGGGATAGAACTTTGATGTTCTATCTCACATACCTAGAAGGGTGCTGCATGTTTGTGGACCATAAAAGAATCCACCCCATCATCTCTCTTGGGTTCTCTTATTGGAAGAAGGAAATAAAGCCTTTCTTTTTTTCATCTTATTGTATTCTTCTGAGAATACAAAAGAATATTCCTAAATATTTTTTTATTGATATCTCATGTTATGTTGTTTTCTTATATTGCCTTGGAAAAGCCTTAAACAATTATACTGTGGGATAATTGCTTCTGAGTTAAAAAAAAAATGTGACTCAACTCTGCTGGGCTGGAGACAGGGTAATATATCTACCTTACACGCTTCACATTTCCTCATGGTCTCCCATTCAAGTATTACCCAGATCTAACCCTGCATAGCTTTTTCAAGATCAGCTAAGCTTTTTCAAGATCACCACTAACTCTACTTAATGAACTTGTTAATCAGAACATCATGGGTACCTTTTCAAATGCTTCTCTGAAATCAAGACATGTTCTGACTACAGGATTCCTACAATCTTGTAAACTAATTATCCAATCAAAACATGAAATAAAGTGAGTCTGACAGGACTATTTAAAAAAAAACCAATTTTAATTATCATATTATTTTTAATTTGCTTTTAAATTTATCTGTTCATTATATGTGGAGGAATATCCTCTGTTATCTAAGTTAATAGTTTTATAGTTCTGGATTTTTCCCTTTTTGAAAATGGGGATATTTGCCCACCTCCAATCATGAGATATTTCATATTTCTGGATTTCTCAGAGATAATGGATAGGTACTACTAGATGAGCCACAAGTTCCTTCAATATCCTATGATGCAACCTATTAGATTCCAGAGCTTGTACTCATTCAAGATACAAAAAATATAATTAAGGAAAATGTTGATTAAGTTCCTAATTACCTTTTGGCACATGCAGCGACCAACTGATTTACATATTTCCTTATCTTCTTTTCTTCTTTTTACAGTTTCTTTTAAGGGGAAAGGGGGAAATTATTAGGAAGGTAATCTATACTGTATGTTTTTTCACATTATAGCATTGTAATATTGTTCTCTACTAGCATCAGAATTGTTTTATATTTATCAGCGAACAATTTAATGGAGCCATAGTAAAAGCATGAGAGTCTATAATGGTCACTGTAGCAAAAAGAGAGTTGGAGACAGATATAACTAAATTCTCTGTCTCGTAGAGATGTAGAGTTTTCAAGTAAGACTGTGAAAAACTCTAATTATAAAGCTGACAGTGTAGAACAAGCTTGTTTTGGATGACAAGTATAAATTCTCCTAAAAGGTTTTGTTTTGTTACTACTGCAAAAACTTGCAGGACATGTTTGCCCAGTTCAGGAAAGCCAAGTAAAAAAAAATGGCACTAGTGGCTATCATTACTTTTTAGTCCCCCACCCCCCTCCCAAAATCAGAAAGTATTCACTAGAAGTCATAGTGATCCCAGATCTTTCCATCCATAACTTCTTTCCCAAATCTGATAAAGCAATATATTGGTAGCAAGTTATCAGAATCGCAGTAACAATTTGCTAGACTGTTTGGAAAGTTTTCACTTATATCTCCTATTGGATTTGGCTAGGATGGATGATAGTATACAGCATCTGGATAGGAAGCAGATTGAGGGAGGCCCAACCCCACATACATTTCACAGCCCAGTTTAGCAAGAGGAAACATGATGGCGATGACAGGAATTTGGAGGGAGAATCTCAGAATCAATCAGGTATCAGAACTTGCTTCATCTGTCTCATCATGCCATCACATAAGCAACATGTACCTGAAAAGATCCCAAATCTCCATCTCGGCAGTATTGGGGAGAAGTCTGGAAAATAAGACAGCACAATCATTGTCTCTATTGGAGAATGCCTCCTAATAACAAGAAACATTTTTTTGACAAAAAATATTCCTGGTTGGATATATAATGATCACCCAACTGGCCAAGCATGAGCTTTGCAACTAATCAGTGCTCTGAGAGTCCCAATCACCCACAAACTGAAAGCCCAGAAGTGCCCTACAAATCCTAGGGTAGTGCCTGCTAAAAGAACATACATTTTTATGCTAAGTACATTTCTGTAGCAAGCTGTGCATTTTTTGGCCATGCGATAGCCATGCTAATCAGGTTATTCAATTCACAAAAAGCCTCTCAAGGATTTGTAATATTACACTCATATTTGAGGGGGAGGGGGGAGGAAACTCCCACTTGAACTCTATTATTTATGGCACTCTTACAGCACAATCTCATTATGTAGGCAACAGTGAGGTTCTTTAGTACAATATAGTGCCTGGAAACCCTTTTATCCCCATCCACCTAGCAGCCAGCCTCCTGTGAGTTGCCATATTGTGAATATTAAAGACTGAAACATAATGGCCCCCAAAGAATATCTTTTCCAATTAGCTCACTGGTTGCCAGCATCAGGTGTACTGAATTAGTAAGATTGGCTTGTAATACATTTCTTTGAAGTCCTCATTAATCCTGTGCTTGGATTTGAACTTTGGATGTGTTCCCCTGTCAAATCTGGATTTTTGTAATGTCAAAACAACTGATTAGCTCTCCTCAGCTTGAAGGAAGTGGAAAGGGGAGAGCAGAAGAGAGTAGCGGGGAGGGTGTTGGATTTCATGAAAAGGCTTATTTGCCTACTCATTTAGCATGACCAAATGGGAGACTAGCCAAGAAGGGCAATGCACTGGCAACAGTCCAGAGTTCCTGTCTTGTTAGGGATTTCCATAGCAAATGGCAAAGCTGCCCTCATACTAATAGCCAGCCAGGCAGGCAATTTGGTTGGCTTCCACTAAAAATAGGGCAATATCCCACAAGCCTCTACAGCAAGCAGCTTCAAATCACGATGGCATTGTTTAGAGTACCAGAAGTCTTCCTCCGGGTATGCATAATCAAATGCAAAGAGTCACTCCAAAGAGGGCCACCTGCCAACTAATCTGCCTGCAGAAAAAATGATTTGTCCTTTCCAAAATATGAGAACCAGCCACACTCAAGGGCCTCAGAGACTAGCTTTGTAGTATATCTCAGTAAGTTCCATCCACCTTGTGTCAGCCTGTCCAATATAATGAGGAAAAGAAAGAAATGGTTGGTGGAAATCCAAGGGCTACAAGTTATTACCACAAACAGAGCAAAGTGGGGAGGATTTATCCCCACAGTCACCAGAAGTTCAAGCTGACTTTAATAGTGTAATGACCATTTGATGTTCAGATTAGCAAGCTAGCAGAGTACTATAAAAGATAGCACAGGGTGTGTGTGTTAATGTTGAAAATACTTTTCTAATCTAACAAAACTATGCTAGTATTTTGATGGGAGACCGCTTGGAAGTCCCAAGGCAATAAGCTAAATTAGGAAGTTGAGGGGATCAACAACTGGCTATAAGAGGGGAATTGCATATATTTGTATAATGCATCCAAAGAGAAAGTTAAAAGAAAGATGGGAATCAGAAGAATTTAATGCTAAACTCCTTATGGAAGTATTTGAGAAAAAGTTTCCCAAGATACATGATGTGCTACAAGAAATAAATGAGAAATTAGATTAAAAAGTTTGAAGTGTTAGCAACAGAGTTAACATCGAAAGAAGATGTTAAATATATATATATTAGATTGGACAAGACAGACACAAAATTAGATTTATTGGGTCTCACTTTATATATTGACTTCAGCTTTATCAACCAAACAAGCTGCAACTAAAAGCAGAACCTGCCTAGTATTCTCAAACATCTGTAATTAGAAACGGATATATGTCTAATTTTAAAACATCCCAATTGCAAGGAATGTAATCAAGCTTCTTCAGAGAGCTGCTAAACAACAGCATGCAAAACTGCCGGTCGCATTTTGGATGCATGGTTCAAAGAAACTAATTTTCATATTCACAGGACAATTTAAAAACCAGCAAGGGGAAGAAGAATATCCAGACTGGGCAATGTGTGGTCAGTGAACCACTTTTCCAGTCCTAAAATGAAAATTTGTAGGACTAAATTTTGTCACAAATGCATCCTTGAAAACCTTACTCCCATTAAGTCATGGTTTGACATTATGCAATGTTGTTTCTGCAGATTATTGGTAATCCATTTTTTTTCAAACAGCAATGGAGATAAGCATAAAATAAAACCAACTTTCTAGAATGAAATATAATTTATTGGCAGGCTTAAGCATCTATTTGTCCTCCTCCTCCTCTTCCTCCTCCTCCTCCTCTACCTCCTCCTCCTTTTTGATATTACATATTACATCTATGAACTTGAAAAAAAAAACAGGTAGTACTTCAGCAAGTAGTGTTATTATGAGTCTTGCTTATTTTTAAAAAGTCTTATAGTTTAACATCCTCATAGATCTTTAAAGTCAAGAAAATGCTGTGTCAATTTTTGGCACCGTCTTTGCAAAGTTCTTGAGGCCATGTTCATACTTTCCGAAAACCTACATGACTCCTAAAGTGGCCTCACTTTTCCATGTCGAAATCAAGGATCTCACTTTCATCTGGAATGTTGAAGACAAATGAGAGAGTGTGTTTCTGTAACTTTTCTTGCAGCCACCAAAGTCTCTGCAGGCTTTCTCTCTAACCTTTGCTCTCTATTTGATTCCGATAATGACCCTGTGAGCTCTGAGGGCATTCACATACCCGTGTTTTGGAACCAGCATCAGACCTGATTGATCTCTTGTCATCATTTGTTTTGGGGAACAGATCAGTTTCTGATGCTACTCAGTTTTGTTAGATACTGGTATTTTTGTTTCAATCCCTCCACTTCTATATACTTTGTGGGTAGCCTGATTTCCGATTAATGGAAACTCTTATCTAACTCTACCTTTGGAAGAGTTGAATGCTTTGCTTGTGGTAATCTGAAGTCACATAGCTTCCTATCGTAGGACAGATGATGATGATCAGGGGTGAAATCCAGCAGGTTCTGACAGGTTCTGGAGAGCCGATAATTTTGAGTAATTCAGAGAACTGATAGCGGAAATTTTGAGTATTTTGGAGAACCGGCAAATACCACCTCTGGCTGGCCCCCAGAGTGGGATGGGAATGGAGATTTTGCAATATCCTTCCCCTGGAGTGGGGAGAGAATGGGGATTTTGCTGTATCTGTCCTCTGGAGTGGGGTGGGAATGGAGATTTTGCAGTATCCTTCCCTTGTCACGCCCACCAAGCCATGCCCACAGAACCAGTAGTAAAAAAAAATTGAATTTCACCACTGATGATGATGATGATGATGATGATGATGATGATGATGATGATGATGATCTAAACCAGGGCTGTCAAACTCACTTTCATTGAGGGCCGCATAAGGGGTGTGTTTGACTTTGGGGGGCTGGGGTGGGCATGGCCAGCTAACGTAACTCATGTCAGGGGCACCTGTGGTGGCCCGAGCTCTCTGCCAGCAAAAATGGGTTCCTGAGATCCATTTTCGGCAGTGACAGCTTCCTGCAACCCTCTGCCAGTGTAAACAAGCTGGGGAGGGCTGCCCATGGCAATGCAAGCTCCATTTTGGGCTGTGATGGCCTCCTGCAATCCTCTGTCAGCAAAAATGGAGCTGGGGAGGGCCGCCCGGAGCCCTCCTGAGCTCCATTTTCTGCTGGCAGAGGCATCACGGGCCGGTTCTTTGCTATTTCCAGGGTGCACATCTAAGCAACCTGTGGGCTGGATCCGACCCCCAGGCCTTGAGTTTAACACCCCTGATCTAAACTAATCAAACAAATGCACACACAAAATGTGAGAAAAACTTGGGAAGGGATATTAGTAATTTATTTTTATGTTACTTTTGTATGGAATGGGATGAGGAGATTTTCGTATTTAGTAACCCAGTGATATATCAGAAAGGAGTGATCATCACTGCTTGTGTTCTTTTAAGGAAAAAAAATGTATCCTCATTAGTGTTCTCTGTAATTGAAGATTGGAAAAATGAAGATGATTAAATTCAAATTGCTTGAGGCAGACTGGAGGAGAAACTGAATTTAAGCCTATTTACTACACTGCTAATAACTGCTAAAATTTAATAATTTTAAATTTTGTATTGGTATGTGTTTTAGTTTTGGCTGTGCACCGCCCTGAGTCCACTAGGAGAAGGCGGTATACAAATTGAATAAAATAAAATAAATAAATAAATAAAGTTAAGCTACACTGAATCCTATCACATGCAGTTTCACATACAGTATATAACAGGATATGTCTCTGCCCATCGCACACTGGATGCTGAAAGGCATTGTAATATATTAAAAAGTTGATTACAAAAAAAATATGAATCCTGGAGCCTATGAAAAAGATTTCTTCTCCCTCTGAAATGGGAAGAAAATCAATTGATCCCCTCTTCTTTGTGGCAGCTCCTCAAATATTGGAACTCTGCTATTATGTCACACCTAGTCTTTTTTTTTCATTAGAAAAGACATATTCAATACCTGCAACCGTTCTTTATATCCAATCCCCTAATCATCTTTGTTGCTCTTCTCTGCACTCTTTCCAGAGTCTCAACTTCTTTTTTACATTGTGGCGAACAAAACTGGATGCAGCATTCCAAGTGCGGTCTTACCAAGGCATCATAAAGCGGTACTAACACTTCACATGATCTTGATTCTATCCCTCTGTTAATGCAACCTAGGATTGCAATCGCTTTTTTTTTTTTTTTTTTTTTTTTGTGACTGCAGCATACTGCTGGCTCAGATTTAAGTGGTTGTCTACTAGTTCTAACTTCTAGATCCATCTCGCAGTTGCTGCTATTGAGCCAGATTCCACTTATTCTAGACCTATACATTTGGTTTTTCTTGCCTAAATGTAAAACCTTACTTTTCTGCCACTGAATTTTATTTTATTAGAGAGGGCCCAGTGTTCAAGTCTGTTGAGATTCTTCTGGATCTCTAGCCTGTCCTCTGGGGTATTGGCCAGCTTGGTGTCATCTGCAAATTTGATGAGTTTTCCTTCTATTCCCTCATCTAAATCATTAAAGAAGATATTGAAGAATACAAGGCCTAGGACAGAATCTTGGGGTACTCCGCTGCTTACTTCCATCCATGTAGATGTAGTTCCATTAAGGACTACTTGTTGAGTGTGACTTGTCAGCCAGTTTACAGTTATAAACATATACGTTCATGTTTATTTTTCCTACATAAAAGTTTTAATATAAATAATACAGTGTATTTAAAAGTGGCATAACAACCGAAACTGACTAGATAGACCCTTTTGGAGCAGCAGATTTGCAAAGTTTCTACTACTTAGCTTGTTCTCCTTTTCCCTTCATGACTCTGCCTAATAATAATAAGTAACCAAATGGAAGCTTGATGGTGATTTATTGGGCTTTGCTCCTTCCACTCTGCTGCATATTGTATATTTAAATAGGAAAAGAAGGGGTGGGGGGAATGAAACTCTCTTTTTTGTATGTACTTCACTTGTCTGTAGCATTTTTGTAAACCTGGACAGAGCTTTAAAGGAGCGGGGGGTTTATCTTCAATGAGAAACATCAGGGGTGTCAAACTCAAGGGCCGGGGACTCGATCCGGCTCATGGGGTGCTTAGATCTGGCCTGTGGGGCTGCCCTGGAAACAGCGAAGGACTGGCCCGCAGTGCCTTTGCCAGCAAAAATGGGCTCCCGAGCTCCATTTTCGGCTGCGATGGCCTCCTGCAATCCTCTGCCAGGGAAAATGGAGCTCCGTTTTCATTGGCAGAGGGTTGCAGAAGGCTTTCACAGCCGAAAATGGAACTTGGGAGACAGTTTTCTTGGGCAGAGCACTCAGGCCACCACAAGCACCCCTGACACGAAAGATGTCTAGCTGGGCATGGCCCCTGGCCATGCCCCCCTCGAGGTCAAACACAACCCTGATGCAGCCCTGCTCTACATGAAGTATCACCTTAAAGAGGCCTAGTGAAACAATGCAGACACATCTTCAAATTCTGAAACGAAGTGAAATTGATGCACTAGCTTGAGTCATGTCATTTTGATGGTCTCAGACACTTCCAAGTGCAGAAACCTCTTTCCGCTATAGAATGTGCAAGAAGATGTGAGCAGAATGGAGCAAAATGGCCTCAGTGAGGTATAGACCTCTGCACAATAAAGCATTCACCAAGAAGCAATTATGCCATATGCAGGCCTGAGTTTTAGGAACATAGTCTCCCAGATTGTATATAAAATTAAAATGCCCTGGATGGACTAACTTTCTTGAAATATACTTCATACTTCATTTCTTCTATTGAAACCCTGTTTGAATTTATTCAGCTTATTTTTTTTTTTAATTTCATTGCCTTTTCATGCTTTTTATGAAATTTATACCAAGACTGATTAAGTATTGTTGGATTCGAAGTATGATAAATAAGTTAATAATGAAGTCTGTTCATTATAAGGACAAGTATATACAAGGGTCTCAGGCTGTAGCCCTGAATCCATTTACATGGCAGTAAAGCACGTGATATCCAGTTTACGATTGGATTTACGTCTAAGTAAAAGTTAAGTTACAAGATGCAGTATACCGAAGCCCTCATCTTTCTCATTAAGAAGAGTCTTTTGCGACTACTATTAAAAATCTGGCATTTCTTGGGATAAAGTATTTTCAGTAGATCAAGTGAAGCCAGAAATCATTTGGAGCCTGCCGTGTTGTTTCTGGTCTGTTGCAAAGCCTCTATTTCTGCAAAATTTACAGGCTCTGAGCTGGGGCGAAGGGGGTGCTCTGCAGTTATTTAGTAACTTCTCAGTTCAATGATTTGTGAGGTCAGATGACTTTGGTTCTGCCAATACTGGGCAGGCTATAAACTACAAAAAAAGAAGTGGGGTGGGTGGGGTAGATGCAGAAATACTATCCTGCACCTAGATTTATCTGCAGGATTCAAAAAGCAACAGGTCCCTATCTTCTCTACCAGAAAATCCCAAACCTTTTTGATAGCCAGTTTGTATCTTGTATTTTCAGTGTGGATGATTATGTAGAATGTGATATGAAAACCAGCGTTCTGATCGATCATACCAGTTTGGGAAGGGGCTTCTTGCTGAAGAAGGGACTTGGAAGGGGTGGAATGAGCAGTCATTGGACAGATGTTGATGGGCCAATAGGGATGCAGAGACAACAATAGCAATAGAATTTAGGCTTATATTGCCCCATAGAATTTTACAGCACTCTCTTGGTGGTTTACAATGCATAAGCATTATTTGCATGTTGACCTCAACAATTTGGGTCCTCATTTTACCAACCTCGGAAGGATGGAAAGCTGAGTCAACTGTCAGGATTGAACTCCAGGCTGTGGGCAGAGTTAGCCTGCAATGTTGCATTCTAACCATTACGCCACTGTGATCTGATGAGAATATACTTCTGATGCAAGACTGATAAGGGATTGTATTACAGAAACATGTGAAAGAAAGGTGACTCATGATTGCTTGAGCATATTGCCAGCTGTTGGGTTGAACCATTTAGTAAAGCAAAGAGAATAAATAGCTGCATTGGTTCTATTTCTGAATCTCCTTCAAAGATGACAGGACTGCACCCAGGTGCCTTTGAGGCTGCCTCTGATGACCCACAATCAAATACAATGGAGGAATCATCCCAATAGAAATATGGATTCTCATTATTCACCCCTGCAATTAAAGCTTCTTGGGTTTCCAATATGTCTACAGCCACCATTCTACCACAACTTTCAGAAGACAGAATTATACACCAGTTGTACTTTATACACATTTTGTTCTACTGACTGACTGCCAGGAAAAAAAAGGATAAGTTGTATATAGAGCAGAGTCAAAACGGAAGTAGCCATTTAAGGCAAAAGATACTGGGACAGAGGGACAAATGAAGCATCCCTCTGCAAATGCACAGAGATAAACAACCTACCTATTTACCATTCTTAACTTCCGTGCCCTTGAGCTGGCAGTATTTGTTTACCACTGCCCTGAACTGTCTGGCTTGCCTAGGTCACCTTCTCCAAGTACATGCCAGGCAGCATCAGCTTCTGAATGAACAAACAGGCAGAGAGGCAGTTTGGCTGCCCTTGTAGTTCCCATATTGACTGTATTTATTGAAACAGATAGCAAGGAACAACTGTCATAAGGAGTGAGTGCCAATGAGATCCTGGGGGTCAGACATTTGTGTATAGTGAAGGATGTTACCCTTCCATTAGTATGATGAAAGTAGATGACTCTTTAATTAGTTTTGCTTATAGAACTGGACAAAGGAAGATGTCATTCCCAGAAACAAAAGGTCTTGCTTGACCCTCTTACATTGTTAGGGATGATAGAGGATTTCTTGTGAAGACATCTATAATGTTCTTCAGAACTGTTCCACCAAAAAGACTTCCCAAATTATAGTCAACCCAAAATATTTATATATTCTACTCCAAAGTGACATGCTTTGAAATGAAAAACCATTTAAGTCCTATGTGTTCAAATCTGTCTTGCAGAGGACTGGCTTCTTCCTAATATAACAAAGAAAAATCCCATATTTTGCATTGCAAATGTTTTTTTTTTTTAATGAATAAGGGTTAAATATTAAATAGAAACAGAACACTTGACTTGTTCTAAACTGTCCAATTCACAGGGCGAAAGAATAAAACTTTGCGCTAAGCTAGGATTCAGCTGACTAGAATGCACAGCTTCCATTTCACTGGCAAAGCCAAGCCTTCAGGATATGCTTTCATATGGCAGGAATATGTGCCACAAAAAGACTCTCAAATCATTCCTGGCAAAACTATCTATTTGGCTTCCAACTTCTCTGCAGTCCGGCTCTCTCCAAAAAAAAAAATCTCCCTTTCTTCCTGGTTTGTGATACTTTATTGGGGCTTCATTTGCAATTTTAAGAGAAATTGAACATAATTAGAAGCAGAGCCTAGCGAGCTTTCGACTGTGCTGCCCTTTTTTATATCTGTAGCCTGGAAGATCAAGGCTACTACTGTTCATCTATAGGAGGAAAATCTAAGTCTCCTTTAAACAGAGGCAGTGAGTTATTTCATTTAAGTCCTGAATGATTTCAAGCAAGTTGCTGGCTCTCTATCTCCATTCAGCAATGTATATTTTCTTTGGCTAGTTGGCCTTTATCTTTGGTGATAAACCTGATGTCTAGAACATAAGGGAACTCTTCGAATGGCTGTGTCTGAATATTGGAGGCCTGCAAGGGGCAAGAAGCAACATGATGATATCATGCCAAAAGTCAAGGAGAGGATTGGAAGGTTCCTTCTATGGTGATGAGTTTTTAAAAACATTTTTAAAGCCATGCCACACATTTAGAATAGACAGCTTCCAGGATATTAAACTTTGTGGAAAAAACAAACCTGAACACAATAAAGAAGCTGAGAAACAACTTTTGCAGGAAAAAAAAAAACCCAGAAATAAAACATGCCTCCTTCGAATGGAAGAATCCTAAGAGAGCTGAGGAGCTACACTGGACAACACTTGCCCCAAAAATGAAATGTGTACTCCAATATAGGAAAGCCTGGAGCTGCACCCCAAGATAGTCATAAATATGTACCTGCTCTACTGGAGGTCTATTAATTTGCCATTTATGCATCCTATTGTTGTGTTGTGCAAAGACCAGCATTTTAGTTTTCTTAATAATTTACGACATGGTGTTCTTTTAAGCAATAGGAAGCCAATGCTCTCAATGCCTTTCTTATTCCCACCTGGGAAACAGACAAAATTTCTACATTGTCTGCATATAGGGCTACCTTCTCAGATATTACATGAATAAACCCTTATGTTTTACCTTTGATCCCTATTGCATGATCGTGTGTCAAACAAATAGGCAAATGGGAATGTCACATATGCATAGAATAATACATAACATTCATTTTGGAATTACCAAGAAGGTGTTTCATCTCTTTGATACTGTATCCTGTATATATATATATATATTAAGAAATAAGGATGTCTCCTTTATTAATTGGGGGAAAAATCACATTCACATACAGGAATCTTAAAACAGCCTTAAATGCTAGATGATAAAAACAAACTACCATAAGGAAGGCTGAGCGCCAAAGAATTGAGGCCTTTGAACTATGGTTCTGGAGAAGACTCCTGCGAGTCCCTTGGACTGCAAGGCGATCAAACTGGTCAGTCCTAGAGGAGGTCAACCCTGATTGCTCTTTAGAAGGCCAGATCCTGAAAATGAAACTCAAATACTTTGGCCACTTAATGAGAAGGAAGGACTCACTGGAGAAGTGCCTAATGCTGGGAAAGATTGAAGGCAAAAGAAGAAGGGGACGACAGAGAATGAGGTGGCTGGATGTAGTCACTGAAGCAGTAGGCGTGAGCTTAAATGGACTCCAGGGGATGGTGGAGGACAGAACAGGGCCTGGAGGAATGTTGTCCATGGGGTCGCGATGGGTCGGACATAACTTCGCAACTAACAACAACAACAAAAACAAACTATTAAAGAGACCAGTACTAATGTGAATTTCCTAATGGGAATGATGGGCTGAAGAAGACCAACCTAAGGGTGAAAAGTGTTTACGGAATCCCTAAAACTTCCAGATATTGGGGGTTTAATGCAACAAGGGTAGATCATTCCAAAGGACAGATATCATTACAAAGAAAGCTTAACTGTGTTCTTTTGCCAAGTCACAATTCACAAGTCATGGCATGAACAGCAGGGCTTTGCTGAAGACCTTAGATGTCTGGGGTTGACTGGGGTGTAAATGAAGGCTATTAGATTAACAGGGAGGAGACATGTGCTACCTTTAGAAAAATAGAACTGTGGCAGATCCATCACTTGCATCAGCCAAATGAGTTCATTAAGTGTATAATTAACCAACACAGTCAAAATAATGCCATCAGCCAGAGTAAGCAGGCCAGAGCTGAATGTACCAGGACTAGACTCAGAAGGAGGTAGGATTTACACCCACACTGCAGATGTACATTTTCTGGCAAAGCACAACTAGGCTGCAGAGCATTTGGATTGGGCTGCCGTGCAGAGGTACCATCCACCTGAAGAAAAGATTCCCAGTTCTGCCATCAATGGTAAGGCAATCAAAATGCAGTGCTCCAGAAGTGCAATAAGAAATTGCTTGTCTCTCTATGGCTCTCTTCGGCAGACAGTCAAGATTTTATTATGCAGCCCCCGTGTTCTTCCACAATTCAAACAGGACCTCGGTAATGATGTGTGAACCTCAGGGTCACCCTGTGAAGCGTTGTTTTTAGCTCTGTGGCAGCTTACTATTTAGGAATAAAAATGACAATTTTGCTGAAGTAAATTACATTGTGGAAGCACAATAAAATTCTGCAAGGGCAATTGGAATGATCTGATGGCAGATTTAAACTTGGAATACATTATGGGCTTACTTGTGGTTAGAGGCTAACACAGTCCTGGATGGTGTGTAGATCACCATCCAGTCTCCTTTATATCTCCTGATGCATGAGTTTGTAATTAAAGTTGGAGGCTAAGAGAAGATGAGCAATCTCTGACCATATTGGATAGGGATGAATTATTCCGTTTGCTTTATGCTTTCCTGGATGATCTTGGAAAAGCAAATACTCAGCATGCTTGTGCCACAAAAATAAGTTAATCTTGCAGCACACCTGTGTGTGCAATAAAAGAGGGTTTTTTTTAAACTATGTCCTAGAGTTGTTGTTGTTTTTTTTCAAAAAATCTGGAATGATGCACAACACTGAGTTTCCAAGCCAGTGGAGAGTCAGTGGGCAGAAACAGTGTGAGGACTCCAGATGAGTTCTTGTCTATTCATATTCTCTGGCATTGATCTTCCCTTTTCCCACTGATATGGGATTCTACCTCTTGCTATCCATTCCATGTGTACTCTGCCAATTCGGTGTTAGAAAACTGTTATAGCCATTACTTAGTCTCACCAATAATGAAATAAAATGCCTATCTTTCTCTATCAGGGCCCTTAAGATAATGCCTCCATTTCCTAAGAACACGTGTGAGGTTTTGTGTAGGTGTACTGCACATCATAATAATGAGGCCAGTGATGGCCACAATATGAAATTGCTACCCAAAAAAGCCTGCCAGATATTTTCTTTCCTTCTAAAATGTGTTCTGCTAACTGCTACGTGCGAAACACCTTATTCAGGAACTTAACAGGTTTGGGGACCAGTAGAGTAGAATTGGCATTTTTAAGTACTTGAAACTTTTGCTTTTTTATACAAAAAGAGAAAGAAGAAAGATTCAGAAGTCTGACCGGTTTACCTTATTGGAATGTTTCCTCAAGACGAATATATCTGTTGTCCCCAAAATGGGTCAGCCTGGTGCAGAAGCCATTCAGACCCAGACATGAGTGATGGATTTTTGCAAAACTTTTATTGATATGCTTTAGCTAAAGGGTCCCAGCCACTAAAGGAGCTGAGACCCTGAACGATCGTTTATACAATTGAATACCAGAAATAGGGAAGTAAAAATTTCACAAAGCTATTACTTTTTATGCAGGTATACCTTGTTTTAATCTACATGTCGTTTTGTCACTACTTGGAGTTTCTGCAATTGACCCAATTTGGTTATTCTACCTCTGTTGCTAAACCTTTGGCTTCCTATTCAGTTTTTGGGTACATGTTATCCCATTTCCTCCATTTCAAATTGACACATTACACAATCACATTCTTCTAGTTTACCACTCCCTTCCAGAATGGTGGTATACTGTTTCTTAGTGGGTGATCCATCTTATATATATTTGTTTTTAACTCTCTTCTGAAAACAAGTCTACATGGAGGGAGGGATTTTTTTTTCTTCCATTCAATCATGCCTGATCTTTGGACACTGTCTGGGCAAGTCCATGCCGTTTTCTTGGCAAGGTTCTTCAGAAGTGCTTTGCCTTTGCTTCTTTCCTAGGGCTGAGAGGGAGTGACTGGCCCAAGGTCACCTAGTCTGTCGGTTTCTAGTCTGATGCCTTCACCATTACTCTAAACTGGCTCTCTTGAAAATATACAAATCTTCAAAATGTTCGTATCTTTTAGCCGCTAGGCCACATTTGTTCACAGTTCACACAATATTCTATTAATGTAAGAGAAACACATAAGGAAAACATCAAGTTCTGAGCTATCTGTCTTGTTCTCTGCATTTCATAACAAAAAGGATTTTTCTATCAGAGGTCAGCCTTCTTTCTGTAGTGATCTTTTTGGTGTCTTTAAACCTGGCAACTACAGCTGGAAACTCTGGCTACTCAAGTTTTCTGGAGACGTTTATAATTTATATACATGAGGCTGCTTTTAAAATATAACAGAAAAGAGGGCGATCAGCCCTTATATGAAGAGAAGGAACCGCTTTTCATTGGTGCAATGGAACCTCTTCTAATGGGGGTAAATCAAAGAGTAAATTCTCACTAACTTCTCCTGAAGTTCTTTACTCCAAACAGGCAAACATAAACATACACAAATACACTTCTGATCTACTAACTCATAATAGTTGTACTCCTTTTGTAGATATTTTCAGGGAGGCATTCTGATGGTTATTGAAGTCCTCCATGTAGACAAGGCCTCCACTGCCAAGATGCTAAACACAGAAAAATGCACTAAGGCTCAACATTCTAATTAATGAAAAAGCTGTTTACAGTCCAAAAACTAGAAAGCAATCAGACAAACCACGTGTTTACAATAAGAAGAGAAACTCATCAGTGTGGCTATGAAGACTGAAATTAAACTTGCCAGTAAGCCAGCATCTCTTAATCATCTACAGCATATAGGCAGTGTCATCCTGACAGGCACAATTCCTGGCAGGCTTTTTTATGAAGAGAAGCTTATAGGAAATCAAAGCATCTCTGCTTCCTTTAAAACATTTTTGTGTAATATTTTATCACATAATCTTTGTCCATAGGAAATGTAAAGGAAGCTGCATAGAAGAAATGTACTGGCAGATGAGAAGCTATAAAATAATTTTGGTTCTGCTAGAAATAGAGTAATGGGATTTTTTTTTTACTGGACAGTCTCTACTCTCATATTGCCTGGACGAAGGGTCCATATGTTCATTCTCAAGAGATCCAAAAACATTTCAGGAAAGCCAACTCATGATGAATAAGGGCAAGAGCAGATCAGTTTATCCTGGTCCCGTGTGTGATAGTAGATTAGTTTGATGAATAGATTGCAGAAGATGACTACCATTGACAAGGCATATAGAATCCCTGCATTCTTGCTTCTGTGTTTCTTATTGCTCCCCATTCATTTCATTGTTATTGTTCTGTAATCTCTGGTTCATTTCTAAAGCTCCAGCAGAACAGTGTTATCTAAGAAAAGATTCCATGTATAATATTATATTCTATAGGCATGTATACACCTATCTAAATGGCTAAATAACTATACAGTAATAAGCAACTGTGGGCAATGTCTCCTTCTGGACAAGAAAATATTTATTGATGCAAGGGGAATTCATTTGGTTTGTCCCATGAAACTAAAGGGGAGCCTTACAAGAGTTAATTGCCCTATTTATAACCCCAGTAAGAAAAATAGAAGAAGAAAAAAAGAAGTTGTTATAAGCTAGAAAGAGAACTGACAACCAGTGACTTATAGCAGTTAGGAAGTTACATGGTAGATCAAAAATGAAACACGCTGCACCAAAGATAGTGAATAGCATACCAAACTGAGCTGGCTAAAGAAGAAGTGGAGAGAGGGTTATTTCATTTAGACAGGGAATCATTAACAACTGATGGAAAATGGGAATGACCTGCTGCCTGCCTCAAGATGCAGTAAAGATTTTAGGCAATGATATAGCTTGAAATTAACATTTAATAAGACAAGGGATGTTGCCCTAACTACTAATACAATTCTGTAAATAATGTAAGAAAATTAGCCAGGGATAGAGGCTGCAATGAATAAAACATAAATATTTTTTCCATTTATTCACAGGATTCCTTTAAAAAAATAATCAGCAGATTTAGGTCATTGGAAAAACTAAATGGCAATATTCAGAGTACTATTCAGAAATGAAACACAAGGGTTTAATTTTAGAAGACTATTTAAGGTACGGTGACGCTAATGAAGGCTGCTTAATCACATGGTACTGCTCCAATGATCTGACTTCAAACAACAGTCCAGACAATTTTGCTCTAAGAGACCCATTTCTGAATAATTTTTTCTTGCTTGCTCATTTATGGTGATTCAGGGAAGAAATGACAGCAATCCTACTTGCTGATCCTTATCTCATACCCTACCACATCCCAGTCCAGATATTTCTTGATGCTTTGGTCCTTCTTCCACACGACATGAAATGGCAGTCTCTTGAATTGTGTTAAATTCCCTCCCCTCAACCCAAATGTGAGTTGAAATACAAACGATGCCAGAAAATTGGCAAACAGGTTAACATTACGGTCTTTAAAAAAAGGTTAAGTGGCTCAAGCAGCTTGACAAAAGTACTAGCAAAATGTTAGAAAAAGCCGTGAAGGTTTGTAAGCAGTGAAGCACTCAAGGAGCAAGGCGATTAGTAGAAACTAGTATGGGTTAACTAAAAACAGGTTGTACCAGAAAAAAAATTGTTGTTGTTGTTTTTTTGGTGGTACAATCATATTTGTAGACCAATACAATTCTATTCTATTGATGTAGACTAAGGCTGATGAGCTAACACTGCAGTTCTGGTCAGTTTGGTACATTTTGGACTATTGGCAAAGTGCAATTGAAATGCAGCTTTACCTCATGCATAACCCCTCTATCTTATGCAAACTAGGCTCTATAATTGAGAGCAGGAGTGTCAAATTTGTGTTGTCACATTATTGTCACATGACATACTGTGACTTTTTTCTTCTTTGCTAAACCAGGGGTGGGTATAGCCAGTGCATGACGCATCCGGCCTGTGGGCCGCGAGTTTGATACCCCTGATCTAGAGACTGCCCTGTAAACCAACATACTGATTCTAAGTTATCCCTCCATGTAAGATCATATTATTCATTGTATGTACTGAACACGTACATACTTGAATTTATCATTCAGGATCAATTTTTTGAGAAAATAAGTTCAAATCTTCTTGTCTCAAACTTCAGTTTGAAAGCTTTGTGTCACAAAGGCTCCATAGTTGGATTGGACTCTAATAATCCTGAAATGTATCAGGTTTTCCTATCACATTTACCTTATTGTTTTATTTATTTATTTTTTACTGGAAAACTATTGGGACTATACACACCCACACACCCACATATTGTATATGTGTGTTGTATGCATATGTGTGTGTATACATACCGAGAGAGAATATGTGTGTGTCAATGTGTGTGTGTATAAAATCAATAATAGAAATTAATACAAACTAAACTCGAGAGAGAAAGAAAAGTAAAAAGTAAAATGTTCAAAGAAAGAAAAAGTAAAAAAGTGAATAAAAGGAAAAAGTTGAATAAAGAAAAAGAAAAGAAATGTGTAAAGAAATGATTTCGAATCTTTGTCACAAGTAAAAACAAGTTTGGTAGCTCATCACTTCCAAGGTTATAGATATATCTTTTCATAATCCAACACTTATCTATAAGCAAATCTTAGTTCAAAATCGTATTTATGTTTTTGCCATTTATTTCAAGTTCTTTATGTTCTTAGGATTAATTTTCCAGAAATGAAGGTAGACTTTTTGAATTTATCATTCTGAAGATTTCTAATAGCCTTAAGATATTTAGTCAATTTCCAAAAATCATTAGAAAGAATAAATGTAGTGTCCTTTAGAAGATTCTGCCAGTTATGGGCTTGATTATTGTTCCCTTTGTCAGCCAGCACTCGAACACATGAGGGACTGCTATCCTGTGGTCTTTTCATGAGAAGCAACTTTCTGGAGTTCATGCAGGCAATCTCCTGTCTTTTCCTTCTCTGGTGAGGTCTACTCAGTCTACTCAGTCTTTGCAATGGTCATTGTCTCCATTTTCCATGGAGATGTGTTTAATGCCTCCATCAAAAGTTCACCTTATTGTTTTAAATATTGCATACTGGCATTATCAGAAGACTTGGAGCAACTGATTTGATAAAAAGATGCTATTCATAGAAGAGATATGACCCTCACTTGAGAGAAAATGTCTTACTTCTCTGCAAAAATGACCCATATTGGACGTTCTTTTCATACACCTTTCCTAATAGTGTCTGGAGTACAAAAAGCAGGTATTTCTGCAGTGTAAACATGGATTCTTTAAAATTCTTTGGGTCAAATGTCACATATTTGGCCTGGCATTCTTCCTGATTCAACACGAACTAGTTACATAAAACTCACAAACTTTGGCCTTTAGACCATATGACTAAGTACATCAACTGTCAGTTTCCCCAAGTTGATAGTTTGTCACGTTCCAATATAAAGTAGAAAATTTTTTTGGCCTTGATTAAAGTTTGGCGTCCACTCTTATTACAAACCTTGGCAAGAGAACACCTCAAATGACCAGGGTACATTTTGAAAAAACTGGCACCAATTAACATTAGCATTAAGCTTTCTAAGTCGAAACCAAAATAGAGCTGCTTCTCATCTGCATAAATTCTGAGGCAAATTTGGGCCATCTGTCCAGTTGAATAAGTATCTAGGTTCTAAGGCGGTAACTGCAGAGTTTAATAAGGAATGAGCTTTCACCCTTTTCATATCCTTATGGGAAATTTTCCTGGGCAAAATTCATTGAAACTAAAATATTAATTGAGTAAGAATAGGCAAGATGGATTAGTGTTACAAATCACATCACCCTCATACTGAAATTATCCCCAAGCATCTTACATGTTGGGAGCAGAAATACATAGTCATGTGAAAACATTTGCTTTTACTAAGTCTCTGGCTCCTGAATGCTAGTCCATCTCTATCGTTTAATATTGAATAGCTCCTTATTAGTTATTGTCCAAAGGAAAGACTCTTCCATGCCAGAATCTCCACTCCTGAATCCTTCCAAAGTAGTTTAAATCTGACCTGCAATTATCTTCACTGTCTTTTACTACTTGAAAATTTTTAGAATACACAGAAGTCATCCTGAGTCAATGAGTAGTTCCTCCAGCTGACCAAGAGAAGAGCACAAAAAATGGTATATCATCAGGGTTTTGTTTCTTGAGCTACCACAAGTAGCTCAGGAAACAGAATTTCTGGGGAAATCAAAGATCCTTCCACTACTATTCCACATTTAAAAAAAAAAAATACTAGTATATTTTCCTCCAAGATGTAATGGGAAATTAAGTGATGAAAAGTCATTTATAAATTTGGAAGTTTCCCTGCTGTAGTTTCTCCACTAAATTTAATAGAATTCTTTTATCTATCTATCTATCTATCTATCTATCTATCTATCTATCTATCTTCTATCTATCTATTTATTAATTTTATTTGCCACGCATCTCGCGGTTCAGGTGACTCAGAGTTTTAATCTTGTTTGTCACCCAAATTCACTGTTATGAGATGAACAGTCATATAAAGTATGTAAATAAAGAAATAATAGCTATAAAGGTAAAATGATTGAATATTAGCTCAGGACAGAGGAAAAGAAAGTCTAGGAGTCTCAGTAGGATAAGTCAGGAGTTCCTACCAATAGAAAACAGATAGTTTTCATTGCTTTGCAAAGTCTATGTTTTAAAGAAAACCACGGCTGTGGTCTAGTTTCAGGTACAATACATTGGAGGGGCATCAGATAATTAATATTTCAGAACAAACCAACATTATGATGTCACACAGGTCCAGAGTTAGTTTTGAATTGGATGAAAGACCCTTGTCCCCCCATAGAGGTGCCTTCAAAATGTCCAAAAGCAAAAATAAACCACCTGACAGCTTTAATTTCAAACACTCTTTGCAAAGGAAACTTGGTCCTAGAGTGTCAGGGAGAGAGAAATACAAGTTCCAGTAGAAAAGAATAATATATGTATCTCAGGGTTTGAATTGTGAAGCCCTTGGTGCTCTCTGAGTTTGCTTGTTTGCTTGCAGATGTAGCATTACTCAACTAGGTAACATACTTGGAATCAACACATGTCTATCATCTGACAAATGGCTCTGTGTGTGTGTGTGTGTGTGTGTGTGTTCCAGCATAACTCTGGAACGCCTCAAGCAGATGGCGCTGTATCAATTTTGCTATGCTGTTTTAACGAAGAAGCAGGGGCATTCAAAACAGGCAGTCTATTATCCCCCATCCTCAACTTAGAGTCCACAATAGAGGTTTTGGAAAAGAATTGAAAGTCTCTTATCAGTCCGGTGTTTTCTGGAGCTTCAATCCTGTCTCTTTCAGTTGTCATCATGGCGGAATCCTCCAGCAACATGCTAAGATCAGCAATTGGATTTTTACTTGTTGCTGGCAAAACTAAGGCTCAAAAAATTGCCTTCTTAAATTCATCATCCGCTTCTGAATTTATATTCGAAGCCAGAAGTGGCATTCTTCTGGTCTCTACTTCTTCAGATGATGATGGTTCACTCACTGTTTCAGGCATTTCAAAAATTAAGGCTTCTGCTCCAAGACCTATAGCTCCTCTGCTCTCTTGCTCAATTAAAATCTGGGGTTTTTCAGCCAAAACCGTTTTGGCCTGAGCCCCAGATAATCTATCTTGTGACTCCATACTTACAACAGTCCGAGTTAAAATCTTTTTCTCTCTCATTGATTTAATTGTAGACATTTCAGCTTAGCACATTGCAATGTGAATGAAGGTTCGCCCAACCATCCTCTGCTACCAACTGTTACGGGGGGTTGAGGTTTGTCCCAACGAACCGTGAACCTGTTCACATGCAAACGCACTGGGGCTGAAATGAAACTGACAGAGGAGTCTTGTAAAAATATACTTTACTAGAAACATTAAAAGAAAGGACAAATGTCTTTAAAACACATCAATAACTAACACTTATCTTCATTATCTGAAGCCAGGCCGTCTCTCCAAGTTCCTCTCCTGCAATACTGAAACCAGTCCTCTTAACCCTTTCCAAAGGGAAAGGCAAAAGCTAATACAACACTAAGTAGTTTCAGGATCGGTATATCATCGAGGCAGTGGGAAGCGGCAGCGTAGGCTTCTCAGCAATGATGAGTGAGAATGTCCTGTAGAGGGCTTCTGTGAATCAAGTCACCTGTAGAGTTGATCCAATCAGCATTGTGGTTTGAAGCTTCTGGCAGGAAACTTCTAGCAGGGAAATTCTCCAGCTCTTCCTCTTGGTCGTGGCTTCAGCAGCAGCAGCAGCAGCAGCAACTACAGCTCAGAGACAACAGCAGATGCTAGCTTGCAGGCATATGCTGGCTTGCATGCTCAGCTCAGCAAAGGCAAGCTCTCTTCTCCTTTCTCTCTGACTCTCTGGCTCTGAGCTTCAGCTCTAGCTCAGGCATCAGGCAGTGACTTTGTTCCAGCTCTGTCTCTTTACTCAGCTCTCTGAGTCCAGGCTTCTTTGGGCTTCTTGGCTCTCGGCTGGCTTGGCTTGCTGAATCTTTTTGGTAGGCAACAAGCTCCTACTTACATAGTGAGTCAGTGAGCAATTAACTAGGGCGGGGGAGGCTTGTAGTTAATTGCAAGACGGAGATTGGCCTGTTTGAATCTTTGCAGTTTGTAACTGCAAAGATTCAAATCTTATAGTCACAGCAATCTTATAGTCACAGTAATCTTATAGTCACAGCAATCCTGGCAATACTCTTGACACAATTTCAACCAAACTTGGTACACAGATGACTTCAGTGATGCAGTGGATGTGATGTGCCGGTGCCTGGAGGCTGTGAGGGTCTGGATGGGAGTCAACAGGCTCAGACTTAACCCAGACAAGACCTAGTGGCTGTGGGTATTGCCTCCTAAAGACTATGTTGCTTGTCCATCCTTGGTTCTGGGGGGGAGAAATTGTCCCCCTCAGAACGGGCTCGCAATTTGCGTGTCCTCCTAGACTCACAGCTAAGATTAGAGCAACATCTGACAGCTGTGGCTAGGGGGACCTTTGCATAGGTTCACCTGGTGCACCAATTGAGACCCTATTTGGATCAGGAGGTGCTCCTCACAGTCACTCATGCCCTTGTCACCTCACGGTTAGATTATTGCAACGTGCTCTACATGGGGCTACCCATGAAAAGTGTTCAGAGACTGCAGCTGGTCCAGAACGCAGCCGCGCGAGCTGTTGTGGGTGCACCTAGATACACCCACTTTACACCAATTCTCCATGAGCTGCACTGGCTCCCTATTGGTCTCCGGGCACAATTCAAGTTGTTGGTTATTACCTTTAAAGCCCTACATGGCTCAGGGCCAGGTTATCTTCGAGACCGCCTTCTACTGCATAGCTCCCAGCAACCGGTAAGATCCCACAGAGTTGGTCTCCTCCAACTCCCATCAGCTAAACAATGCCGGCTGGCAGGCCCGCAGGGGAGGGCCTTCTCTGTGGCTGCCTCAGCTCTCTGGAACCAGTTACCTCCTGAGGTCCGGACCATCCCCACCCTACTGGCCTTCCAAAAAGTTGTGAAGACCTGGCTTTTCTGGCAGGCCTGGGGCCATTGATCTCGCTTTGTGATCTGGCGAGATCCGGCCATGAATGGTATTTTTTTATTTTATTTTATTTTACTTCAGATTTATATACCACCTTTCTCCCTAGGGACTCAGGGCGGTGTACAGCCAAGTAAAAACAAATAAATACATAATACATAATACATAGATTAAGAACAGATTAAAAGGAAATATCTCAATTTGGCCCACAATTTAAAAAGACAAACAAATTTAAAATCATTTAAAATAATTTAAAAGGATTTGTTAGGCCAGCCCAGCTTGTTGAAAAAGGAAAGTTTTAAGGGAACGGCGGAAGGCACGAAGGTCTTGGATTCTCCTTATCTCTGGGGGCAGTTGATTCCAGAGGGTGGGAGCCCCCACAGAGAAGGCCCTCCTCCTGGAGGTCACCAGCCTACATTGCTTGGCTGATGGCACCCCGAGGAGACCCTCTCTGTGGGAGCACATGGGTCGATGGGAGGTTGTCAGTGGCAGAAGGCGGTCTCGAAGATAACTAGGTCCAATGCCATGGAGTGCTTTAAAGGTGGTAACCAACACCTTGAAGTGCACCCGGAAGACCACTGGGAGCCAGTGCAGCTCACGCAGGAGCGGTGTTATGCGGGAGCGCCATGCAGCTCCCGTAATTACCCGCGCGGCCGCATTCTGGACCAGTTGGAGCCTCCGGGTACTCCTCAAGGGGAGCCCCATGTAGAGAGCGTTGCAGTAGTCCAGGCGAGAGGTGACGAGGGCATGAGTGACTGTGCACACGGAATCCCGATCAAAAAAGGGGTGCAACTGGCAAATCAGGCGAACCTGACAAAAGGTCCCCCTGGCAACAGCCGTCAGATGTTCCTCCAAGGACAGCTGTGTATCCAGGAGGACACCCAGATTGCGCTCCCTCTCCATGGGGCCAAAGACTCACCCTGATAGTCAGCGATGGAGTCAGCTGACTATATCGGGATGCTGATATGCGTTCTAAGGTTTTTAATGTTTTTTAATCTTTTAAATGTTTTTAGTATGTTTTTTTTAAATGTATTGTGAGCTGCCCTGAGTCTCCGGAGAGGGGCGGCATATAAATTTAATAAATAAATAAATAAATAAATAAATAAATAAATAAATAAATAAATAAATAAATAAGACTTACTCTCTGGAAAGAAATACTGTGGGGGTAAGACATGCCTAACACCCTTGGGGGGGCGTGTTCTTTTAAGATACAGCCTGTTGTGCCTTAAAATAGCTCTTACTGTACTGCCTTAAAATGGCTTCTACTGTGCAGCACAGTGGAGTTGCCATGGTAACGGCTTCACAGTACTCCACAAGGGGGCTCCCTCTGGTAAGGGGGAAAATCCAACATTAGAAATTATGTTTGGTCTAGACATTTTCCATAAGGCTTTGATCATTCTTGAGAACAAATGTATGGCCATGATCAATAAAACATTACTGCAACTCGGCCTGCCTGCACCAGTACGAGACCGACATGACATACTTCACGCAGTTTACATACGAGAAAAGAACTACAACATCGAACAGCTTAGTGTATATATTGCAAACAAAAAGCCACTTCTAAATCAAGATCAGAAAAAAGCATACCAAATGATCATGGATCAGCTAGCAAAACAACAAGGTGGTATCATTTTACTTGACGCTTCTGGGGGCACAGGGAAAACATTTTTAACTAATTTAATTCTCACCAAAATCAGGACTCAGAGTGAAGTTGCTCTTCCTGTCTGATACAGAATTGGGATAAATAAATACCCAGGTAACGCCGGGTTATCAGCTAGAAATAATTATAAATAATAAGGAAACAAGAACTAATAAAACCTCAAAGGGCAGATTTGATGGACCACTGGGTCTTTCTCTGCTACCAGTTTTCTATGTTTATCATTCAAGGAGTTTCTCCTTGTTATTTCCTTGATTAGGGTATTGTTTTCTGCTTGATTGTTTCCCTGGTGTTAATCCCTGTTTATCAGAGTGTTGGCTGCTGGAGAAGATGTGTTCTGGTCTTTTAGTTTCCCTCTTAGTTTTTGAATGGTGTATAAATATACTTTATTTCTGTGTGTCTACTCATGGCTGAATTGTCTGAATACCAAGCTTCCAAAAATTCCCTAGTGTCTTTGGATTTAGCTTAGCCTAGGATGTTCACAGTTTCTCAGCTGAAACTATGTTAAGTCTGTCCATGTGTTAAGAGATTAAGATTTCATCATGTCTTCTGATTGCTAGTTGGTATTCATGAATGCACTCTGCTAGTCTTCTGCCTGTCTGTCCTACATAGTGGCTGTTATAGTCCTTGTTCTAGATAACTCCTGTTTTTACTACTTGGGCTATTAAGCATTTTGAATTCTTAAGATAGTATGGAGGGCTTTCATTAGTTTGTGTGCTATGATAATGACATGTGGCTACAATAATCTGTTGGTTGCTTTGGTGATGTTTTGGGTCTATGGTAGCGTTATTCCTTTCATGGCTTATGTTGGTTATACTGAAATGGGTTGAGTCCAGCACTTTTTGATAAAGTTGTGTGGGTATCATTATGTTGGAAGATACTGTAAAGGTGCTCTATTTCTTGTTCTGGGTTGCTGAAGTGTGTTTGTACTAGTCTGAATAGTGTTCCTATACAATTCCTCTGCCTTGTCTATTGTTTATCCAGGTTAACATAAAACATAATAACTATATTGCTAAGTAGTATCTGATACCCCAGTCATATCTTGACTCCACTGGATGGTTTGCACTGGTTTTCACTTCTTTTCTGAGCTAGATTTGACCATATTGGCTTTCAATAACTTGGAGAAGAAATGAACAACATGTTGGCCTTCCAATATGGTTAACTCCAATTCTCATTATTCTTTAGCTAGCCCTTCTGGTGGGGACTGATAAGCTGGCTTCATTTGGATTTATTTGGCTTATACATCCACAAGGTGTCTCGTTTAGTCTGATGTGTGTTTTCTGGCTTTCTAGCCTTTCCACTGGGAAGGGAAACTCAAATCTGCCTAAGAGTAAGACATTTTATGGAACAAATATTCTCTGCTATTTTCCCTAAAGCTATTTATTAACACCATTTAATGTAATAAGTAAGCACCACTTTCTTTTGCAAAAAGATGCAAAGAAGAGCTATTAGTCTAGTTGGATTCACAATGCAGCGTAATGTTGACTATCTACCTGCTGACAAAGGCCAAAGGAGTACTACACACTTTGCCTCCTGGTAGCAAAAAACAATTAAAATAGAGATCATAGTGTAGCCAAAAGCCTATGTTTAATTTGTATAAAGTTTCCATTAAACAAAGCTGTCTGCAGAAAACATAAGAGTACAGCTCCCTGCTGACAGTTTAATGGGAAAAGAATTCTTAAAAAGGCATTATTAGGATATTGTGCATATTGGAAAATTTTACTGACTTTACAAATATAGAATATTACTGACTTTACACATGTATACCAGTGAAGAGCAAGATAGTTACTCAGAGAGACATGATTCAGGTGCAGCACTTACAAAATTACAAAGAAGAAAAATATGTGCAACAATATTTGGTTTATTTTAATGTCAGTATTATTTTCAGTAATGGTCCTAAAGCATCACTTATATAGTGATACAACAAATTCTAATGACTGTTTTTGGTTGTAATACTGTTTGCCTTGGAGGGTGTTCTTTTAAGTAAATGCACAAACACACCCAACTTCACCACCACATTTGTAAAAAAACCCCTCAGGAATGGATTTAGTTGCATGAAATATTAACTTAATATTGCCATGTCTCCCTGTTTTCCAGAGAATCCCTCTCTCATGAGTTATACAACTCAGTACAATGGATTTAGGATTGCAAAATTCTTCAGTCTGATTTCCTCTTTGCAAGCTCATCTGAGCACATCCCCAGCAAAGACTGGCCTCTGAAATAAACTCTGTAAGCCTGACAATTACAAAAGGCACGCTAATTCTTCAAAAAAAACAGAACATGTGAATTTCATTATTATTTCCTGAACATTCCAGGACACAAATCGTCTATTATATAACCACCAAGTATTCTATTATGTTTGGGGAGCTATTTGCTTAATGGAATTATTTTTGTCTTGAAATAGTTGAATTTTAAGCAACTCTTGGAAAGTTCATACTTCAGCTGCAAAGATGACCATTCCAAGATCTATGAAGACTTTTTGTTGCTTTATTTTTTCCAGAAAATGTTATTTAATGCCCTTAGCAATAAAGATTTTCAAAGAGAAAGTAACTTTACGCTACTAGCAATAGCACTTAGACTTACACATTGCTTTACAGCCCTCTCTAAGCAGTTTACAGAGTCAGCATATTGCCCCCAACAATCTGGTTCCTCATTTTACGGATCCCGGAAGGATGGGAGGCTGAGTCTGGTGCAGTGGTGGGTTTCTACCAGTTTGCCCCCGTTTGGGAAAACCAATAGCAGCGGTACCGGGAAGCTCCTCCCACCCACCCGGATGTCATCAAATATGATCTGTGAATGCGCAGAAGTGGCATGCGTGTGAGCAAACCGGTAGCAAAGGTAAGTGAAACCCACCCGTGGCCTGGTGAAATTTGAACTGCCAAATTGTAGGCAGCCGGCAGGCAGCAGAAGTATCCTGCAGTACTGCACTCTAACCACTGTGCCACCGTGGCTAATGCACCTTATATGGTGCAGAAATCTTGCAGTGAAGAGATTGTTGGACTAGAGCAACTTAACCTATGGGAAGTGGTTCAAATATATAAGCACCATGTTGACATGCCTCCCTCTGTGCCTTGCTAGAAGGGGAGTGACTTTTTGTTCCTTTACTATAAAAGTACTCTAGGTAATCTTCTTCTTCATTAAGAGATTGATGATAGATCTAATTGGTGTCCAATTTAACATACTGGAAAAAAGAAGTAAAAGGTGACGGTGCATTTGGAATTATTTACAATATTTTGAATGTTATTCCTTTTCGTTACAACAAGTATCAAGGTTTTTAAGGGCTGGATATTTCTAGCTAGTTTCTTCCAGGACTGGGATATAACTTTCAGCAATGGGTTCTCCAAACTGGCATTGTGTAGTTAAAAAGCCCTGGTGGCACAGCAGACTAAAGCACTGTTATTAACATCAGCTGCCTACAATTACTGCAAGTTCAAATCTCACCAGGCTCAAGGTTGACTCAGCCTTCCATCCTTTCTAAGGTAGGTAAAATGAGGACCCAGATTGTGGGGGCAATAAGCTGACTTTGTATAAATATACAAAAGTATGAAGGCTATTGCTTAATGCATTGTAAGCTGCCCTGAATCTCCGGAGAAGGGTGGTATATAAATCAAATAATAATAAAAAAACCTGTATGAAACAATAACAATTTATTTACACATCCATCCCTGAGAGAAACTTCACTAAACTTTGCATCAGTTCATACCTCTGTGGGGTGAGAGGGACAGAAATGTCCCAGTTCTGAAATGGCTCTGTGTTTCTGGAGAGTTTCAAGTTGAAGAACTGAACTGTAAACTATCTAAGATTCCTAGAAACCAATTTATTTATCCAGACATGTTTTGGCATTCACAAGATCCCTATAGTGAAATAATCGGCTTTTGTTGGCAGATTTAGATCATAAGATAACCCAACAAATGACAAGATATGCAAGGGCAATGAGGAAGAATCAGAGCTAGATCTGTGGCAGCTATGGCATTCAGCTGTAAAGGCAATAAATTGATTTAAAGATTGTATTTATTGCTGCTGTATGTATTTATGTCCGAAAGCCTTGGTGGTTTACTTATTCGGCAGCTTTAAATATATGAGTCTTAAAGATGAGACATGTCTCCTGAAGTGTCTCTTTTGCTAAAATGGTAACGATAATTTGGTTGCATACAGTGCAATCATTTATATATACATGCACACTGCTGTCCACTGAGTTTAAAAGAATATACTTTCCAGGAAGGATTACAGTCCTGGTGTTTAAATATTAAATTCAAATATCTGATGATTTAGTGTTGAATTGGGATCATCTCGAGTGTATAACAAATAGTCCTCCTTCCAACTGTTCCATACCTGATTTGTCATACAAACACTGTGATAATGAACCTTAAGATCAATGCAGGTCCTTTACAGCTTGTTAGTATCTGCTGTCCTGAATCAGTGTACTTTACAATCTTCCATCTAGAATTGTGTTAAATTTATATTTACCGACAAAGAAATAATTTATTTGTTAACAAATATAAATTCAACACAAAAATAGTTTGTTGTGAAAGCAACTGCCTGTGTAGATTCCTGGATTGGGGTTGAAAGGTGAAAGCGGAAGCAGCATGCACCATCCCATATTTGAGTAGACCAGGTTGCCCTGATAAAAAAACATTTCAGCCTAGAAGTAACCCCAGGTTCAAGGTGCCAAAGAGCCTTGAGTTGCAGTGTCCAGGCAAGCATTGTTGAAGAATTTTCCATCACTTTGCACACAGTCATTTCAGGGGATCCATTAGTATTTAGTTGAAAATGGATACAGATGCTTCTTCCAGATGCTGCTGTGCTTTTACACTCTGGCCAAGTCTCTCTATGAACCTCCTCTGTGTGTAACTCAATCAAGATGGTGGAAGCAACAGGGAATGTTATATTTGTGGTGGGATTTGCATCAAAGCTTTGGATCCCAGACTGTGTTGAACATAGGAAACATGTGCAATGCTACATGATTTTCCCATGCTCTGCATCATTCAGGCTTCAAGACATTGTGACACCATTTGACACCCAATGAGAATGTAACACAAAAAAAGAGGCAATGGGAACATAAGTGAGATGTCTCCAATATTTCATGTTTGTTTTCATAGCGTCAACATTGTTGATCTGTTCTTCGTCTACCAAAATAGATACTTGGGCTGGAATTCTCCACACTGCTTGTGGAGTTGATTCTCTCATGACAGTAATTGTTATGCCAAAACTAAAACACAGGAAGATACCTTCATAATAATGGGTAAGTTCTAGAAAGATACAGATATTACCAATCAACTCTTAAATCCTTAACATGCCTGCCTTTCCTTTGGAAGTAATTACACTTATTAATCCTTTATCGTGTATTAATCCTTTGCACATGACATTTATACTAGTTGATAGTAAGGACTTCCCCTATAATATAAAATTGCTGAGACAGATTTAAACTACTTTCTGTTGTAACTTAGTGTCTTCAGTATTTGTGAAACAGACACAGGTATACCAAAGCTGATGAACATGCAAGCTTCCTACATTCCTATTTGTGAATCTGCAGGCATGACTGTTTGCATACTGGTATATACTATCCTAACACTCAAGAGTTAATTAGCAGTATGATATGTTAAATTAAGTAGCTGTCAGACAGCTCAGGCCTTTAGCATTAATCCTTTTAGAATTCTAAATTGAAAATGCAGTTTGCTATTTTGATATATCCCTAAATCTTATCCTAATCTCTCCCTTCATCTAAGCCAAAATTTATTCTGCCAGATGTGATGGATTCTTAATTAATATATTTACAAGAAATGATGAGGTGCAAATACTTTGTCTGGCAGTCAAAGCTGGAAGAGTAAAGAACACAGATTGTAGTCACATTGATAATGGATGCCTTTATCAAAGTAATGACTTCTGTTTTGCTTTCTTTTATGATGTTCTGCATGCAGAATTCGCTTCAGTCTAAGGTCAATCTGTAGGCAAAAAAAAATTTGTGGAGGGGGGATTTAAAAGTTGGGAGGGGGAGGGGGGATTCCAAATATGTGCATGCATGGGTATGCGTGTGTGTGTGTACACATGTATACTGTATACATATTTGGTTCCATTGGAAACCTTCTGATGTGAGACAAGAGTAATAGCTTTAATTAGAAGCAGATTTCCCCTGGCTATTAGGTAGAATGATGCTTGAAAACCTGAGTTGTTTCATATATAAATAATGAAACTTCATTGTGTGGCTCCCATATTGCATATGGGCCATATACAAACAGACTTTCTGTTGAATTGTGGTTATAGGTGCCATTTGTTTCTGTAGAACAATCTTCCCTAATCCAGCACCCTCCAGAATTTTTCAGGTTAGAGCTCCCAGAATATCCAGCCAGCATAGGCTAGCTTTTTCCCTTTTCTTGGTGGGACTTTGGGGGATTGAGTGCCAGTATCACACTGGTAAGCATTGCTATAGTGTTAGCAGATGTAGAAATTGAGCTAATTAAGCTGGTTTTGTACATGAAGAACTTGAACCATACAGTCAAATCAAGCTATCAGATCTGATTTGAAGATGAATAGCCATAAACCACTCTCGTGGCTGCATGTTTCTAACAGTTAATGCAGAATCACAATTCCAGCATTCTTCACCATTGACTGTCTTAACCTTGGCTGCTAGGAGTTGTCACAGGGAAGAGGGTATGAATTTATTTATCATAGCTATGGAGAATTGGATAAGAACCAGTGAGAAACTGCCTACCTACTGAAGCTGTGAGTGCTTCATCACCTTCAGCCATTTGTCAGAGATGCTATGAGGGTTCCTACCCTTCCAACTATGTGATTCCATGATTGTATCTAACAATTCCTAACAAGATCCAGAATCTCATCCTGAAAGGAAGGCATCCCTTTGTGGCTGAGCCCAATGCATAGTAACTACTGTAGTACAAAGAAGTAGTATAATAGTAACCAGATTTCAATACTGAGCTTCTCCTTATATTGTCTCCACGTGATGAGAATTACAGCAAAGCTAAACATCTTTGAAGACATTTTTTCTGCCTTCCAGATTTTTGAATATTTCAACCAGTTCATTGCAGAAGTTACTTTACCTACTCCTCAAATGGACTAAAATCCTGAACTTGAGCCTATGTAAAGCAGTGGTCAGGCTGCCAGCAGTGTTTAGCTTTCCATAAGTGAAAGGATACAAAAACTGGGGGAGAGGGGAGACAAAGGTGTTGTACTACCATGAGTGAAGAATGTTGAGATGCCACTTGTAGATAACTGTAGTTTCTTTTTACCCAGAGGAATTAAGAAAAGGGCAAAAGATCTTGTGGCCTCGGGCGAAACTTCCAGCCCTAAAGGAAAGTCATCTGTCTCTCTCACCCGTGGTGGCAGACAAATATTGAAGAGGAAGCTGCTTGTTAACAACCTAAATTTTGCATTTTGGCCTGCTCAGGGTCCAACCCTTTGGTGACCTTGAGGTCAAAGGGTCCACCTCCCATTCATCTGTCCCTTTCAGGTTAGGTTCAGTTATTGCATAAACTGAGAACTTTCTTTTCTGTACAGAGCACAGATGGTGTGAGCTCATGTTTGTGTAGAAATAGATCTTCAGCCTGAGAGACAAAAGTGCTCATTAGATGCCTTTCTCCAAATTCACACTGTCATTTTTGGTTTAAGTATACTTAGCCTTCATAGTCCTTTAAGGACTAAACTTACTACTTCGTTTTCTTAACAGGTTTCCTCCTTTTTTTAGCAAATCCAGTTGGTTTCACTTCACTCAGGTGGCATAACTATTTATCTACTGGTTTCAGCAAGTGATATGTCCTCTTTTTAGATGGCTTTCATCTCCTGGGAACATTTTCACTTGTTCAGTTGCTCTATAATTTGAATATAAAACCCACCTTGAATCTATAGTGGCACTATTTTCCACAGATCATATGTTAATAATATTCTCACATACTCCAAAATCCACAAAAGGCACTTATCCACAAAAGGCACTTATTTTTCCTTTGAACATCAGCATATTCCTTAATTGAATCAATGTTGTGTTAAAAATATTATCACAACTAAGGGTTCTGTTTTGGTCTCAAAAAGTTCTGTGTGGTGCAAAAATGTTTAGATCCTCACCATTTAGCGCTCAATTTTAATAATGTGCTGTTTTCATTTTCAACACTCTCTAATCTATTGCATCTCTATTGCAACAGTGCTATAATATGACCAAACCAACATTATTGACTCATAGCTATGCAAAATGAAAAGATAGTTCAGCACAACAATTTATGAGTGTCTGTACTCTCTTCCTTCAAGGAAGGCAGTTGATGATTTCATCCAAATGGGGATAAATTGAAGTGAGCTTCAACTTTAGTTTGCCAAGACAAGCCACCTTCAACCCACGATAGCTAATCATCCCTGTTTTGGATTAAACACAAAGACCATCTGCTAATAGTCAAAAATAGAAGTAGATGTTTCAGATGTTTCCTACAGATTGCAAGGAAGGTAGAGTAGGCTTTTCTCAAACAGGGTTTAGGGGTATTCAAGCTTTCCCTAGCTTCATCTCCTAAAATTGTCCAGCCAACTTGAAACAAGTTTATCCTAAATTCACTTGCATGTATGGACAACCTAACATTGAGGGAAACATTTGGGTTTTTAATATTAATTTTGGGATGTATATTGTTAGTATCAATGAAGAGGTGAAAGAAGAAAGTTAGAACCACAAATAGTCTATTAACATGCCCCCATCGTTTTGGGAGGGAAAAAATTGAATTATGAAATCCATGGATGCCTTCTCAAAAGTTTACTCAATTTCCCAAGTAAGCACATTTAGGACTGCAGCCAGGGGTGAGTTCTACTTACCTTTACTACCGATTCATAACAGGGCCGCGTGCGTGCCAAGCTTCTGCGCATGCGTAGATTGCCCATGACAACATCCGGGGCGGTGGGCAGAGCCTCCCACCGGTTTTACTACTGGTTCTATAGAACTGGTGCAAACCGGAGGCAACCCACCACTGACTGCAGCTGAAGAATATGATTCTACACAGGCCTATTTATGAGGTAAGCTTCCTTGAGACCAGTGGGGCTTATATCCAGGTATAAGTTGCTGATTTGAACCAGGGAGATAGAAAAGGAGGCAAAGCCCCTAGCTGAAAAACAGCATCAGAGGATTTTCAGTAAAGGCAGCTGCAGACTTCAGTTCAGGCCCCTAAGTATCCAAATGTCCAATATGTGGTGGTAGATTAAGATTAGAAAGCTCTATGGTAGTTTTAGCTCCAGCCTCAGCCATATTAATTCACCAGGTGACTTTGAGCTTATTATTATTATTGCTAAACCTCATCTCTCTTACATGATGTAGTTGTTGGGAAAATTGGAGTGGGAAATGCTATATCCTCTACCTTGAGCTCCAAAAGAAAGACAGTATATACAAAAGTAATAATTAAAAATAAATACTGAGCTTGAAGCATCAGCCTGGTTCATGTGAGTCTATTCACAGAATCTCTATGTCATTTATTATGGTGTCACCTTTGATGCTTTCTTGTTATATATCAGTAATGCTGAATGCTACAGGAGCTATCAAGCAGCACCTTCAGGAGGGTGGCAAGCAGGAGGCAGCATGACAGAAGCAGAAGGTCAGAGACATGACACAGTTCCCATCTTTATGTACATGTACCATGACATGACATGAATGAAAGAGGGAGTATTTGTGGCACGATAATGCCATAAGGGATGTGGTGGCTCAGTGGCTAAGATGCTGAGCTTGTCGATCGAAAGGTTGGCAGTTCAGCGGTTCGAATCCCTAGTGCCGCATAATGGGGTGAACTCCCGTTACTTGTCCCAGCTTCTGCCAACCTAGCAGTTTGAAAACAGGTAAAAAATGCAAGTAGAAAAATAGGGACCACCTTTGGTGGGAAGGTAACAGCATTCCGGGCGCCTTTGGTGTTTAGTCATGCCAGCACATGAGCACAGAGATGTCTTTGGACAGCGCTGGCTCTTCAGCTTTGAAACAGAGATGATCTCCGCCCCCTAGAGCCGGAAACGACTAGCACATATGTGCGAGGGGAACCTTTACCTTTAACGCCATTTTGATGAACGCAGCAAGATCCTGATGAGTATATTTTTAACATCTTTAAATGTCATTGGGTTTTTTTTTTCCCAGGTCTTAAGGACAACCAGTTCTTCTTGGGAGGGACTGTTTTGCATTATACAGTCATGGATTTTATAATTATAATGCATGCATCACAGCGGTTCTGTCTGCAATTGGCTACCCCATGCATTTATTGAAATGTGTAACACGGGATTTCCATTCCAGGCAGCTATTATCAAAGAGTCAAGTTTATATACAGCTCATCCTGAACAAGGCCTGGCAAGTATATCACCATTTGAAGCAAACTGTTCCCTGAGATGGAAAATATTCCTTTTTTCCCTCTCTATTCAGGCTCAGCCTAACCCGGCTTAGCTCAGAAGAGTTCTATGTACAACAGCATGGCTGTAGGGAAGCCAAGAAACAGATGTCAGACTAGATGTCATCGCTCATTGAAAGACTTTATTCTTCCCATGTATTATTGATCCAATATTTGCTCCTTGGGTCAATTGGTGTTATAGTGAACTCCAGCCATGCTTTCATGCCCAAGGCCTTTTCTATGAATAACAGCAGGAAACTGAAAAGCAGGTGCAACAAATGAAATTACTCTTCCTCATATGTTAGGCTTGGGGCTTAAGAACCACAGACATTTTCAGGGTATTTTCATTAAAATGACAATAGAAAGTTATTGGGTGCAATGGCCTATATGAATCTAGAGAAGCTTCTAGAATCTTCCTGTTTGCTATACTAGTCATAGTTATATACTGTAAAGATGAATGGATGAATTAATAGGGATATTTCACCTCATATCTAAACACACATAGATACTTCATGGAGTTTACAGTTTGGTATCTTCATATTTCCATTATAAAATTAGAGGTAAAGAATATATCACAAAATATAATACAATATTTTAGAAATACAACAAAACTGCAAGGATTTGTCCAGCCAGGAATCAACACTAACTTGAAGGCACAGTTTATGAATTGTAATTTTAGTATAGACCATGTGTAATTGACAGACTGGATTTTATCATAGATTTTATCTGTTATTTTATTCTAGAATTTTTAACTGTATATTTACTGAGTGTTTTTATTTGTTCTGGTCTCTGGGCTATGACTGTAATAAATTGAATTGAATTGAACTTGAAGGCATAAAAAAAAAAAGACATAATTCCCAATAACAAGCTGAAGAAGCTTCTTGGATGAGAAGTGAAACATCTTCAAAGAAAAACCAGAAAGTCCAGTTGCCTCTTGAAAAAAGCACCTTTGGGACAATCTATGGAGAATCTCCATAGTCATCAAGCTATTTTACAGTTGTACAGAAAACTCTCAAACATAGAATCAGCATATAGAATTAAAGTTCAGTAAATGAAGACAGGACAACCTGTGCATGGTATTTTAAAGGTGATTAATATGCCCTTGTTTGTCTTATGAGTTACTTCATGACATTACTTCAGGATTATAAACAGAGGTGGTATTCAGCAGGTTCTGACCAGTTCTGGAGAACCAGTAGCGGAAATTTTGAGTAGTTCGGAGAACTGGTAAATGCCACCTCTGACTGGCCCTGCCCCCATCTATTCTATGCTTCCCAAGTCCCAGCTGATTGGGAGGAAATGGGGAATTTGCAGTAACCTTCCCCTGGAGTGGGGAGGGAATGGAGATTTTGCAGTAAGCTTCCCCTGCCATGCCCACCAAGCCATGCCTACCAAGACAGGCCATGCCCTCCAAGCCACACCCATAGAACCGTTAGTAAAAAAATTGGAATCCCACCACTAGTTATAAATGATGGCTCATCTTAGTCTCTTCCGATAACTGGGAGACAAGAACTACTAGGAGGCATATTTTGAAGGTTAAGGAGAATACAGAAGACTCAGAGATAAAAGATTCACAACTTGTGTGGCATCAGGAGAGAAATGCTTCATGTTCATAAGCTATGGTTTAGTACCTGCTACTTTCATCCAAATTATTTGTGCATAAAAATGCAAATTAAACATAGCCCTTGGATTCATTGTGCATTTTGCAAATTCCTCATAATATTGAAGAAGCTGCATTGATCAACTAATTGAAAGATGGAATAAGAAATATTCTTATTTTTGGTGTAGACTTTGTAGAAGATTTTTGTCTTCCTACAATTGTCTTCTACAAAGGCAATGCCTATATGCAGCCTTCACCTTGAACTATTGGTTTAATAACTGTTCAAAGTTATGAAAGCACTGAACAAAGTTATTTATGACTATCCTTGCACTTACTAGAGAGCCGTGGTGGCACAGTGGTTAAAATACACTATTTCAGGCTAATTCTGCCAAATGCCAGCAGTTCGATTTTCAGCGGCTCAAGGCTGATTCAAGCCTTCCATCCTTCTGAGGCCAGTAAAATGAGGATGCAGATTGTTGTGGGCAATGTGCTGACTCTGTAAACTGTTTAGAGAGGGCTGTAAAGCACAGTGAAGTGCTATTGCTATTACAACTTCCATAGGTTCCTCTCAGTCACATGATCAAAATTTGATACCAGTATATATTACTGATGATTGCAGTGTCCCGGGGTCACATGATCATCATTTGCAACTTTCCCAGGGAACCTCTGATAAGCAAAGTCAATGGAGAAAGTCAGATTCATTTAACAACTGTGTGATTTGTTTAATGACCATGACAAATAAGGTCATAAACTTAGATGTGGTTCATTTAATTTTCTGCATTGCTTAGCAACGGAAATTCTGATCCCAAATGTGGCTGTAAAACAAGGACTACCTGTACTTTTGCTACAGAAGTTCATCATACAATGTAATTCAAGGGCATTGTAAATCCATCAGCCCTCCCAGTCCCTGTGATCATGGCATCTACCAAATCACACCAATAGTAGCAATGGCTTTTGTAGGACACTAAGCGGCAGCCTATAAACATAAGTAAAGATAAAAAACACCCACATGTACTTTATAACCATTGAAGATCCATGGGCTTATGCAAGATTTCTCCCCCCCACACACATTTCTCTGAAAAAAAGCAGCATATAATTTGGAAAGGGAGGGGAGTGTAGGTGGTAAAAGAATGAATGAATATGGCTTCACCACTTGGTATTTAAACCAAAGGTTATTATTTGCTGGCTGGCTGGCTTCTTTTAAACAAGGCTGTGCTTCACAGACTTTAGTGATTATGTTCAGGCACATTTGCTTCCTACTAAGTTGCTTATTTTACTTGAGAGACTCCTCCATTTCAAGGACTCTCAGAGAACTAAGCTTTTTCTGAAGGACTACTCCATTTAAAGGTGCTTCTAGCTGCACAGTTCCAGGTGCAAAAAAAATCCCCCATGGCTGTTCAGCTGTAAACTCAGAGTCTATCGCTGACAAATTATCAGGATATATTCTGCTACTTTCATGAGAACAAAAGTAGGATTTTCTGTCCAAGTAGGTCAAGTATTATTCCATTGCTTTCTTAAGTCATTACTGACATTAAAATAATGATTCTTGAAAAAGCTCCATGTACAACATTTATATCTGTCAAGACTATGACATTCTTTCATTGTTTAAAAAAAAAAAACCCTTTTGGGGGAATGAAGGATGGCCATAGCAATAAGAAAACATGGGAGAATTATAAATGAATGGCAGTGTTTGCTGAACCACTTCAAATCTAAATGAGAAAGCCGTGGCAATTCCAGAAGAAATGTTTCGTCTCAAAGCAGCCGGGGTTTGGATTAAAGATTTTTTTTTTTTTACAGAAGAGAGGAGCAAGAAGTCACTAGACCTAAACTTCCCCACTAAGACGTATCTCCATTTAAACTGTAATCTGTCTAATTTTTTATGCAAATGTTATGCAAGTCTCTGTCATATTTCAATGCATAAGTTTCCCGTGACTAATCAAGTACTTCAGCCCAAAGAAGTATGATGAGCCCCATATCATCCAGAGAGGATCATGGCAGAGTAGGGATTTGAAGCTAAGCTCCACTCATCTACCTAGATCAGGGGTGTCAAACTCATATCGTCACAGCATCGTCACATGACATAATGCAACTTTTTTTTCCCCTTTCACTATACCGGGCATGGGCGTTTCCAGCGCATGATGCATCCAGCCTGCGGGCCGTGAGTTTGACAGCCCTGACCTAGATATTTCCATCGTGTTAGTTTTGGGGTCAACTTAAAGCTGTAGAGTTTCCATTTACTTGAGTTGTGCAACAGAAATGGCACCGTTTAAAAATGTAAGTTGTTTTTCAAGGTTATCTTTGTCAGTAACCTTAATTAAATAATCAGTAGGAAGCCTTGAAAGGACTACTTAAAAATTAGAAAAAGAAGCTCTCGTATAAGACAAGAAGTGCTATAATAAAGATATTTGGAGTAGTTGTATGCTGTAGACCTTCAGTTCAATTTCAAACCAGATTCTGTAACAGCTTTGTTCCCTATGCCATCTGTCTGGTAAACTCGCAAGATTCATTTTTCTCACCATGCACATGTATGCATCCGAACTAGACTGTGTCATTTCTCTGTGTCATATAATATATGTGGGTATATGCATAATATTTGTTTGTTTGGTTGTTTGTTTGTTTTGTCATGTTTATGTAGAGTATATTGGAGGTGGAGACCCTTTGAGAGCTGTATGCAGACAAATGTCATTTTAATGTATGCCGATTAGTGTACATTCAAAGTGACAATAAAGTTGGTCTAAGTCTAAGTCTAATTTCTGGCATATCTAAAGAAAGCACCAGTGAGTTAGCACTGATCCAAATCCCACACCGATTTGATTCAATGTATATTCTTTTGATTTAAAAAATAACTAGATGGCCAAGCATCCACTTCAGGTATCATATTTACTTCTGGGATATCACTGGAATTTCATTTGATTATTGGACAGGAGAGATTATAGAAAGAAGAATCACAATGTACACTTTAGAGAAAGAGGTAAATCTACAATTGTACTTATAACTACTATAAAGAACAGCAGACACCATTTTTCTTTCTTTTTGATTTTTCTTTTACCTTTTTTCTTTTTTTTTCATTTTGCACTTTAGCTTACCCTTTTCTTTTTTCCTTCTTTATTTTAGTTTGTATTCATCTGTACACTTGTTTTTAAAACATTTAATAACATTATTAAATTTTTTATTTTATTTTGTTTTTTTTTTAAAAAAGGAATTTAGTTAGGCTGTGGGATATTCTTGTAAATAAGAATAATGGATATTTGAGAGTTTAGTTATGCTTTGTGAGATAATACCTGACCCAACAGGAAAAGGCAAAAATAAACTGGCAAAGGGAGGGCTTGCCAGTATGCCATGGAACAAATAGGTCTTTTTTAACTGGCCATTATGCCACCCACTATGGCAGCTATTTTGTGACTCTTTGTGTCAGAGTCTTTTCATTGATCAAACATGACCATTGCCCCTGTAGGTTAGGAGGTTCTTCAGAAAAGGATTTTAATCTCAGGGTAACATAACTTCATTTGGATGTTCAAACATGAAGTCATCTAACAATCTGGGTTTACAGTTCATCAGGAGGCCTTGATTATGTTAAGTCATGCCTTAGCCACCTCCTGTTTGGATTATAGTAATATGCTCTCCATGGGATTGTCTCTGAGCAGCTTTCAGAAGCCACAGCTGGTCCAGAATGCAGTAGCACAGACAGGTTTTGGTGTTTCTCATTATGTTCATATAACATGGCTACAATGAGAGCTCCCAGGAGGCTTCTATGTGCAGTCAAGGTGCTGCTTATCACCCATAAACCCCTTCATAATGCAGGACCAGACTATTTGTGGAACTGCCTCTCTCCCATTATTTCCACTCACCCACCAGGTCTAGCAGAGAGGGCATTCATCAGAGACCCTCCATCAAAAAACGTCAGCATGTTGGACTTGGGAGTTGTATCTCCTGTCTGGCAGCACCTGCCCTGTAGAACAGCATCCCCCTGGAGATTTGGATGACCCCAAACCTCTTAGGTTTTTTTCAGGGCTCTGAAGACCTGGCTGTTTCCCTAGGCAGTTGGGCCAAGAGGTTAGACAAGCTCTGATGATGATATGTGTGTGCATGTTTAATTATTGGGATGTATTGTTTACCTCAGACATCATGGGTTATTGCTTGTAACTATTATCTTAATCCTTATAGACTGCCGAGAGTCACTAGGTGAAAAGAGAGAGAGAAGAAAACAAGTAAGTAAATTTAGGCCTAGTAATCTTACTTATAAAGGGAAAACCAGAGCTATTTATTTAAAAACTTGATGATGAGGAAGGGGAAATTTCTGTTCTGCCCGTCCACTTCCCAAGTGGGGGAGATCTTTCCATTCAAGAAAAGGCTGTGACTGCTTAAATAATGAACCCAGATGGAACTCTTTCATTGGGAGGAACAGTTACATCAGACTCAAATGGGAGGATGAGAAAACAGAGTTGACAGAAATCTGTTTGTTTGTCTATCATCAATCTATCATCCGCCTAGCAATCTATCAAGAGGCACAGAGCTTTCAAGAACCACTGGAAAGAATACTTTAAGTACTTACCATGGATAGTCCCAAATGAGTGGCCTTCATTATTCCGGTCTTAGTGTTTAATTGTGCAACTAGTTTTAGTTAGGCGGCAGATACAATTTAGCAGGTGGGGGTCAATGCATCCAACGGTAATTGTATCAACCCCACCCTCCTTACATCGTGTCACTTGCAAAATCTGAAAAGAGTGGAATAGGTTTTTTTTATAAATATGCACATGGTAATAGTAAAGTTGCAAAGGCGCCATCTTCAACCATAAACTGTCATGCTTGTTCTAAACTTGTTTTTAAGGCATTGGTAGATGATTGGAAAAGAAGAGAGAAAGAGATTTTATTTGAGAAAAAGATGTAGCTTTTGATTGGAGGGTTTTTCCTTTCCATGGAAACATTTACATCAATTAGTTATTTATTGGGACACCTGAAGGAAAGAGAAATCCAAAAATAAATAGTCTTAATTCCAGGTCCTTGGGAGAGTGGGGCAGCATTTTGTGAGCAGATTGCTGGTTAGAGTGAATTCTGGGACTGTGACTGAAGAAGGAACTGTGTCAAATTGCAGGAGCAAAGCTTGGTTTGACTCCTGTCATTCAGCTGTGCTAGAGGATTACCTTGGGCTATTTCTTTAAAACACTTTGATTTGCTTTCATGCCAAGAAGACATATTAAAAAATAATTCAAAACCAGATTAATGAAAGGAGGGAAAGTCATTAGAAATAAAAAGAAAAGAGAGATAATTCTGCTATAGATGTGACTGATGTCAGTAAATAAATCATATTTGGCTGACACGACTTAATTAGTTAGAAATACAGTCCTTTTCTAAAGTTGCTTCGATTAAGCTCTTAAGCTTTTGACCCATAAATTCCAAGCTAAGTATCCCAGATGTCAAGAATATTACTGTAGGTCTTTGCCTATATCATTTTTATATAAAAATTATAGAATTCTAAGATTTGAATTAATGTTTTCTAGAAGGCAAGATTCCACATTTTAAGGTTGATTATTTTTGAAAGGTGATTATTTTGAATCCTTAGATATCTAAGGATTGTCAATCCTGTCCAAAAATGAATTTATTAGCTGATGGCATGTCATAATGGGTGTATTTGTTATATTTTTATTTTCCTAAGTATTATCCTTTATAAGCATATATTAGCTTTTCATCATATTTTAAGATCACCAAAATAAGTTATAAGTTATAAGTTCCTGACAACTGAAGTAGCAATAGCACTTAGATTTATATACCACTATAGCCCTCTCAAGCGGTTTACAGAGTCAGCATAATACCCCCAATGATCTGGGTCCTCATTTTAACGACCCAGAAGGATGGGAGGCTGAGTCAACCTTGAGCCTGGTGAGATTTGAACTGCCAAATTGCAGTCAGCCAGCCGTCAGCAGAAGTAGCCTGCAGTACTGTACTCTAACCACTGTGCCACTGCGCCAAGTAAATTAGGTTAGGGAAAGATGAAATACGTTATTTCATCAACATTTGTAGTAGTAGTAGTAGTAGTAGTAGTAGTAGTAGTAGTAGTAGTAGTATAGTCTTTATTGTCATATATACAACGAAATTGGTTTAGCCTCTCTGGTGCAATCCATAACAGAAAATACAAAACAAAATAAATAGTATAGAGAATAATCCCTATACAAGTAATTGGGGAAAAAGACTAGTCATACGTTTCCGTATGTGCATGTAGTAATTGTGATTGGGTTTAAGAGTCTGACAACCCATGTTACTTAGTTTGGTAATGAAACGTCTGCAAGGAAACAGCCAAGCTCAAACAGCAACAAAGACCCCACAGTTCAACCCTGAGCTACAAATATTCTCTTCTAATTGATGCCAAATTGTTTAGCTGAAGCTAGCCCAAGATTTTGAAACGCATGATTGGTTTATCTTTTTATAAATCTTTTCCTAAATCATGATTTCTGGCCTCTGAGTGCAAGTGTGTGTATGTGCGCATGCATTCTTTTATATACATTTAGAGTGGGATGACATCTCAAACAAACATTAAGGTGCAGCCAGGATAGCATGCTTAAACTGATGTTCTTTGAAGCTGTCCATTGTGCATTTTCAGGGAAAAGTAATTCCCTTTGGAAAGGGAAATAGACTTTTAACCTGTTTGTGACTTCTTGTGTACAGATATGCTTCCTGTTTTTTCAAAAATATACAGGACTATTTTAATCTTTTAGAAAACCATGCCAAAAGTACACTTTGGACATCTCCTACAGACAATTTTGCATTTGGCAGAAATGCTTCTCCCTCTTCGCATTTATAAAAATTGCTAACATCTCATAAATACAAAGAGACAGACTGATTTTCAGAAAGCTAGATTGGATATTCACTATATCCAACACAGCAAAACTTTTATTTACCTTCGGGCATATGTGGAAGGCTATTACTTTTGGGGTGGAAGGATATCTGAGTACCAAGGCTGTGCAACAGCTTAATACAAATAGCAATAACACTTAGACTTATATACCGCTTCACCAGTGGTGGATTTCAAAAATTTTTACTACCAGTTCTGTGGGTGTGGCTTGGTGGGCATGGCAGGGGAAGGATACTGCAAAACCCCCATTTCCTCCTTATCAGCTGGGACTTGGGAGGCAGAGAATATATGGGGGCAGGGCCAGTCAGAGGTGGTATTTACCGGCTCTCCGAACTACTCAAAATTTCCACTAACGGTTCTCCAGAACCTGTCAGTGTTGGTGTTGGTCCTCCTCACTTCACTGGAAGACAACACAAACCAGTCAATAAGTCCTCATGGATCAGGAAATCCAGTAAGAATGGGCTCAGGTGTTCTCTGGAAACCTCCCCTTCTATGGAACAGTTTATTCCTAGAAGGGAAAATAACCCCTTCCTTCTTTTGAAAACCTTACTGTTTCAGACTATAGGTTGGGAGCAGTGCTCTCCAAATCTTGGGGGACTGCAGAGTTCATCATTGACCATTTGCTGGACAACTGGGAAGACCAAAGTTCTTCCACACATTTCCAGACAACAATGGATTGGAAACCAGAGGTGCCATTCCCCTTAGTTGGCCTCCTTAGAAAAGGCAGAAGTATCTCAACTTTAGCCAAGGCTTTTAAAACTTTCATCTGGTTTCTCAAATTTGTATCATGCATCTCACTAGGAAAAGTTGATGTCCAGAACAATTCTGCTCAGCATATGAAAAGAAAAGCCATGATAGACAAGCCACTAATTTCCCGATGTTGGGGACAGTAGCATTTGAGAGGTGGGGTGGGGATGGGGGTTGCAGCAATATACGTGTGGTTTTGTTTTTGTTTTCTTCGTTTTTAATTTAACTGCCTTTCAATTCTTCCAATGGGTGGGAAATAAATGATGCCACTACTAAAATAGAGTTTGCATTTTGTGCATCTATCCACATCTATGTATGTGGGTGCATGTCAGTTAAACAGAAGGTTTTTCTTTGTTCTGCCCTCTTTCTTGTCATCTTCACAATGGCAGGACAACTCCGTTCTTCTGCAGAAGAACTGCAAAATCTTTGGGACCCTAGCTACCCTGACCAAGGCCATGAAACCACACTTTTGTTACAAAAGTAACAAAGATGATGTGAGAGTTGCTCTGTGGTGCTCTTCTATCTGGTATTCCAGAATATTACCTCCTATATTAGATAGTGTTCCAAAGTTCTCCAAACAAAAATAGCTGCAGCTTTGATTTGTCAATGAGAAAGAATGAAATAAGTCTTCATGATTTGGTAAAATAGATTTTATTTCTTCAAATAGTATGAATCAGAATTCCATTTTCCTAGAAACCTCTGTGTAAAATTAATTTGTGTTGTACATACCACAAAATATTCAATTTACAGTTTTTGCTTGTCGTTTGTTTCCTTTTACCATTCTACCACAATATGTTATAGCAAACTCAAAAATATTGCTAATATCAGGACATACTGCAGTGCTGAATGGAACTCAGCCATAAATTAATGTTATAGGGTGAAAAGACATATAACCGGACCTCCAAGTCTTGCAAATGGAACAAAAATTGGCAATATTTATGAAGGCTACTATCTATGCAGTTCAAATATCATATGTTATATGCCTCTCATGGCTACTTTATTTAATATTTAGGTAAGGCCTCTTCAATAAATTGGCTTCAGAAGGTTTCCATTGAGTGGGCTGATCAGCCAAGATTCAATGTTATAACAGTAAATTGATGGCAATGTCATCACTCAAAAAACATGCACACACAGAAAACAAGGTGCATGGATACCATACCTATCATGCTTTATGCAACTAGGAAAGTATCCTTCACCCGTTCCAAAAAAACAGATCAGAAAGTCCAAGCATACACTCAGCAGTTCCATCCCCCCAAAAATCAAAAAAGTTTTGAAATAGAAAACATAAGGCCTAGAAATTAAAATTCACTCCAATGTTCCAGAACATAGGATATTCGTTGGATTGACCATATTAAAAAGTCATCTGTTTATTAAATATGTATCAGAGTTAAATGGATGTATATATGGGTTACCATATATGCTGCATCTTCTAATGAGAAGATGATCCAAATTTCTTTCTTCTTATAGCCTGTATTCTGTCAGAAGAGATAGTAAATTCCACAAGACCAAGAAGCCCAATGTAAAGAATGAATATTTACAGAAAAATCTACACCTTTAGCCAGTGTGTATAAGTGTGTTTGCATATGTATTGGTATGGGTATCCATGCATTCCTCTGAGGAATCCCCAGACTAATTTTCTCATTGATTCATTACTATATCTGATTATCTCTCAAGATAAGGATACAAGTGATAATCCCACTCAATCTGATTCACATTTGTCTTGGGGACCTTAAGAACTTATTTTGATTCTACTATAATGCGCTCAGGCTCACACCTATGGAGAATAAAACTTCTGATGGAACAAAGAGTAACAAATTGTCTCAATATGCAATGGATTTTTGTCTCACAGATGGGACCACCCTGAAAAAACTCACTCTTGACACTCATCGCAGAACAGTGCTGTTGGGTATATACACAAAAGGTAGCTTAAGGGTTTGTAGAATTATTTGATGAAATTTGGATAAACTACATCCATCTCTAATGCTTCTTTCAGCAAGCTTGTAAAATGTTCACTCACCTCTGATGATGATCTATAACATTTAGTAAACTGAATTAATTTCAAATGGTATTGTGTTTTTGTGCTTATATTTAAACTATTTTTGGGAGGAAAGGAAGCCCCATAAAAACAGGTCAAGCAAGGCCTTTAGCTCATTGCCACATTCAACATACAGGTTGAATGTAGCAATGAGCTAAAGGTATTAGCTTGTTTCATAGGATAGGATGCCACTTGTAGGATGATCAGTCATTGTAAGAAATCAAAGTGGGATTCAGAAAACAAACAGAGGCGTCACACTCTTCTTCTGTTAACAGCAGCTTGAAAACTAAGCTTGAAAGAATTAAATACTGTGTCATTTCTGGTCTCCCAAGTAAGCACTTCACATTTCTTCAGCAGGAAGAAATTAAAACTGCATTGTTCCTCATCCAAAAAGTGAGAGATCAGATAAACTGTACATAATCATATAGAAACTCTACTGTGTCACAAAACTTCTGTGGAAAGGGGAAAATGCTAAGACCTGGTCAATAAAAATGGGGAACAGGAGGCAGCAACAACTCCATAGCTGGAAAGTGTTTCTTTCTGTGCATACGCCACGCCCAACCATGAAAGCAACTGCCTGAGGTTTAATTGTTTGTTTGTTTTTACTTTCGAGCTATTTCCAAGCTAACAAAAATAAAAAATGTCTATGGATTGATTTAAGAAGGAAAAAAGCCCAGAGATGCAATATGAAGGGCCTTGTACAAAATTGTTTTTGACATGCCTAGTACCCGTATCGGAAAAAAAAAGAATAATAATAATTATAATAATAATAATAATAATAAAGATTGTGCTTTTCTCATTGTCTCTTAACCATTATTCGCCATCCCCCCTCCTTTTTTTATTTTTAATATTAAAAGTTCTCCTGGGAAAATACCTGGAAGCACTTTCCAGCACAAGCTGAAGCCAAGCGATGAAGAACCTGGCGGGACTCAGCCCGGCGGAATGTTCAAACTAAACAAGAACACAGCTATGAGCTACAGTGGGGTTAGGCAGCTTAGTGAATTAATTGCTTAAGAATTAAAAAATAAATTATTATAAAATAGATTTCTGTACATTTTACATATAGACCTATCTACATGTATAGGAGGAAAGGAAGCTGAAAGATGGGATCGACTCTGGGAAGTGCCATCAATCCCAGCCAAAGTCATGGCCCGTCATCTGGTAGAACTTCATGTTGAATGGCCGATAGAATTCTCGCAGCCTTTGTACTACTTTCTGATCAATGTCAGGGTGGGTCCGACCTTTTGTCTTGCCCAGGCAGTGGGGCTTGCTGCTGCCTTCAGCCTTTTTCAGGCATGGGAACCCCTTGGTTTTGTTGAAGTAGAAATGTTTATCTGTGATGATCCTCTTGAGGCCCAGAAAGTCCTGGACGCGGCCCAACTCGCCTGCTGGATCACTGATCAGTCTCTCCCCACTGACAAAAAGGATTTGCCCAAGCGGGAAGTACAGGAGCCAATTTTCTAGATGCTTGGCATAAATGCCAATCTGGATGGCACTCCAGGAGGTATCAATCAGACCCGTAGTCCTGTTTTTGAAGGTCAGGCTCTCAAAGGATGGGATGTCTGGCTTCTTGGAAAGGGTTTGTGTGTAGTCAGAAATGGCTCGGGTGACTGGGTCTCTCACCACCACAATGAGCTTGGTGTCCTTTGACATAGAGGAGATGCGAGCTGGTGCTTCCTTAGTGACAAAGTAGCTGGGCGTCTTCTCCATGGTGATCTGGCCATCAAGAGTCCTTGGCATCAGTTCCCTGCAAAGAAAGAAATTAGCAGACTGATGAGAAAAATAAGGACATTGCTTCAAAAGTTTGTTTGTTTGTTTGTTTGTTTGTAACTATTCCTGGCACTGGCGGTTTCGCCATTTCTTGCTACTGACTATTTGGCAAATTCACAAAGAGTCTCAAAGACAAAATATATCCAAACATATCTGAAAGATTCAAACTGATGAAAATATTTGATTAATTTGAAATATACCAGTAAGGTGGGAAGGGAAACGTGTATGCCAAACATGTTAAAAATGAACGATTTAAGAATTGCATTGGCAAATGGGATATTAGATCTCACAGTGCTAAAAAATGCAAAATCTGATAGAAAGTTCCACTTAGGGAGGGTGGGATATGAATGGGTCTTTCACTTCCTATCCTACTTTTTTCTGCCTTACATCTACTCTATTACTTTAGCCAGTCCGCTCTTGTCCTCCATATCAAGAAACTACCCTGTTTCCCCCATAATAAGACATCCCCTGATAATAAACCCAATCCGTCTTTTGAGCGCATGGCAATAGGCCAAGTGCTTATTTCAGGGTTCAAAAAAAATATAAGACAGGGTCTTATTTTTGGGGAAACATGGTACAAATTAGTAAAACATTGTATTTATTAAACACTGTTCACCAAAGAAACACAAATGCATACACAGACATTCATTTGACTATGTTATTTATTATTAATGGTTACACTTTTATTATTTTACTGAATTTTGTTAAATTGTCTTGTATTCCAGGTAGAGAACTCAAGATTCATGAGCAGATTAGAAATACAACAAGTTTCCAATATTGTTGACCGCTAGTCAAATACCTTGTCCTTTTGTTCTCTTCCAAATAGAAAAGATTAAACAGGCCAAAAGATATGACCTAACTGTAGGATGAAATTTCCCTCTGACATTCCAAATTGCTTACATGGTGGAAAGAATAACAAGGAGTCACCGAACAGCTGATTTATCACATCTAGAAATTTATAGCCATTGCTATGGTTCTAATCAGTCTTTCCTGCCGTGTTGCTATCCAGAAGTCTAGGTTGCAACATTAATAAACCTGAACAATATCAAGTTAGAAAGCTTGCAGTATGGGTACCAATTTTTTGAGTTGCTTTCTGTATTACTTTGTATAGAGGGAGAGGCTACTACATATATTCTTAAAATGTGATGATGCTAACTATATTTTTAACCAATCGGCAAAATAACAATAGCAATAGCACTTAGACTTACATACGCCTTCACAGTGCTTTTACAGCCCTCTCTAAGCGGTTTACAGTCAGCACATTGCCCCCAACAATCTGGATCCTCATTTTACCCACCTCGGAAGGATGGAAGGCTGAGTCAACCTTGAGCCTGGTGAGATTTGAACTGCCAAATTGCAGGCAGGCAGCAGGCAGCAGAAGTAGCCTGCAGTACTGCACTCTAACCACTGTGCCACTGTGGCTCTTTAATCTTTAATTTTGAAGCAAATCATTACCTGTGAATTGAGGAAGAAAATCTACATTTGCAAAGAAGCATAGAGGATGCTGTTGAAAATCAAATGGAGGAGTGGAGATGCAAAAGATTGCAGATATCACTGCTGAGTCTGGAGGTCTTTGGAGATTAGTTTTAGGTGCTGCCTCCCGACTGAATTTTAATCATTTTTGTAGGGCCTAAACAGGAGTTCTCTCTCTCTCAACAACCAAGACACAAGCTGCTGAGCTAAACAACAAAACCACTGACATTTCTGCAATTTGTGCTAGAAGGACTGAAATACATGTGTCTGCACTGATGTGTTTCTCTCTGTCTATGAGTAGAGAATGGCTGATATGTGCTTTGTTTTTGTTCTTCTGTGTCTTTGCATCAGTGCTGACTCCTGGTGACTCCCTGGACAAGTCCCTGCAGTATTCCTGGCAAGGTTGCAGAAGTGGTTTGTCTTTGCTTTCTTTTTAGGGCTGAGAGAAAGGAAATGGCCTGAGGTCACCCAGCTGGATTTGTGCCTAAAGCAGGACTAGAACTCCTGGTCTCCTTATTTCCAGCCTTTCTGCCTACATGAAACTGGCTTTCAATTAGCCACCACAATGGATCAAAATTCTCAATGTTGTAGCAAGAAGTATACAATGGCACAGAAATTGTGTGTGCCTGGGACATGCACACAAAAGAAAGAGCACCTACACAGAATAGCCAGATAGTAATAGCAACAGTAGAATTCTTTATTCTTTATTGGCCAAGTGTGATTGGACACACAAGGAATTTGTCTTGGTGTACACGCTCTCAGTGTACATAAAAGAAAAGATACATTCGTCAAGAATCATAAGCTACAACTCTTAATGATAGTCATAGGGAAACAGTCAATATAAATCTTAAGGATACCAGCAACAAGGTTACAGTCATGCAGTCATAAGTAGGAGGAGATGGGTGATAGGAACAATGAGAAGAGTAATAGTAATGCAGACTTAGTAACTAGTTTGACAGTGTTTTTTCTGTATGTATATATTCATACATATACACAGATGCTGCCTACTCTTTCTTTTGGGGATTTTGATCAGATCTTCCCTAAATTGAGGCCCTCCAAATGTCAATGGCTGACACGCATTGTATTTTAGGTCCAAGATAAGTAATCTGCAAGTTTAGGCCCACAAGCAGCCCTCAGGCTCATTCAGAATCCCAAACTCTGTGCCATTTAAAGAATACTCTTGCAAAAATGGTAGGATGTTGGTAAGTCAGTTTATGTGTAAGGAGGACAAGACAGGGAGGGAGGAAAGAAGGGAGAGAGGGAGGGAGGGATACCAAAATGAGGCAAAGTAGTGAGCCTCACCCAACTTGGGTCTGGTTTCTCATATTTAATTCAATTCTGTGTATATCAGGGGTGTCAAACTCAAAGATTTGGCTGGTAGGGTGCTTAGATCTGGCCAATGGGGCTGCCCTGGAAACCGTGAAGGACTGGCCTGCGGTGCCTCTGCCAGCAAAAACAGAGCTCGGGAGGGCAATATGCTGGCTGTTGCAGCTGAAAACAGAGCTCGGGAGAACCACACATGGCCATCCCAAGCTCTATTTTTGCTGGCAGAGCACTGCAGGAGATCCCTGCAGGTAGCCCTGACACAAATGATGTTGAGCTGGCCACACCCACTCTGGCCATGCCCACCGTAGCCACTCTCCACACACACTCCGAGGTCAAACACAACCCCAATGTGGTCCTCAATGAAATCAATTTTGACACCCCTGGTTTATATGATTGGCATGCGTCAATCATCCAATATATTGCCATCTCTGGTTTTGCTAGGTGATCAACTGGACTATGTGCTCTTCAAATGGTTAAAAAGGTATAAAAGTGTGGCCATGAAACAGAAGCAACAAAGAAGCTGTCAGGCTAATTGGGCAATATTTTGGCAGGAGAAGCAGGACTATCCTACAGAACCAAAGAAGCACCTCAGATAGTAACAGGCTCTGGTTTACGGTTTCCTCCACAAGATGCTGGCATAGGTGCAGCAATGTACTTAGCCTACCAAAGAATTAATCTGCTTTGCCCATTAGCTACTTAGTCTTCCTAACTTTAGTATTCTGCTCAGACAGTTCTAATCTCCAAAATTCTTTAGTCTAAACACACAGAAACCTTGAGTGGAGGAAACAAGTTCCTCAAGAAAAATTCCACCTTGTTCTGATGTGAAGAAGAGTTCAGAGACTGAGAAGGCACCAAGGCAGATGACAGGTGGCCACGTGGTAATCCAATCACAGAAAGCCTTTTGTGACAGCATTTTGTTTGCCCAGAGGGATTCTCCTCTAATCTGTTGACATTTCTCAATAAAGAAAATTGAGCAGGAAGGACTTTGTTAAGAAAGAGAGCACTGGACGGGGAGAAGTGCTCTACATGCTGTGGCTATGTCAAGCTTGCAACAATAAGATGACACATATTGACAGCCACACTCGTGAGCTTCTACTGTAACACTTAAAACTGTGGCAAGTGGTATGCAGAGACAATCCATGTTGATGGACTTTCTTACAGAAAATCCAGGATAGATAGAAGCACATTCAACTCAACAGCAGATTAAAAATAGGATAAAAGAGAGGATCTGATATAAATGCATGAGTCATTTTCTGTGTTCCATTTTTTAAGGAAATGGCTACCAGAAGATATGGCCACTTGTTTGTCTGAGAAATCTACAAATTCACCCATCTGATTTTCCTTCTGAGGTTTCTCAAATATTAGTCACCCATTGGGTAATCCATTGTTGCTTTGTTCAGTTTCACAGTGAAAAAAAATGATAGGATCTTCTCCACCCAAGGAATAAAATGAGGAATAAGATGCAGGGCTTACAGCTGTGAAAACAGCAGAGGTTTGATCACTGACTCCCAAGCTAGAAGAGTGCAAAAATATTTGAAACTGACATGTTATAACCCCAAGAGGTTGTCCAACCTGTTCCAAGCACAAACCATTTCCAGAACACGCAGAAAGTTTTGTTCCTTTGTTTGTCTTTGAAAAATCTTGCACATTTATTCCCAGCAGTGGTGAATTAAATTGCCATCAGTTGCTTCTTATTTGAAAAATACAAAGAGCATATTGAAGTGGGTAAGAAAACCATCCAAAAATCATCTAAGAAACTGTCTTGAAAATCAATTGACACAGTAGTCATAAAGAAATTCTTGAAAGAAGGCTGGCAGTCCATGTTGATGAAATCACATATTATAGAGGACAGAAGGAACAGCCTTGAGGGACAGGAGGAAATGCACCTTCCAAAACAAAGGTCACATAAAAGGGAACTGAGTCTGGGGCAGGAATGTATCTTGAGCAAACATCTCAACAAAACTTTCCCTAGCTCACCGGAAAGATAAAGGTAGGGAGGGGTGAAGTACATTCAGACTTGTAAGATTCTATTACTATAGTTTTACAATAAAAGTAGTGCTGATTGACACAACATTGGATTCCTAGTCTGATCTACCTTCAAGGGCTATCTTACTGATTCACTGTGTTCAGATATTTTTGTTTTGTTTTGTCCTCCCATGGATATAAAACTAGAAAAATAACTTTGCCGGCATCAGGATTCTCCTAATTGAAGACACTTTCAAGGAATGAGGGGGCCCTGAACCCTGCAAAAAACAAGGCTGTCCATGACAAAGTACTCCATTTTGCCCAACTGAATGTCTACATTTGCTTTTAACTCCAGGCAGTTTTCAACCAGCTATATAATAACAGCCTATCTCCTTTTTGCTTTTTACATAACTGTGTCAAAGATATATTGATATGAAGCAAATCCTACAATGGCAGCAACATTCAGCATTCTTTCAGTCAGAGAGTAATAGATGTCTGGTACTAGCCAAAACCACAATTCAAAGGCCATCCACTTCATTATCATAATGCAGATAATAATCATTTACATGTAAGAGCCATGGTGGTGCAGTGTTTAGAATAGCAATAGCACTTAGACTTATATACCACTTTACAGTGCTTTACAGCCCTCTCTATGCAGTTTACAGAGTCAGCCTATTGCCCCCAACAATTTGAGTCCTCATTTAACCAACCTCGGAAGAATGGAAGGCCGAGTCAACCTTGAGCTTGGTGAGATTTGAACCTTTAAATTTCAGACAGCAGTCAGCAGAAGCAGCCTGCAGTACTGCATTCTAACCACTGCGCCACCGCGGCTCATATGCAATATGAGCCACAGTGCAGTATTTCAGACTAACTACCCACAGACAGGAGTCTGAGCCTGACCAAGTCAAGGTTGACTCAACCTTCCATCCTTCCAAGGTCAGTAAAATGAGGAGCCAGATTGTTGGGGGTAATATGTGACATTTGTAAACTGCTCAGAGAGTGCTGTAAAGCACCGTGAAGCAGTATATAAGTCTAAGTGCTATTGCTATCACTAAATCAGTTAAATCCTTTGTTCACCTTCAAGTAATTCATCTTCATTTTATTTCTGGTTATACAACAATGTAACTGAGATTAAATTCTCTGCCCATTGGTTCCCATGGTCAAACTGATGGGTTGTGTTGTTTCTGAAAGATGGAAGGGAAGTCTGAGTAACATAATTACAGACCTCTCCACTTCATAGCCAGGCACTTGTACTATATAAATTATTTTGCATTTTTTAAAATTTTTAATCATTGCATGGGAACAGAGATTGTGCAAACTCTCTCTCTCACACACACACTGGAATTACAGGGTGGATGCCAGATAAGGTGACCCTGTAATATAAGGTGGTAGAACAGGAACTGCCAACTGCTTTGTGTGTGTGTGTATGTGTATTACTAACAAGATGGATAGCATATAAATTTAATAAATGTGTGTTTGTATGTGTGTATGTAAAGAAAAGTTAAAGGAATCACCAGAACTATTAAAAAATAATTTTCACACATCCAATTTAACCTGTATGAAGTTATTTAAAATAATAATAATGATGATGATGATGATGATGATGATGATGATGATGATGATGTATTTTGTACTTAAAAGTTGTAATGCATAAGCACTGAATAGATTCCCTTTTTATAGCCCACTGCATCAGCTACCGCTATACTGAGTTCATTCTGCCATTTGAGAATCCTGACCTGACTGCAATTATGTCAGCCTTACCGGGAAAACAAGACAGGAAACATGACCAGATAAGCTACCTCTACTCTATGGTAAAGCTACATTTCTGAGCCTCTTGCCCTCCCCTCCCCACTATCCAGCTGCCGGCTATGCTGTCTCTTATCTGACTATTTCCTAGGCAGTCTCTTCACCCCTCTCTCAAGGTCTTTCCCACATACCAGTGCAGATTATCACGCCTGATCTCCCATTGCTCCAATACTTGGAGCTGGATTGACTTTTTAATATTCCATGGGAATCCACAGCCTGTTGAGCACTTGTAGAAAAGTAATATAACCTTGGGTTTCAAACCCTCCTGTTCTGGAGAAAAGCGGGGGTGGTGGGGCAGAGAAAGAGAGATTATCTCTCTTTTCGATATATATTTCACAAGACTGATTCTACAATCAGATTCTACAATACAATTTTCAACCAAGCTTCCAAAAATGCTGAATCGAGCAAGCTCTTATTCCTTTGCACTCACCTGGCATCTTGCCAAGGCAATAAATACATCTCATGCATTGTGTACCTTGAGGCAACTTACTTCTATACATCCATTCTGTTCAATCAGGGATCAGAATGACATATTTCCCATGGTCTTTTTACCACATAGATGAAAATAAACATTAAACTGTCTAGTTTCCTACATCCAGTCAATATGCATATTATCTTTTGTCTTTTCTGAGATACCCATCCTTTAGCAAAGATTGGAACTCAATTGCTAGATCAATTAACTTTTTGCTACACCCAATAGTATCTGAATTAAGCTTCGAGCATCTCTGGCCTGCTATAAAACTATTTAGGAAATCATTCACTCAGTTGAATATTGCACTAGGTAGAGCTTTACATTCTGGACTAGCATCCTCTGTCCCCTAACACATCTCTTATCATTGGTCTTTAATCTTCTCTCCAGACTGTCATAACAGATATAGTACCATAAGTACTAAATGATTCAAACAGAAAGCAAGCTGTTACTTGCAGGTAGTTTATCCTTCTTTGGGGAAATTGGTACTGATGCAAAAAGGTTTTGGAAGGCATAAACACATCCAGAGAAAAGAGGCAGGCCTTTGCCGGAGAGACACAGGATACAACTCTTCAGATATTTAAAGATACCTGTCTATCAATAAGCAAAGTGTAGGTTAATAAGTCCGGTCAGTGACATTCCTGGACATAGCAAGAACCCATAGCATTTTCATTTCATTTTCCTTCTAGAATTTAACACAGCACCAGGGCTTCGATTCGTGCTGCTGGGATTGGATGAGTTATTTATGATTTTAATTATTTGTATTTACTTAACTGTGCTTTTATTGCTTTGTGCTATTGGTAAACCAGCAAAGTCATGCTGGAATATAGTGGTATATAAACATTATAAATAGATAAATAAAAGAAATACATTACTGTGTATGTGTTTGTCTGTGTCTCCTACCCAGCCCCTGAACAAATATGAAGCAACTTAGCTTCTCTAAGTTTGCTACATCATCTACTTCAATCACTCAAGGCCTGGAGGCAGTTCATAATTGGCAAGATACTTTTAGAGGACTTTACACAGTATCAGAAGCCTGGGAACCTCTAAAGCTGCTCTGGATATAGTCCTCTACCGGTACCCTCTCATGAGGCAAAAAGGAAAATATAATACATAGGAAGTAACCACCATAATGTTTAATCAACTTCAATGACATGTCCATTAACTACAGTACATCTTTTGTCCTAACCCTGCTTACTTTCAAAAGCTCTTAGTATGTCACCCAAACCTCACGCGAACCACAATCTTAGCCTGAAAAAAGCCACTGAGTCTGCTCTGCAATATGGCACTTCTCTCCCCCCGCCCCATCTCTCTCAGTACAGGCTCTCACTTCCAAGCGCATTCTTGAAGAAAAGGCTGGTCTATGATGGGTAGTCATCTTGATGACATTCCAAAGTAAGGGTCCTTCCATTCAGATGGATAGAGGCATAACATTCCTTTGGGGGATCTGCTCTTCTTGGTTTGTTCCAGAAAGAACAAAATAGCCCCAGCAGGCAGGGTTATATCTTTCCTACTGCCTTTTTGTTGTTATTATTTGCAAAGTTGTGTCCGACCCATCACAATCCCATGGACAACATTCCTCCAGGCCTTCCTGTCCTCTACCATCCTCTGGAGTCCATTTAAGCTCACGCCTACTGCTTCAGTGACTCCATCCAGCCACCTCGTTCTCTGTCATCCCCTTCTTTTGCCCATTGCCTCTGAGCTCTTTCTCCAGGAGAGGGGGTGCACCATACTTCTTTGGTTAGTTTCATACAGCTCTTGGTTGCTGGTCCAGAAAGCAGCTGATGGGAGATGATGGAAAATGGGCATGAGGACTAGTTGAGGAGGTCATCACTGCCTATGAAGCAGTTTCTTTATTCTCTCTCTTTCTCATCATCATCATCAGGGATTTGTTAGCATGGCTTGCCTGGAGAGGGAGTTCAAGTAATCTGTAGCCATTTCTTGTTTAGGATTTTATTGGTTTTAGTCATGTTAGAGAAACAAAAAGCAAAAGGTTTCTTGGAAATATGGTGACTCAAAAAGGCAAAGGCAAGGGAAGGAGGGGAAAGAGAAAAAAACAAAAGAAGAAAGTAGTTAAGGCCCTTCCCAACAAAAGGGTGGTCTTAAAAGTGCTACAATCCCCCTTAAATTTCTAAGTTCAATTTACTATGGCTTTTCCAGCCTCTTTCACATAGCATAACAAATAAACTGTACCAGATTCTAGGATGAATGCTTAGCCCCATTCCAAAGTCCTGTTGTATTAACCTAATGTTTACGGGACAGGGTCCAATGGTTATGAGAGGTGGAGAGAGACCTGATTAATGTTCTCTGCTGGCAAAGGCATTGGATGACGTTCTGGCTTCACTAGACCAAAGGGTTTGTGCATTCATTAATACCATTGCTCCCTGAAGCTGCATTATTCATAAGTTTTCTTTAGTTCTGAGAGCAAAGGGGAAGGAGGGGGAAAAAAACCTATTACCAGACATCAGCAACTTTTATGCTTCGCATCCAGCCAAGTAAGCAACCCACAGATTATTTTAACAATGCATCAAAAAAAGGCACAACTCTTCCTAATTTGGTATTTAAAAGCAAGGAGGACTGCAATGCACACTTTGGTTGCAGCATTGCTATTTGATATCTTCAGGGCTCTTTGGAATAAAGCTGCTCAAGAACTTTGTACTGTAACACACTGTCCATTCCTATAGGTTCAGATGCTAATCCTTAGGAAAGAAGAAAAGGGTAACTATTAAGTTCTCCCAATTGGAGCATCCAGATGAGATTGGAGTAAAGCACTGAAGCTAGAGGGTTGGAGAAGTTTAAACATTAGATCTCTTCCCCCCACACCACTACCACCAACACACAAACAAGTAGCAAGCACAGACAAGGGCTTTTTGGCAGCAATCACGGGTGAGTGAATACATTTAAATTCAATAAGGGCTGCTTCAAAGAAGTTAAGAGTAACACAGAAGCTTTTCAAGTGGCCAAGAAGGAATGCAAAATTTGAAGCAGCTCCAAAAGCAGGAGACATTTGGACATCATGATTAATTAGGTCTTGCTTCCATGTAGCTAAATTGGTTAAACTGCATTTGTTTTGAATTTAGCAATCTTACAGCTCAGTAAGAGCAGGCTTAACAAGCGTTTGAAGAAGAACTGAAGAAAATTCAAAACTGCAAGAACACGGACCTCTCCTGGACAGAAGGAAGCAAATGGACTCCCATTCCTATAGGACTTAATATGGCTGGTTAAGAGATTGCTAAAGGACAAAAAGAGTGGTAGTCTTAAAATGTATAAAGAAAATCACATACGGTATCATGTATTTGGGAAACAAATCATGTGAATCATCTGCATGTTTATTTAAAATTGAATTTTTTAAAATATTTAACTATGGTGAAATGCCAATGCATCATTATGTGATTTAGTGATTACGGATTAAATCATTCTTGAAAAGAATTGGAATAGCTCAGCAGCATCTCAAGATCTTCTTCAAAGACTGTTCCTCACAGTCGCCTTAATTGCTTCCCTCCTGTCCTTGAGTTAAGAAGAAACTACATTGGCATAAATTGTGCTGCAGCCACAGCTTCATTGCTCCTGAGCAACAGGGGCCTGCTGTGGGTTCAGTTTAACATGAAGCAGTTATAAGGTAGCAGTTGGGGAATTCCCTCTTTCCTTTCCTCTTCAACCCTCAGGGGTTCCTACTCTCCTGAACATGTGGAAAGATGGGACTTGGGGGACTATGGGTGCCCTCTCGGAATGGCCAATTCAGTCTGTTTTGTTTTGTTTTGTTTTGTTTTGTTTTGTTTTGTTTTGTTTTGTTTTGTTTTGTTTTGTTTTGTTTTGTTTTGTTTTGTTGTCATAAAATAAGTCCTATGAGGGGGAAGAAAAGAAATAATTGACAGCAACATGGACTGAGCTGGGAAGGAACTCTGTGAATTTGAAATTGAATCAATCCTCATGTTGGAAAAAGCTTTGTTGATTGCCTGATATCGTCAGGCAATTATTCCTTGCCACAAAAGTTTAAAGTTAGGGATTGGGAATGTGGGAACAGGAGTGGGAAAGACTGGTTTGGAAAAGTTGGAATGGGACAACTTGCCGTAGGCAACTTGCTGCAGCCAACTCACCATGGCCAACTTGCTGCAGGATAACTTGACACGGCCAACTTGCCACGGGTCAACTCGCCACATGATAATTAACAATTTCAATTTAATTATTTTAAATAAATAAAAATATTTTAATTTTTGTCATTCACATTTCATTTTGTCCCCCCTTTTGCATACTTTCTTTAGTGCTTCCATTCCCCCATTTCTTTGATATTAGAGTAATTCTTGTCCCACAGTGAGTTGGTCACAGTGAGTTGGCCATGGTGAATTGTCTTAGACCAGAGTATCTGCCTGTGTCATTTCCCCTGTGAAGCTAAGTCAGTACTAACATTCTAGAATTTCAACAGCCATAGAGATTACCAGAAAGGATCTTTCACATAGCAGTTGATTATTACAGTACTGACTTAAGAACAAGTTGTATTTATATCAGCCTCCCAAAACACTTGGTGAATATTTTTAATCACTTGAAATGCTGGTTCTCTAAAATAAAAGTGGTCATCTTCACAAACAATGTCCAATCTTTTCCAACCAAATGCTCCCCAGATGTGTTGAACAGGAATGTCGTCATTGTTGCCCACATTTTGAAACCCTTCTTAGCCTTGCTCACCTGACTGTTTTCCAAAAAGAGATGAGTGATTTTTGTAAACAGAAAGTTACACTGAACTTGGATGTTCATTTGCAAAAGTTTCACTATCTGACTAGGTAACATCATCAGTGTACTAATGTTACCTATCTCTGCAAACAAACCACCAAGCTCAGAGTTCCAACAACAAAGAGAGTTCAGCCTTGGACTACAGATGTTATCTTCAATTCATAAAAAGTTACAATACTGTACAGAATCATTTCAGTCTTCAAAATAGTCAAAAGTCCGAAACCACCAAAAACTATTTAGCTCACCCCATGAGGGACTTGAAGTCTGCTACCTCTCCAGAGATGATGCAGTTTTCATTTTTAGCCCCAAAGCATGAACAGCATTTCCAATATGATAACTTTGTCTGTAGCAGGTAGCAGACAGAACACTCCCTGAACTAAATTTCTGGTGAAGCAAATTCGTCAGGAGCAGGCAAACAGAAACATCTCCTCATGTCACAAAAAGAAAGACCTGGCTTGAGTAACTTTGTGGGAAACATTCGCTTTCCCCCTGCTGTAGCAGAACATTTCCAATTCCCCACTATCCTGTCAGAGCTGATTAAGCTTCTTGGATGAGAAGTGAAACATCTTCAAAGAAAAAAACAAGAAATTCCAGCTGCCTCCTGAAAAAGCACCTTTGGGACAAACCATGACCTGGATGACAGAGAATCTCTACAGACTTTTACTGTAGCAGAACATTCTTCTTCTCTAGAGCCATCTTGTTTCATCTGTTGCGTGTGCTGCATTCAGGCCAGAGCCTATAAATACCAATCACCTTATCATCTCCTCTCATCACGCTCACTCTATTCAGCCCACTTCTGTTCTTCCTCAGTAAGAATTAATCCAATGTCTATCTGGAGAGGGAGGGAATTTTGAAACTGCACAAAAGGCACACAGCTGCTGAGAGGCCAACGGACAATGTTTGAAGCCTGGAAGAGCTAAACAGCAGCAGCTTTACCCTTTTTTTTTTTTTTACTCTTGGCCTGTCTATAGGGCTGTCAGGAGCAGGGGCACACTGACACTATGCTGGAGGAAAGTACATGAAAGGGAAAGCAGCTTTCAATAGGAACAAAGTCATTTTATTTAGCCAACAAGCACTTTGGTTACTGGACCAAACATCTGTACAACAACAGCAGCTTAACATCTTTCCACTAATTCTCTCTACCTTGAGGACATTAAGGAAGGTCAAGGAAGGTCACCGATGAAAAAAACAAAGGTCTTGTGAGTACAGTGACCAGACTTTTCTTCTTCTACCAAACAGAAAACAAGACTTTCTTAAATACTACATATCCAGACCATTTCAAGTGTAGAGCTAATATTCTCATTTCTCAGCTTGTGTGAAAAAGTTCTCAATTCTCTGAATGGTTGGAGTTTTTTTAAAAAAACATTAAACCATCTGACCTGGTCTCTCCCCTCTTAGCTGGAGTTATTCTGAAAACATACTTTGTCCTATTCATCAATGACACAGAATCAATACTTCCTTCTTATCGGTGGTCTTTCTAATGGGCAGATATGAAAAGATTTAGATAAGAGATGCTGTTCAGCCAGCTTGGGAACAGAAATGGTTGAACTAAAAAGGTGACAAAGTTTTACACATAGCTAATACGGAACAGAGATAATTCCTTACTGTTGCTTATTCACAGAAAAATCTGAAAAGAGACTTTTCACATATTGGCAATGTCCCACATCTTTCCTGCCATTGTGCAGACCAAATATTCTGGACCACTTTTGTTACTATAAATAATATTACATACAAACAAGTGTGATTTAGCTGTTGAAAGGTTAAACTATTAATTGAAATTGAAAAGGCCATAGTTCAAATTTGACCTTTGCATTAACTCATTTGGTAGCCTTAAATAAATCATACCCTGTCACCCTCAGTCCTTCTATTCATTATGCAGGGGTTATAATGGTTGACTTAACACTACTTGTAAGGCAACCGTTCCAATAAGTTCATTCAAGTTAGCATATTGAACGCTCAAAAACTGCTGAACAAGCAAAGGGAAACTTCAGGAACCAACAACACTAGAGTTCAATTTGAAGTTGTGCATTCAGTGACTCACAAATGTGATAAACAACTTTTGGGTTTACATCCTGGCAGGCTACTTCAACCAGATTACAACTGATCCATTTACAGCTGATTATTACCTCTTGATCAGAGTCAGTGCCTGGATTTATACCTTCTGCTGATCCTTAAGATGATTTTGTATGGCTCTGACATTGCATCTTGGGTCAATCCAATCACTGTCGTCTGCAAACTACTTATCATGATTTAGCATTATTCAACAAGTTATGGTTTAAACATATTGTTTAGTGACTCTATTCAACTATTCTCCTGTAGAAAGTAGCATGTGATACAAAACAGTCACTGAAAAGATGATACTCCATTAATATCAAGAAAGAATATGCCTGCTACTCAGAGAAGGAAGAATTGCCAAGAGACAAGAGAAAAGTGAGAGGTAGCATTTCTCAGGAAAGGAATGATGGAATAAATGCAAACTGAATTATAAACACTGCCACAATATCCTTGATTTGCTTCCTCTTCTCCCCATCTTTAAACAAGATAACTAAAACAGCTTAAGCATGTGAGGTGTTTCTCCCTACTTTTCACCCATTCCTTCTTTTATTAGATTAAAATTCATCTCTTCTTTCCTCCAGATTGTAGGTTCCTCCAGATTGTAACACTTGGAGTAATAAGACCCTGGGGGGGGATGTTACAGAAATTAGGATTCTAACAGAATGTGCTAAATTTCAGCATACTTTGGTGCATTTTTTTTTAAAGATGACTCCCACTATCTTCACTACATGTTACTTTTAAGTATGTTTAGGGCTTCAGCCGAATTATTACAGGTTTTTAAGGCTTTCTAAGAAGGACTTATATTTATTATACCAGCAGACAGGTCAGAGTAAGGACAAGATGAGAGACAAATTTTTTTAATCAGATCCTGTTCCATAAGAGGGTAGAACAATATGTCAGAAGTTGAAAAGGTCACTCTTTAAAACTACTTTATAACCAGAAGGTGACCTCAACAATGCAAACTGAACAATAATTTGTCTCATGCTGGAATAAGAGGTCTAGCAAATTAATATACTGTTGATCTTCTCTGCACACTGAGCCTTAAATGCATTTTAATACAAATGGGATTGCCTTCTCCAATCTCCTATTATTGGATGGGTGATTAGTCATAGAGATAGACAGACCATGTATCTGAAAGTGGATTAGCCTGGTCATGAACAAGGGACATCAGTTACAAAGCATGCTTAGAATGGAAGCCATTGCGTCTCTAGACTTGTGAAGATAGCTAACTTTCCCAGGAAGTGCAATCTGTATAGGTACAAACATTGACACGAAGCTGTAATATTTTCCCCCTTTTAACACAATCACAGAGTTCAGCCTCCTCCCTGTCTGAATGGAGAAGTGGGGTACAGTGGGGTACTCAGGCTCTTCCAAACAGAAATTGAGTTCTAGTTACCCCAACCCAATCATTTCTCCCTTCTCTCTCCCCAATTAGAAGTAAGAAATCTTAGTTGATCTGCTGCTGTCCTGTCCACCCACAGATCAACTTTCAGCTCTTCATCTATATCACAGTGACCTGTGATATAATCACAGGTCAAATATAATATTTGACCAAATATAATCAAAACAGCAACAATAGCAATGTGATAGGTATAATGGTGCAATGGCTACCATCACTTCTACGTCAACAGGTCACCTGGAAAAAGAACTTTCCAAGCCTGGCAGCATTTTCAGTCAATAAAGCATCTCGATTGCAAGAAGTAAACACTTAAGCTGACAGGTGCATACAATTTGCTATACAAACTTTAAAATCGGTGAGACAACTAAGTCCAGCAAACTCCCTCTTCTGATTTTCATGTTGATTTTCCAAGCAAACACAATTAACATTTGGAAGAGGGGACACAATCAGGTTTATCCCAAATGAGTATCACATGTGTATCTGCCTTCAGGGCAAGAATTGTGGGTGGAAGTTTGGGACAATAAAGTTCTGGATATAAGCAACGCTTTGTCTTCTTGGAGCTATGGAAAGTGAGCTAGACATGCTGGAAGATTCAGAAGAATCCATAAACTACAGGCACAATGCAGGCCACTGTCATAGAGAAAGAGGGTTTGAAGGAGAAGTGCTAATCCACCCAAGAAGGACAAGATCCCTTAAGAGAGTCCTGTTCTTTATGGGATAAACTGTATTAATTTCATACTTTTATATAATACAGTTCATCCTGCTTGCACCACAGAGAAGTTTGCAAAAAAGCTCACACAAACACTGTTTGCAGCCATGAAAATTGTTGTATATTTTTGTTTATGGAGTTTTTGCTGGAGCTGCCTGTTCAGACTAATTAGGGAGGCAAAGCTGAGGTCAGATCTCAGGGTATTGATGAACTGATAGTATAAGAGACAGAGGATCTGAATTTGCTAAGCATGTAGAAGTGTTTTGAGACAAGCCACAAAAGAAGAGCTTTCCAGAAGGAAGAAAGTGGATAGAACAGCGGTGGCTAACCTTTTTGCCGTTGCGTGTCAAAAGCGGGGAGAGAGCGTGGGGGTTGTGCACGTGTGTGCCCACACCCATAATTCAATGCGCCCTGCCCCCCGCACATGCACATGTGACCCCTCCGCACTCCCCCCACTTTTGGCATGCGATGGCCTGGTGGGCCCGGTAGGCCTGTTTTTCGCCCTCCTCCCCAGGCTCCAGAGGCTTTCTAGAGGCCTGGGGAGGGTGAAAATGACCTTCCCCACCCCCTCAAAGGCCCTCCAGAGGCCGGAAAGAGCCCATTTCCCAACTTCTGGTGGGCCCGGAAGGCCCGAAAATCAGCTGGCCAGCATGCGCATGCATGCTGGAGTTGAGATAGAGCAATGCTTATGTGCCCACAGATATGGCTCTGCGTGCCAACTTTGACACATGTGGCATAGGTTCGCCATCACGGGGATAGAATTTAACAGCTGATAACACAGGTTGATCTCAGGAGGAAAAGGTAACTGGTATTGGGTAGCCCTAAATTCAAGACAAGCTATCCCCAAGCAAGAATTATGAACAATTTGGAGAAGGAGGGAGTGGAGTGTGAGCTTAAGTCTAAAACATGGGCACACAGTAAGGCAGACTAGCTCAGGGTGCTTTGCAATAAAACAGCAAAAATCTATTTATAACAATGCATAAAACAAAGCCATCCACCCTTGGAGAAGGGCACTATTTATCTACAGAAACATTAAGGTAAAGGTTCCCCTCACATATATGTGCTATTCGTTTCTGGCTCTAGGGGGCAGTGCTCATCTCTGTTTCAAAGCTGAAGAGCCAGCACTGTCTGAAGATGTCTCCGTGGTCATGTGGTCGGCATGACTAAACGCCAAAGATGCACGGAACACTGTTACCTTCCCACCAAAGATAGTCCCTATTTTTCTACTTGCATTTTTTATGTCCTTTCGAACTGCTAGGTTGGCAGAAGCTGGGATAAGGGAGCTCACCCCGTTACGTGGCACTAGGGATTTGAACCGCTGAACTGCCGACCTTTTGATCAACAAGCTCAGCATCTTAGCCACTGAGCCACCGTGTCCCTCACGTAAACATTGGAAGCTTCCAAAACAACAACAACAAAAAAGAATGCTTGGTTTGAGAAAAATGTATTTGACTGAATGAAAACATAGGGTAATGGTGAGAACCAAAAGAACTCCCTGGACCAAAAGTCTTTAGGAAAAACAAGAAAGAAGATGTTACTGAAATGCCAATGCAATAAAGAAGATGGAGCAAATCTTGTACCTCAAAAGATTTCTACCCAGGAAGTACTGCGGGTAACAAAATGGTACGAGGTCATTTTTCTCTTAATACATGAACTCAGGATCATCTAACAAAGCCGAATCATGGAAGTTTCAAGACAGGCCACAAAAGCAGATGCTATTCACTCACCGTACAGTTAAACAGTAATTCTTCAGATGACTGTCAAAGGGGATTAGATCACTGCACAAAGAATATTAACCTTAATGCTTGGCATGCGAGGGAAGAGAAAGAGAACAGTCAAAGTCAGTAATCTAAGGGAGGCGAAAGGGGATAGGCAACCAAAGTAATGTATTTTATTTATTTATTTATTTATTTATTTATTTATTTATTTATTTATTTATTTATTTATTTATTTATTAAATTTATATTGCCGCCTATTCACCCATGGTGACTCAAGGCGGCTTGCAGAATATAAAAATCATGTTTAAAAACAGTAAAAACCTTTGATAGAAAGGTTCCAATATCTAACCAGCTTTTTTGTGAACTGCTACCTTTCACCTATGGGAGATTTCCAGTTCCCAAATTTCCAAGGCTGGCTGGGAATTGAAATCCAGCACAGCTGGCAGGCACCAGGCCTGGGGAAGGTTGTTGAAGACAAATGGGATTTAGCTACTTTTAGTTTAACTATGCAGATAGCATCAAGGTGTCTTTGACAAAGACAGTGACTGAGGCATGAAGGTGCTCTCTGCTGTAGGTATATATAATTTCTAGTTACATAGATAAGTTTTAATGAAAGACTCTGCATTTCCAGCTCAGTAATTTGACAGGGACAGAACAAGGTTGTAATTAAGAGCAACTCCCCACTCTCCACTGTTACTAAGAAAACTGGCTGTTCATCAGGGCATATTCATTGCTTCTTCCTGGCTTACCGGAAGCTGTTACTTTGAGGGTAGCAATTTCACTCTGCAGTGATAGGAAGAGAATTTAAATCATGTCAATGCCCCTGTAATCTTAATCATCCAAGTTCACAGGAACTCCTGCAAAGCAACATGTTATTATAAGTAGCCCTTTGGAATGAGTGCTCTTCATTTATTTGGATGTTTTGGATGATCCCCAGGCTGGTCTGAAATTGCTGAACAGCAATTCATATTCATTCCCACAAAGCCAAAAGATCTGCCACCAAGCAGGCTCTTTAGATATGGGATAGCAATGCACTCTAGGGTAGATACGACATTCTCCAGATGCTTTGAGCTACTATTCCACCAACTGCAGTCAGAATGGAAGATATAGTCCAAACTCCCTACTTTAGGAAGTATCAATTTAAAAGTATCAATTTGTAGCATTAACTGGGACCTGCATGGGACTTCATAGAACTGAACTTCTGCAACTGATTACCTAGCTCTTCTAAGCAAACCAATGTACCTCAGTATCTATTAAGTAATTTACATTAAGTAGAAAGTTTGGTTCATAGGCCTATTTAACTAACCAATAAAGACAATCAGAGCAATTTCTTCCATTTACAAAGATGTATGAAACTTTCCAAATCCTCTGAACAAAGATCTACTTATCTTTATTACTGGTTCCCATCGGGGCTGCGCACATGCGCAGAAGCTTCTGCTCATGTGCAGAAGCGTTCTGATGACGTCAGGGTCGGTGGGCGGAGCCTCCCGCCAGTTTTACTACTGGTTCTATAGAACCGGTGCGAACCGGGGGCAACCCACCACTGAACCCACCCTTACTGAACTACAACTTTGGAATGGCTAATTGACCTGAAATCTTGAAACTTAAGTTTCTCTGGTTGGTCCAAAGTGACTTACTCCCAGGCCCAGTTGGAATTTATTGCTCTCCATTGTAAACCATGGCAAAATGCAGATTTTCAAGGGTGAATCTGGGCATCCAGATATCCTCACCACCCTAATAACACAATGTAGGAATAAGGCTGCTATTCCTTGTTTCATGTGGCAAATGTGCCAAGTTTAACAGGTTTTGAAAATGGGTCCTAGAAATGCCAGACTACGGGACTTAAATCTTTCAACCCTATGCCTTACTGCTTCAGTTTCCCCGCAGATTTCTTCACAGCCTAAATTTAGCACTCAAAGCAGTGGTGGATTGCACCGGTTCGCACAGGTTCTATAGAACCAGTAGTAAAATCGGTGGGAGGCCCCACCCACCAACCCCGATGTCATCAAAATGCTTCTGAGCATGCGCAGAAGCTTCTGCGTTTGTGCAGAAGAGCATTCATGAGTGCAAGTGAAGCAAGAGCGTGAGTGCGGCCTCGCTGCAAACTGGTAGTAAAGGTAAGTAGAACCCACCCCTGACTCAAAGGTCTTGTCCTCTATTGATTTGCATCAGGGGTGGGTTCTAAAATTTTTTACTACCAGTTCTGTGGGCGTGGCTTATTTTGTGGGCGTGAGTTTTTTTTTTTTTTTTTTAATTTGATTTATATGCCGCCCTTCTCCGGAGACTCAGGGCGGCTTACAGTGCGTTAAGCAATAGCCTTCATACTTTTGTATATTTATACAAAGTCAGCTTATTGCCCCCACAAACTGGGTCCTCATTTAACCTACCTTAGAAAGGATGGAAGGCTGAGTCAACCTTGAGCCTTGGAGAGATTCGAACCAGCAGTAAATTGCAGGCAGCTGTGTTAATAACAGGGTGCTTTAAACCACTGTAGTACCAAGGCTCCTTGATGGTCATGAGTTGATGGTCATGTGACAATTATTTAGGATTTAGCAGAGGTACTGGTCTACCAGGCTTTTAACTGCTTGCAGAGCTGTACCGATTTATTTATTTATTTATTTATTTATTTATTTATTTATTTATTTATTTATTTAATTTGATTTCTATACCGCCCTACTCCCGAAGGACTCAGGGCAGTGCACAGCCAAACAATAAAACACATACATACATTACCCATTTATTTTTGCAGGCACTGATCTACTCATGTATTTTTGCAGGCACTGATGTACTCATGTATTTTTGCAGGCATTGGTCTACCCATTTATTTTCTTCTAACACTGATCAGCTGTAGGGCGGCCCTTTGAAGCCCCGTGGCAAGAGTTTAAACAGTTTTTTTTCCCTTTAGCCATCAGCTGGGACTCAGGAGGCAGCAATAGATTGGGGTGGGGCCAAATAAAAGATAAGAATAATGTGGGGGGTGGGGGGGCGGGGGAGGCAGAACTGGTTCAGTGACGTCATATCATCACCGCTACTGGCTCGGGAGAACCGGGCCGAACCGGGAGGAACCCATCACTGATTTGCATGCTGAAATGTCACCTTTCTTAAAATTTAAAACTTAAAGATCAATTTGGTTTCTATCCCAAAAGCACCAGTTTTATGCTTTCTTCCTAGGAGAATAAAAGAAAGTTTCCTTGGAACCAAAAAACAGAGCATGGTGGTAAAGCTAACAATTGCTAGTCCACAGTTTCATTAGATAAACTAAACACTTCATAAATGTAACTGTAGAAATATGCCTGCTCACCTCCAGCTTTACCCCTTGCCCCCAATTGCTATTATTGTTTCTTTATGAAGGGAATATTGTCAGTTTAGTGGTCATGTTTGTATTTAACCTCACATTTTATAAGTAATCAGATGCCTTCATATGTTTTGTGCCACCAGCCCAGAGGTGGGCTTCAAAAATTTTAGCAAGAGGTTCTCTGCCCGGTTGCTGGGTGGGCATGGCCATGGTGGGCGTGGCCTAGTCAGCCTCCTGCACCACGGCGAGAGCGGCATTTTTGCCCTCCATGGGCTCCAAAGGCTTTCCCTGAGTCTCTGGGAGGGTGAAAACAGGCCCTTTGGGAGGCCCTCTGGAGGCTGAAAACAGGCCCGTTTCCGGCCTTCTTGAACTTCTGGTAGGCCCGTTTTTCACCCTCCCCGAGCTTCCACATGTACCTTGCACTTACCTGCATCCGAAACAGGCCGCATGGGGACTCCTGGGAGGGGCAGGCACGGCCCACCAGGAGTGGGATTTGGGGGTTCTCTGACTGCACAGAATCTTAGCTAGAGGTTCTCCCAAATCCCTGTGAACCCCCAGCAGCCCACCCCTGCACCAGCCCCCTAATAATCAACCTTTGATTATACTGGCTGTGGTTTATGAGAACATAGTGAAAAGCTATGTCCACAATATCCTTATCGAGTAATTGTTTTAAGACCTCATCATGGAGAGATAAGAAGGCAGCACCAAGCATTTCATAACGTAACCTTCTTACCAGCTGAGGCAATAGAACTGAGGGACATGGGACTTCTAAATCATATCTAACAACTTTCCAAATATCTTGAATCATAGAATCATCTGAAAGACACTGAGGCAGATACAGGCATAACTCATCCTGGACCCAAACCAATAAGTAGTTGCTGAAAGGACCTTGCGAGACATTCGTGAAACAATGTTTTCCTTTCTTCAGAAAAAGATGAGGTTCCTCTTCTCACACGCTTCTCCCTCACGCACATGGGTGTGTGTGTGAGCTCTTTCTCTCTCTCTCTCACACACACACACATGCACACACACACCTTTCTTTTACCTTTGCATTATTGGGGACAACATATAGAATCAAGGGAAGCAGGTTTTTCAAAGATGGACGGAGGAGATATTTACCACATTCCTTGCCTGTGATGGTCTTCACTACTAGAAAAGAAGGAAGACTCACTTTCAAGCATTCATGCGATTACAAGAACACTATTGGCAGAGGTCTCTATTTTCATCAATCCTGTAAATTCAGACAATTCGTGTGGCTCTTTGATATCAAGACTTCTGCAGAAAGACTGAGATATATTTCTTTCAGGTAACAAGACCTGGAATAAAATCCCAGCATTAGGTAAACAAATCCACATCCTTCCCCAGCTTGCTATCCTTTAAATATACAATGCTGTGATGCCAACTCCCAACCTACAATGGGCAATGACTAGCTGGGAATTATAAAAGTTCTAGTGCAAACACAGCTGGAGGCCACCAGGGCATAACAGCTGGCTTCACGAATAATATTTTTTTTAGTATTACAATCAAAAATAAACATGCTTTGCCCTTTTGCAATTACTCAATACAGCTGCTTACATATGTATATATTCAGATTACAGACATTACACTCCAATTAACTACAGCTCTGAATGTTGCTTTCCCTTCAATTTAAATTGGCTATATATTTTGGCTGGATGATCTAATCCCTTTCCAAAGAAACAATTGGATCTTGCTTACTGGACTACACCAGCAGAAGTTCAACCTCTCTCAGAAAAAGTTGCTCAAGACACATTGAGACTTAGAATCAAACACTGAGGTGTCAACTCCCGTGACAGCAGCAAAATTACTTTAATACTGCTGGATCCCAACAGTTTTCTTGGCAATGTTATGAAAATGTTCTACTGTACTATTGCTTTCTTTAGGACATTTTTTTAACTCTCCAATCTAGGTTACACCATTTGGAATAACTGTAGAATAAGAAGTTGGAATTAAGAGTTTTGGCGACTAAGGGTCTAAAAGAACAGTGTGTGTGGGTGGGGGTGGGGGTGGGTGAGATCTTGAGTTGAATTCATCGCATAAATATTTTTTTTCATGTTTACTGGCTACCTGAAGGAAGATTTAGAAATGATTGGCTGTCAATAGAATAGAGTAGAATAGAATTCTTTATTGGCCAAGTGTGATTGGACACACAAGGAATTTGTCTTGGTGCATATGCTCTCAGCATACATAAAAGTCAACTTCATTACGTTGGAATTATACAGTGGAATCTTTGAATGAAAGATCATACATTTTTGTTAGTTCCTTTTTTCCATCTTTTTACTCTTTTTATAGCTTTTGTTCTTAGTTTTTTGGAGGTGTGCGTGCATAAGCAAACACACACATACAAACCCCCAAAATGGTAGGTGCTTGAACTTTGGTCAATGAAATGCTTAGAGAAATTCTTTTCAATACCTTAAATCATGAATCTTAAAATAAGTTAGTAATCTGACGTGACCTCCCAGTAACTGGAATCAGATCTAAAGAGTCAAATCTAAGTAAATGTGTGTATACCCTGTCCAAATATTTTATCTAATTTTTAAATAATAAAAGGCATAGCTAATTTCTTTTACATCAAACCTAAATTCTGATAAAACTATTCACATATTTTTGGCAACAATAAAGACATGAAGTCTTTATTCACTGTCTTCCTGAGAGTTGATTTTTCAATATCTTAATTCTAGCTTACAACCCTGGGATTTCCTGGTCATCTCTCATCCAAATATTAATTATCTCAGCCCTGTTTAGCTTCTGAGATTAACCAGGGTCAGTCAGATAGTGCTGCTATTATTATCTGGCTATTGCTTGTAGCTGTCCTTTATGTGTGCATGTCCCAGGCACACATAACTTCTCTGCCATTGTGCAAAGCATTTGCTACAACATTGGGAATTTTTTATCCATTGGAATTGCTAAATTGGTGTAATGGTTCAGGCAGTAGGTTAGAAACCAGGAAACCATGAGTTCAACTCCTGCCTTAGGCATGAAACCAGCTGGATGACCCTGGGTCAGCCTCATCTCTCAGCCTTAGGAAGCAAGCAATGGCAAAAACCACTTCTGAAATCTTGCCAAGAAAACTTCACAGACTTGTCCAGACAGTTGTGCCAGGAGTCAACATTGACTTGAAGGCACCAAATAAATAAAAATGGTTGATTTAACAAGCCCAATATAAAAGAAGTCATTATGTACTGACAAACGCATAATCTCATTCAAAAAAAGTAGTTGGCATTTCTCCAATGTTCACTATTTATTTATTTATTTATTTATTTATTTATTTATTTATTTATTTATTTATTTATTTATTATATTTCTATACCGCCTTTCTCCCGTAGGACTCAAGGCGGTGTACAGTCAAGAAAAATATAGACACACAAACATCATAAAATTGCTAATTAAAGTTGTTACTTAGTTTGGTCAATTAAATAAAACCCAGAATTAGATAACATTTAAAAAATCATTTGCATGTTTGTATGTTTAGCCCTGCCTGTTGGAACATCAGGGTCTTGAGGGCACGGCGGAAAGCACGGAGATCAGGGATATTCCGTATCTCCGGGGGCAGTTCATTCCAAAGGGTTGGAGCCCCCACAGAGAAGGCCCTCCCCCTGGGAGTCACCAGTCGACATAATTTGACTGACGGTACCCTGAGTAGTCCCTCCCTGTGAGAACGAACTGGTCGGTGGGAGGCTATTGGTGGCAAAAGACGGTCTCATAGGTACCCAGGTCCTAAGCCATGGAGCGCTTTAAAGGTGATAACTAACACCTTGAATCGCACCCGGAAGACCACCGGGAGCCAGTGCAGCTCGCGTGGGAGAGGTGTTACATGGGCATAATGAGCTGCGCCCATAATCACCCGCGCGGCTACGTTCTGGACCAGTTGGAGCCTCCGGGTGCTTTTCAAGGGGAGCCCCATGTAGAGAGCATTACAGTAGTCCATACGGGAGGTAACTAGGGCATGAGTGACCGTGCGCAAGGCGTCCCAATTTTATCTGGGTTTCTTTATCATAAATGTGACCATTTCATGAAATATGCAGCAAGTAGTTTTACACCATCAGTGTAATTAGAAGTAAAGTATAATAAGTGGTTAAGTTGCACCTAGGCATCGCCATCAGTAATTTAGAAGCAACCCACTTCTTCTTAGCCCCAGCAATCTAAACAGGATTGTTCCTAGGGAATGGAATTGTGGGAAATTTTCATGTAAACTGTCTTGAGCTCTCATTCTCAGAGGAAATTAAAATGCAATGAATGAGTAAACACATAACAATTATTACTGATCAGTGGTTAGCATGTTCTTCCATGGTGCCAGACAGGAGTGTTCTTCCAGTCCTAGTCCAAGTCTACTTCAAGTCTGAGCTTGATGTTTTCTCCTTGTATTTTCTCCTAGGGTTCTTGTCTCCTTGCACAATAGGTTGCACTTGCACTCCTTGACTGTCCAGAAAGGAGGAGGAGAAATCATATAATGAATCACAACAACATCAAGTAAAATTGAGGCAGAGTGCTTAAAGTGAGGGAAGCAATAGCTCTGGAGTTACACTAGGAAGCAAAGAGCAAAGTGAGGAAAGCAGATTAAGAGAAGTTCAAACCAACAACCTAGACATCCATGTTTTGCAGGAGGAAAAATAATGAAGAGAAGTCTCAAGAGTCTTCTTAAGACTTCTCAGTCCTTGGATCACAATTGTTAAAATTAAATTACTTGCTGTTCAACATACATATCAGTCAGCTGTCTTACTGATATTTTGGCTCCCACCTTTAGAATATTATGGTTTAATATTGCCAATTTAGGGGTAGACCTGATCTCACTTTAATTAATTAAATGATTAATTAATTAAAATCATTAAATGATTTAAATTAAATCATATTTAATTAAATGTTTATGCCTCATCAACCTCTCTACAAGGTGGCTCCTTGCAGAATCCTTGCTTAATCTTTGGGCTCCAAACCATTATCTAGATCTTTTCAACATTGGGCAATTATTATTTCGACTGCTGAAATGTAATACGTAAATTCCTTATTTTTAAGAGACTTGGACTTGTAAATATATGTAGTAAGCTTATTTCTGGGAAACATTTCATTCTTGGTTAAGTAATACGACTTATCCCCCCCCACCCCAAAAATTTTATACCAAAAAGGTATTGCTTTATTGAACAACTACAAATATGAAAGAATAACCTCTTTGCTTTCCAACATTTGGAAAAAATAATTGTGATATACATAGTATGTGCCTATCTGACTGGAGTCACGTGTTAATGATGTTATAATCTTTCATTACAGTTCTTCCATTAACTGAGGTACTTTGCCTAATTCATGCCAATTTGTCACTTGTATGGCTTTACCAAGATCAGAATCCCAAGCTTCCTTTAAATCAAGGGGTGGATCTCCTATTTCTAATTGCAATAAGATATTATACTTTTTTAGATTCTTCCGTTTGGTTATTCTAAGTAGTAAAATATTAAATCCTTAAATTTGCTGCAGGTCCATGTTTTTATAGCTGAAACATTTCTATCGCCCAAAAGAGATTTGAGTTACCGTATTTTCCGGCGTATAAGACGACTGGGCGTATAAGACGACCCCCAACTTTTCCTGTTAAAATATAGGGTTTGGGCTATACTCGCCATATAAGACTGCCCCTCTTCCAATGCACACCAAATAAAAATTAAAAAACATCAACTGGCTCACCTACAATGTAAAAGCAGCTGTGCTAGACCCAAAATGGCCCCTGCAACAAGCAGGAACCTCACACAGCCACAAAAAGCCCCCCAAAAAAACTTTCACACTCTAAACACACACAACACAACACAACTGGCTCACCCACAATGTAAAAGCAGCTGTGTTAGACCCAAAATGGCCCCTGCAACAAGCAGGAACCTCACACAGCCACAAAAAGTCCAAAAAACCAACTTTCACACTTTACACACACAAAATTCCACATACAGCTTTGTGAGATTTTGTGTGTTTGTGTAGTTGGAGTGAAACACTACAGAAACACACTAAATCTCAGAAAGCTGCACAAATATTGTTTTATTTTATTTTATTTTTATTTTTATATGAAAGCTAAATTTAAAACTTCCTAAACTTTAAATGGCTAGGTCTAAAAAAGAACAACTAAAAAAACCCCCAATTAACTATTTTTTTTTAAAGATCCCAAAGGGGGAAAAAACTTACCCAATAGAACAGGGGTCTCCAACCTTGGCAACTTTAAGACTTGTAGACTTCAACTCCCAGAATTCCTCAGCCAGCTTTGCTTTGCTGGCTGAGGAATTCTGGGAGTTGAAGTCCACAACTAACTCCTTGCTTGATTGCAGGCAGGGAGTTGCTTGCTTGCCTGAATAGATTCAGGCAAGCAAAGCAAGGCAAGCGTTGGGACTAGCAGCTGAGGTAAGCAAGCTGGAGGGGAAAAACTTTTTCCCTTTTACATGGCTCTGGCCATCCCAGCTGAGTTGCAGGGAACTCAGCTGGGATGGGATCGACCGTCAGAACTGGGACCGTCAGAGCCATGGTTCTGGCGATCCCAGCTGAGTTGCAGGGAACTCAGCTGGGATCGTCAGAGCTGGGATCCTCAGAGTAAAAGGTAAAAAACTTTTTTCCTTTTACGTGGTTTCTGGCGATCCCAGCTGAGTTGCAGGGAACTCAGCTGGGATCGTCAGAGCTGGGATCCTCAGAGTAAAAGGGAAAAAACTTTTTTCCTTTTACGCGGTTTCTGGCGATCCCAGCTGAGTTGCAGGGAACTCAGCTGGGATCGTCAGAGCTGGGATGGTCAGAGTAAAAGGGAAAAAACTTTTTTCCTTTTACGTGGTTTCTGGCGATCCCAGCTGAGCTGCAGGGAACTCAGCTGGGATCGTCAGAGCTGGGATCGTCAGAGTAAAAGGGAAAAAACTTTTTTCCTTTTACGTGGTTTCTGGCGATCCCAGCTGAGTTGCAGGGAACTCAGCTGGGATTGTCAGAGCTGGGATCGTCAGAGCTGGGATCGCCAGAGCCATTTAAGGCTCGTCAGAGCCTTTCGGGCTGGTCTGCCTGGTTACAGGAGAACGACACCCGGCGTATAAGACGACCCCCGACTTTTGAGAAGATTTTCATGTGTTAAAAAGTCGTCTTATACGCCGGAAAATACGGTAATATTGGGCAACTTATTGCCTACTTATTGCTCTATCTGATCTTTATAGAGAAGTTCCCTATTACTGTAACAATCTTGTAGTTTATAAAGATGTTATGTCACCATGCTAACCCTGATCTATATATGTTATTTAAAACGTTAAAGGAGAAGTCTGCTTTATTAAAGCTATCTATATACTTTTCCAAACTTGAAGCATCATTTTAGTGAAAATATTTTTAATAATTTTTACCAGACAAATATTTTGGGTGGAAGAACCATTGATTTATAAAATTATTTGGTTGTAATATAACTTCAATTTGGATCCATGGATTCGAAGAGTCTTCCATAATAAATCACAGGCCCTAACTGTGCTTTTTGATAATACATTATCAAATTGAGTATGCTCCCGCTCTCCCAGTTTCTGAGGTTTATATGAAATCCTTCTATTTATTCTTCTTTTTTTTTCTTCTTCTTCTTCTTCTTCTTCTTTTTGGCATGAAAGCAAAAGCTGTTCTGTCCTGTTCTGGAATGGAATTTTCACTGGAGGCATTGAAATAAATAATTAAGCCTTGCGTGAATTTTCATTTCTACCACTGCAATTCGCCCTATTGAAATGTTCTGAAGCCCAGTTTGTCATTTCCCTATTTAATTTCTTTCATGTTGGTTTTTAATTATTAATAAAAAATAATTAATGTTTTAGTAATAGTGATGCCTAAATACGTTAAAGATTTATACACTGTTGATATTTCTAAATCTATAGAAATTTCTTTTTGAAGCTAGGGGGTGTGTGAAAAATATCAAATGTGATTTGTGAAAATTAACTGATAATCCTGATGTCTCTGGAAATTCCTCTAACTCCTTCTTAATACAGTTAGCTAAGTGGGAAGCATTTGAGAGTCAGAACCATATCCTCTGCAGATAAATTTAAATGCTATGTCTTGTTACCCAATTTTATCCCATAATCTCAAATGTTAGATCCAAGGGATGTTACTAATACTTCTACAGCAGAAGTTGAATAATAAAGCTGATAAGGCATACGTACAAGATGTTTTATAGGTGGCATCTCCCCCCTGCACGGTTGGCAAGGATGTTTCCCAATACTAATCAGAACTGTTGGAAGTGTAAAATACAGAAGGGGACCTACTACCACATGTGGTGGTCATGCCCCAAAGTCAAAAAATTTTGGAAAACAATTCAAAGTCAGCTGGAAGAAATTACCGCCCAAAAAGTACCCCTCAGACCAGAAACTTATCTATTAGGTATACTGACAAAGGACTATAAAAAAGAGACACAATATTTGATAATACATATCCTAACTGCAGCTAGAATTGTCTTCGCACAAATGTGGAAATTGGAAAACACGCCACCAGAAGAAAAAATAATACAAAAAATTATGGAATGTGCAGAAATGGACAAATTGACCAAAGAAATACAAGGAAAAGAAGATACAGACCTTTACTTAACTTGGCAAGAATGGTACAAATGGTTAGATAAAAAAGACACGAAATAAGAGATTACCACCCAATACTACAAAAATAAGTAAATAACAGGAAATATCGTTATATAAACATTGATACAAGATGAAAGATAATATATATAGATATATTGATATATAATTACCGAAGTAGCTCTACTTTCAAAGTTCAAGTCATGCGACTTGATTTCATTGTATAGTTAGTTTATGTCTAGTTTGTTTTAATGTTTATGTCTATATGTGTATGTTTGTTTACAATAAAAAATTTAAAAAAAAAAAAAAGAATAATAAAGCTGATAAGGGATAACCCTGCTTGATATTTCTTAAAGTCTGAATCATAACTGTTAAATCTTATCTGGGCTTTAGCCAGTCCATAAATACGTTCAATCATCTTACAAAAGCTGGACCAATTTAAATCTGTTTAATATTTGTTTTAAGATCTGAAATTTCAGGGAATCAAAGTCTTCAAATATATATAAAATACATATGGCTGGTGAAAGTTTATCAATTTTGTGTAATATTTAATAACTGATAATTACTTTTGAATATTGATAATTTTTTGTTAGTGATGTATTATTTGAAGAATATATTTGTTGAAAAAAATAGTTGAACTCTTTACTTATATATTTTGTTTTAATGACCATCTGGCCATTGGCAATTTTAACTGCACAACATATTTTACCCATACATTGCACCAGAGGCACAAAAGTATTTTTCTAACATTTTGTCCACTAGAAGTTAAATGGAAAGTTAGTAACTAATACAGCTAAAGTAAGCCTTCCAAACATGGCCCTGAAAATCTGTTTTTAGACTGCATCTCTAGTTTTAGTTTTAAACCCCGGAGAATTGATTAACTTAAAAGGGACCAAAGTTTTTAGACAGTTCCACAATGCAGCATATATTTCTGAGGATGAAAAATAATTTCACTTTTTAGAGGCCTTGTTCGGATAGAAGTTCCATACAATGAGCGTACCCCAAAGCCAGATAAAACATCAGGAATGCTAGAAATAGAACAAGGTATTGATTCTCCCTCAAACATTATACCACTGGGCACTGAGCATAGAATCCTTGCATACAATACCACTAGAGCTTTCAATCACTTTGGACACCATACAGTGACAGCAGGTAGCAGTGGATATCTTTGGTTGCTTTCCAATCCTGTAATTAGACTATAGGAGTAAGTGAGGTCTAGTATTTGTTGTGCTTTAAGGCCATATGTTTAACTACCCAGAGAGCTCTGGCCTATTTATTATCTTCTTAACTCATTGATCACCACTCGTCTTGACAGAAGGGCAAAGACTTGGGAGGAATAGTGTCTGTCATCTTTCAGCACTAAGGAGCTGATGGTGGCTTAGCAGCTCTCTGCCCTACTCTGTCTTTTTACCCATCTAAGAAGCTGTGTGACAACGTAAACACCATATGTAGTTTCCTGGGTTAATAAGGTGCATCCATTTCAGATGCAGGTAATATTTTCAGTTCAATTAGCAACCCACACTTGGAGATACACCATTAGTTTGACCTATCAAGTATTGAGTTTTCATAGGACTTATTAACAATTGCATCATGCAGAAAAGTTTATATACTATGCTATAATCTGTTACAAGAAAATGCATCCAATACTATGGGTTATTCAGTGGTGGATGGTTTGCTCAACTTCAGGATACAATGAGTTTTATAAAATTAGAACTATGGATGCAAGATATAGGAAACTTCAGGATCCACACAGAAGTATACTGTTGATTGTTTTATCAGGACAGGATCTGAACTTGTCTCTATTAGAGTAAAAAAAAAAACACAATTTTAGCATTGTTCATTTCTGAGTAAGTCAAGAAAGGAGATTTGTGTACCCCTAAGAATTAGGCAGCTAAGAAGGTTGTGCCAGAGATCAGCATTATACAGGAAGTTGAAGAGATACAGTACAAAGATACCTGCAAACAATCTTATGATCCTTCCTTCCTGTCTTAATTTCAAGACTGTGCCATTTTATTGCTTAGCATGAAGTTCTACCCTAACTTAAGAACCACATATTCTGGATTCACCAAACTTGCCCAGTCCAAATACACATTTGATTTTGGTTGATGAGGGATTTCAACTGGACAGCTGAGACTATGAAATATGATCAGGGAAGACAAAGCCATTCCCATCAGTGACCTGCTGGGAAGAACACAGCAGTTGCACCATATCAAAAGGCATGCATGAAACTGTAGTACACTTATCAGCAATAGTAATCATTCTTGTCATCTATTAAAACAATTTATTTATTTTTTAAATAACAATCCCATAAAAGCACAAGGGCCTTGCTGATGGATCACAAGAGCTCATTCTTTCTTTGGGATCATGTTCTTTGTAACTATCATGCTGCAACACAAACTTATTTTGTTGTCGGATCTGCTGGAAAACATATTAAGCCTTGTATTGCAGGTTAAACTAGAAACAGAGACCCATCTGGACTCATATTGGGCTCTTGTTTCCAAGGAATTTCAACTATTCAAGATGCTGAAGATACAGTCTGAAATAGAAATGAAGTGCCTTAAAGTTGAAATAGCATGAAATCAGTCCTAGACTCATACTCTTGGTTTATTTCTAGACATCATGTTAGGCAAAGTATGATGCATTACTACAGGATTAATGCTTATTTTAATATTGAAGTATTCAATCCAGTACCTCCCAGGTCTTGTGGACTATAGAGATACCATAATAAGCAGACATGCTCAGTGATTATAGCAGTGGTGAAATCCAATTTTTTTTTTACTACTGGTTCTGTGGGTGTGGCTTGGTGGGCTTGGTGGGTGTGGCAGGGGAAGGATACTGTAAAATCTCCATTCCCTCTCCTCCTGGGGGAAGGATATTGCAAAATCTCCATTCCCACCCCACTCTGGGGCCAACCAGAGGTGGTATTTGCTGGTTCTCTGAATTAGTCAAAATTTCCACTACCAGTTCTTCAGAACCTGTCAGAACTTGCTGGATTTCACCCCTGGATTATAGCCTATGTGAGCAGCACCCTATCCTAATTTATATTACTGAAAACTTGCACATGCATCAGAGAGGATCCGGTTTCCTAGATATCTCTCCACCCCCAAAGGGAACAACATAGAAAGCCTTTCATAATTGTCAGTTAGAATTTTGTATCCTCCAAAAACAATGTAATGAGACAGCTTGAGGTTCCTAAACTGAACATTAATTCCAGAAAAACATAAATTGCAATAAAGATAAATACCAATTTCAGACTAGTCCACAGAGTTCAAGAATCCATTTTGTGAAGAACCACCTGTCAGCCTTCAGAGCAGCTGTAGCTGCTTACTCATTTGGTCATCTTCCAATATGATAGAGCAGGGGTGCTTTCAAGAGTGTTGCAACTAGCCTGCCTAAATCAAAAAACAGACGATGAGGATAATAATGACCCTATGCAAGGTTACTTGTGCTAGAATTCCCAGAGAAATGGAATGGCTATTGGAACAGTGAAAACAGGAAGCTTCATGCAAACGTTTTTAGCTTATGAGAGAAAAGAAGATGCATCTGCTGTTTATATTCAGAAGCAGAAAAAAAAGGGAGACAGATTTCCCAAACACCAAAGAAAGCTGGTTTTTTTAAAACACTTAGTCTTAAAGAGAAGAAACTGTTTAGTAGAGCCACAGTTTTAACAAATTGAGATGGAGAACAAGGAACAGCTTCCATTGTCTCCAGGTTAAAGAGCCATTTTGGCCATTTATAGTCTGAAGGCAAATAGGATCAGTTTTGTCTCCTTCAAAAAGGCAGCTAAGACTTCCAGAATCCACACTGCATTTATTTGCAAGGAATGTTGTTTTGACATTCTCAAAAAGAAACTGGCTCCATGCTTGCAAAGGCTTCAACCCAGTGGTGAAATCTAAATTTTGTTATTACCGGTTCTATGGGCGTGGCTTGGTGGGCGTGGCAGGGGAAGGATATTGCAAAATCTCCATTCCCACCCTTCACTGGAGCCAGCCAGAGGTGGTATTTGCCAGTTCTCTGAACTACTCAAAATTTCCGCTATTGGTTCTCCGAACTGCTCAAAATTTTCACTACCGGTTCTCCAGAACCTGTCAGAACCTGCTGGATTTCACCCCTGCCATCAACCTCACCTTCCTATGGAAGGCTGCTAGAACCAGTTACTCCTTTTGGAAAACAGGCCCTTGTGATGAAGGGAGGCTTGAGGGCAGACTCTACACAACTCAGCTTGGTTACGGTAACAAACATTCCATCAATATAATTTCAGCACAAATGCATTACAAAGTGTTAGATAGCAATAGCACTTAGACTTATATACCGCTTCACAGTGCCTTAGAGCCCTCTCTGAGTGGTTTATAGAGTCAGCATATTGCCCCCAGCAATCTGGGTCCTCATTTTACCCAACCTCGGAAGGATGGAAGGCTGAGTCAACCTTGAGCCACTCAGAATCAAAGTCCTGGAGTGAACAGTGAGCTATGAAATTCCATATTAGCTATTCCATTGCAAAGCAATGAACAGACAAGTTCAACTATAGGTAGTCCTCCACTTATGTCTAGTCTGCTATGAATTTAGCAACCATTTGAAGTTACAATGACATCCCCTCAAAAAAAAAAAAAGATATTTATGACCTGGTTCTGATGGCTACTGCCCCCAATCATGTGACATTTTGGGCGCTTGGATGTATTTGCAGCATCCCATGGACATGTAACTGCAAGGATGTTTTTTACCCAAAACCAAAACATTTACTTTTAATTTCCAGCAAAAAGACCCCATGGTAAACAATGCATTGGTTTAACAACCACAGTACTCACTTAATGACCACCATATTCACTTAACCACTCTAACAAAAAAAGTTGATCATGTGATGACCTGCTTTACGACCAGGCTCAAATATAGTCATATGTCAAGGACTACCTATATGGGTCCCTAAGTAAGTTTTCAACTATTACATAGCTATCCTTATCACCTTCATCAATGGCAGCCAATTTCGCAGGTTGCAGGATTAGTTTTGCTTCAAAGTAAACCCGGGGCTCCTCAGAAATCAGATTAGTCCTCCATTAAACCTTCATTAGGCTTAATGTACCTATTTAAAAAAAAATAGGGGATGGGATTAAAAAAACTGCCTTTGCCCCCCCCCACTGCCCCTTCCCCAAGCTTGCTGGTATATATAAAGAACTGAGAAGATAGCCTTGGAGAAGGAATAGAGAGACTGTAAGAGAAACAGTTGGAGAAGAAGAAAAATGCCACAGAAAAACTCAGATTCCTGTGCCTGCCCACACAACTCCCTAAATTATAGGAGGGAGTGAAGGGAAGACACAGGTAGACTTGCAAGGTTCTGTTATTATAAGCAATCTTAATACAATACAGTTCTAGCCTTCCTCTACAATCTGTTGCATGGTCTGAGTTATCCCGAAGGGTTAATTAACATCTACAGCCATTAAAAAAAAGCTGTTTAAAAAAATATTGCTCCCAACCACCAAATTAACTATGCCTTGATAACAGAGTAATGTACTAGAAGTCAAAAAGAAAGCTTTTGCACATTAAAGAAAGCAATTCTGAAAGGTTTAGGCAATTGCTGCATCGTTAAAGCTCGACTATATGAAAGTGTATTTTCACGCATTTAGGGGTTTGCATACTTATTTTTTCTCCTTTACTGTCTACCTTTAAAAAAAAAATATTATGGAAAATGAAATGAAAACGTTTTTTTTTTCTGTTCCATTTCTCTAGAAATTTTGTTGGTTTTTTTTAAAAAAACTATGCTTACAAATAAAGTAAGGTGCACCCATTTAGCAGTTCATTATGTTGTTTAAGGACTATTACAAAGAGAAGATCTAGTCTAATGCATCAAGTTCTATAATTTCTTCTTTCCATACAGTTATTCAAGGACCAGACTTTAGCTGATATAAATGCTGCTAGACAGAGTTAGAATATTGCTTGTAACGTTGGCATGCAGGTTTTAAACTTCCTAAACAGCCAGAAAGTCTTTCAGTGCCAAATAGTCAAAATGGCTATACATAAATTTTAAAACTCAAATTGCACAGTACTACAGATTCCAGCGGGCATGAGCTGGTTTTAATTAAAGCCCTGAAGCACCGAGTAGACGGTTGAATTAGGTGGCTAGATCCTCCTATCACTGCTTAGTTTGGCATACTCCCATAGTGGGTACTATCTCTTGAGTAAATATGGCAACGTTTTGTGCCACGTGTCTTCAATCCTAAACCTATCCATTTCTACCCAATGGAACTTACTTCCCAGTCATACAAATTTAAATTTTTTGGGATTGGGCTGCAAGAATTTCAGGCAAGTTGCTTTGAAACTATATTATGCAGATGTCTTGCGTGCTGCCCATATAAACTGCACTGAACTGTACTTATTTCAGTAGTATTTCTTTTTACTTTTTTTTCCCTGTGATCTTTTAATAGCTCTTCCTTGGAGTCTGAACCATGCAATTGTATAATTACTAGTTTCACAAACTATTTTTCCTTCCAGGAGGAAAAACTGCTTGCATATTTGCTGAATTAGCCTTAGAATAATAGATTAGATACATTAATTAGAAAGAAGTGTTTTATTTTAATGACTCAAGGGTGGTTGAACTAGAGCAGGCTATGCCAGCCCTAAAGCAAAGAGTGCCCTTAAATATTGACTTATTCCACTTATTGGAGTTAGGGATCCTATCTGCAATTAGTTCCTCCCCTCCCCATTTCTTACCCAGAAGGATTGATCAGCCATTTTACAGTCTAGTTCAAGCAGCTAATTTAATGTAGAACTCTCAAAATGCTTTAACATTGTCTGCCTTAACAAACCATGACAATTCTTTAGATTTCCCTTTCCAAAATGCTATAATGCAAAGTGATAAAACTAGACACAGGCAACACATTCTGCATTCCTTACTTCATTAACATAGAAGACTCTCATTTCTGCAGAATTATTTTAACTCTATTTTCAGCATTTATTTTTCTCAGCAAAGATTAGACTGGTGTTGAAATTTAGATCACCAGATCATTCAAAAACTGTTCACGTTTGAATAGGGCATATACGTCTTTTTCCTAAACTATTTTTTTTAATGTCTCCGTAGAAGCAAATAAAGTATCAAGATAAGTAGAAAACACCAGGTAATGTAAACAGAGGTATTTTCTTAGAGGGTACATCTAGAAACAGTTAACATTGTTAGCAATCCTAAATAAGCCAAACAGACACACCCCTCTCTGGTTTCAATTTTTCCCAGAAGCAGTATTTTCTTCAGGATGGTTTCAGAATTCAAAAGCTGAAGAAAGATAGAAAAAGCAGTGAATATAAATTAAAATTAGAAACACACATATGGCCATTTTCAGCATCTGCTTGTTTCAGGCAACATTCCCTGGAGCAAAACTCTTACTGAATCCAAGATGATCACATCAAAAGAAGCAATGAAAATTATCACACAACTCAAACTTGGCTTTGGTGTAAGATCTGTTCAGAACCACACATTTGGAAAAAGTCCTGATGTTTCATAGAAAACAGAATAACCTCTGCAGTTTCCCTTTCCTAAATAAACAATAGTTATGTGTGTTGATATTACATTTGAACAATCACGCCTAAATGCTAAACATAATTCATTAAAAGACATAAAAGACAAAGTGCTTGCTTTTACTCTAGTAAAAATCACCCATCATTTAGAGTCACCAAATAAATCAATAGTTACTAATAACTTCAAGGGTTCTACCATGATTAACTTGCTAGTACATGAAATATAGCCAACTCTGAAGTTGAATTGGCAGAGCAGAGGAAAACAGCTTTTACTAACTGTGTCAGGTCCTTAATATGGCATTTTAAGGCTGCAAACCTTCACTTTCACTTAGAAATCCCACAGAATGCTGGTAGATTTCTTAAAAATAGACGTGCATGGGGCTTTCATGGTAAAATTATTTCAATTCTTTGATTGTTGATGGGGAAGGAAACTTTATGAAAGCATTACTGACACCAGTAAATTAAACTATTGATTGCCCTTTAAATGTCATCAGCTCTGCTCCTTACATAAGAGTACACACAGAATTGATCTCAACATTTAAATTAAGTGTTTTATGGCCAAAATCATTAATCTGACAATTAACATTATCCGTTTTGGATCACTCTGCATCTATTTAATCTCAAGGCTTCCATTTCTAAATCATAGCCTAATTTCACATTTACCCACATATCTAATCAGATGTTAGTACTATTGACCTCAACTGAAGGCTACTCTAAATGAAATCTCTGCATAACTGTAAGTTTAACTTATTAAAAATGTCTTGGAACTGAAGAGCTCATTATTATTGTACATAATTGAAACGAAGTGCTTCAGAGTTGTTTCTATTGGTGCTACAGTTCCAAACAGGCGTCAACTTCATGTGTATTTAAGTCTTCAAAAAGCCAATTATATTACAGCTAAAAGAATGTAGTTGTGCTGCTCAGAACCCTAAATTGCCAGATAAGTGGATAAATACTGGATTTAAATATTCTGCATGTTTGTTTTTATTCAGGCCACTTTTTTGTCAGTTTATAACCTCTGTATTTTCCCATTATTATTTTATTTTTCTTCTTAGGAGTACCTATCTCAGTTTGTTTGTATGTTTTTAAATAGTTTTCATGTGCTTACTTAGCTCAAGAAACTGATGTACTTGCACACCCAGCAACTTATTATTTCACCTTAAACAGACTGACCTTGTTTGGAGAAGCATAACATAAGGTAAAGTATTCACTGATACTTTATTAAGAAACTTTTATATTCCTAGTCCATTAAATAAATGTCTACAATGCATTTCAGCACATTACATATTTGCAGGACAACTTTCTTCAAGCACCCAATAATTTAAAGCATATCAAAACCTCTTACGTGCCATTGCTTTCGGAGTATGCAATGCTCTCTTTGAACAAGGTAGCAATAAGAAGAATAGTTGGGAAAAAAAGAGAACATCAAATTTTTGATATATGAAAATGGCAACACTATTCTCTCGGACTGAGAATAGAAATACATAATGAGTAACATAACAGCAGGGGAGAGGAAGTGAGATATACTGTATGCACATGTATTACAATGCCAATGTTAAATTGTACCAATCCAGTCCAGTGGCTTTTTTCAGCTAATTCCATTTTGCTTTATTTTTTCCACCATATTGAATAATAAACCCCATCTTTTCCAGTTCTGCAATCATTAGTCTGCTATCAGATCTCCCTAATCAACACAGTTCATATCTCTTTTTAATCCAAGAAGAGGCGTACACAACAAGGCACCGCTTTTTAAGTAAAACCGTTATGCCTCTCAAATGTAGCGTTCATCTGACTGCAATTTCATGGCCTACGTTGAGTGTTACATACAAATGAACAATGCACATTTCTAGAAAACCTTTGAAACTGGAAGTCAAGGGGGTGTTAATCATTGCTATGAATTTTCTGTTATTTGAAAGCAAGTCATGAGCCATATACAAAACAAACCCGGCCCGTATTTCCCAGCTACAGGTTGGGCATACCACACTTCTCTCATGACATAACCTGAGCAACATAATCTATTCAAATCTAAACTTCTGGTTACAAGGCCATATTAGAATGGGAGCAATGCTCAGGTTTCATTTTAACCCCAATAGTTGTAGAAGACTTAGGTAATGTGCTGAGCAAAAGAGCAAAGGCATGTTTCTTTCCTCTACATTCCCAAACTCCTAAATTACTTGGAAACTTTCCTTAGTTCATCTTGCGGTAATAGCTAACGTTTCTTGTCTTCTTGACAGCTCTGTTCATCAGTTGCAGGCTGAGGAGGATCTTTTAAAAACTGTCTTCCTTTACTTGTCTCTTCCATCTGGGAACTCTGCCTCCTGGACTCCACTAAGGACATTCACACAAGCTCACATAATCACCAAGTACTGTATGACAAAAGAGCTGAGCCAGGAAAGTTGGCAGCAGAACAAATCTATCAGGGAAAAAACGGACCCCCAAATGTCTGAGCAATTTTGTCAAGAAAGCCATAAATCCATCACAAATCCCCTGAAACAAAGAGAACATTTGATGATTTGGTTTTTAATTTAATTTAATTCTTTTTTTTAAGGATTTAGTTTTGTTCCTTCTTAAATTCTCTTGATAGCAGGCTCTATAAAACATTGAAAAACAAACTCTCCCATAAAGAAAGTCTCCTGCAACAATTAGTTAGTGCCATTTGTCATAACTTTTAAAAGCAGTGAGTGCTCCTAGATTTTTTTGAACCAAGCTATTTCCTTTGAGATGTTTTAATCCAAAAATATTTAACATACAAACCAAATGTTGATGAAACATCAGTTCACATCATATGAAACAGAGTAGAAAATTCTCCATTGATTTTTTTTTCTCTCTCCATACGTTTACTGAAATAAGTGCAAAGGGTTGGGAGAGTGTAAATAAGGAAGAATACAAATTAGATCTTAGGGCAGGTCAAGGAATGCAAAATTAAACCACTTTTAATTGAAACATTTAGACTTTATTTAAATCACAGCTACTATATAAAGCCAGCCACCTTCCATAGAATGTGATTTACTTTCTTTTAACTTATATAAATTCCTGCAACCTGTTGTACATACTCTATAGTCCTATGGTTTTTGATGCCCTGCAGTTCACTGTCCACTGTGCTCCACATACTTTCACCCCAAAAGCATATTTGCATCAGAAGATGAGAGGCAAGTTTTTTTCTTAACTTTTTCAGCAAAACTGCCCTGGAATACTTACTGCCTCCAACTTTCTATTTCCTTCTCTCTCACCACCTATCCTATATAATCACCCTTCTCCATTTTCAGTTGGGAATAGTTGAGCTCCTTCCCCTCAACGGAGGACAGGATCACACAACTGAAGAACGATCCCTTCACGAGAGCCGTCGGGATGCTAACTTTTGTTGTCATAAATTTGGCCTTGGTTTAGAAACGAAGTTGAGAAGAGGTGAAAAGGCGAGGAGAAAGGACCACAGATCAACGTGTGCCAGCATGAGAAGGAACCAAAAGGAGCAAAGATTAAAAGGGCCGGGAAGCAGACCAGCTGGAGCCAGAGATTTCTAGGTTGGAAACTGATCCCGATCTCGGCCGTTGCAGCGATTTCCCCGTTCTGTTGGCTTTAAGTCACATTCAGACGAGTAGATAAGTGACATTTCCCTCGCTCCCGATTTAATTGCGTTTCTCCAGAGAAGTTCCTGATTTTAAAACGCGTCTCGGGCGGTAAAAACCCTTTGAGCGGACTTCCTCGAAGTTGGGTTTGGGGCGCGCTTGAAGGGGCCCTCAAGCTTTCTTTTCAGGCCTGGATAACGGAGGACCCGCTGCGTTCCCTTAGCTAAGAGCGCGGAAGCCGAAGCCGAGGACCCAGAGCTGCAGTGCTTCCTTCCGCCCAGCAGAGTTTATACCGCGCACCGGAGGCGTTTGCCTCTTGGCGCCCGCGTCGACCCAAGAAGGCGCTAGAGAGGAACGCCTCGCCGTTTGAACTGGGCTACAGAGGTTGAGAGAGCGGGAGGACCGCCGCTTTGATCTGCCACTCTTTCACTGGCCCGAGAGGTGCAAAAGGCAGAGAATGTGTGTGTGTGTGTGGGGGGGTGCTTCTGCCCCCCACCCTGCGACGGGTCTCTCGAGGAAGGATTCTGGGGAGTGCCGGTGGGCACAGGGGCACTGCGAGTTCCCACATCGAGCGTTACAAGAGGGACCCTTAATTTGCCACCCAGCACCGCAAGCGGGCACATCTTTTGGCGACGCTTCGTTTAAGAAGCGGATCCCAAACGGCGACTTCGGGATTCCGTTAAGAGTTTTTCTTTCTTTCTGGAGCAGATCAGAATACTTCCCCTCTCAAAGCAGAAAGCAGTTGATTTCCTCCCCCTCCTTACCAACCGACGTCAACCTCCTTCGAATATTTTCTTCTCCATCTACATGCATTTAAAACATTATTTTTCTCTCTTTCGCTTTCATTTCTCTCTTTCATTTCTTTCTCTTTCATTTTTTCTCTCTCTTTCTTTCATTCATTCTTTCTTACACACACACTCTCTCTCTCTCTTAAAATAGGGAGAGTAGATTGCAAAAGAGCCGACGTTCAGAGACCTCCTTCGAGACTCCGCGGGGCAACGGGCCTTCAGGGGCTAATTTAAGAGGAAGGCGCGTGGATTGAGCAATTAACGGGCGAAGGGAAGGTCCCTTTTTTGCCCAGAGTAGCCCCTGGCCACTAAAGGCACTCTCGCGATCCAGCTAGTAGCAATTATTTGGGAGGGGCGCGGGGAAGGAAAGGAGAAGACGCTTTCTTAACTCGGACTTTTCAAAGGGAGTTAAAAAAAAAAAAAGAACAGACCGCTCTATGCTATTAAAACAGAAAAGTTAATCGATGTGGAGCGATGGACCACGCAGCGCTTTGGTCCATGCCGCAGCTCCAACTCGACCTCTACGTACGGGAGATCAGGCCGAAAACGGAAGAGATCCCCGTCTTTAGATAGGGTTCCACTCCCCACCGACGGTGCTTAATTAATTTTAGTGAAAGCGAGCTGGGATCTCTATCTCCCCAAGTCCGGCATACCTGTACCAGGTGAGTCCTCGCTCGTAGTTGCGATCAAAAAAGTGAGGCTCGGCGCCCACCGCTCGCACGTCCGGGTGGACCCGCAGGAACTCAAGCAACGCCCGAGTCCCACCCTTCTTCACGCCGATTATCACCGCCTGGGGCAGCCGCTTTGTCCCAGAGCCATTCAGGAAACTGGAAATGAAGCTGGGGGAATCCGGAGCCACTCCGTTGTTGCTGCTGCTGCTGCCGCCGCCACCCAACTCTTCGTCGTCTTCGTCTTCGTCGTTCTCCGGATCGACTCTCAGCTGGATCTTGGCCGTCCGGGCTTGGGGCAGCAGCTGGTTGAGTTCCGGACCGGGCGCTTTCCGAGCAGACGGCGAAGAGCCCAGCAGCATCAGCCCCGGCGCGGCTGAAGCGCACGATCCGGTGACGCAAGAGTAGACCATGCAAAGCCACAAGGCGAGCATGATGAAGAGGAGAAGCAGCAACCACCTCCTTCGCCCCGGCGGGTGCAGCGGCGAAGAGGCCGGGGGGCCGGGGGCATCGGGGAGACGGCCGCCGATCAGGCGCAGCTGGCCCATAGGCAGCAGCCCGCGGGAGGTAACCCCGGGAGCATGATGCGTGGGGTGGGGGGGGCAGCCGGCACGGGTCAGCAGCGCAGCATCGCCTCGCAACCTTCGCAGCCCAGCTCCGAGCCGACGAGTGGCGACAGCACCAAGGCGCCTTTGCCGGCCAGGCTGAAGCTGAGGAGGGCGGAGAACAGGCGCGCCTGACTGGCACCCTTCGGAGCCTATAAGAGCAGCCCGCCTCATGGTAATTAGCCCCCCCTTTTGTTGATCAAAAGCAGCCAATGGTGAGCCGGGTTTCCCCCCGTAGGGCGGGGAGCCGAGGACTGCGGGAGGCGATTAGCCATTCTTATTGGCTAATGAGCCGTTTAAAGAGCCCGGGGAGGCGAAAAGGTTACGGAGCTGCGAGGCTGCGAGTTGAGGCTGCTTCGCCGGTGGAAGCTTTGAGCTGCCGGGCCGGCGCCTTCGCTCTTTTTTTTCCGCCGGTGCGGCAAAGAGGCGAGGATTCTGGCTGAAGTTGACCAGGCTCCGTCAGGCTGGGCTGAAAGCGGTGGCGGCGGCTGCGGAGAGCGAGCCGAGCCGAGTCGAGTCAGCGGGCGGCGGCGGCGACCGCGAGCAAAGCCGCTTCTTTGACTAGATGGCGCCACGTGGGAAAGCACAACTGTGCCGGTGCCAAAACGAACCGTGCAAAGGCGGGGTGGGATGGGAGTGGGAGAAGAAGCTCTTTTTTTTTCCCCGGCAGCTGGGCGGTCAAGCCCTCTTCCGTTGCGAATCCATTGAGGACTGAGCGCTGCGTCAGCATATAGGCGCGTCCTCGACCCCCCTCCCCTCCCGCCCCACGCGCATCGTGACGGTCGGTCCCACAAAACAGTGAAACCTCGGCCTCGGTTGAACCACTTTTGACCGGCAGTTTGCGATCTTCCGTGATCCTGGCCAAAAGGGTCTTCGCTGAGCCCCGTCCGCCCAGAGTAAGGCTTACTCTGCAGCCTTAATAACAAAGGCTTACTCCTTACTTAGGAGTAAGACTGTGGCTCTCGACGACCCTGTTCCCAGGCATTTGGAGGACCCAGATTGTTGGGGGGCAATATGCTGACTCTGTAAACCGCTTTAGAGAGGGCTGTAAAGCACTGTGAAGCGGTATATAAGTCTGAGTGCTATTGTTATTGCTATCTTAGTTGTTCTTGTTAAGCCTAGTATGTTTGGCTAAGTCGAAGTAATTAGGGTATTTTAGCAAACTTTAGCATATTCTTAGTTAGGAAGTTAGAGCTTATGTAGGAAGTTTCAAAGCATCCCTTTCATTGGGACTGCTTGGAAGTTGGAACCCTTACATTTCGGGACCTTGTCTTTCATGTAAGGGGGTGGGAGGGGTAGGAGAATCAGTGCCCTGCCTCAAGAGTAGCGCTGTATATTAAGCTTCCTCTGGAGCCCAATATAGTCCTGGCACTGGCAGCACCACCAATGGAGACTTCCTGCTTCCCCTACTCATTTTTCCAGAGACTCCATGGTTGGAATTTGATATAATCAGAAGTCCCCCCCCTCCTTGCTGGAAAAAGGGAGGAAGGAAGACAAACGTTTCTAAGTTGCTCAGCCAGAAAGGCAGCTTAAGGTCTATATCCCCCCTGACTATTCAGAAGTAGAATCTATCTATTGACTTCTGAGTAGTCAGGTTCAAGAAGGTTCAGTAGGACCTTCTTTAAGGTCAAGGTTAGCCTGGTAGAATTTCTCTAAGATCCTGAGCCTTCCTTCACTCCAGGAAGCCCTATTGGCCCCTGCCGCTGGTCTCCATAACAGCCCCCGAAGTTCTGCCCTAACTCTTGTCTCCCCTCTTGTAAGGCCTGCCCACCTCCCACCTTGGAGCTCTGGCCATTCTCCCAGATAATTTAGGAGGCTTTCGTTTTGGGCCTCCCCAACCCACAGACAAAGAGGCATAAACTGGGCCTGATTCACCCGACATGGAGGGGGGGGAAGGCGATTTGATGCTTCCGAATGTATCTACCCCTCACTGATTCTCCTAGAGACCTAGAGCTCCCTCAGTCCCCAAACCTGAATGTCTCACATTTCTCCTCTTCTTCATTTTTTTGTCACAGGCCAGGGTCTCTTATTAATTGCTCCTACCTGTCGACCTTCTGGCACTTGCTTTGGAATCTGGGAGAAGGTTCCCCTTTCTCTTTACATTGCCTCTGGTTCCCATTTTTAATTTAATTCAGTGTTTTCTAGTATCTGAGATAGTTTTTTTTTTCTCCCACGCATTTTGCAGAGGTGCATCGTCCCAAATGGAGAATATCGTTTCTTCCGCTGAAAAATATTGCTTACATAGTAGAAGCCAGAGCAGTAAAAACCTGATCCACTGAAAGAGACCTAAGGTCTCGTAGCTCTTGCGCGTCATTCATGAAGTTCCGTTCGCTTCTCTCGAGCTCGGCTCCTTTGCTAAAAAGCCGGGATGAAAGTTTGTCGAGGCCATTTCTTCGGTACCTGATTTATCGGGTATTCTAGGATCACGGGTCTGTCTTCTTCGCCCCAGTGGCTGGATTGACACATTAAAATGCTATAAAATCTTGGCTCTTTGGGTCAAGTGAAGTCAAGATAAAGCGCGAGAGGTGGTCAATTTGTCAATATCACAGGAGAGGAACTTCACAGGTGGAAACAGTTAAATAAAATAAAGCGGATTTGGAAGTGAAAGAGAAGCAGTCATAAAAGCGCAAGAAAAGTCCTGTGGGCTGAATCCGATCATCTACATTAAATGTCTATGGAGATTCTCCATTCTACGCACTGAATAAGAAACCCGCCGCAGTCGTTTGAAAGCGTCCTCCCTCCCCGCCCCCCTTTATAGTTTCCTCAGGGAAACTCCAAAGTATTTTCGGCATATTGCGCTAAAAGGCTTGAGATTTTGTTCTGAATAGCGCGTTTACACTCAGGTGTCATCTGAGAAACGGAAGGATTTCCTGTGCGCGTCTGAATTCGAACCAAGATCCCGATTTCCGCTTTGCAAGTCAGCCTCGGACTAATGATCCATGAAGAGCTGCTTAAAACGAGACTCCCATCAATTATACTTGCGAAAGAAATGCTATTTTGCATGCGAACCGGATGCGCGGCTGGATCTGTGGAGGTGGAATTGAGTCCCGAAATATTGCGAAAGAAGATGAAGAAAATCTATTAAATCGGTCCCCGCTTGTTAAAACTATATCATTATAGTTTAGGTGCATTGTTGAAGTAATTGACAATCCTGGAATTGTTTTTAAAAACGAAGGGTGAAAGCTTATTGTTTATAAATGAAACACACAAATATTAGGAAAGCAATGGCTTCTCTAAGGTTTAAGAATATTTTTTTTAAAAAAAATTGTCTCCCTTCGTTGTATGTAGTCTAAATGCTTTGGAATGTCGGATCTAACTCCAAAACCTTTAAACCCCGGGAACTAGCATTTTTTTCATGTTGCCCATGGCACAGGCGAAAAAGGGGCACGAGCGTTGTTTTCCTTTTGTCTTTGTCCCTGGAAATTAATTATTCCTGTGACAAATTGAGATTCCGATTATTTTTAGCCTCTTTCTTAATTCCACCTAAAATGAAACTGAAGTTAGTTAACTCTTCATTAGTTGAAATAAGGCTTTAGGGGTTTTCGGCGATTTTTTTTCTTTCTATCTTTCTTCTTTCTTCATTTATTTATTTATTTAACTTTCTTTTTTTAGTTAAAAAAAAAACCCACGGAACTAAATCGGACTGACTTCCGAGGACACGTGGTTTGGATCCTGAGCTACAGGATCCAACCAGGCACTTCGTCGAAAATCCGAAGGGGTCGCCGACAAATCCCATCTTTACCAGGTTTCCTGGCGTCTCGTCTGCCCTTCGACGGATTGCGCGGCTTTGAGTTGACTTCTGCCGGGAATAAATTCGTGAAGTCGAAGAAGCCGCCCGCGGAGCCGTTCCGATTCCCTCAGGCACAGGAGGGCACGCCGCCTAACGGATTGAGCTGGCCGGGCGCTCCGAGTTGAGCAAACAGCCAGGAGTTTAAAGAGAGATAAAAATCAGAAAAGCCGAAGGGGAGAGAGAGAAACTTTGCCCTCCCCGCTGCAGAGTTTGTTTGTCCTCTTTGCTCGGGCAGGGTAGGTTTTGGAGCCGGCCGCTCGAACTCGTCGAGAGGAATCGCAGCCCCCGAAAGTTTCTCGATCTTGATTGTGGTTGACAAGGGCAACAACAAGACTTCCACCCCTTCCCTCCTCCCCTTGTCATAAATTGTGTTCTTAAACTGAATAAACTTTAGGACATTAGGAGTGGATTTTTAATCGGAAAGGCCCCGTTCACTTCAGTAAGAGTTTGACACCACCACCACAGCAAACCGTAGAAGGGAGGAAAAGTTTTCTCGCAGGCTGGCTGAGCGGTGCAGATCGCTTGGGCATTTCTCCTTCGACTTCGGAGCGCGGGATCTAAAAGGCTCCGCAGCCAAATTGCGAAAGAGGTAGTAAGCTCTTGGCTTCCAATGCAGGGCAAAGAAAGGGGAGGGGGGAGCACTGTCCGAGTTCTGCCTTCTTTAAAAAAAAATAAATAAATACGAAAACTATGTGTCGGGTGCAAATCTTGATGACCAGTGTACCAGGTCATCAGTTTTGGTTCAAAAAGGCCAATATTAAAATTATTTGTCAACTCAGGACTGGAGTCGAAGTGAATAGAAGTCCCATTCTGGTGCGTCTTTCTAACCTGACTGTTAACGTTTCAATATATATTTCAATATACGTATACGTGTATGTCCGATAGATAGATAGATAGATAGATAGATAGATAGATAGATAGATAGATAGATAGATAGATAGATATGAAGAAGGGTTTATATAACTGCCCGCACGGGGGGCGGGGGAGATAGCGGGTAGATTTTCTTGATTGCGCAATCCACAACATTTCAGAAAATAAAAGCTTTCCTCCCCCCCCCCCCCCCATCTTCCCTTCGGGGCAAGGAAGTGGAGGATAAGATTCTCCCGGATCCGTCAAACTTGGCCGCGGGGTGGCCGGGTGGGGTGGGGGGAACTTGCCGCTGTCATTGACAAAGCTGTTAATTGTGAACAGAGAATTCTCTTGGAAGAAGCGCGTGGAGTCCCTCCGAAGTGCCACTGGAACGGTTTCGATTCGGGGAAGCAGCGAGGAACAAATCTCACCGGAAGTTGAGAGAAGAATGCGCTATTCTTTCCTCTACTCGCTCCCCTCCCAAATAAGGCCCCATCCATCTTTCGCTCAATTTCACTCCATTCTCAAGATGCCCCTAAGGTGCTCCTTCTTTGCACGTTCGCTGCCGCCCTTGCCGGCCTTCACTTAAATTCCCCCACTGGTGACAATCGAGGGAGGTCGGAGTGGTAGATCGCGTTTCCACCCACCGCTTCTTTTCTTCTTCTTCTTTCCAAAAAAAAAAAAAAAAATCCCACGAGCCTCCTTGGAATGCCTTACTCTCTTCCCTCACTCCCCCCTCTGCCCCCTTAGCCCCTTTCTTTCGCGGGGTGGAAGGGATTTGTATTGAATTGCCGGCCCTCGGCGTCTCCAGAAACCTGCCAATAATCCTCCTCCGCCTTTAAAAAAAAACAGAGACCCGCAAGAATTCAGTAGCCCCCCGAGGAACAGGACTCTTCAGATCCTGTCGGAGCTAGGAGGAGTTCAAGGCGAGGGGGGGATCTCCTTGGTTCAAAAACTGAGCCTCTCTCTCTTGGCCCCCACTTCCCATGTAAAGCGTGGGAATCTAAGCGGCCTCTCCCAGGGATGCCCAGAATTGCTCCGGAGCCAACAGCTCACGTGAAACCAGAAAGCCTCGGGCAAGCCAAGCGCTCCTCGTCGAACGAGGCGGCCGGAGAAACTCGGCTGAGCGAGGAGCGAACCGGCGGATGCCGCTGGGCACCTGCTTTTTGGCGTCCCTGCAGTCCCCGCCTGGCCGGTTCACTCAGGCGCGGAGTTGATTGAGGGTAACTCGGTCCCTCGACTGAGTGCTGCCCGGGCCCACTGCTCTGTATCCGGGGAGGTCTTCGGCTCTGGAACCGCCCATAACGTCTCTGCCAAACCGGTGCGAACAGCCGAGGCCTTGTTTTCCCAATTCGGCTTCCAAACGTCCCGGTGGCAGTTAGATTGTGTGTCTGATCCGGTACAATTAAGTCGGTTCGGTCGTAGTTAACGTTGGATGGGAGGCAGTGGTGGAATTCAAATGTTTTTACTACCGGTTCGGTGGGCGTGACAAGGGAAGGATATTGCAAAATCTCCATTCCCACCCCACTCCAGGGGAAGGATACTGCAAAATCCCCATTCCCTCACCACTCCTGGATGAAGGATATTGCAAAATCTCCATTCCCACCCCACTCGGGGGCCAGCCAGAGGTGGTATTTGCCGGTTCTCTGAACTACTCAAATTTTCTGCTACGGTTCTTCAGAACCTGCTGAATAGCACCCCTGATGGGAGGCCACTAGGAAATCTCTAGGTTGTTGTCTAAATTGGGGAAAGAAAAAAACCTGCGAAAAAGGCAATGCAAACCAGTTCCCTGTTAGATTCTGAAAATTACACGTGTATGTCCATAAAGACACCAGGAATAGGTGACTTTCCTTGCTTTTAGTGAAGCAAAGTCTGGGGGCATTTCCACGCTAATGGTTTGTAGCAGCCATAGCATCACAGGCAGGCAGCCATTCATCATTACAGTGACAGCTCAAAGACACTCATGATTCAGCAAGCCGGGGCTCTGCCTTTTTGCATAAACATAGCAACACTCACTTAAAGCTTTCCAAACAACTGTTAAAAGACCATCCTTATTAGTGATTTATTGCATCTTCTAGACTTATGTGACTGTTATGGTAACCACAACAAGGTCTTTTTCTGCTGTTGTTTTAAATCAACACAATGACGGCTGGGTTGTGCTATTAAAAAATGCTGTAATTTTATAGGAAATGGCATCTGATGTATCCAAACTTTTGACCAAACCAGCCAATTTGCCTGACGATGAATTTTAGAGCTCTTCCAGCTGGGAAGCCAAACTCTTAATGTATGGAGGGGAAAGGAAGGTTATGTTTGAAGTCAGATTACAGGTGCAATTTCTTGGCAGCAAACATAATTTAAAAAAAAAAAATCCTTTCATTTGGGCCTCCACTCCCTTTTTCTCTTCCTCACCTGGTCTCTCAATTGGTGCAAACATCAAAGGAAATTCATTCCAGGGCCATCATATTAATTCTGTATTGCGGGAGGGGATGTCAGAGGGGAGGAGAACATCAAACTAAGGAATATGTTGGAGGGAGAACGTGGATCTGGATGCTCTCTGTTCCTCAGGTATGACTCATTGCTAAAAGCTCACCATTCCCAAGTAGAACAAATCCTCCTTCTCACCTTCTTGATATTACACAGATTGGGAACAGGAAGATCCGCCTAGCCTACCCAAGACATTTCCAGGCATTTTTGTAGAGCCAACAAAAGGCCTGGAGTCTTAAATGTATGAAGAACTGCTGCAGAATTTGGGTCTGGCTAGTCTAAAGAAAAAAAGAACTAGGGGTGACATAATAGTAGTAGTCTAGTATTTGAGGGGCTGCCACAAAGATGAGAGGGTCAAATTATTCTCCGAAGCAACAGAAGGCAGGACAAGAAACAATGGTTGGAAGCTAATCAAAGAGAGAAGGAACCTGGAATTAAGGAGAAACTTCCTAACAGTGAGGACAATTAACCAGTGGAACAGCTTGTCTTCAGAAATCGTGGGCCCTCCATCACTGGAGGTTTTTAAGAAGAGATTAGACAGTCACTTATCTGAAATAATATAGGTTTTCCTGCTTGAGCAGGGGGCTGGACTAGAAGACCTCCAAGATCCCTTCCAGCTCATTCTATTCTATTCTATTCTATTCTGTTCTGTTCTGTTCTGTTCTGTTCTGCTCTGCTCTGCTCTGCTCTGCTCTGCTCTGCTCTGCTCTGCTCTGCTCTGCTCTGCTCTGCTCTGCTCTGCTCGACTCGACTCGACTCGACTCTATTCTTTCAACCATAAACACTTCACATTTGCCCCCTCTAGAAAGCTGCAGGCTCTCCCATAGTAGGATGGGTCTACGACAGCTCACCACACCCAACTCAACACAGGACAACTCGTCATGGGACAAGAGTTACACTAATATTGAAGAAATACTGGAATAGAACCATTAAAGAAAGCAATGTCAAAGGAGGGACAAAATGAAATGTGAACAACAAAAATCAAAATATTTTTAACTATTTTAAATAGTTAAATTGTTACATTGAATCGTTGAATTGTCCCACAGCGAGTTGTCCTATGGCAAGTTGTCCCACAGTGAGTTGACTGTGGTGAGTTGGCCCATTCTGAATAGAATCGGGTTGCTCACTTTTAGGTAGTCACTTCAGAAACAGTGGGCTGCGGTATGTACATTTTTTCCCCCTGCAGCTTTATTCCAAGAGTTCATTAAGAAACGTTAGAGTCAGTTTGGCATAGTGGTGAAGGTGCTGGCCTAGAAACCAGGACACTCTGAGTTCTAGTCCAGCTTTAAGGATACAAGACAATTGGGTGACTTTGGACCAGTCACTCTCAGCCCAATGTACCTCATAGGGTGGTTGCTGTGTGGATCATAGGAGGAGGAAGGAGTATTATATATGTTTGCCACATTAAGTTCCTTACTAACTAAATCCAAAAAGAAACTTATCAGAGAAGACAGATCCAACTAAACATATTTATTTATGTATTGTCCTATGCGCAGAGAGCTCTTCCTCTCACAGAAGAAACATTTAAACCAGGAGTCATCACCTGGGCACCAAATAGAATGATCTATACCAAACTGGATTTCTTCAAGGGTTGGATCAGCATTGTAGTTCTCCGTGGGCCGGCTGGAGGGTGGGGGGAACAGGACGGATGCCTCCTGGAGTATCCTGCTGGCCAAAACTGGGTGTGTGGGATGTGCGAGGGCCCCCCATGCCCCATTTTCAGCCTGGACAGCTTCCTGCAGCACCCTGCAGACCAAAACAGCATGCGGGGGTCTCACGTGCCCCTCCCCCCGTGTCCCGTTTTGGCTCCCAGAGGCACCACGGGCCGATCCTTTGTTATTTCCAGGCCGGCCCTGGGGGCCAGATTTAAACACCTTGTGGGCTGGATCCGGCTCGCGGACCTTGAGTTTGACACCCCCTGATCTATACAGAAGATTCTGCTGTTCAGGAAATCAGTTGAATAGTCACTGCCTTCAGCTGGCTATTATAAACCTCTCTGGCATGTATGCTGACATACTGTAATGATTTTGAGATGATGTCAACTTCTGTGCTATAAAATCAGATACCACAAGCAAAAACCACACCTATCAGCAGTAGATGAAAAGTCAATAAATGAATCAAAGTGTTGTTTTTTTTAAATGGATATTTCCAAATCTCCAGTGATAAAATAAAGAACATATGAATTTTAAAATGTTCATTCAGGGGCTAGACCGAGATGCATATAACTGGATTTTATCAAAAGTCTAGCACGATGCCAAAGCAGATGTAAAAGAAATTCAACTCCAGAAATTTCATGGATTTGCTTGTAGTTTTCTTGCAAAAATGCAGAGTTCTCATCCAAAACATAGATTAAAGCAATTTTAGTCTACAGTTGGGAATATGTTCTTGGAGCAGACAGTAGAATTTTGCTTGTGAATGTGTACAGGCTATCAATTCGTTAACCTAGAGTAGTAAAAACAATTCTGTACTTTGTGAACCAAGGTAATTTCAGGATGCAATCTGTCATTCACCCTTCATGTGTTTCCTATAAGAAATAAAGCCCGGGGCACCTTTTCTCTGTTATCCTTTGTTGAATTTTTCATTCATTTCCAGTTCTTTCCTGGAAAACATAGTTTACATATCATCCCAGTTTTGGGCCAATAAAGGAAAAGAAATGGAGAGGATTAACTCTTTTAGGTGGGGGTTGTTTGACCGGCATTGGCCCTTCTTCCACGACTTCATCTAATCAATTGTCTGAGTCACTTCAGTTTATATAGCTAACCTCTTTTTTGTTGCCTCAAAATCCATCCAAGTAAAACATTGTAGGCATTAATTCTTCAGATAGTCCTCGATTTACAAGCACAATCGAGCCCAAACTTTATGCTGCTAAGTGATACATTTGTAAAGTGAGTTTTGCCCCATGTTATGACCTTTCTTGCCACAATTGTTAAGTGAATCACTGCAGTTGTTAAGTTAGTAACATGGTTGTTAAGTGAATCTGGCTTCCCCCTTGACTATGCTTGTCAGAAGGCTGCAAAGGAGGATGACATGACCCCGGGACACTGCAACCGTCATAAATATGAACCAGTTGCCAAGTATCTGGATTTTGATCACGTGACCATGGGGATGCTGCAGTGGTTGTAATCATTTTTTCTTGTTTTGCCTTTTGGTGCTTTGGAAAATAGTTTGACACCCCACTTCGTCTTTTATAGGAGACCCTCAAATATTGGAACAATACTATTATGTCTCCTCGATCCTTCTTTTCATTAGACTAGACATACCCAATTCCTGTAACAGTTCTTCGAATGTTTTAGTCTCCAGCCCCCTAATCATTTTTGTTGCTCTTCTCTGCATTCTTTCCCAGTCTCAACATCTTTTTTGTATTGTGGTGACTCAGAGGTGGGTTTCAGCAGGTTCTGACCAGTTCGGGAGAACCGGTAGTGGAAATTTTGAGTAGCTCGGAGAACTGGTAGTAAAAATTCTGACTGGCCCTACCCCCATCTATTCTCTGCCTCCCAAGTCCCAGCTGATTGGGAGGAAATGAAAATTTTGCAGTATCCTTCCCCTGGATTGGGAAGAGAATGGAAATTTTACAGTATCCTTCCCCTGCCATGCCCACCAAGCCATGCCATGCCATGCTACGCCCACCAAGCCATGCCCATAGAACTGGTAGTAAAAAAATTTGAAACCCACCACTGTGGTAACCAGAACTGGTCAAGTATGGTCTTATTAAGGCTTTACAGAATGGTACTGGAACTTGATCTTGATTCTATCCCTCTAATAATGGAGCCTAGGATTGCATTGGCTTTTTTGTCTGCTGCTACACGCTGTTGGCTCATATTTAAGCAACTGTCTACTAGGACTCCAAGACCCCTCTTGCAATTACTGGCATTAAGCTAAGTTTCACCTAGTCTATACCTATACACTTGGGATATCTATGGCCATTTGGCCCATGTTCCTTTACTCTGAAGAAACTCTCTTAGGAATATAGTATAAATGTGTAAAATTCTTCAATTCTTCCAATCCTAAACAAAACAGGGAGGAAAAAAATAACAGGGAATAGTGGAGATCATACTCCTCAGAGTTACTTCCTCCTAAGAAAGTAAAAAAAAACAAAATAAAAATGTTAAGCGTGACTATGTGACTGAACCCCCATCCCTTTGCATGTGCACATATAAATGGATGGGGGATTTGTGCCATGTATTTTTTTTTAACATGACACCCGCCTCACCTAGACAACCCTCTTCTTCTTCATAGCAGCAGCAGCAGCAGCAGCAGTGTGTCTTGTGTTGAACCTCTTCAGTAGGCATTGCCCTTAGGTGGCTTCATTTCTGAGCACAAATTAATCAATGGCACAACTGATCCGGAAATGATTTTTGGCTGATCTCCTCACACAAGATGAATTCTTTTAGAAAATATGCAGCTAAGAATGGTTATATTCTTGGAACATAACTTCCTAAGGTGGTATGTCATATCTTTGAAAGTGCTCATACACAAGACACTAACTAGGTAACAAGCATGCTGCCATCTGGCATGGGAGCTGTTTATCAATTTTCCATACACTACTATTATCTTTCCAAATTAATGTTTTGACATCCATAAAACTCAGAGATGGTGAAATATATAGAAGTATGTCTGTCTGATCTGTTGCCTATCCCTCTTCTCCCATGGGGAGTGGCTGGCTCAGAATTATGGAACAAGTTGCGTTCCATTGCATTTGGATGGCACCAAGTTGCAGAAAACTATCCTATCTATGTTAATACCACTCTGCATAATGACCAAAGGACTCATTTTCCACACAACCATCCATTATAAAATTGAATGTGGTTGTGTTAAGTGAGGAAAACACCAGTTGAAAACATCTAATGCTAGCCAATAATTTTTAAAACTAGTGTAGGTTTTATCGAGCACATAACATCACCACAAAAACAAACCAAGCACATTCTGGCTTAGTGTTTATGTGAGAATCAGGCTCTTGACTGTTGAAGTTCCTCTGGAGAATGCCATAGCGAAGTTACTTGAATAGAATGGTTGCTCCATTTTCTCCCCAATTATTGCATAGAAAGGATGACTTTTACTTTGATAGCTAAAGTACCATTGTGTCTGCTTAGCCTTTTCTGCTGACCTTGTGGTTGCATCAGGCACCTTAAGGCACAATTGTGGCTTTCTCCTCATTGTGACTGTCATGTGTAATTTAACTCTAGGTTTATTTTGAGCTGTGGCCATGTCTGGCCAAAGAGGATCATTTTAATATTGGTCCTTAACTGGTTTTCATTGGTTGATTTGAGAGGAGGTATGTTCTTCCGTTTCACCATAAACATTTCACCGTTCCATCTCCTCTTCCAAGAAACCGGAAGCCATTAGACAACCCCCCCTCCCTCCCTCCTGACCTGCTGGAAAGTTTTAATCCTTCTTTTTGCAATCACCAGTCTTTGTTGGCTCACAGCCATTTGGCTTGAACGGGAAGGAGCATTTTCAAGTGTTCCAAGGAGAGATGAGTAGGAGTGATGTGACAGAATGGAAGGAAGAAAGAAATGTGGGCTGGATGTCAAAGAAAGTTTTTAGTGAGATGGATGGAGTGGGGAGGCTGCCTGAGGGGAGGGTTAGAGAATCAAAAGGTAGGAATATTTAGAACAGCTCTGGAGAACAGGAGGACACAGAAGAACAATTGTGGTTGAGTGCAAGGGGAAAATGGGAGGCTGTGCGTATGAACAAATAAAATAAATGATCTTTCTTACTATTTATATTTCTTGAGTTCAAGTGCATGATTTTTGCAGTTCAGAAAGAGAAAGGAACAAAACCTTTTGAGAATTTAACATGGAGTTTGTGTATGTTGAACTGATGTTCTTTCCAAGTCTCATGTATACTTTCATCAGTTCCAGTGCTTTTATACTTCAGGATTCCAGCCTTACGTATGTAATTAGGACTATGTATTTGGAAGATCAGTCTAAATGAAGCCATAGTTTAGGGGATTCACTCATTCTGCACTTTTACATGATATGCAGAACCGTAAACTAACACGCAGGGTAGATTTGCAAACATGCAAAGCTAAAACATGGTTCATTGTATGTTACCTGATTTCTATTCCCTTTAAAAGAATTCCCACCATAAAGTAAAGCAAAGCACAAGACAGAAGCTTAGAGCTGACTCTTACCTGTTACTTCTTTAGAAATAACATTTCTTTAGAAAAACAGGCTGCTGGATTCAGATCAGTGCCTGTAGGATTTCATCATGAATGTCATCTGTGATTTGAACTTTATTTATCAGTTATACTGACGTATACATTGCTGTCGTGCTAAGTCAGACCTAAAGTGAGTGCATGGCATTTAGCAATATTAGCCAGCTTCAGATTTTCCAGATTTAAAATTTGCTGCAGGCATTCAAATGATCGCATCCTATTGGCATTATAGGTTTAAAAGCTTCACAGCCAGCAACCTCTTGCCTTGCACATTTCCCAGATAATTACAGATTAGAACAGGCTAATTTTTATTTTTGCAAAGCTGTCTACGTTTGTTATTATTGTTTCCTAGGTTGCCCCTTGCATAAATACATATGCAAAGCTCTTTGATCTGTAGACATAATGACACAGATTTATCAAATGTTTGCATTATTCTATCTTTTTTCGTTTTTCGTTTTCTTTCTTTTTTTTAAAGAACAAGGTTGATTTATGGAGTGCAATTCCCCACTGCCTGCGTCTTTTGAAATATGAAGTGTTGGGGAATAGCTAAGGTAATATTTAATATCCTCCCAAGAACCCTTTGCATTTCCTAACAAATGAAGTACAACTTAACCAAATGGCTCTCATCTGTTTAGCCTCTTCTCTCTCTCTCTCTTTTTTAGCCAAACAAATTAGCATTAGAATACCTGGGGGAGAACATACAATATCTCCTCTCTAGATAACAGAACATAGACAATTATTAGCAAGGGGAAAACTGGGACTGAAAAGACCCCAGCCTGGCTTGATCAGATGTTTTCACATCTCCTGTTGGATCCTGCAGTGAGGGAGGCCCGGAGGACACATTGCCACAGTCTTTTGAAGTGGGCCGGAAGGAAAAGTGGCTTCAATGTTTCATTTAAATTCATTCCATACAAGGCTAGCATATTGCTGCTCAAAGCCTTTTAAGACCACCACGGCAAAATATCCCTCATCTTTAAAAACTGCTTAAGTCTGTCTATGTCAAATATGACGTTCCTTCCAGCAAAACTGAGTAGCAATAAAGTAAACCCATCGTTCTGCTTTGAGATATTAATTTGAAAACCACCCACCCATCCTTATTCTTAAAATATCAGGTCCTAAAAGCTCTGAGAAAGATCAGAGTCAGCGTCCTCCATTGCTCCTTAAAAGTGCATGTAGGAGAAGTTCTACAACTTCTCTGAGTAATTTTCTTTCAACATTACAGAGTTTCCCAACAACAATTTACTCCAATCTTATGATGAAATGCTGCATACTTCATTAAAAATACCCTTGAAAGATTCTTGCAAATAAGAAATTGGCAGATCAGGAAAGAATGGAATGACACTGGGAGCTGACTTTTTATGCCCAGAAAGATTAATTGGCATGAACTTTTCAGCTTAGAATGTAAAAAGTTTTTTTTTTTTTGCTAAATCAATCCATCAATCAATCTAGATCAGAATTGTTACACTGGCAGGCATTAGTTCTTCTGGAAAGGCACCTAGGAAATGATGGGCCTGTAAATCTCTACCCGCATTTGAACACGCCAGCAGGCTCTGAACAGTTCTGGAGAACCGGTAGTGGAAATTTTGAGTAGTTCGGAGAACTGATAAATACCACCTCTACTGCCCCCATCTATTCTCTGCCTCCTGAGTCCCAGCTGATTGGGAGGAAATGGGGATTTTGCAGTGGGGTGCAAAATGGAGATTTTACAGTATCCTTCCCCTGCCACGCCCAACAAGCCATGCCCAACAAGCCATGCCATGCCACGCCCAACAAGCCACACCCACAGAAACGGTAGTAAAAAATTTTGAAACCCACCACTGGTACATGCACACATTTACATTTAAGTTGCATCCTTTTTCTAAATGGACAGGCATCAGTCTGAATATAAATCAGATGTTAAGATTAGCAGCCATGTATAATATTACGATGTCACTAGTATGGCTGTGATGCCTACTTCCTATCTGAAATGAACCACTTCAGGCAAGAAGTGAAAAATAGACATTTATGAAAGCACCATGCTTTGTGTTTTACCACTCTCTTCTTCAGATGCTTCAAATAAAACTTTCATAGCATGGGGAATACTTTAATACAGGAGAGAGTTCTGATTGGTCTCTCCATCCCTTTTTTGAGGTCCCCCCGTTTCTCTTTCTATGTCTTATATTCCATAATGTCAGCTCTCTACCCTTTTTACTTTAGTTTAATCTTCTTTTTCAATATGGTGACCACAACTGGACCCAAGACTGCACTTGAGACCTCATCTGTGCCAAATCAAATAACACTGTTACTTTCTCCTGTCTGGCAAGCTGGGATGCTGTTGAAACAACTGCAAGTAGTTTATGTTGTGTTTTAAGAAATACTATATTGCTGGCTCCACTTCAGATTTATTCCGTGACTTCCAATTCCTCCTCAGTAATGCTAGAACCTAGACTATCTTCCTCCCAGTTTGGTAATTATACATTTGGTATTCCTTTCCAATGTGTCATGTTGAATGCTTTTCATTGTCAAATTTCATTTTCTTATTTTCCGTTATAATACATAACACCACATTGCTCCCAAGTTTACTTAAATAAATCCAGATCACTTTGTTTGATCTCCTCTTGTAACTGTTTCCCCTACTTTCAACACTATCCAGCCTTTTAGTTGCAGGCAAAAGGAATTTGACTTTCATTCTGTTTCATGATTCAGAGTTCAGCTGAAAATATGTTCTTTCTTTTTCTTTTTTTGTGAAAACCAAACAATCCTGAAAGTAGCAGAATCTCCCTAATGCTCCCAAAGAATTAAAATGAAGTGTTAGATAGATTATGGGAAGTGGTCACATTTTAGCTTTAATTCACAACAGGCAGGACGAACCACCTTGTCTACAAATTGCCTACAACTTAATATACTCCCTGGATGAGTAATGGAGCTTGGTTCTTGGCATTCCAATTTCTCTAGCTATAAAATACAGATGTAATGATAATGCCATAAGAAATGTTCGTTCAGTCTATTTTTTCAGAAAGTATTAATATGGGACATGATATTCCTAAAGCTAGTGGTTTGTTGAATTATTAGAGTGAGATATGTATTTATGATTCAACATATTTGACTTTAAGAAGGGATATACTGTAATACATCCTGGTGGTGCAGGGGTTAAAGTACAGTATTGCAAGAAAACTCGGACTACGCCCTGAAGTTTGATCCTAATGGGACGCAAGGTTGACTCCACCTTCCATCCTTCTGAGGTTGATAAAATGAGGGACCCAGATTGTTGGGGGCAATACGCAGAGTCTGTAAACCACTTAGAGAGTGCTTTAAAGCAACTTGGGGCAGTGTATAAGTCTAAATGCTATGCAATTTCTATCCTGAATAGATGAAAGAATGTCACACAGAAGTTAAGACATGTTCCGTATTGTTCTAGTATTTAGTGCATGGAAAGATATAGTATGGGAAGTAATATTAGAAAATTTAATATAAAGGATGTGGCCTATGATCTAATATAAAAAGTAATTTGACAGTGGAACAAATTAACTGAATAAGATGGTGGGCTTTTCATCTGATGTGCTTAAGCAAGGGCTAGATGGTTATCAGTATCTATCTATTATCTATCTATTATCTATCTATGTCTATCTATCATCTATCAAATTTATAGGCCGTCCATCTTATCTCAAGATAACTCTTGGATGGCATGGGGTGCTTTAAACTGGATACCTGCCCTGAGCAGAGTGCTGGAGTTTATGATCCCAGTGGCTTCTTCCAATTGTATCTTAGTGTCAGGCTTTGATGCTATCTCAAAATAAATGAATTTCCAAACTGCCAATCTTTAAGGAAATCTTCTCTTTATTCGAGCACAGCAACCGGATCATGACTCGATGTGGACAAGACTGACCTTTTGCCCCCCAATCCCTCCTTTTCTGATCCCCAATTATCTGCTTCTCATTGGCTATCTTCCAAGTCATTCTCCTGACTTCTTGTCTCGTCATTTCACAGGAATGTCCCCCCTCCCCCCTTCATTTCCACGGAGACTGAGCTTCAAAGGGATTTAGCAGGCAAAAGTCCAGGGTTTATCTTCCTTTCTATGTCAGCGGTGAGACGCTGACAGTTAGTAGGCTTTGGTAATTCCACCACCATTGCTATTAATGGGACTTATAACCCAACATATTGGCAAGGCAGTAGAGAATGATTGACAGTAGCTACCCAGGATTTTAGACAGGAGTCTTTCCAATGTTGCTACAAACATTTGGTGTTCAGGAAACTCCTACAAAAGTGGAACTTCTATTTTCATGTAGTTTCTTCAGAAAAATTAGAGAGAGAAAATAAATGCACTATTAACACACACACTGAATGAAATGAGCAATGCAATGGGCACTTCCTGTTTCAAAATTTTCTCTCGAGGCACATCCAAACTTCCACTAACTCAAATTGTCATTTCATATTCAAATTAAGGAGAAACTTTGCACAGAAATGTATTAAACATAGTAATCCAAGGCTGCTTTTCCTGATGAAATAGTAAGGTGATAAAATCATATCATGGTTGTGTCTCATCCCTACAATGTCTTCTGTTCAGATTTTGGTTGTTTAAAGTAAGTGGATGGATTAGTTTTGCTCTTTAATAATGGTGTGTAGTTTGCACAAACGAGTTGAGAAGAACTACATAATCTACTGGGGACAGTGCAGATACTTTAGGTTTGAATGCCAGGGATGTAGTTTCACACTTTCTTTTAAGGGAAATACTATTGTTGCTACTACACATACTCCATTCAGTATGGGTGGAGACATTGTCCATTATTTTATTATTCTTCTGTTGAAACCACAGTCTCTCCTTGGAGGCAGGCCCCATTCTATTACATGGTTTCTTGGATACTATTGCAGGATTTAAGACTGCACTCTGTTAGCTTGATTTAATTTCTACGTATATAAATGAGTGCAAAAAAGTGACTTATAGTTATTATCAAGTATGGCTATTTTAATTCTGGGTCTTACAATGCAGAGTAAATTAAGCTGTGGATGAGACTAAATCAAATATATTGATTATATGTTTTTATTGCTTGGCATCACACCTTACAGGTGATTAAGAAACATACGTTTGTGTTTTTAAAGCATATAGATGGCATTGGGAATATTGAGACTTTATGATGTAAAAATAGCAATTAAAATTATGCTATGGTATAAATTATTTTGTACTCATGACGTCTTGAAGCCATAAACAAGGTTGGCTTCTTAAGTGAGCATGCACCTGTTTCTGTGGTTAATCATTCATAAAGGTTTCAGCCTAAGGTTATTTCTGATTGGTTCAAAATGTTTTCTCTGTTGCCAAACTCAGATGATCCCCTCCATTTAGCATTCCAACTTGTACCAAAGGTGCCTGATATAACATGAAAGAGTGGTGGAAGTCAGGAAATTATAGTGAGAGCAGTCTCTTTCTTCTCTCTCTCTGCACACAAGAGTTATGGAGGCACAGTGATTAAAATGCAGTGTTGCCAGCTAACTCTGCACACTGCTAGCAGCTTGATCCTGATTGGCTCAAGGTTGACTCAGCTTCCATTCTTCCAAGGTGGGTAAAATGAGGACCCAGATTGTTGGGGGAAATATGCCTATTCTGTAAACCGCTTAGAGAGGGCTGTAAAAGCACTATGAAGCTGTATAAAAGTCTACGTGCTATTGCTAATAAGACGTTTGATTCTCTGTGATATTCTTTAGTGAAGTCATCTTCCCTACTTTTGTTCCTAGGGAAACAATATTACGCCAGGCAGCAGGAAAGTGTGTTTATAGAAGTGAAAAGTAGTAAGCCTAGAGTGTCAAAGACATATGCTATTACTAGGTGAGCAAAATTTTCATAAGATTACCAGCAATTTATATTTTTTAAAAATAAAATAGCTAAATGTGGGAACTAGGCAGTGATGGGTTGCCCCCGGTTCGGACCAGTTCTCAAGAACCAGTAGTAAAACTGGTGGAAGGCTGTGCCTACTGACCCGGACGTCATAATAGGTGATCTGTGCATGCACAGAAGAGCGCGTGGGCGTGATGCGAACCGGCAGTAAAGGTAAGTAGAACCCACCCCTGGAGCTAGGGGACATAGTTTAAACAGAATTGGCTTCTTGTGAATGAAGTTCAGCACAAGTGTTCTGTATTGCATGAAGAATCAATAAGCTCAGCACCTTTGCACTAAAGAAAGCAAAGAGGAGTGAAAAGGAAATTATTGTGTTGCAGTTATATCTGGGAAAATTCATTATAGCATTAGGAAGCCTTCCCGAGTATGAACTGAGAAGTTACAATGAGATTGGTATTTCCTCACAGTAGAAGACTGTAAGTAAAATCCAAGTATTAAATATCTTTGCCTGTTCAAACTGAGGATGTTCCACATATAATGGCAGTTTGCGTAATAATTAGTAGATAGAATCACTTTTCTTTTAGAGTAGTCCTCTCGCCTCTCTGTTCAACATTTATGTGAAGCCGCTGGCCGAGATCATCCGTGGTTTCGGGGTGGAGTACCATCAGTACGCTGACGACACCCAGCTGTACATCTCCACCCCAGATCACCCCAACGATGCCCTTGAAGTGATGTCCCGGTGCCTGGAGGCCGTACGGATCTGGATGGGGAGGAACAGGCTCAGGCTCAACCCATCCAAGACCGAGTGGCTGTGGTTTCCGACATCCCGATATAGTCAGTTGACGCCATCACTGACTATTGGGGGCGAATCATTGGCCCCCACGGAGAGGGCTCACAACTTGGGCGTCCTCCTGGACTCACGGCTGTCTTTAGAAGAGCACTTGACGGCCGTGACCGGGAGGATTTTTTATCAGGTTCGCCTGATTCGCCAGTTGCGTCCCTTTCTGGATCGGGACTCGTTACGCACGGTCACTCATGCCCTCGTCACCTCCCGCCTGGACTATTGTAATGCTCTCTACATGGGGCTCCCCTTGAGGAGCACCCGGAGGCTCCAACTGGCGCAGAGTGCGGCCGCGCGGGTGGTAATGGGAGCGACATGGCGCTCCCATGTAACACCTCTCCTGCGCGAGCTGCACTGGCTCCCGGTGGTCTTCCGGGTGCGCTTCAAGGTTTTGGTTACCACCTTTAAAGCGCTCCATGGCTTAGGACCTGGTTATTTACGGGACCGCCTACTACCACCAATAGCCTCCCACCGGCCAGTACGCTCTCATAGAGAGGGACTCCTCCGGGTGCTGTCAGCCAAACAGTGTCAACTGGCGGCCCCTAGGGGGAGAGCCTTCTCTGTGGGGGCACCTACCATCTGGAATGAGCTCCCCCCGGAGATACGGAGGATCCCGGATCTGTGCTCCTTCCGCCGTGCTGTGAAGACCTTTTTATTCCATCAGGTGGGCTTGGCCTAATTTCTTCCCTTTTTAAATATGTAAATTTTAATCTGTTTTTAAATTATTGGGGTGTTTTAATCTGTCTGGGCCAAAATGATTTAATTTGATTTTATCTGGTTTTTAAATTTTTTGTATTTATGTATTTTATTGTTGGCTGTTCACCGCCCTGAGTCCTTCGGGAGTAGGGCGGTATACAAATCAAATAAACCTAAACCTAGTCATTTCAAGTTCTTCCTTATGACAAGTTCTTCCTTGTCTCAAGTTCTTCCTTTTGACAACATTTTATAAAGGCTTGCAGACTTCATTGAAGAGCATTTTCTGAACTAGTGAAAGGTTTAGACATCTCAGCAGCTCATTGTAAAATGGAAAAGGATTATTGTTTAGCAGCCAAGAGATGAACCTCAATTTTAGTCAGGGTTTTTACAGCAGAACCAGTGTAAAAACTAAATAGAAGTCGGGTTAAAAAAATAGCCCTTGCTTAATAGCCTTCAGAATGGGAACTGAAGCAGAGCCCTTCCGTAGCAATACCTGTATGAAAAGATGTTATCATACAGCACCATGATCAATCTTAATAAAAATTGATCTATAGAGGGGCTCTGAGTTTCGTCTGAAGCCTCATTTTGGAATTTTAACTGAAAGCCAACCTTAAACAAATAAAAGTGGTATAAAGAGTTCCTCCTGGGTAGTTATAATATTTTTCTATCAAGTTATGTGATTTATTTATTTAACATATGGCATATAGTGTTAGGGAAATCTGCAAATGCTAGAATTAATGCCATCCTGACCACTTTTTTTTAATTTTTTTTTAATTTGATTTATATGCTGCCCTTCTCCGGAGACTCAGGGCGGCTTACAATGCGTTAAGCAATAGCCTTCATCCTTTTGTATATTTATACAAAGTCAGCTTATTGCCCCCACAAACTGGGTCCTCATTTCACCTACCTTAGAAAGGATGGAAGGCTGAGTCAACCTTGAGCCTTGGAGAGTTTCAAACCAGCAGTAAATTGCAGGCAGCTGTGTTAATAACAGGGTGCATAGACCACTGTACTATCAAGGCACTTAAAATTACTAGTTCATTCTGTTCAGCACTTGCGTGCCTATCCTTGTACTGCAGGGGGCGAACTAGATTACACCAACTGACTAGTAGCGTTCAGGTTGCTGGCTCTTCTGGGCTACTCTGCTAGTCTCGCCTTGCCTCATGTTGCATTGCCTTGTGTCCGCCCAGGTCCAATATCAGCTTCTGCTCTCCACACGCATGAACGCAGCTAGATTTTTCCCACCGAAGTGGTACCCAATTACCTACTTGCACTATTGCAGTGCTTTCGAACTGCTGGGTGGGCAGGAGCTGGGGAGCAAGCAGCAGGAGCTCACTTCATTAAGGTGCTGGGCCACTGCATCCCCCAAGTTATGCAATATGATGTATTGATCAAGTTAACCATCTGGCCTGAAGCCATTTTGTCAGTCACTACTTCGGTTATGTAAGCCAATGAATAAGTTTTATGTAAAGATAGCTGACATATCATTTGCTAGTCAAACCATCTTAAGATGGTTGAGCAAAGAGATGTTTGTCTTTCAAAATATATAAATAATAGGGAGGAGTTAGTCCCATAATATCAGAGAAGGCAGAATGAAATAGAAATGTGGCTGTTTCATTCATACAATACGACCTTATTGTATTGGGACAAAAAGGGTCATTTAAAAGCAGGTTTGTGTAGGAAGCAGTTTATAACTGTCCAAGCTTAGGAAAGTGGTTGAAGAAACAGTAGGTCATTTCAAATATAGGACCAGTATTGCTTAGTATTATAGATAGATAAAATTATCTCAGATATGTTATTGATTGTCACAAAAGGGATTAACTTTTGCCTAATGGTTTTACAAAGCTATAGTACAATGCATTACAAAGAGTACTATGATGTACTTCTTTATGCTATTACTGAACATTTATCTTTACAAAATATTTTCTCTGCAGTACTCTGGGATCTTCTGTGGGAGTGGGGTAGCAGTAAAATAAATTAATAATAATCACAATACTCAAACCCAAGATCCATGAAAGTGCCTTAAATGAAATCATTTAATTTGAAAATAATAAACACTGTGTTTATTAGACAGAAACAATTCAGACCATATCAACACCAACTTCTTCCATCTGCCATGATTAATCAAAACTGTCCATTTGGAAGGCAAGCTTCTGAAGCCATCTTTAATATTGAAACTTTTTCAACATGAGGTAATCTCAGGTGGTAGGTTGCTTTGGCTTGTCCTCATGGGCCAATGACTTCTTGCAGGCTAACATAAGAAAAATGAGCAATGGCAAGTGCCAGAGGCTACACAAAAACAACTTCCTCGAGCTGGCACGGTCTGCATCTCTGTAGAAACGAAAGCCAAGGTAGGAAATGTATAAGTTGATTGGGAGAGAAATTACAGGGAAAGTCCACGTGGTGACATCAAGAACAGGAGCCAGCGACGTGAGTCCAATTAAGGCAAAGCAGTGACGCAGAGCCACTCGCCTGCACATTGCAGGGTGAGTGACAGACATCATGCAGTAGCCGCTTCGGGAGTAATCTTCACGGAGGCCCCAGCTCAGGGCATTGAAATGAGGAAACTGCCAGGAGTAAAGAATTCCTCCAAGCACTAGCGATCCTGCAAAAAGAGAAATTTAAAGCATTCAATTGTTTATACAGTGGCTAAAATGGATTATTTCAATAATAGAAACTTTATTCCTAGAGTTGCCTTTTAGTCTGAGCAGTAATGTTTTATTATTCTGTTCTTCAAAATTTGAATGCCCAAAGTCTTCTGGAGTTGGAGGCCACAGCAAATTTTAACAACAACAACAACAACAAAAACAACTTGGCTGAACTTACTATTTGTTATTTTATATAGCCAGTAAATCATTTGCAGATGCAGAAATCACATCATCGTAACCTGCTTGCCCCAAGGCAGTGAAAGGTATACATAATGCAGCTGCAAGAAACATTTTATGTAGTTTGCCCATGGAGCCCCTAAATACTTGCTTTGTATGTGAAAGAATGTGATAAAATCAGGTGACAGACCAAATGTTATATGCGTTATATATTATATGTATTATTATTACTACTATTAGCATGATGTATGAAATAAAAAAATGAACAAAACATTCTCAGAAGGAACAACCCCTAGTTAATTCTTGACCTTAGTACCTCTATTTTCAGGTGGGCCCCCTTCAATTGTTGCCCACAGGAATTCTCTGTTTAATTAGAATTCACCATTAGCAGTGATCTCTCTGGGTAAATGGAATCACAATGTTTATTAATAAAATGGAATTATTTAAAAAACAGAAGAAACCATTACTTTTCATATCCTAACTCAGAAAAGTGCAATTTACTCAGACATTACATCTTACAAAAGAGCTGCAAAATTCCTGGGATGAAAAAACACTCTATATGACCTTAGTCACTTCGTGAGTGGACAACTGACAGCTGCGTTCTACATGTGGCAAGCCTTGAAGACTTCTTGGAAGGTACAACTGATCCAGAATGCAGCAGCTCAGGTGGTAACAGACATGCCTTTCTATGTACATGTGATACCTCTTCTCTTTGAGATCTCCTGCTTGACAATTGACTTCTGAGTGCAATCCAAGAACCTGATTATGGCTATAAAGCTCTTTGTGACTATTTGAAAGTCTACCTATCTCTGATCGTTTCTGTACACCCTACACCAGTAATGGCGAACCTTTTAGACACCGAATGCCCAAACTGCGCATGTGCATGCACGGACATGTGCAGCAGAGACCCGAAGACCAGCTGGCCGGCGGGAGGCGCAGCATCCCAACACTGGCAGCACGGCAAGAGGTAAAATCTTTTTCTTTTGTGAGCTTCTGTTTTGGCGTTTGCAGGGAAACAGAAGCTCACAAAAGAAATACCTCAGAGCTGGGGTGATGGTGCATGTGCTAGTAGAGAGGGCTCTGTGTGCCACTTCTGACATGTGAGCCATAGGTTCGCCATCATGGCCCTACACAATCAGCCAAAGTGGCTGCAGATTTTCCAAAAGCAGTCATTCTGCTTTCAAGAGATACCGAAAAGTAGTTTAAATAAAACGGCACCTGAATATTACCTTGCCATGTTTCTGGTGCAGGTTTATTAAGCAGAAATGCATGAAATTGATCTTGTGGTAGCCATGTAATTTAGATGTATACAATATATAGGTGAAAATGCTGTAAGTGTGGATAAGATGTAACCAATTCAGCATTACAAAATCCATGTGCCATAGCATTTTATTGTTGCTCTGTACAAATCAAGAGTACAAGGTTTAAACATACAGGGTAAAAACAAGAACCATAATTATTTAAAATGTGGTTCTATTTATTCTGTTTGTGAGTTATCTATTTTTGGACAACTTTAAAAGTTGATGCAAAAGCAAAAATTAAAGGGAAAATGAGAACCATCCTATAATAAGAGCTCAGGCACTTGGGCACTGTAATTGTCACAATAATTATGGAACATTTTCTTATAATTAAAGTCCATGTTCAAAATCATATGCTTCAAAAGATTGAATCTTATGACCCTAAAATTTAGTAAAGACACCCAATAGTCTCTTCAGAAAATCTGTCTTTCATGAGAGACTTTTAATAGGCATTGCTAGAAGTTTAACTGAATTTCACAGGTCCAGTTCTGAACTAATTTCATGCATTCAAATTTCAAAGCATAACAGGAAAATCTGTTTTATTCACAAGAGAATGGAGAGATTGCTTTAATGGTGTTGAGCAATATTTTTGCCATGGTATGTACTTCCTTCCACTCTTTTTTGGCTAATAGTAACTTGTCTGATCTACAGTTTCTATTAAAAATATATTCTGCTCCACTACTCAAGCCCCTTTTTCCTGTTATAATCTATGTGCCTGTATTAAAAATAAAATCTGCAAATTTGGACTTGAACACTGCTTGAGCTAATCCCCTCCACATCAGAAGTAGCTATTCCCCATTCTGTTAAAGATCAGTATATAAATCTACTGGGCACAAAAAAAAAAGTTTTATGTCTAGTTATGTTTGCATACATATATCTGAATGGAAACTCATGGTAATGTTTTGCAAAAAATCTTGCAATGTAAAACTTTGGTTCGTTCAACTTTGTATCATTTACAATTTCCAAATTGGAACTTCAAACCAATTTGCTACCTCTTTCAAAGTCTTGGTTTCTGGCTTCATATGCATATAACAAAGACAGCCAACTAGGCATTGTATAGTCAACACTGAATGGTAACAATATCAGCTCAAAAACAGATGTTGGAAGTCTTATTACTGTTCCTAAAGGCAATGTTTATTGCTTTAGCTACCAAAAAACACTGTTTCGTTAAACACACAATTTGGGTAATTCTTTTTGAATAATATGAAGGAATTTTAAAATTATTTCCACATTCTAGGAGCCAGTTGATATACTTAGGGAGAAAGTATGTGTGCATGGTAGTTGGTGGTGGGGAATACATGCCTATGACTTTACTAGTTATGTAAGATAATGTAGGTATTCTGAAGTTTAAATCCAGTCTTTAAGAACCTCTGTTTAGAAGGAGTGTATGGTTGTTTTAATTGGTTTTGGTAAAAAATCCTAGGTCGTCCTATTTTATAAAATACTAAATAAATTAATCTCCCTTAGTCTAGATCAGTGTTTCTTAAAACTTTTTTTTTCTCAGGACTTCTTCCCACTTCTAAAAATTATGGAGGATCTCAACAGAGTTTTTGTATACATGGCTTATATTTATTGATATTTACTATATTAAACATTAAAATGAGAGATTCTTATAATATTTATTTCTTGAATCAGGTAAAAATAACAATATTAAATCATTAGATACTAATGACACTAGATCTTATGACACTAAAATTTAGCAAAGATACCCAATAGTCTCCTCAGAAAATCTGTGTTTCATGAGAGATTTTTTAATAAGCATTACTAGGCCCAGAAGTTTAACTGAATTTCACAGGTCCAGTTCCAAATAAGTTTCATGCATTCAAATTTCAAAGCATAACAGGAAAATCTGTTTTATTCACAAGAAGATGGACAAATTGTCCTAATGGTGTTGAGCAATATTTTTGCCATGGTATGTGTGAAAAAACCCTAACAAAATAAAAATATAATAAAATAAAATAATGAGAAGATTGACAATTTTAAATTTTTGTTAATATCTTCAATATCTGGCAATCATTTTGATTTTGTGTACCCCTAAGAGGGTCTTGGGGTACTCCCAAGGGGCCCTCAGATTAGACTTTAAGAAACAGTGGTTTGAACAACTGATATTAGAATCAGAAAATGAGCATCAATTCAGCTACACTTTGCAATAGAAGAAATATTAATGTCAGTTACATAACATTCAAATAAAAAAACTAAGCAAGATGCCTTTCTTGATGGTGTATATTTCCCAAAGCGAAGGCTGTACATTGCTGTTATTTTTTTCATATTTAACCTGGAAATTGAGATTTAGTATAACTGAGCCTTATTTATGTATAAACAACTTTGTTTCTATTATCTGAACATTGCCACCAATAAAACTGATCAAGCCAAATAGGCAAACTATTTTTTAGAAGTTATAAGTATAATAGGTTGACAGATTTGTTAAAATTCCTAAAGCATATCATTAGTTTAATTTCTATGCTGTAGAACACATCAAAATATATTTTATATAACCTAGTATGAGGGAAAATATTCTGACGAGAAAGTGGCAAGGTTGCTATGATGCAAGAACGATTGAAAACAGATTCTTTAAAAAAAAATAATTTGCTTAAAATATAAATTATTTTCTTAAAAATAATTATGCTAAGTGTATCTCTTTTATTAGCGATCCAGACTCTTAAGGAAACATACTGAGAAAATGTAGAGCATTTTTAACTTTCATTAATTCTAATTTAAGGATATGCTTTTCTTTTATGGACCACAATGGCCACTTAAAAGTATTTAGCTTCGGCTGAATTATCTAATGTGACCTAAAAAGGTCACAGATTCAGTTTTTTAAGAGATTATAAAAAACTACTTTTAAATGAAAAAAAAAGTGACCGCTGAGGTCAAAGATTATGAATGTAACACAACAGGTCATGCTACTTTTATTTTTAAAATTTGTCTGTTGAAACAGGATAACTCTCTCCTTTTCAGCAATGTACAGTTTTTGCTTTGGGAAATATACACCATCAAGAAAGGCATCTTGCTTAGCTTTTTTATATGAATGTAGTGAATTACAAGAGAAAGTGTTAATTTTACAATTGATCCCCAATTAGATATAAATTACATCATGCAAAGGTCATACAGGCTGCACAATCGTGAACTACTTTCAATGTAGAAAAATAGCTATAGCGTTTGTTGTCACTGTGATGCAGTCTATACATCAATGACAAGCAATTCAAAACTGCAACTGGTACAAAATGTGGCAGCCTGAACAATGATGTGTATATCCAATATCCAGTAGGGTGATCCTACTGCTTCGGGACCTATACTGGTTGCAAGTGGATGTCTGGGAGTGTTTTAAGGTACCGATGCTGGCTTTAAAGCTCTCCACTGATTCAGACCAGGGTATCTGTGGGACTGAGATTTCTGTACTGATCTGCTCATCCCATCAGACCCAATTGTCTACATTAAAATATCTGGGTCCGATCATCTAGATTAAAATATTCTCTGATGTGATCCAAGAAATGAATATTTTTAATTGCTGTTGCCATACTTTGGAATTTCCTCTCTACAGAGATCCAGCTGACATGTTGGGATGAAGATATGAAACTAGTCAGTGCATAATTTTGTCTGCTACTGATAGTTTTGATAGTTACTATATTATGCTCAAGTTTAATTATTATTTTTCCTTTGCAAAGTTTTTTTTTTTTTTTTACACAAACACACACACAAACATACAATGTATTTTTGCTGAACAGAGTATTTGGCCGGTTAACAAATTTAAACAATTTTTAGTCCTTTCAACTAAAATTACAATTTCTATACCTCCTTTTTGCCATATTTATTTTCATCTATTTTTTACCAATATTACCCTTCATTTTCATCTCTAACATACATTTCCTTAACTAATACAATCCAACATTTTAATATAAATCAATTAATTATGTAGATATCTTTTTCAATTATATATTTGAACCAGAAGGAAAACATATATATATATATATATATATGTATGTATGTATGTATGTATATGTATATATATGTATATATATGTATATATATGTGTATATATATATATATATGTGTGTGTATATATATATATATATATATTCTTTCTAGAATATAGAATATATAGAATATATATATATATATATTTTCTTCTTCGTAGGGTTTATGTGTGTTTTTCCTCTAGCCAGATTTTCCCTACGTAACCAAGGTTTTTCTGCAGCACCAGCTCAGTAGAATCACACACACACACACACACACACACACACAAACACACACACACATATATATGTATTCCAATTAGTTCCATTTTCATATATCAAATGATTTTACCCATATGTTCCTCCAAACCACATTGTCGAGCGTCAAGAAGCACTCGACATCATGTCCATGCACCGGCAGAACATGGATACCCGGCTGGAAGGGGGGGGGTTGAGCCACATGGGTGATGGTGGTGGAATAGGCTTCCGAGTAGGCGTTTATGTGCACGGGTGCCTTATGGGGTCGCGTGGGATTAGCTTACTACTCTGAGAACACTCTAGAAAAGTGACGGCATCCCAGTACGTCCGAAGGAAATGAGGAAGTATGAGACCTTCCAGCTGAATGTAATCTGGAAGGAACTATATAAGGACTCGCTTGCAAGGGCGTGACAGCTGCGTCTTTGTTTTGCTAGCTTTGCATTCCGGTTTCTGTAAGCGCTGATTGCCACGATTAAATGAAGATACACCAGCTTGGCTTTAAGCGTGTTCTTTGAGCGTGGACACGGTCCTAGGGGAGCCGAGAGGAAGACGCAGCTCTCCCTTTTCATTTCTACTTTCACCACAATATGCAATTAAAAATATTTCTTTTATTACAGTTTCCTTAGTTAAATTTAAAAATATTTTAACTATTATCCTCTAATCATATAGTTTTCCCCATTTATTGTTCCAAATCATCACTTAATCATTTATACACACACCACCGTAAACTGTTAAAAATATTTCAATTATTATTCCAATTATTGTTCAGTTCATTTTCACCATCATGATTTAACATTATTTCTTACTACAATTCATCTTTCAATTCTAGTCATATACATCATATTCCTCTTTCATTTCTTTGCTTTTCTCTCTTTTCATTTTTATTTTTACCTTTCTTTCCCCTTTTTACTTTTTGTGCCTTAAAATCCTAATCTCTCCTGTTTTGCCCTATATTTCCCATTGTTCCCCCATTATCATTTTGTATTTCAAAGTCCTGAACGCTTCTATTTTGCCCTATATTTCCTATTATTTTCCACCTTTCTTCTTTATTTATCTTTTCCCTGTATATCCCAGTAATAATAATAATAATAATAATTTTATTTCTATACCGCCCTTCTCCCGAAGGACTCAGGGCGGTGTACAGCCTATTTAAAAACACAAAAAACACAACAACAATTTAAAATTTAAAATCATTAAATAATTAGGCTCCAATTAAAATCCCAGAAATTTAAAATACCCCAATTTAAAACGTTATGTTAATAGCCCTGCCTGGCGGAACAACAGGGTCTTCAGAGCGCAGCGAAACACCCGGAGGTCGGAAATCTTTCGTATTTCGGGGGGCAGTTCATTCCACAGGGCTGGGGCTCCCACAGAGAAGGCCCTCCCCCTGGGTGTCGCCAGCCGACATAACTTGGCTGATGGCACCCGGAGGAGACCCTCTCTGTGGGAGCGGACTGGTCGGTGGGAGGCTATTGGTGGCAGAAGTCGGTCTCGAAGGTACCCGGGTCCTATGCCATGGAGCGCTTTAAAGGTGGTAACCAACACCTTGAATCGCACCCGGAAGACCACTGGGAGCCAGTGCAGCTCGCGCAGGAGGGGTGTCACGTGGGCGCAACGAGTTGCACCCATAACCACCCGCGCGGCCGCATTCTGGACCAGTTGGAGCCTCCGAGTGCTCTTCAAGGGGAGCCCCATGTAGAGAGCATTACAATAGTCCAACCGGGAGGTGACAAGGGCGTGAGTGACCGTGCGCAAGGCGTCCCGATCCAGAAAGGGCTGCAACTGGCGAATCAGGCGAACCTGATAAAAGGCCCCCCCGGCCATGGCCATCATGTGCTCTTCTAAAGACAGCCGTGCGTCCAGGAGGACACCCAGATTGCGAGCCCTCTCTGTGGGGGGCAAAGATTCACCCCCAATAGTCAGCGATGGCACCTGCTGACTATATCGGGGCGCCGGAAGCCACAGCCACTCGGTCTTGGAGGGGTTGAGTCTGAGCCTGTTCCTCCCCATCCAGGCCCGCACGGCCTCCAGGCAGCGGGACATCACATCAAGGGCATCGTTGGGGTGGTCTGGGGTGGAGATGTACAGCTGAGTATCGTCAGCGTACAGATGACACTTCACCCCGAAACCACGGATGATCTCACCCAGCGGCTTCACATAAATGTTGAACAGGAGAGGCGAGAGGACCGACCCTTGCGGCACTCCCCATGCGAGATGCCTCGAGGTCGACCTCTGTCCCCCTGCCAACACAAACTGCGAGCGGTCGGAGAGGAAGGAGGAGAACCACCACAAAACGGTGCCCCTATTCCTAACCCCCTCAACCGCTGCAGCATGATACCATGATCGATGGTATCAAAAGCCGCCGAGAGGTCTAATAGGACTAGGACAGAGGAGCAGCCCCTGTCCCGAGCCCTCCAGAGATCATCCACCAACGCGACCAATGCCGTTTCAGTGCTGTACCCCTGCCTGAAGCCCGACTGGTACGGGTCTAGATAGATAGCTTCATCCAGGTGCCGGGGAAGTTGTCGTGCCACCACGCTCTCAACAACCTTCGCCACAAAACGAAGGTTGGAGACTGGACGATAGTTGGCTAATTCAGCCGGGTCCAGGGAAGGCTTCTTGAGGAGGGGCCTCACTACCGCCTCTTTCAAGGCGGCAGGAAAGGCACCCTCACTCAGAGAAGCACTTATAATCCCCTGGAGCCAGCCTCGTGTAACCTCCCGGGAGGCCAGCACCAACCAGGAGGGACACGGGTCCAATAAACACGTGGCGGCACTAATCTTACCCAGAACCCTGTCCACATCCTCGGGAGTCACAGGATCAAACTCCTCCCAGGTAACATTCTCAAGACCTGCCCTCGTCTCCTCCCGTGGACTCATCCAGTCGGAGTCCAAGCCATCCCGAATCCGAGCGACTTTATCGTGCAGGAATTGCACAAAATCCTCAGCACGACCCTGCAAGGGATCTTCCCGCACTCCCCCCCGGAGGAGGGAGTGGGTCACCCTAACAAGGCGGCTGGGTGGTTCTCTGCAGATGCGATAAGAGCGGAAAAGTGGTTAGACTTTGCCGCTTTTATCGCCACTAGGTAGGTCTTGATATAAGACCTCACCTGTGTCCGGTCGGAATCGGATTGGCTAGTCCTCCAAATGCTCTCTAGGCGTCTTTTCCGACGCTTCATCTCTCTCAGCTCCTCAGAAAACCAAGGAGCCAGTTGAGATCGGCATCGGGTCAGAGGCCGCAAAGGCACAACGCGGTCCAAAGCTCCAGCGGCCGCCCTTTCCCAGGCGGCCACCAGCTCTTCAGTCGAGTCGTGTGTTAGGGTCTCAGGGCACGGCCCAAGCTCCGTCAGGAACCTTTCGGGTTCCATCAGGCGCCTGGGACGGAACCATCTAGTTGGCTCCGTCTCCCTGCGGCGGGGGGCGGCGGTAGGAAAGTCTAGTTGGAGGAGCGAATGATCTGTCCATGACAAGGGTTTAATATCTAGGTCCCCTCTACCAAGATCATTCAACCACTGACCAGAGACAAAAATCAGGTCCAGAGTGTGTCCCCCTATGTGAGTGGGGCCTTGAACTAACTGGGTCAGGTCCATGGCCGTCATGGAAGCCATGAACTCCCGAGCCGCCTCTGACGCCTCACCCGCGGATGGAAGGTTGAAATCCCCCATGACAATAAGTCTGGGGGTATCAACCGCCACCCCGGCAATGACGTCGAGTAGCTCGGGCAGGGTCGCTGCCACGTGGCAGGGAGCCAGGTACGTAGTCAGCAAACCCATCTGCACCCCACGGCCCCACTTCACACAGAGGGACTCACATCCGGCTATCTGAGGAACAGTGGTCTCCCTCGGACAAAGACTTTCCCTAACAATCACCGCCACTCCCCCACCCCTCCCCTGGGCCCTTGGCTGATGAAATGCACGGAAACCTGGTGGGCACATCTCAACGAGGGGGACCCCCCCCTCCTGGCCCAACCAGGTCTCCGTAATACCTGCCAGGTCCGCACCCCCCTCCGAAATAAGATCACAAATGAGGGGGGCTTTATTAACCACCGACCTGGCATTACACAACATCAGCCGCGGACCCAGGGCCTGAGACTCTACACAACCCAGGACACGAGTCACGCATCGGGGGCCGGAGTGCGCAATCGCTCGTAAACAGCGTATGCGCACCCCCGACACTTGATATGGCCCCCTGCGTCCGTCATACCTGCCCCTCCCACTCATTATTTCAATTTCACAGCCCTTCCTGTCATCCCCCTGCTTCCCGGTTAAATTTCCTTTCGCGACCCTCCTGCTGCAACTAATCGACCCATCATCCCGCTCGGTTGCTATCTGGACCCCCCCAGGTCCGCTTTTACAACCCCCCTCCCTCCCGGGTCCCCTTAAAATTTTTTTTAAAAATTTTTTTCTTAAAAAACCCCTCAACCCCCTCTTCGCTACATGCCATCTCTCGGGGTTCCAAAGCCCGTCATCAAGATAGGCCCTCGATAATGTGGAGGGCCAGGCCTGCGAGAGGGGGGAGTCTCGCAGCGCAAGAAGGTCGGCTTTTTGGAGCATCAACCGAACCAGAGATGGGAAAAAGGCCAGTCCGGGGGTCTATCATAGTCCAAAGGGATAACTGAACATACAGATCACAAAATATCCATTTGTAGAGCTGGACTCCACTGTCCTCTCACGACAGGGAGAAGGTCCAATGTTCTTTTTCTCCAACAGAGGCTAATAGCCAACCATCCTCTCACGACGGCCGGTCCCGTTACAAAGGTTAACGGGAACAATGTGTAATCATTTAAGTTCTTTTTATTCTTTCTGTTCCACCCTTCCTTCCTTATTTGTCTCTTTCCATCCTCTTTATTTTTTCATTGTTAATCCCAATGTAATCTCTAAAAACCTCCTTTCTATTATTACTATTCACATGTTCAGTTACTTTTTCATATTTAATCACATTGTCTTTATCTTCTTTATTTTCAGCCTCAGTGTCTTGCTTCTAAGTTTAATTATTATTTTTGAGGAAGTTATTTTTTGTTTATGAATTGATTTTGATTGTCAGATGCTCAGAGCTTTTGGAAATGGCATCAAAAATAGTAAATAAAATATGTGTGTTTATTCTTGCACTAGCCTTAGTTGATTTGCAGCTCCAAACTAGCTTAAACTTCTTATCTCTCCAAATCAAACATACTGTTTCCATGATAAGCAGAGCTACAAATTACTTTAGCCACATTTCAATCTTGTGTGTTGGATGAACCTTGCCTGCATGACAGTTCATAGCTCAGTGTGACAGGGATACCCAGAAAATTGGATTAGCAGAATAAACCATGCTTCTGTTAACAATGGGGGTAAGCTTGTGGTATGAACACAACTGCAACGTTCCCAAATGGGAAGAATTTAAAATATGAACTGCATTTTGACATTTCACTTTTAATCTGCTTCAAAGCAAACCTGAATGCATCAATTCTCTACAGGAGAAGTTAACCATAGGCTGTTTCCTTTCTTCCATAGAATCACTAAATTTACCTAAGTATCCTTAATCCAAATGATCATTTTTTTCCATCAGAACCAGTACACAGCATGATTAAAGCAGGAGCTCCAATTAAACTGATCTGAGAATAATCAGTCACTTCAAATTCACTGGAGCTTACTTTCCAATAATTATATGAACAAAGTAAGTTTCAGAGTATTTTTATTTTTTTAAAATATCAGTTATTTTTTAAAAGGCTAGGCTATTGGTTGATTTAAATCAGGAGTATCAAACTCACAGTGTCCCAGCGTCGTCACGTAACATATCAGGACTTTTTCCCCCTTCACTAAACTGGGTGTGGGTGTGGCCAGCAGGTGACGCATCTGGCCTGCGGGCCAGGAGTTTGACAACCCTTATTTAAATCCAGTATGACTTCAGGATCAGTAAGTTAGAAATCTGGCCTTATGGATTAACTTCTTTCCCTTCACTTTCAAGAAAGTAGATGACCTAGGGCCGTGATGGTGAACCTCAGGCACGTATGCCACAGGTGGCATGCAAAGCCCTCTCTGTGGGCACGCATGCCATCACCAGCTGCTCTTCTGGTTTCCGGCGCATGCATGCACAGTGGCCAGCTGGTATTTGGGTTTCTGGCACTCCGGCACGTGTGCATGTGCACGTATTCCAGTTTGGGCACTCGGTGCCAAAAAGGTTCACCATCACTGACCTAGGTGATTTAATCTCTTGATGAGCTGCGGTGGCACAGTGGTAGAGTATAGTACTGCAGGCTACTTCTGCTGATCACCGGCTGCCAACAGTTTGGCAGATCATATCTCACCAGGCTCAAGGTTGACTCAGCCTTCCATCCTTCTGAGGTCGGTAAAATGAGGATCCAGATTGTTGGGGCCAATATGCTGATTCTGTAAACAGCTTAGAGAGAGCTGTAAAGCACTATGAAGTGGTATATAAGTCTAAGTGCTAGTGCTAGTGCAGAAGAACAGAAGAAGAAAAGCTACTTCTGAAAGTCTGATTCATTTCCGGTGGAAGATCCAACACCTGCTACGACTGTACTAAATTTTGTGTGGTTCCAGTATGGTCAACATATATCTACTTGGAACTTACTTTCAAGTAACCACATTGTTTGATGCTTTCCAGAGGGATGATAGAGGCCCTAGGCTTCCTAGGGCCTTTCCCTATTATTTGTTTTCTTCTTCCATCCTTGAATCAACAACAGAATTTAAAGGAGCAAGAAAGAAAACGAATGGCAAGACCTTGCAGGCACAAACCAAGTACTTCCCCTGGATTGACAAATGGAAGGATTTATCTTGCCCAAAGGATGGGAAATATTGAGCAGCAGAGCTCTGAACAGAAATAAGAGAGTGGAAGGTGAATAGTAGATGAGGAGAGAGAATGAGTAATGCAGTAATTAAAACAAGAGTTCATCACCTCTTGAATTAGAATTTTCAACAAGCATCCAAGGCTGTATTCATAACATGTTTACAATATGTTTCCATAATATTGTTTCAGTTAATGAGGCTGTAATCAAATCAATTTCAGTCCTATTATTCTCACACATTACTGTCAAGTCAACTCATTGTTCTTGCTACTACTTTGGTGCCCCCTGCTGATTACTTTGTAATAGAGACTCAGGGTAGAACAAACTGGAGCAGCTGTCCCATATGGGTGGTTGAGTATTTTTTTCTTTTATTTGAAAGCACTAGGAACTTAACACAGCTGTGTACAGTGGAGATGACAATGAATTTATTGACCGGGCCCTGACTTTGATTGCACCAATCCCTCAGGTATCTCAACGGCAAAATGAGCATATGACTGGGAAAGAAGAACCAACTGACTTTTGTCTTATTGCATTTAAAACAACTGCCTACAAGCATTACCCATATGTTTCCATATTTGTTAGATGAGTAGCATAGTATTTTGCCTTCAAGTACCTTGTACTATCCATCACTATTGAGATGTTTGTCTCTTTTACAAATTGGGTAAGATGTTTTTGAGTTGTTGTCATTTTTGAAGAAGATAAAAAAAATCAGGGTTTTACTAAAGATCTATGCAGCTCAATTCTCTATATAATTCTCCAGGATAATATGCTCCAGGCAAAGAAGCTTCCCCCACTTTTTTTGCAACTAGTTATACATTTTGTTTGAAGGTGGTTCAAAACATGGTCTGTCTGTCTGTCTTCTTTCCTACTTACTGAAGGAAACTTCACTTGAAGTTTCATTAGTGTCATTGCTTCAGAACAAAGTGATGAGTTTTCTTTACTACCCTTCTTCTGGGTAGTTGAGGGCTTTTCCACACACACAATTGTCTTTTTCTTTTCCCCTTGGTGTTTTGTTGTTAAACCTATCCATCTGCCACCTGTCACTTACTGATAAGAAGTGCCCAGTTTAAAATCCCCAGTTGTAAATAGATGTGGGCTGACATAATTAATGTCTACCCTACGACCCAATTTGAATTACAAAGTCAAGGCAATTTGAAAATCAGCCTCAGTGTGATTAACATTAGTACACACAGGCAGTCTATAAATTCCACAGCCGCAGGAATTATTTAAATTTTCTGAAAATGAATGAAAATTAGGGCAAGATGTCTTTCAGGAAAAATAGAAGGCAGAAGTGGGGCGTCTGAGATAAACTAAATAGTCCCTTGAGATAAACATTCTTGGACCCAGTAATACCAATGGGTCTAGGCCACTGTGGGTCTCTAATGTCTAAGAGTTGCCAGGCTGTTGTTATCAGTCATGCCACCATCACAACTGTACCAGAGTAAATTCTCTTATCTGATGAAGCCTTCTCTGGCAAACATCCCTCTTGCAAACAGGATTGTTTCACATTGGATACATTCTCTCAGCATGGAGATGCCACACTCTATGGTCTCTGGAGTCCACTCTGGAAGTGGGAACTAGACACCATCTTGCAAAGCTAGCAGGATCTACTGCTTTCATATGGAAATGTGGCAAAATAGAAAAATCTTGACTGTTAAGATGGTAATAGTTGCTGTAATTAGGATTATTCTGTTCCAATCTGTCTTTCTTTTTCTGGTTTCTCTTATTAAGTTTATTATTTTAAATCTCTACTTGCTGTTTGGGACTAAATAAAGACAAGATTTTGATACATGGGAGAAGTGACTGCAAAAAATTACATAATTAAGGCAGAGATCACTGAGATACTTATAACTGATATTACAATAATAATTGTAATAATGACAGTGCAACTCAGAAAGCAACCCAAAACTTAAAATTAGTTTTTTCATCAACTAACAAATTATACATATAAATTAATGATAGTCTATTAACCACAATAACGATTTGAATTTGAGGCATAATAGATTTCAATGCATCTAAATTCCTAAACTACACTAGACTTTTTTTCACATGTAAACAAGCAAATTAAATAATACTAGAAATGCAAATTATTAGATAAACAAGACCAATTGAGAAATGGAGATTTCTTTTATTTTGATGCATAATTTGTTCTTTGCATTTTTTTTCTTTTTGTGAAAGAATAAAAGGAACATTTTTTAAAAAAATAAAAGTTCTTCATAAATACTAATACTTGTGTTATATTTCAACTATCACAATTTATCTTTAATATGAAAAAAACTTCACTTTCAGGAGAGGCCTGTGAATATATAAATACCTTTGACTAATCCTCTCTACCTAGATTAATTGCATTTTTAATCATTTTTCTTTGCAAAATTGAAATTGGCTTTTAGATTCTCTGGTTTACAGCACAATTCTTGCCATGGAATTGCAGAACCACTAAATAGGAGATGGTATGCCATGAATCAAGAAGAAGGATATATTAGTAATAAACTCTTGCCCAAAGGAAAAACGAATTGATGATTCACTCTAAATGGCTAGATTTAACAAAGCGAATAAACAAATTCTCCTTCCCATAAAAAATAAAATACAGCAAGTGCCAATAAAATCTTGGATTTCTTTCTGCCTAATTCTCTCTTCCTTGTTGAATTACTTTTTCAGCAGAGAACTTCACTTTCTCTATTTTTAACTGTGCACAAATGTATTTCTGCCTTTTTACTTAAAGTTATATATGCTAATTAATGATGAAGTACTAATGGATTCCAGAAATCTGGCATGGACGTCTGTCTCCTTGCCCACACTAACAAAGGTATTCACAATCTGTCTTTCAAAAATATATATTTTTTTAAAAAAAAATCTCCTTTTCCCCGTCTCTCTTCTGGAGTAACTTTTGAACAAATTCTTATGAAATGAAGCCCTGAACTAAGAGTACATATTTTGAGACCTGCCCTTCATTCATTAGTAATTTTGTATTTATTTACAATGATTTTTGTACTGCCCATCCTAGAAATTACATAAAATAATGAAATACTGCTTACATTTAAAACCTGTATGTTTGACAGGAGTTCCAACGTTTACAATGAAAATATAAATGCCAAACTGACAATGACAGAATGTGCAATCTATGCAATCAAAACTTTTAACTAAATTGCACAGAACAGACCCAGGGCATACCAAATGTCAGCAAGTGGCAATTCAATACAACTTCCAGAGTGAAAGCTACTGCCCGCAAGTCCAACAACAACAATAAAAGAATGATGTGAGACAGACCTGGCATGAATTGGATACATTTCTATTTAATGGAAGATGTCTTGAAATAATGCTTAAAGTGAGCAAACAGCTGAATTTGCAAAGCTCAGCATGCCAAAGCAATTGCCTGTGCAAAACCAAGGTGAGAACCATTCTTTGCTTCATGGATGCTCTCCAAAGACTTCTATATGGCAGATTCAGTGGTATGAAATGCCAGTCATCTGTAGATTCTAATCCATGCTATTTGGTGCACCAGATGGAACACCTGGAATTGTTGGAGGGTATTGGACAAATGTGATTCTCTGGAAGAGCCTAGCAGTCAGGGAAACAGGAAGGGCTAGATCCAAGACTTCCCTCCAGTCCTAAAGCATATTGTTCAGAAGGTCAAGGAATGTGAAGGCCTGGTTTCTCGCCTGTCAGGGTTGTCCTGCTTTTGTTGTCTACATCAGAAGCAGATACTACTGAATAGCTATTGTCACCAGCAACCCTCTGTTGAAAACAATCATTTTGGTTACTGTAATGTTGTGTGTATGTTTCTTGAACCTGTTGCCTGTGGAAGCTGCCCCCTTGCTGCCTCAGACCAACTGTCAACCTACGTTTGGACTCCTGGACTTCTGGATGATGATCTGACTATAATTTTGCTTTCACCATCTGAATTCTGGCTATTTTGAACCCCCTTTTTTTGCAAGTAAGGCCTCTAGGGACTGGGATTTTGTTGCTCTGTGGGTATACTTAAAACAGTCTCCCTGTTTGCCTTGGCTTGAAATTGTCTTTCAAGTAAACTCCTTGGTGCACATGCATTGTGAGACTGGCTTGGAACAGGACAAGAAAAATCAATAAAAGGCACTGTTTTCACATGATATCAAAGGCAAAGGTGGGTTACTCTTGAAGCCAACTTTGGCCTCAGTTTTTAAAATCAGGAAAACAATTGTAAAGTCTAAAATTGGCTAAAGATATATATATATATATATATATATATATATATATATATATATGTGTGTGTGTGTGTGTGTGTGTGTGTGTGTGTGTGTGTGTGTGTGTGTGTATACACATACATATTTAAACAAACTCAACTTTTTCTAAAATTCAAGAGAAAGAAATTGCCCCATGCACTTTGTACCATCACTCCATCACTGCCTCAAAAAAAAAAAAAGTTAAGAACAGCCCCTGGCCATTAAAAGATTGCTCATATCTTAGCAATGAATAGGCAGCAAGATTTCAAGGTATGTGAAAATGCTGGTGGCAAAGGCTAAGCAGGAAGAGATCAGGCACAGGTAATTTCACAGAACAGATATGCACATTAACAGCTTGCTTGTCTTTTGACATATCCAAACACAGTATTATTGAAAATCACAAGCTAAATGTAACTTCTGGTACAAGGGAATCACTCTAACCTTCTGGTAAGGATTGTTTCTAAATCACATGACACCCCAGTTCCTGGTTTCTCCTAGAGATCAATTGAAAAACTGCCATCTCATCTCCCTACTCATGAATAGCAGTCTGCTTCCATTTTGGTTCAAGTGAACTATAGATGTTGTACAAATAGCTCAAAATATCTGGCAGCATCTACTTCTCTTCTCTTCTCTTCTTGGTATCTTCGTCAAATCCATAAGGCGAAACCTCTCAGTCCTATCTTGCCAAGAGGATTTTTTGTTCAACAAATAACATTTAAAGACAGCAATCTTGCAGGCCATACCTGTCAACTTCTTATAGTACCTAGCAGTGACAGATGAATCTTACATGACCACATAAATACTGTACATCTTTTCAAATCATCTATACTATTCTTTTCTAGCACTGTACTACCTCTAAGCTTTTTAAAATAAACCATGATCTCCATCAGCTTTGAACCAAAAGTCAAGCTAATCATGTGATTTATATGCATGTTACCCCTTTTTCCATGACTTTATTGCATTACCCACTATTACAAAGTCCATCGTCTCCATGCCTGGAGCCATTCCCAGGATATAACAGCTTATTATTAAAGTAATTTTTAAGCGTTTTACTCTTTACTCTTGGAGTTATCTCATGCTTACTAAAAACTCTTTTCCACCCTGAGATTAGGATGCTAGTCTCAGGCCTCTGCATATGTTGCCCAAGAACTTCTACCTATCTTTGGGAGTATCTAAAACAAAGATAATCTTGATTTTTACTGATATATCAGTATGTAGCAAGGAGTGCTATGGAATTCAATATGGAGGATGCAGATTCTGGAAAATGTAAAGGCTACCCTAGCAAGTGTCGATTAAAAAGGGAATGTTTTATTTGTAAAAGAGACTTATGAGAAACAAAGCACTTACAGTATTTCCATAATATACTGCACTTGCTTTTTGCTAGTCCCAAAGCAAAAAGAAATTTTTAAAATTCCCATTCTTCTCTATGATGTTATGGATTTTCACTTTATACTCACCTGCATCCAGACTACCCGTTGCTGCTAGCCAACCCACGACTGGCGGAACGGCACCAACCACAGCTCCTACCCATGTATTCACAATGCTAACTCTTTTGAGAGGCGTATAGCAGCAGGAATACAGGAAAATGTTGAAGGCTCCTAAGGCACCAATAAGAGGATTTACTCCAAGGATCAGCAAGGTTATTGCTGGAACTGCACAGCAGATTCCGAAGGAGACAGCAAGCAGAGGACTGTTTAAAAACAAGAAACAAGAATTTGGAAGGTATCAGTAAAGGATCTAAGATCAACATCTATTAGCATTTTCTCTTGTCCTAAACTTTTCATATTTTTAAGTCCAATGATGACAATCAGCATCTATAGAAGGGTATCTCTTTGGTGATATACTAAGTAAGCTGAAAAACTGACAGGCAGGTGAAAAAGAAAAGCAAAATGCATTGCACCATTACTATATTTTGCTGACTTGTTTTTTACACAGCACAATGGAAGTATGGGAAATACGGTGAATTTCTGTAGGCAGATTAAATAAGTAGATGGAAATATGTGTGATTTACATTAAATATATTATGCATTAAGCATCCATCCAGAAATTCTGATGCTGCTTGTACATAGTTATAGATATATTTCCTGCACTAAATTTTAATTAACCATGCACTGCTTTACAGAAATCTGTACTCAAAATGTATTGCCCTGGAAAAAAAATAATTTATCAAAACTCTATAAACCTAAACTATGGATTTTATTAATGTTCCAGCCATAACTATGTCAACTCTCAAAAGCACAGAAGAAATTATTTTTAATAACATATCTAAACATTTGGTGTGGATTTTTATACTTTCATACAGACCACTTATAGTGTTTATTTAGAATCGCAAAATAACCCCAGGACCGGCTCTGCATCAATCTTGTTAGAATGCTAAGAAGGAAGAGATGTCTGCCTTTAATTTAACTTTTAATTAAATGGACCAGGGCAACAATTTGATAAACTGAAACATAATTTGACCCATTTTACAAGCCCAACTGTGGATTTTGGTAATTTAATTTAGCGGATTGCAATGTTTATTACATTTTTTTCACAAGCTTTGGAGCCAAGAAAACTATACACAGCTTTCAATGAAAACATGTGAAACACTAACACAGGGACCTAATTTGACACAACAGTGTAAACTATGACAGAATATTGTTATATGACAAGCTTTATTGCATGAACCCATCACTTGCAAACGGAGGCAAGCCTATTGATTGATTAATTCTGCCTCAACGGGATGTCTGAACTGACCCCAATTCAAGCCATTAGCAAATGTTAAAGATCATATTTTTTGCTGAATGGGCTGAAGAGAAGGAAGGACCCTTAACAAGAAAGAAGAAACAGCCTGAAGTTTGGTTCATTGCTTTAAATGTTACAGATTTTTTTATTGGACAAAAGCAGGAATTAAACAAAGTTTCTTCTTACAGTGGAAACAGAAAGCAGTAAATAGGGTCACAGCCCTGTTGGAAATCTACCTCCCATGAAGATCCTGTACATTAAGTTTAGGGAGGAAGGCTGCTGTGATCATTGCAGTGACTGGTGGACTGTCCTAGAGGTGAATGACTATGAGTCATTCTGTGGCTGGAACTGGTCTTAAGGTTCATTACCAGTCATGAAGGGGTCTATGACAATTCGCCGCAGTCAGTTCGCCACAGCCAACTCACTTTTGAGGTTTGCCCAAATACTTTTCAATATATGAATATTGTTATGCGTCTAGATTCTGAAAACACCAATGTAGTAGTAATAATAGTAATACAGATCATTCCAGGAATAGTTTTTTTAAAAGAAGAAAGCTGTTTTTGTAGCTTCACAAGAAAGTTACCAGATCCTCAGGCACTAGACCTTTTTTTTTTTTTTTTTTGCCATTTAATTGTTACCAGGTGCACTTCACCTTTAAGCAGATACTTCTGTTTCCAAACGTTGAGTTGGGAGTTTGGATGATTGTCAAAATCAAAGACAAGGGAATATTGTAGTGGTCAAGTTTTGATTGCTGGGAGAACTTTAAGAAAATTCAAGTTTTCCCCCTTGGCATTTTATTGTTTAGTTGTAGTACAATTGGAGTTGAGATAAAAAGTTGAGAGTCAAATCCATATTAAAACATCAAAAACAATGGCAATTTAGGACAAATTCCCCTAGTTTAACGTACTCCATAAGAATCAGGGAGGACAAATGAGGATGTTCCAGGTTCTTGGAACATCCCCATCATTCCATGCCCTGAATGATGGGTTTGAAAACTAACAGATTTGAAAGATTACACATTAACTATTTGTTTTGTCTATATATTTTGATTTTAAATAAAAGCTAAGAGCTTAATGATGACAGCATTTGGTTTAAAGAGAAGTACGGTAATCCCATGGAGGAAATTGACTAGAAAAGATAAAGAAAACACCAAAGATTAGGATTACTCAAAAGAGGTCCTTCACATTGAACAGAAAAATTCATGACGCACTTAACTTTAAACAATTAAAGAAATCACATCTTTTTCCAGACTTATATGGTGTCATAAGCTACTCCTGGTTGTCTCAAGTTACTTTTGCATACATAGTCACTTGATAAAATGATGTGGCTGCTTTAATGATTTGAAGCTTAATATACCAGATGACACCAGATATATAGCTTAATATATATTTGGTGTTATAAAAATTGCAAGAAGTACCAATGAAACTAAGAGCTTCTATGAATGTGCATGTAAAAGATTTTGCTTTGACATCTCTTCTGAAATGAAAGCATCAAGATTTTGTCTTGGACAGCGAGGTGGATAGCATATAATTTAATAAATAAACAAAAAGAAAAAGAAGCTGAATTCTGGTTCACAGATTATTTTCATCTTTAGTTTTTAATGATAATTAACTAACAAGACATGGCAATTGACTTGTCTCCATAAATGGAAACTCAGTATGGTCTTAGAATCATGCTTCCCTAATAGTTTTTGAAAAATACAAGCAATTTGCAGGTTAAAATATACAAATTTCATTCAACTGAGCAGTAGCTCAGCAGTAGCTTTCTTGAAGTACCTTATAATGTAATTAATCTGCTATAATCTATTTATGTCTAAACCAAAACCCAAACAAGAATGCAAAACACAGTATCTACCCTGAATAATGTTGAAGGTTTCATATGTAGGGCATCCACGATACTGTATAATATACATACTGTTGCTATTTTGTTTGAAATTGCTTCTCTCAGAGTAAAAATACAGTATTATGCCACCTGACGCACAATAAATCCAAAAGGCAATGTTATCTAGGATTAGAATTTTGTCTTTTGGATACATAAAAATGTTCAAAAATAGGATGTTTTATTTATCTATAATTTTATAGATATACTCTCCATTAGCATGTTTATAGCAGGGGAGTATAACTGGCCAAAAATAACTGATTTTCTGGTTCCATGAGGTTACAGAAATCATCTGCTTTATAGGGCTAAACAGCTTTCGATCATTGGTCAAAATAAATAATTTTCTACATCTTACAAATTCATGTCAGTGAAGGGCTGATTATTCTGTGTGGAAAAAAACACTGTCACGGGATTACATGATGACTGAAACATTCTTATATGAATACAGGTAGTAGTCTGTGATGGTGCTGGTTAAAATTTACCCTTCCATAAAAGCTACTATATATCAATGTGCTTGATTACAGAAATACCAAGTGGAGCTTAATAATAGAAGCTATTTATATTGGCAGTATATAAAACGTGAAGCATTTTCTACATGCAATAAATGTTTGCATTTTGTATAGTGCGATGTGGAATATTTTCTCCCCCAAAACATCGACTATCCAACACTTCATTCTAGAAGGAAAAAATTCAGCTCAGGTTCAAAGTCTACAATAGAGAGAGAAAAAAAGAGCAAGTTTACTCTGGCAAATTCAATGCAGTCACTCTTAAGAGTATTTGTGTGACAGTGACAGACCCCGCAGGGTACAATATGTTCCATTTCCCTGAGTGTAACATCTGTTCAGTTGACAAGTCTCAAGCAGATTTTTCTGTTTGCAGACATAGCCTGGAAGCTGATAATCCAGCTGGTGTATTCTGTTTCTAAATTACCAATTGTAACAAAATAGTAATCAAGAATTATGACAAATCTTTGATGAAGGATGAAAGGGATATATTCTGTATTTAAGGTAAGGAAAAGTTAGTTTGCATCAACAAAATATGTAAATCTTGATCAAACATACACAGCTTTTTCCGACATTCCTCTGAACCATCTCCACTTATTCCCACAGTGCCAAATGGCAAACAACTAGGGCTTGCTGAAAACAGAGGTGGATAATTATTTTATAGAACAGGTTATTCTAATTTACTTTCATAATGTTTCAATGAACATCAACGAACCTTCATGGAATTCCTTGTTACTCAAAGCACAGCATGTCATATCCTACATTCTTCTAAACACTATTTCAAAAAAGGTACCAAGGCATAGCAGAGACATGGTTTTTGATTATACAGTGGTTAACAATGAAAATACTCCAGAAATTAAATTATGAACATTAATCCTGTTTATTCTAAAGACAGCAGCTCTTTAAGATCATAAACACAGACTTGGAAGACACAACCCCTTTGATCTTTTGTTTCTTGTCTCACAATGTTACACTATTTCCAGATGGATTCAAGTTCTTTTGAAAAAGTCAATATGCAAGACATCAAAAACAAACACGGAAGCAACAACAAAAAACAAAAAACAGAGAAGGGAAGAACAGAATAGGATTTTTCAAACCTTTCTTTCCACAATACACAATGTCTTGACTTAACAGCATCTACAATAATTAAAGCCCAAACTTACATGTTTGTAGTCTAATTATTTTATTTATTTAAATAGAATCACCAACTCTTGAGGCTAATAAAAGCTACTCAATGGCCTAAAACAATTATAAATGACTACAAAAGCAGGCAACATCAAATCAAAAGTCTCTGCCCTGACTCAGGTTTTATTTTATTTGGGTAAAAAAGTGCCTGGCTAACTACTATAAGAAACGATGCTGTTCTTGTATTTTATTTTGTAAGTATTAAATTATGCCCCTCCCCCTTTCTTTCTTTGCTATATCCCTGCCAGGTTTTCTCATTTATTCCTGGCCTCTTTTTTCCAGCCCTGTCCATTTTCTGAGTGCAGTCTTGGCCTGCCAAAATGTGGAAACCTGAATACCACACTTGGCGCACTAAAAGGCTGTCTGGCTCTGCTTTGTAACAACAGAACAAACCAGACATTAGCTGAGCAACCACAGCAATTGTGAGAACTGCAATGGTCAATTGTATGAAGCCTATCTTTAATTAACATCTCGGGGTCCTCACGTTTCTGACTTGGTATGCTGATACCTTGTGTTCACCCACAGAACAAGCTACTGACTGGCTCAAATGGCTTGGGCTAACTTCTGAGCGAATGATAATGGAGAAAGCATTTGTAACAAATTAAGAAGTCGCCACAAACATGCGAATCCTGGCACTTCCTCAGTGCTGAAAGCACACGCTAACTTGATCCACATACCATTTCAGGCAGCTATATTTATATGTAGTATAATACAAACCACATTTACTAACATTTTCAGGTTCGAAAAATACCACAGCAGTAACGATAAAGTGAAACTAGTATGTAAGGAATATGCAGCCCCTCCGAACTAATACTTATTTCATGGAAGATTATTTTTCTTTAAAATGAAAGAAAACAAAGGAACACCCCCCCTCCCCAAATTAACTCACACATTATGAGAATTACAGGAGCTTTATCTGGCATCTGTGTAAAATACGGCCATTCACATACCCATCTTAAACTTTAAATTATTATTAAAAAGTGTCCATTATGCTTCTCCTTTAATACAATTTAAAGGTGGCATTTGTGACCTCCAGAATGTTTCAACACATAAGTTTTAACATTCAATTAGTGATTTTAATCAGAAATTTTGTTCATGTCTAATGAGATATATCTTCCAATTAACAGGAAAACATACTCTAAGCATGAGCATTGCTAATTTATTTCTAGAGCCACCTCTTCTTCTTTGATGGGGGGCACACACAGGAAGTAACAATGACATCCTTTAAGAGGAGGAACATTGCTATAACATTTTCTCTGGGATTGGTTTTTTTTTTTTTTATGTTTATGAATGAGCAGGAAAACTGACACCAGATCTGCTCTTTGCAAAGACACAAAATTACATTAACCTGAACTAAGTGTAATGAAGTAAAAGGGCACTCGTTTAAGCAAACAAAATAGGCATTACTAAAAGGGTGGTGGTGGGGGGGGGGAATACTAATATACATATTCACTGATTCCTCCAGTCACTCATGCAAAAAGGTTCATGACTCATGAAAAGGACTGGAGACTGTTTGGTTTTAAAATTGAAATGCAAAACTAAATTACAGTTTTAATTGAGAACTCAAGTCTCCTTCGATCAATCCAGAGGCTTTGGGTTCTTCTCCACCACTCATGCCTAAAGAATGAAAAATGCTTTAGGTTTTAGGTGAAGGTGGAAAAGAATGAGAAGATTATAAAATCCTCTCCCAGGATTTTTGAAAATCTTTACTTACCCATGCAAATAAATATATAATATCCTGACTTTGTCTTCTGGACACGTAGATTTTTAACAGTCTTCACAACAAGGGAATTGATAAGTCAGGTGTTCTGACCTAGGCTTCCTTAGAAAGCATGAATCAAAGTCTCAGTCCCACAAAACCTCTTTTATTTATACGACTGTAAATTACTTTCATTTACAATCCGCAAGGCTTGATAAACAGTCTTTCAGAGGAAGGTTATCAACACCCACCTATCTCACGGGGGAACGCTGCCAGAGAGCTAATTTCCAGATGCAGGGCAAGTCCAAACTTGGCACAGAGTCACTTGCAAATCTTGAGTTGGCCAAATAAACTAATTGCTTCCTGCAAAAGCTCATGTCCTGTTCGCTCTTCTTTTATGTCTTATGGGAGGGGCCAATCATCTCCAAGCCTTATTCCCAAGATGACCCTGTTTTCTTAATTGTTCTTGTCGTCTGGCAGCTGTATCTGCATGCACACAATGGAAACAGGCTCCCGCTGTTCTTCTGCCTCGCTGATGTCAGACTCCAGAGGCTGCACATAACTATCAGATGGTCTTGGCCCCCTCTCTGCCTCCGATGAAGACCCCTCATCCAAACTTTCCCCAGCCCCCAGGACTGGCCCCAGTTCCTCCCCAACCTCCTCACTGTCTGACTTTGCTGCCAGCTCTGCTGGCCGCCGGGGGGGCCACAACATCAGGAAATAAAAGATAATACAAAAAGTTCTTTATGCATGTTTGAAACAGAACATTGTGCACCTTAGCTGAATATTTCACATCAGAGAATAGAAACTGAGTAAAGCAAACAATGAATTCCCAATTTGCTTTTGCCATAATCTACACATTTTTTATTGTTCAATATACAGTGGCATAAGGATGCAAAAATACCCAACTTGCCTGAAAGGTTTAAATCTATGAAATAAGAGAGGTATACTACTCTTAACCTCCTAGGCCAGTGATGGTGAACCTTTTCGGCACCGAGTGCCAAACCGGAATGCAGGTGCATGTGCGTGTGTGCGTGGACCAGAACACTGGAAACCTGAAGATCAGCTGGCCAGTGTGCACATGCCTGTTTTTTGGCCGTTTTGGGGGGCCATTTTCAGGCCTTTTTTGGGGGGCTGTTTTCAGGCCATTTTTTGAAAACACCCCCAAAACAGCCTGAAAACGCCCCAAAAACACCCTGGAAAATGGCCTGGTTTTTTAGCTGTTTTTCAGGCCATTTTCCGGCACTCTGGCACCTGCGAAGACCAGCTGGCCGGCATGCATGTGCACACCAGAAATCAGAACAGTGGCAATGGCACGTGTGCTCACAGAGAGGGTTCTGCATGCCACCTCTGGGACGCGTGCCATAGGTTCGCCATCACGGTCCTAGGCTGTGGTACTTTTATTTCACTCAGAGATCTCAAAGACTGAGCAAAAATGGCAAACTATATAAATCAAAACTCATTCTAGAACATACCAAATAGGTTTATCACAATAGGTTTTTCAATTCAACCAGGTTGTTAGGAAAGACTAAGCCAGATGAAAATGACTTCCCTGAGATTTGATGTTGGTAGCCAGCCAGCTCTGTGTAGTGATTAAGGCAGTGGTGGTGAACCTTTTACTCACTGAGTGCTGAACAGGTATGCGTGTTGTGCGCTTTGCTATCTGCGCTAACACCCAGCTCCTCCATGTGCGCGCAACCGCACCATCTGCGCATATGCACGGTTTTCACGCACACAAAGCATGTGCACGAATGCCATCTATGCATATGCGTGCTGCAGGCAAGTACTCTCGTGCATGTGTAAACACGCGCACATGCTCAGGAGACTTCCAAAGACCAGCTGAGTCTCCTGAATTGCGCACATGCGCACCGAAGGCCCAAACACCAGCTGGGGTGCGAGCGCATGCACAGTTGCAGGTGAATTAGCTCCTCGGCACCTCGGGCACGCATGCCATTGGTTTGCCATCACTGGGCTAAGGTATCAGGCTAGAAACCAGGAGGCAGTGAATTCTAGTCCTCCTTTAGGTACAAAGTCAGCTGGGTGGCTTTGGGCCAGTAACTCCCTTTAAGCCCTAGTCATAGTCAAGCCACTTCTGAAATATTGCCAAGAATACTTCAGGGACTAGTCCAGTCGCAGTTTGTTCATTTATTCATTTAATTTCTATAGCCACCAAGTGATTCTAGACCAGGAGTCATTAAAAAAGAAGTAATGCCAAAGGACTCTAGTTCAGTGATTTAGTCACTGGTATACACCTTCCCTTAGATTTGAAATCTTCACCACACTTTTATTGTATTTTGTATACTGAACCACTGGGCAAATTGTACACGATTTGGAATGCATTATTATTAGTCTTATTTCTCATCTATTATGAAGAAAACAATTACCAACAAAAGAGTTAATGTATAATGCTACTGTATGTAAACAGAGAGCAAACCACACTTTCACGCACTGATGATGCAGTGCAAGATGCTACCTAGTTGGGTAATAAAATGTCTGCAAATATACTATCAAGCTCAGAAAACAAAGACACCAGAGAAGACAATATTCAAAGTTACTAAATATAACTATGGTTATTGTAATGTTGCCTCTCCTGTTAGCAAATATTTGGTACTGACTTCAGGACAAAGAACTTTCTGGAAATCTTCAAAATTAACATGAATTTTTTTCCGGAAACTATTCTGTTTTGGAGAGAAATTAGAGATTAGAAATTAGCTCTGAAATTCCAGGATTTATTGCTTACAGTTGAGTATTGGACAGTTCCAATAAGCTCCTGGCTCAAGTTCTAGTTGGCTGGGAATGATCTGCTTTATTTTTTTAATGATATATTAGTAACATATATTTTTAAAATATATTTCTCTAATTGTTATAAGTGCTGAGTGTTTCCTTTGTAGAGAAAGGATACAAATCCAATAATGAAAGTATATAAAATAATTTTAAAAGTTAATTGGGGCTAAGAATAGGAGATAAAATTCTCTCATCCCTATTTTTATACAAATATGTCTACTTTACACTTCATAGATTTCAATACAAAAACTATTCGTGAACGGCCATGTATTATCAGTATTCAGGTATATTTTTGTTTCCATTATCCTAAGTATGGAATATGACCTGTAAACTGAGAAATCTGAGGAAAATAAAAGTGATAGAATTACTGCTATTTATTTGATTAAATCAGATAGCTGTAGAGAGGAAGATAAACCAATGAACTCAGAAGCATCACCCCTATATTAAGGAACAATGGTTTTCCTCACCTTGTAAAATCTTTGTGATTAATGAAGTCAGGTCAACAGATAAAGTGACATACAATGCAGCCAATACATTCCCATTTACATTCATTATAATAGAATAGCTAACAAGATCCTTTATTTTGTTAAGGAGTAATGTGGAATCCACAAAAAATCATTAAGTAAAGTAAAGTAAAGGCCTTAATGCTTAAAAGCACTTAGGGAAGGAATTTTGACAAACATCATAATATTTAATCTCCTGATAAGGCCTTAATAACTTCAATTGTTTGGAAAGCAGAAATGCCTTTGATGTGCAAAGACTTAGAAAAGAAGAATAGTTGAACTGCTAATACCTCTGATACTGTATGAGGGAACCCAATCTCATCAGTGATCTACTGAAGTATTCTTGATTTATATTGAAATCATCTGGCTGAGATGGAAGAAGCATAATAAAGGCTAAAATCTTCTACAAAAAGACTTATTTGCACTGTATCTTCACAAATGCTTTTGAGTAAAAACAAAGACACTTTAAGAATTGTTAATTGAATATATACTTTCAGTTACATTTGGATAGTGTGGTAGCTAAATAATATGAATGCTTCTGTACAGTGTTAATACAAATAGACATAGCAGAACATTGAAATTATTGTAGAAATATATTTCTCAAGTTCTGAGGAAACTGAAGAGCCAAATTATACTCATTTTTGTTATATTATATTTTTCTTTTAATACAGTACTGAACACCTCCAAATTTCAGATGATCAGGGGCAGTGTGTACAACAATTTGTGCTCTATTAATATACCAGTTTTTAATAAAATTCCAATTACAGGATTTAGCATTCTTTTAGATTAGTTTATGTTCTATAATCTATGTTCCCACCTTTATTATTTTTAAAAATAACTCGAGGCAGCAAGCATACTTAATATTCCTTCCTCCTCCTTTTTCCCCATAATAACAACTCTATAAAGTGAGTTGGGTTGAGGGAATAGAGAGACTGTTTTCATATGTGAAGTTAGAGAACATTAACCTAACTAACAATACAAGATAAAAGTATCATCTTCTTGCAGTCTCGTTTTTCTTCATGCATTAGGTATAACCTCATGAAGTAAACAAGATGAAAAAACTAATCTAAAGCTTTTCAATTTCATATCAGATTTTTAGATTTTCTTGTAGTTTAGAACAGCAAATGTGTTTGTTTCATTTTTCATTCTCAGAAACTATTAGCTAGAAGACAGCGTTAAATAAGAATTCCCACTCTCATTACCAACGTTCCCCAAAAAGTTGTTTTGTAGACTATGGGCTATTTGAGTTCATGACAGTCATTATTTTACCTCTCACTGATGATTTAAAGTAATTGCAACAAAGAAGCAGTCTGGAATAATGGCATAATAGTAGTAGGAAAATGGAAATCTAATTTTTAACTCCCCTACTCTACTGCAAAATCATATGCCTCAAGGATCTATGACAGCAAAACCATGAATGGGGTCCCCAATATTTACCCACCCACAAATATGAAATATTTCAGCACCTTAATTATTCCATGAAACAAGTGAGGTATATACTCATAGATACACATATACACACACACACACACACACACACACACACACACACGTATATGAATTCAAGTGTGTGTATCTATCCATTCATTGTCTATCTATCTGATTTGGATCAAAAGTAAGCTTATAAAGTTGTACATAAAATCATTTTTTAAAAAGTGTCTAGTACTGCAAGAAGCCTTTTAAAGATAAAATCAAGTCCAGAAAAAAAAAGATATTAAATTCCCTATTCAGTTTTTTTAATAGAATCAAACACATTGCATTAGCACTGTTTTCCATACAAAAAGGTTTACCATTTAATAACTGATTTCTGAAGCAATATATTATAAATGTAATATATATTATATTGGCTTTTTTATAAATTAAAAACTCTTAGTGTAAAGGCTACAACAATAAACCGTTTTGAATTTTTATTCAGAAAACACATGAATAAAAATTAAGAAATTCCGAGTAATAGCCAACCTTTCATGGACATACCTTTGCTCACATAGTGACTTTTCTGCTTCCCACTGTAGCTTGCTTACCATTAAATTGTTTCCCAACCCCCAGGAATAGTTTTTGTGGATACTGGGGGTTAAAGGAAAGAGAGGTAATCGGTTTCACTCTGTTACATCAGGAGTAGATGCTTGTAAGAAACCATCTTTTAAAAGCCACTTCTTTAGATTACTGCTATTAAAAACCAATTCAACTGACAGAAATGTGGCTGAAAGAAACAAATATCTCTTGGATTCCTGACATGGCACTTTTAGTCCAAAGTTGCCAGCTTCCCTTTCTTTGCAAAGAAATTTGTACTGGCTACATTAAAATATCACATAGCTATGTAAATTCATTTCTTTCTCTCTAAACAAGGAAACAGATAATATACGACATCCCAGCTTTGCTGTCAAAGAGCATATAAGCTGTTGTTTGAAAATGTAATTGACCCTGCATCTTAACCAAACTAAAGGCAATTAGTTTTCCCAGACCTTAACCAATCTCAGTTGCAGATGTTCCATTTCCTTTGCCCAGAATTACAGACGTTAGCAACTTTATAAACAAATCAGCCTAGTTTAAAGCAGTCACTTATTTCTTGAAAAATAGCCTCATCTCTTTCATTTTTACAACATTACAACCATTTTTAAGAATACTTCATTTCTTTTTTATAAAAATATGAGATTGTATGTTTGCATCTGTATTTTTGTACTTGTATTTTTTTAATTTTGCTATAATTACTATTGCTATTATTGTTTCTTGTTTTTCATGCTGTTCTTAGATTTTTCTATCGTTTCTATTTATTTATACACCTCCCGTAAAGCTGCCATTACTGGTGATTTAGAAGGGCAACGAAATTATCAAATTACAGTGACTGATTACAAGGCAATCAATCAAAAGATATTTAGAAAAATTAAATAGTGAAAAGAACAATTAATTTAACTTTATTTTTATATTATTTTAACAGTTCTCATGAGAATCTCTACTGCACTAAACTTACAAAATAAGATATGAGAACAGAAACAGCATGTTAAAAGTACATAAGTCCTTCTTTTCCTTCAAGCACATATTCTGCAGAGAATCAAATTCTTATTTTCAAATGTATTTTTTCCAGTTGGAAAGGGAGGAGAAGAATGACATCAATGCAATGAGGCCTACATTCATTACTGTTGCATTTGTGTAGAAAGGTTTTTCATTATTTCAATGTTATTCTTAGATGAAATTATGTACAACAGTTACAACTCAGAATCACCCAGAGTTCTATTTGAAACACAGTAGTCCTCGACTTAGGACCACAATTGAGCCCAAAATTTTTGTTGCGAAGCAAAAAGTTGTTAAATGAATTTTGCCCCATTTTCTAAACTTCCTTGCCGGTTTGTTAAGTGAATAACTGCAGTTGTTAAATTAGTAACACGGGTGTTAAGTGAATCTGGTTCTCCCATTGATTCTGCTTGTCAGAAGGTCACAAGGTGATCACAGGACCCTGGGACACTGCAACGGTTCTAAAGACATGCTAGTTGCCCAGTGAGCGCATGACCATGGCGATGCTACAGTGGTCATTAGTGTGAAGAATGGTCGTAAGTCACATTTTCAGTGCCGTTGTAACTTTGAACAGTCACTAAATGAATGCTTGTACATTGAGGACTACCTGTAATCTAAACATTCCCTGAACTTAGTTTTATCTCATCATCTCATACGTAGAGGATCTTCTATAATAAGGATCCCCAATTCCTGGGCTGTGAGCCATTCAGAACTTGGACGCGGAAGCAATGGGCAAGCACACGCACACACATCCCTACTTGTGCAAGCAACAGGTGAGCATGTGCTCTCCATTTGCCTCTCCCCCCCACCGGTCCACAAAGGTTGGGGTACTCAGCTCTATAAGGCATCATAATTCTGAGAATGCAACAACAAGGACCTTCCTATAAAATTACTGATATGTACATGAATTCTTATTCACAACCGCAGAATAAACTATGTATTAATAGCATGCATCTTATTTATATCTATCCATGTCCAATATGGTTGGTTATTTGATTGAATCCCAAAAATGGAAAGACAGAAAGAAATTAAAAAATAGAAAGAAGAATGGTCGGAGTACAAATTGGCAGTTCTGCCCTAAAATACTGAACCTACTTGCTCTTAGATAACAATATCATAACCAATAATATATAATATTACAGCTATTGATAATGAATATATTCATTCATCATTCAGTTATTAAGTATCTCAAACTATAATTGAAGCATGGCATAAGAAATAATAACAACATATATTATCTTATACTAGAGTGACAATTTCACCATCTCCCTTCAATGTTATTTTTTATGGCAGGATGTCTATTTTCTATTCCTTTCCTACATTTAGGTTTCAATGGTTTCTGTTTTTGCACATTATCACCTTTTCTGAAAGAGGTGTTCATGCTTTTAAATATTTGTGCAGGGACCCTGAACAGATAATTTGAAATTTAAGGTAAAGCAAACCAGCATGCAAATGAATATACAAATCCCATTACCCAGATACGCCCCTTTCAGAAAAAAATATTAGAATATAAACTGTGATTTTTTTTTTATCAAGTAGATTCCAATAAAATGGGTGAGAGAGTTCTTTGTGTATCTTAGTCTCTGGAATGCAAACTCTGCAGCAATGACTATGCTAGCAATGCCTAATTAAAGTGTAAACCCTGGTATCTGACTTGCCAAGTTGATAATATGTAAGCTGTCCCTTGTTTAAAGGCCTAATAAACTCAACCATTTACAGAAGAAATGCACTTTTTACGTGACTTACTGCAAATAGAATTTGAGTTGCAAGCCATTTAGCATCCGAGACAGTTTGGTAATGGACTTGCTGAGTAGTGTCATTTTTGAAACTACTTGGCACATGTTGAATAACGGGCCACTGTTGGTTAGATAAAGTCTTACAAGATTAAAAACAGAGCCAGAGTGCCAGAGAGTTGGATTGCCTTAAAGCAAAATGTATAAATACAAATGTAAATAAATTTAATAGGCTCCATAAGGAGAGTCTATTCTCAGATAAATTTTATTATTTAACCTAAGCAAATGGATATTTTTGAGAATATATATCCAGTTGCTTTCTGGTCTCTGAGTTTTAAGAAATACATATTTTTGCTTGTTATTTCCATAATAAAAAGTCAAGTCTTTTTTTACTCATGGCAGATTTGTAGGCATACCTTGCACATTTCTTGAGGAAGCACTTTGCCATTGTCTGCTGTCAGGGGGTCAACTCCCCAGTTTCGTCCCCAGCTCTAGTTCTCTTAACCTCTTTCCCTTCCAACTGTTATGCAGACTTGACCCAGCATAGTTTCCAAGCCCAGTGAAGATCAGTTTATTTCTGCTTAATGTTGACAGAATTATCTGCCTAGGTTGCCTTGTCTCTAGTTCCCAATGGCTATTAAAAAAACCCAAGAAGCCATTTAGAGCATCTTTCTTAGATCTTGCCTAAGAATTCAATAGAGAGAACTGCATCTTCTGATGTGAACATTCTTCTGAGTTTTGACACACACAAAGCTAATGCTACAATCTTCCATTGCAAACCACAGCATACCCCCCCAGGGCTGCCTTAATTCACACAACACAGTAACATTGTGGGTGAAAACAAGAACTTTTCACATTCATAATTATTATATGAGGAAATGACTTTAGTGATATTATTAGAATGAATGTTGATGTCTAGAAGTTTACTTGGTAAGAAACTCTTTATACTTTTTAGTCTTTTGTAAAAACGGCTATGTATTTTAAGGGACTTTCAAATTGATCACCATGAAACAAATAGTTATGTAAAACTATATTTTGAGAGACTCTGATGTTACATTTCATGCCTCTGAGGTAGATTTTTGATTCAAACATTCATCACTTATAATTGCTACATATGACATGGTGTATTCTATTGTGTATTCTATAATGATATTCTGCCATTATAAAGAAATGATTTGACTTGATTTTATTTTTACTAGTGTAACAGCTACTGTTATGCTAACCTACCAATGTTTTCTTAGCAAATATATTCATGCAAATCATATTCATTTACATTATCTCTATCCCCAGTAAGATTTTTAAAACCATTACTGGATCTTCCATAAAATCACAGAACCAGTTTTCTTAAATTTGTTTGATTGATGCTTTTAATGGTGAATTGCCAAAATTCATATCATATTATTTCATACTATAAAATGCAAACATATAACCTCTAGTATAACATTAGAGGTTATCTTTGAATTTTTCTCTCCAATGTCAAATACAGGTTTCATTTAGGAGAGGGAAATCTAATGTTGGATTTCCCCTTGAATTTTAGAAACTAACTTTTCACAGTAACAAAACATTTTATGCCAACAAATCTTAAAATAAGCAGTTTCTGAGTGTTTACGTGTAAAGATAAACATATCTATCTTTATGTTTAAAAGATAAACATATCTTTTTATGTTTAAAACCTTGCTACCTCAGTACCACCCTAATAATAATAATAATAATAATAATAATAATAATAATAATAGGTTCTTATATTATGATTACCTCCTCTCTTATTGGTTTTTCTTCTGATATAGTATGCTGTATGGAGTTAAGAAATATATTCTATCACATTTATTGACAGGAACAGAAGATTATGAATAATTAAAACTTTGTTGAACAATAACATAGTATGAACAGATAATATGATTATAGTTATTGTTTAGAAACACAGAACTCTCTGCTTACTTGTAAAATAATAGTTTACTTTTTTTGAATGGACCACCAATGTTTCTCTTTTTATTTCTTTTATACATACTATCTCCTTACTCTGTTACTTCTTCTCTCACTCCTTTCTCCCTCTTCTCTTAGTTTTCTGCCATGCCCACTTTACACAAAAGTGCCATCAATAGAAGGCATCTGTTCAACTATTTCAAACATGAATGGTACTTTAGGGACTGGACAGGGTTTTGACTTTCATACTGTTCATCATCTCCCCAAATGCAGAAAATATTTAAGTCATCTTAATAAACAATCTCACACTACAATAGTTGCATCAGGGTGAAAAAAAAATAACGTGTGCACATTTTCCTACTGACATCTGTTTAGCCAGGTGAAGTAACAAATATCTAATATTGATGTTATCTACCATACAACTATTTTTAGTTGAATATCACAACAGACTATAATCTAAGATTCTACTTTGTCATGACTGCTTTTGAAGTGAAAAAAGTTGCCCTCCATTATTTCTCAAGAAAATTGAAATGGCAAAAATGGTACATCCCAAAAGTTTACTTATATTGGAGGTCACAGTGAAAAGGATTATAGGATACAATTGTTGTCCTTCTTCAAATAGCTAGGTTCTAGCCCCTGCTGTGTTGTGACATAGTAGGCTAAGACAACTCCATTAGGAGTGTGTATCACTCCTCAGCAGTGGTCTTCAGAAGCAGATGGAGGGCTATTTACTCAAATGCACCATGACTCCTGGCTTATATATGAGCATCTGGGATGTTTCCTAACTGGATGTGATGCACAATGCACTTAAATTTATCAACTGTCCCACATGCAATTAAAGGCCTTGATAAATAATACCATGGCAAAGGCCTCACAGTTGAATTGAAAAGCAGCAAAGCGTGAGGGTCAAATGTTTCCGTAGGATTTCTATTTAACACATGCAATTGCTTATAATGGAATGTCCCTACCAACTTGCAGCAGTCATTTTCCAGAGAGTATAACCAAGAGAAACAGTGCACTGAATAGACAATGACTTCTGCAAACATTAAAGTAAAGCCACTTTGCACATATGAGTTTTATTCTTGCACATAATTTTTTTTAAAAAAATGCACAGCAGAAATTTACATCCCAGAATTATAATTTCTGATCTGAGAAAGCATACAGATCTTGTATTGTGCATAAACCAAATAATCTGCAGACGGTGGGGTTAAATAGCCACTGCTGCTCCAGACAGTAGGCATTATAACATTCCATTAGTCACCCTTTGATGTAGGTTTTATCTCCTCTAAACTATGTTCTAGCCCAAGGATTTTCTTTTCACTGACTGTTATGCAACTACCTAAATGAGAGGAGCGAATAGGTATCCCACAGCTTAGAATGCAAGGGGAACATTTTCACAAGTAGTTGGACATGTCAAAATATAAAGGTACCTTATTAAATTTACCACGTTCAGCCAATGTCAGCTTCTTTCTTTTAAGAAAAAACGTACAGAAGAAAAGAAACTCAGCAGGATGGAATATACTTAATTTTATAAACATTACCAATGTCCAGGATAAACATTTGAAGAAAACACTGCGGCATTGTCTCTTTAGAACTACACCATTTTAAAAGGGAGCAACCCCCCCCCCTTTAACAAGCATGAAATTAAACAAAAATATTTGCAGCTTCAGTTCGGAGCCAGTTACTCACTAACATATATTTATGAGACATGTGACATTTGAAAGTCCTCTGTGAATTGTACTTAAGTATCTGGCAGTGCAAGTACGTCCCAATGACTTGAAATGAACAAGAGGTGATGTTTAGCAGTTGAGATTGCTCTATTTGTATTAGGGTAATAATGGCAGACATTATTCATATGATAAGAGAGGTCTGTCATGCCATGCAAGTAGCACTTGCAATGAACTGTCCAATGAAGAATGAGATATTTGACACTGTGAAAAAGCTATTTATTATTTAATACAAAAGGTTACATGGCACAATAATCATGCTTTTGTTTTTATTCAGAAACACAAATATATATGTGTATATATATATAAACAATATATATGATTAGATGTCAACCTTTTGGCACATAAAGTAGGTCTATTGGAAATCCTTTACGTTTCAAGTGCCATACAAATTCAATGGTAAAAGTCTAAAAAAAAAGGCTTGAAAAACACATAAGTTGCACTTTCTTTAGATAGATTTGAGTTGCACTTTCTTTCTCAACTAAGTTGAGTTGTACTTTCTTTAGATAGATTTGAATTTTATTATGTCATGCAAACTCACAATCCTAGTTTGTCAGAGGATAATACGCAGAGTGGAAAGGAAATTTACCAAGATGGTAAGCTGAGACTGGGTGCTGAATGGAATTACTTTAACAAACTATCAAATGTCTATGATACATTGTCAAAACTACTTGAGGATAAAATATGCCTAGCAAATATAAATGTTTCTTTGTCACCCAGTCAGAAGTGATGGATTTACTATCCTAATAATAATTAGGAGTGTAATGCTTTCATAAGGATCACATTTGTTACTGCTACATCCAACTGGCTTCCTTGATGTCATGTGGTGGAGTTGTGCCAAAACTCTCATACTTACAGTGACTCATTTCACAAGCTGTGGAAGAATAAATAACTTGAACAATTTCCTCAGCCTTGGGGCAATTTCTGGTGGAACAATTAACAAGATCTCTTTCCCAAATTATAGCTTATCATGACAGGGAAATGTGGCCCAATGTTATTTTATATTTATTCTTCATAATATTTATCATGGCTATATCAAAAAAGGTAGCTATATTCAAAACAAACAAACAAACAAACAAACAAACAAACAAAGTAACATAACATTAAATCTAAAATAGTTTCAAAGTTTGGTCCATTATAGCTCTATTATAAACAAAAACAAAATAATTGAAGCTCGATTGCACAATAATCTGCATAAATAATTTAAAAATCCAATGGATTTAATAGTTGTAGAGAGTGGATTCAATCAAGATGCATCCATTTATGCAGTAAACATAAAATCAGAACAGACGGAAACAAACTGTTTTTGTCTAAAAAGTTTGATAGGTTGTGAGAGAAAAGAGACATATGAACTTGTGAAATTATGGAAAAATGAGACCTTGCTAACAGGGCTACATAGTGAAAACTCCTCCCTCTGTTGTTCTGAAGACAGCAACAAATATATATATTTGAGAAGGCTATCAAAGGTGATCTGTACATTCATGATTCTTAAAATGTTTTGATCAGTGACAATTGCACAGTTTAGTATCTTATGTAATATCAATAGACTTCAAAACATTTTTTCAGTAAGTAGTTGTCTCTGTATTTACAGCATCAAAAAGTTAAATTAAAAGAACAAGAATAGACTAGCCCATCATTAAACTTGATGAAAGTCAAATGTATCACAAAACACCCCCCAACAATGCTTTGAAGGCATGCAAAATTCCTTATGCATGCCCCAAACATGTTTGGAATGATTCCCAGAATACACGATACCAGCTTTTCCAATACAACTATCTCTGTGTAGTTTTGATTTGCCTTCGGTGTTAACTGTAGAAGAAATTTAATAATAATAATAATAACAACAACAACAACAACAACAACAACAACAACAACGGAAGTTTCAAACAGGACAAACCCCACAATAAGATGGATCTCGTGCTAGTCATACTTTCGGCCAGCTGAAGAAATAGTGGCAGTTGAAAGTTAACATGAAATTTATAGGCATTTATCATTTAAAGCTTTGTGACATTTTAAAGATCATTAAACTATCTATAAATACATGGATGGTTGTGTGATTGCTTGGGGGATTGCCCCCCTCAATGATTACAACAGGCAGGGCAAATAGGACAATTTAAATACAGTATATAGTTTCTTTCTTTTTTTAAAAAAATATTTTGGCCAAATGGTATATCTTTCAAATCCTTCCAATTTCACCTAAATAATTATGTGGGGAAACAGGCATTTTATATATGTACTTTAGTAATTGAGAGCTCTGTCCCTTAATGTATCTTAGAGCATTTTTCTGTGAGAAATACATACTGGATCGCCCATGTGAGTTACTGTGAATGTAATTCAGATGAGAAAAAAAACCCTTTTAATTTTATCTGGGAATGAGAAAGGAGGAGTTTTATTTCATATATAGTTACCTAACCAAATTCAAAGACTAGAGTGAAGGGTATAGATCCATTTCACTGAATTTTGGCTGGGCTCAATTTTTGGCTTACTGTGTGCTCAACAGATGTTCTCATTAAAATTTTCCTCATGATGTTTTTAAAATAAAATTAACTGAACTTAGAAATCTATAATTAGCACCACCTCACAGAACAAATCAGAACAAGTTTACTAAAGTACTCTATTTACAATGAGGGTGAGTTTACCCCCAGGGCTTGCTTTACTATTTTGTTTCAATTTTCGTGTAATTTCATCCATCACTTTTCTTCAATCCTCCAAAGATGATGGATAAAACACAGAAATAAATAGGACCAACTGTTCACAGATGCCTAAGGGAAAACATAATTTTGTTATAAATAATCCTTGGCACAAATCATGGAAATGCTATCTGAAAATTGTTTGTTGAATAGTTTATGAATAAGGGCTTTAGTTTAAAGTTTGCAAATAAGGTGCAGCATTCTCCATCCCCCTAGAACTTGGAACTGAATCCTTTAAGAAACTGAACAGACACACAAGCAGAAATCAAGGTTGCTTTATGTTCAAACAGAAGCCTCCTGGGACCTTGGCTTTTTATTTATATGTATACACAGAGAAAAGTGTATGCACAAAAGATGAGACATATTTAAGAATTATTTTTTGTAAAATCTTGGTAAAAAGTGTTACAATGATTTATAGGAGGATATAACTATATTTCATATATTGTATTTAGCAGCATACTCTCAAGGTCTTTAGATCAAAAAATGAGCAAGTTTTGATACACATTCAGTCATCAGAAGTCACACTTCATTTGCAGAGATGTAATATTTTAAATGAAAAGTTTACCGTTAAATGTAATATGCATGTGTAAAATGACACAATTAAGATTTGAGGCATGAAGAGAATGCAGGTACCAATAGAAGTGAATATTTGTAGTTCAAGGTTAAATTGTGGGATCCTTGGTGCTCTTTGAACTTGGTGGTTTTCTTGGTATTATCAACTAGGTAACATAATCAGCCTTATGATGGTAGGTCATACAGTGTATGATGATGCTACCTAGTTTGGTAATGAAACGTCTGCAAGAAAGCCACCAAGCTCAGAATGCAGGGTAACATGTCCAGTAGATAGGAAATAGCACATTCTCAGCTAGTTCCAAGTACTGGGATATGGCTGTGATTTGGCATAGCACTGTCCATAATAGTAATAGCAATGTTTTATGTTACTTGTGAATAATTGTGCATGCATACATTTTGGCCCCAAAATGTTATCCTTAATTCATGGCAATCACAATTATATATTATTTATTTCAGAAACTGCCAGAGGTTCTGAATCATTCTAATAATGTAAATCCCTTGTGATTATGTCTCTGGCAGTAGGAAACGTATTGTGCTTCTATTCTACTAGAATATCATAAACCAGTGATCAGGTATTAAATGGTTTGTATCCCAAATATTTAAAGAGCACAAGCCTATTTACTTGTGTTGGTTAAGGTACATTTCTTTTAAGATTTAATGCAGGAGAGTTTAATTTTTCTGGAAATTCACAAGTCCTAGTAGCATCAGCATTTTGCTTCTAATGTTTATTTTATACGAAAATGTTGAAGTCTGTAACTCTTAATAAGCATATTTATAATGGCTCTTATATCACATATGAACATGATGAAGGCAAGTTGATGTATTTTCTGGGTGGCATTTTAAGTGTCAGAATCATCAAAGCATTCAAAATGATTTCTTTCCATATCTTTTAATCTTTATTTAACTAAGCATAAAGAAAGATTGAAAATGGGGGAAATACATACAGCAACAGTGAGATTCATTTCTACTTAAAGAAAGCATATGTGCAACCTTACCTGATCTGTCCTTGTACTAGAGGTCTGTTTTTTGTCCTGTTCATATTTGCATCAAATGGAACCTCAAAGAACTACAAAAGAAAGAAGAAAAAGAAAACAATTTTAAGAGATGCATTCAAACTGTTGATAGAATGAATTATTTTTGCAGCTGCCTGGTCTTCATGAAAAAAAAAAAAATTCAAGGTACAACTGAAATAATGCAATTTTATTTTACATATAACTTTTCCTACATTTCCTTAAAGGGCAGGGAAACCGCATGAACAAAAACTTTGAAAATAAGCCCACAAAATCCATTTTCCTCAGAGCTTTTGACAAATCTGACAATACTTCCATAAAAACATCCTTATTTCTTCTGCCTATTTTTTTAAATAAAAGTGCACAATCATTGTTAATTGCAAGTCATTTGTTTTAAAGATTAATACTGCAGCAATTTAAGATCACCAAAATTTAAGGCTATCAAAAGTCATTCATTCTAGCAAATGCTACTGCTACTACTGATTCATGAGAATCTTTTTCCACTCCAGTCAGAGGGATTAACATGGCAGCTCAGCCTAATATAATCCTGTGAATCCATTTTGCAAAGAAAACATATCCATAGCTATTAAAGCAAAACCTGGGGATACAAAAATGTCTATCATTTTTATTTATTCATGAAAACAATATAAAATAATTAGTAACAGGTTTCAGTAGGTATCAATCCTTTTTATGAAATTATTCATATGAATTTCAAGGATGACCTTGTGATCGTTCCTTTAACAGAAGACCATAAACATAAAAGAAACATATTTTTGTTGTCTGAAAGCAGTAAGGCTTGCATTCACAATAGGCAGATGTTCACAGTTGCTGACAGAAGAAAATAAGTGAGGTATCAGCTAACTCATACTATGCTTTCGGTCACTGCTAACAAACATTATTTTCTATGCACAATTCATTATCTTTCAAATGGGACAGACAAGCAAATCAGTGCAGGAATTGTAATGGTAGTAGTTTTAACTGATGCCAACCAGATACAGGGTGGGAATCAAGAAAACAAAATGGCAAAGGTTATGTTTGCACTGGCAATGAAAAAGTATTAAAATATATGGGCCTTATTTTTCTTAGAAAGAAGAGTGATCCTTGAAAGAACTAATCTGAGGTGGATAGGACTGGTATTTAATATTTCATAGTTCAGCAAAAAAGAATATTGTTAGTAGTAATAAAAACTTTAAGGAATCATAACAAACTATCAACATTTAGACAATATGTATAATTGTTTTCAGTTTTATGAAAAATGGTACAATGTTACAATACTCAAATGCTGAAGACAAAAACTGATTAAAGCAACTATTTTTATTAATTATTCTACTGGGGAAAAGATTAGATTAGATTGACAGACACAGACAGACAGATTTCTATATCAGTTATTCCATTATGAATAATTTTGACCCTCACATCTCCAACTAGTCACACCAAGAAAATATTTTATTATTCATAAATAGATGGAATGTGTCCACAATAAAAGAAGCATTCCAGTGTAGTTGAATGATAAGCGATTGAGAAGGAAAAAAGAGAAATATATACGTGTCTTTACTATTAAATAAGATGATAGCCTCAACTCTAATAGAGTATTCACGTAGGATATGGCTATAAATTGTTCCAAATCACATTTTTGTTTTTAGCTTCAGTATTCCTTTAAACACCAGATGTTTTGAGAATATTCCTGTCTTCATAGAAGGATTATGCTCTTACAGAAGCATTTTGTTGACCACAGTGGGAACAAAAATGCTAGATTAAATGGGTCTAAATCTAATACAGCACATCTTTTTTATGTTTCTATACATGAAAGTACTCAAGATCTTGTTTCATAATGCAAAAGATACAATTTGGCTTTTTAAATAATTCAGCTGCTAAAATTCTTCAGGTTTAGGAATTAAAAGTAAGATATTCCTTGGGACTATCCAGTATCATTGGTCCATTTTCTCTAGGTGGGTATAGTGGCTGAGAGGAAAGTTTGTACAGATACTGTATATTAAACCTAGTTCCTAACATGTTTCCTTAATTTGTCTTTCTGTGATACTTAAAAGTAATTTTTATAAATAGACAGTATCTAAGAAAAAGTGTTTATACAATCACTTCAGATCCAAATAATGTCAGCAAAGTATCAGTTATCAGATTTTCTATACCTCCCCCCAGATGTTTGGGGACAAAAGTACCCCTCTAATTTTTCTCAAGAATGTAGTTCAAATGTCATTCATTTCCAGTTTCAAGCAGGGGGTAAGACTTGGTTTTAGATTAGATCATTAGAGACTTGATAGTTTTGCTTGTTTTAGAAAATAAAGAAACCCTGTAAGATGAAACCTGGATAAATAAATATTTTAGCTGCTTATAAAAACTATTTCCTCAGGAAGCTTGAATGCATCATTTAATTTGACCGAAGCAGAATATTATCTTTCTTACAATTCTGGCAATTTCAACAGGAGGAGGATGTGGAGAGAATTAAATATACAGTGATAGAGCATTAACACTCATAACTTAGCTGTAATATTAAGAGTATAAGGAACTTTTGGAATCAGTAGAAATAAATATTTAACTCATGATGTTGAGAAAAACCACATTAAATATGACTTGTGGGTAAATTTCTGTAAAAGATCATTCCCATTACATAGCTTTCATTGAATTGACAACCTAATTACATTTTGTGGTTCTAAAAGTGTGAGGTCAACTGCTATTTTATTGTTTAATGTTAGGAACAATCATATGTTTCTCATCATTTTTTTTCTGGACTGGCCTTCACTTATCATGTTTATGAAAGAATTAGAACTGTGTGAAAATGTCAGATTTTACATACAAATATAAAACTGATGCTTGAATATCAATCAGATTTAGAGCCAGATTAAAGAGCTCTCTTGCTCAGTGTTTTTCAGATGGTGGGTCATGACTCACAAATAGGTTATGGGACAATTTAAGACATTGCCACAATTTTCTCTTTTGGTGGCTGTTAAATGTTTGGTGAGTCACTCTAAAAAGAAAGTAATACTTATATATCTATTCAGTGAAGTAGAGAAAAAAGATATACAGGAGAAAGAGAGAAATAAAAAATAATTGTGACATATGTAAAAGATTCATGACTTATTTGCTAATGAAAGGACTGAATCTATAGCACAATAAGAATATAAGAAAAACTGAATCAGATCAAAGATTTAATTACTATGGCTTTCTCTTTCTACTGTGACTAATACTGAAGCCAACAGGGAAACTAAACAAGCTGGACAACAGTACCTTCCTGGTCATGTTGGTCAGCAAGGGTAAAAAAAAAAGATGAAATTGTAATATACAGCTTTTACAAAAAAAGTTCTACTGAAAAACTAATGCTCTATGTTCTATGATACTGTATAATTATAGTTTAAAGTTACTCAAATTAATGTCTTATTGTAATATTGATTTTTAGGGCTGTGCATCCTTTGAAAATGATTTGATAAACATGTTTTGAAATCTGGAACACCCAAGTGCAGTACTCATTTAAAACAGCTCATTTTTTTTTTCAGAGTTCCATGCAAATTTGAAAAAACAAAAAAATGCTGCTAGAGGTACAGTAATGACATTCTTGTGTACTCTAAAAGCTTTCTTCCAAATCATTTTCAAAGGATTCCCAATGTACAGAATTCTGTATGTAAGCACTGTGTGAATACTCTCTTTGTTTTGGATCTTTCATTAACACATTTCATTAGATAACCCTGAATTCTAACATGAGAGGAACAAAATCTTATCTTTGTCTAATTTCTGGCTAAATCTAAAAAGTTGCTTCCCTTAAAAAAATTAAATAGTGAGATATTTGATAAGGGAATATTATCAGAGGCATTTAATCAGGTATATATTGCAATTACACCAAAATCAGGTAAAGATCATACTCAATGTGCTAATTATCATCCAATCTCACTGATTAATGTTGATGAAAAAACTTAACAGCAATCATGAATTAATAGCCATCAACTAGATTACAGTAAGTGATATTGTTCATTATTAAGAATTAACAAGCAGAATTTATAAAAACTAGGTAAGCAGCAAACAATATTAGACTAGTTGCATATTTACTGCACTTCAATAAAAATAAAGATCTATTTGTAATTTTGTCATTAGATGCTGAAAAATCTTTTGACAAAATATATAGATAGCACAGGTTTGCTGTACTAAATAGGTTTAGATCTTGTTTGAAATTCATCAGAAGGATCAATTTTCCAGACAAAAGGATATGACAAACTAATTTTCTTGTGGGAGAAAAAAAGTGCATAAAAATGTCCATAAAGTGATAGGATTCAAAGGAGATTTTACTTATTTTTTAAAATTATTTTTAATATCTTTAAGATTACTTTTTGCCTATATATTAAGATTATTTTTTTGTGTTTTGACTAATCATTATGGGAAACAAAAGTCTACAACACAGACTGAGCAAATCTTGAAAACATCCTATACTATTTCATCAAAGGAAAATCTTGGAAGTCTTTTGGGAGTAGGAATAGTAGAGAATGTTTGATTTCAGAAACTGCACCTAACACCTGCCTGTCCTCAAGATACGAACATAAAGCAGAACGAATGGGATTAGAAGTTGGTCTTTTTTGAAACTTTTAGGCAGCTAAAAACATATTCAATGCAACTAATTTTTCTATTTATAAATTTGTTCATTATTTTCCATTTCAAATTAGCATCAAATTAAAAACAAGTTCAACATGCATCTAAGGTATGCTAAACTGAAACAGAATACCATAGATTGTAGGTCGCTTAGGCTTTCACTCGAACTAAAAATTAAATAGCCACAACCTATGTACAATATTTACACAAAAATCTGCAATTATTTGATCTTCTCAAATAGAAAGAAACTACTCTGTCCCCAGTCAATTTGGTAAAATATTAACTCGGTATTTTTCCAATTAAAGAGTTAAAGCTTTGCTGTAGTTCTTACCCAAAATATACAACATTATGTATAAATGATCTAAATGAAATAGTTTCGAGATGCATTAACAAGCATACGCACTATACGCTTATGGGGACAAGCTTGGAATTAGTTTATATGTGAGTATGTAGGCTAAGTCAGTTACATAATCAAGTAACATTCACAAAGCTTTTCTGTTTAAGGAACATTTTGGAAGATGAGAGGCTATAGTGCACCCAGGGTTTGCTCTATTCTTATAGCAGATTAGATAGCATTTCCTGTTAGATACAGAAACACGCCTCTGATTCAAGTATTACCTGATTCAAGTACTTTGCATTATTGTATATTCTGCCTTTAACACTTGTATTCAAACATAAAAGTAAGAGGTACCTCTAAAGTGTCATATAATTAATGGCTATATGGAATATGCAAGAAGTTTATCAAAATATCCTTCCAATTGAGAAGGTTAAGAAAAAAGAATGGCTTTTAAAAATAAATAAATAAATAAATAAATAAATAAAATAATTACAGCACATTCAAAGTTAGGTGAAATCCTAATGATACAGCAAACTATAACAAAACTCACACTTAATACTGCACAAAGGATTTCAACTTTTCAGAAAATTTATGCTTGACTTCTTTCAGCATAGAATAAATGAACATTGTTCATTTAGTAGAAACAGTGGCTTTGCAAATTAATTAAAAAAAAATGATCTCCAAGCCAGTTTTGACTGACATGGAAAATGGAATGAAAAACTGCAGGTTATAAATGATGAAAAGTAGAGCAGGTTGATAAATTTGTGTACCTTTGTAGAATGTTTACCGAAGACAGGAAAATGGACAGAAAATTTAAGTCATGCAAATACTGGTAGAAAGGAGAAGACAGTTTATCTTCTCCGGGTAAGGAATGAATGTTTGTTGAGTGAAGCAAAAATGGCTATGTCTAAGAGAATTCTTTTGGTAGTTTGTTATTTGGACCTGAAAGTAGATGCATTGGAAATGTAACACTAAAGAAGTGTGTGTGTGTTTGTGTGAGATAACACCCATCCTGCTGAATGAAAGTAGACTAAAAAAAAGAATGAGTAAGAAGTGAGTGAATGAAAGAAAAAAAAGCAGACTGGTCACTTAGAGAAAAATAATAAAGTCAGCTTTGTAAAATCAATATAGGAAACGTGGAAAGGTTGAGGGGAAGGGAATGATGGAGAAAATTGTGGAGAAATTATGTTGATGAGATATTCAAAGAGAGATGAGAAGTTTAAAGAAGAAAATATGATATACATAATCTTTGTGAAGATGAGGTAGAAGCAAAATTGCTTTGCAAGGACAGAAGATGTATAGTAAATGGTGTTGATGTACGTTAGTTTTTACTATATTTCCTATTCTTTTCCCTCATTTCCTGCTTTATTTGTCCACTGCTTTCCCTGGTTTTCTACATTTTGTATTATTACAGTAGAAGGAACTAGTAGGGTGGACTTGAGTGTACATTTGTATGATACTAGGAATTGTGAATCCTCAATTTTAAAGTATTTATAATAGTTTTGGGGAATACCCATTCAAAAATATTTTTTTTTCCAAAACCATCTGAGTAATGTAGAATAGTTGTCAAACAACATTATCTATTAAACTGCGGATCTGCTCTGCACCTAAATTCTCATATGCTAAAAATATTGAGTCTCTACTTGTGATATTAATTTTTCTGAGTATTTTAAAGTAAGATTGGGGTTTCTTTTGATTATTATTTTTAAGAAATAGAGATTGCTGCCTTGGATATATTAGACCATTTTATCCTCTCTGTATTTGCTCTGAGCTACTCCTAATGTTAATAATGACCAGTGTTGCTTTTCACTTGGATTGTGTTTCAAATTTTTTACCGGCAGAATTACTGTAATCTGAGGGCGTACATAGCTTTTCTTTTCCTATTTTTTAACAATAAACATATTGTTAAGCAGAGAAACTAGGTAGGTTAATTCTAAACAGCTTAAATAAATTGAATTTATACTGAAAAATTAGATGAAGAAAAATATATGCTATTGCTCAAGGTATAGAAATATTTTTATAAGGTTTAAAATCTTATCTAATTTCAGCACTGAAACATAAATAAAGTTTCTAATAGCTACATGTTCTACTTTTATATAAGTTTGACGAGGTTTATAAAATATAAAATTCTCTTTAAATAAAGTTATTTAATGTCAGATGATTATGTAAAAAATTCCAGATTGCTTAGCCAGAAATAGTTGATCAAGGACTAACTTTAAAGACACATACTGTATCACAAAAATCAACATTCTGTAAATGCTCCTTTTTACTCTCTGTTGCTGTTGTTGAGGCCAGGAGCTTTCCTCTGTATTCAGCAAACTTCTATGACCCTGCTAAATTACTGCCTTTAATTCATCTGAAGGACTTTGAAGAAAAGTGTAAACCATACCTAAATGAAAGTAAAGTTTAGTCCATCAAATCAAATTCCATTCCAGATATGGTCATGCAGCTTTCTTGCCAACAGTACTGAACAGAAGTGGTTTGCCATTGTCATCTTCTGGTGGTGGTGCTTTTTAATTCTTAGTCTACTTTGCAGCTCTGATAAACTCCTATCAGAAGTAGAATAAATCTGAACACTACTTAGCTTCAAATTAATAACCTCTCCATTTTGTTTCGTAACAAAATTTCATAAGCAGGCACATCTTTATCTAAAGAAGAAATGGAAAGTAGCTTGAAGTGAACAGCATAAGCAAAATGCCTACAGATATGGCTAATAGTCATTAGAGTTTGGACTGGAAACACTGAAGGTAGATTGAGCTATCAATCATTGAAAGCATGTTCTTGCAATAACTAATGAATCCAGTTGTAAGATGCCTGTGGAAAGGTTGGAGCTAAAAGATATAAATACATTAAATAACTTAAATACTTTGTACAATTAATTTTTCTATCATTCACAATCTATAATTCATGGAAGCTGCTAAATGTTCCACACTATGCTGGAGTTAAACATTTTATTCTTTAATAAAGACACTGGCATACATTAACAATTTTTCACATCTTCAAAGCAACATAAAGCACCACTAAAATTAGTTTTGAGTATCCTTGCAGGGGGTTAATTATCCCAATTTCATAGAGGAAATACAAAAGATATGCTAGTAGCAAAGCAAAATTATGTGATTTTCAAACTGAGAAGACAGATGGGTACACACACACTTCAGAAATGCTATTAGAATTAAACGTCAGACCTTTCTACTGAATTATCTAAGACACAATGCCTCTGTAATGTAGATGAATTAAGTGTTTATTTTCAAACAATGAAATTTGGGCCAACAAAATTTAAATTATAATTTATTTTTTTATCATGCACACGAAAGTACTAGTTATGGTAAAGAACAACAAAATGACCACAAAAATGTCATTGTAGGGCATAGTTATTCTTTTTTTTTTTTTTAAAATAGTTTTTATTGAATATAAATATTAAAAAAGACATACGTAACATATACACAACGAACATTTATACAACATATACACAAAAAGAATATAATTTCTTCTTAAGCATTTTTTCAGAGTGACGTTCTACAATTCTACTTATAATATATTCCTTCACCTTTCTGTAATCTAATAATATTTTTATTACATATATATGTATCAATCGGTAATATATCCCCTATATTTTTTGTATATTTCTAATTTTTAACCAATTATACCAACTATTCCATATTTTATAATAGTCTGATTCTTCTTTTTCTTGTAGTTCTTTGGTTAACCTATCCATTTCAGCGCATTCTAAAATTTTCCCTATTACTTCTGTTTCACTTGGTATTTTTTCTTGTTTCCAATTTCTTGCGTAGATTATTCTTGCAGCAGTTAATATGTGAATTGTAAGATATTTAATATCCTTAGGGTATGATTTGTTAAATATTCCTAATAAAAATGTTTCTGGTTCTTTTTCAATCTGTATTTTTGTTATTTGTTCCAACCATTTTTTGATGTTAGACCAAAATTTTTTTGCTGCCGGGCATGTCCACCATAAATGATAGAAAGTCCCTTGTGCCTTTTTGCACTTCCAACAAATTGGGCTATTTTTAGGTTGTATTTTTGCCAATCTGGTTGGAGACATATGCCACCGATAAAACATTTTCAGTTGGTTTTCCTTGTACGCCGTTGCTTTCGTTAACTTTAGGTTTTCCTGCCAAAACTTTTCCCATTTTTCCAAAGGTATTGTGTGTTTGATATTTTGAGCCCACTTAATCATTGTTTCTTTGACTGTCTCTTCTTCCAATTTATAGCGTAGGAGAAATTTATAAATTCTACTAATTAATTTATTTTCTGAATCTAATATAATTTTATCTATTTCTTGTTTTTGATTGTAAATTTCATATGTTTTTATATGCTCTCTATATTTAGATTGTATTTGAGTGTAAGTCCACCAGTCTATTCCTCTGTGTAAATCTGTCTCCAATTGTTGTTTTGTCTTTAGTTTGCCTTGATAGTCAATTATATCTTTATATCTAATTATTTTTGTCTTATCTGTTAAATTTGGGTGTCTAATTGATTCCGCCGGTGCTAGCCAATTTGGTATCTTCATATAATGTTGTTTTTTAATTTTAAGCCAAATTTGTAATAGTGAGTTCCTTATTGTATGTGTTTTAAAATATGAATGTGTTTTGTATTTCTCATCCCACATAAAGGAGTGCCAGCCAGTTTGAAGTTCGTGTCCCTCAATTGTTAAAGTTCTAGAGTCCTTTAATTCTATCCAATCTTTGACCCACGATAGTACTGCTGCTTGGTAGTATATCTCCCAGTCAGGGAGTGCAGCTCCTCCTCTATCTTTTGTATCCTGAAGCAGTTTAAATTTTATTCGTGGCCTTTTCCCTTGCCAAATAAATTTAGATGTTATTTTATTCAGCTTTTCAAAAAACGGTTTATCTATTTTAATTGGGGTGACCTGAAACAAATATAGAAATTTAGGTAATATAATCATTTTGATAGCCGAAATTCTTCCTAGGAATGAAATGTGTAAATTTTCCCATTTTTCTAAATCTTTCTTTGTTTGTTCTAGTAATTTATCATAATTATTTTCTTTAATTGCTGATGTTCTTGTGGATAAGCAGATTCCTAGATATTTTATTTTTTTTGTTGTTTGAATTTGTATATTATCTATCAAATCTTTTGTTTGGATTTCCGTAAGGTTTTTAACAATTAGCTTCGATTTATTTTTATTAATTTTTAGTCCAGCCACTTCTCCAAATTCTTCTATTTTTTGAAACAAATTAGGTATAGATTCCATAGGATTTTCTGTCAAAAACACTAAGTCATCAGCAAAGGCTTGAACTTTGTATTCTTCTCTATTAATCCTTAAACCTTCAATTCCTTGATCTTCTCTAATTTTTTTCAACAGGGTTTCCAATGATAGAATATATAGTAAGGGGGAAAGTGGACAGCCTTGTCTAACTCCTTTTGTTATATTAAATTTGTCTGTTATATCATCATTCATAATTATCCTTGCTGATTGCTTGGTATAGATTTCTGCTATAATTTTCCCAAATTTTTCCCCAATTTGCATATTTTGTAGTTGTTCAATCATAAATTTCCAATTTTGGTTATCGAAGGCCTTTTGGGCGTCAAGGAAAACCAACACTGCCTGCTTCTCCGGGTGTGATTCATAGTATTCTAAAGCATTAAGTATTATTCTCATGTTGTTCTTTATTTGGCGTCCCGGCAGAAATCCATTTTGGTCTGGGTGTATATATGTATTTAATACTAATTTAATTCTTTCTGCCAAGATTGCTGCAAATATTTTGTAATCGGCATTCAATAATGAAATAGGTCTATAGTTTTGTATTAACTGGAGATCTGTGTCTTCTTTTGGAATGATTGTTATTATGGCTTCTGTCCATGAATTTGGTATCTTGGCTTTCTCCATAGCTTCATTATATAATCGCAACATATTCTCTCCCAATACTTCTTGCATTGTTTTATATATTTCTACCGGTAGCCCGTCAGGACCCGGTGTTTTATTGTTTTTTTGCTTTTTCAGTACTTCATCTAGTTCTAATTTGGTTATTGGCCTATTGAGAGTAATTCTTTGTTCTTCTGTGATTTTTGGCATTCCTGATTTCTCTATGTACTGTTTTATTTTATCTTCCTCTATTTTCCCCTGATTATATAGATTCGCATAAAATTTCTTAATAATATCTTTTTTGGCCTCTTTACTATGTTGAATTTCTCCTTTATCATCTTTCAATTGGTATATCATTCTTTTTTTCTGTTCTTTTTTCAGTTTATAGGCTAGCCATCTGCCCGTTTTATTTGCGTGCTCAAAATAGTTTTGTTTCGCCATTTTTATTTTTTGGGCTAGTTCTATTTGGTTTATCAAATTCAATTTATGCTTAATCATTTCCCATTCTTCTTTTATTGTTTTGTTCTGGGGCTTTTCCTGGAGTTTTTGTTCTATTTGTTTTAGGTCTTTCTCTAATTTATCTAATTGTTTTTTCTTCTCTTTATTCTTTTTCCTCGTATATGCTATTACTAGGCCCCTTATATATGCTTTTAAAGTATCCCATGTGTTTTGTAAAGAGGTTTCCTCTATTTTATTTATCTGAAAGAATATTTTTACTTCCTTTTCTAACATCAAATTAAATTCTTTTTCTTTACATAATCTTTGGTTCATTGTCCATCTCTTACGTCTTCTTTCCCCTTTCCAGTTTATGAATAGTGGATTGTGGTCTGCCCATTGGTTTGTGCCTATCTCAATTTTTTCTACTTCTGTTTTGATACTTGGGGTCATCCATGCCATGTCCAATCTTGACCAGGAGTTATGCGGATGGGAGTAAAAGGTGTATTGGGCCTCTTCTTCATGTGTTTCCCTCCATACGTCTGCCAAGTTTAATTCTTCAGCCATAGTAAAGAATTCTTTTGGAAGTATTTCTTTTTTCTTTTGTTTTTTTTTCCCAGTTTTATAGTCTTTCTTTGCATTTACTATTGCATTATAATCCCCTATTACACAAATATCATCATATTCTAATTCTGCTAATTTTATATGTAGGTCTTTAAAAAAAACCTGTAGTTTTTGGTTAGGTGCATAAATCCCTACAATTAACATTTTCCTTTTTCCTATTTCTAATTCAACCATCACCACTCTACCTTGCTCATCGGTATAAACTAGTTTAGATTGTATTTTTTCTTTTACGTAAATCACTACTCCTTTTTTCTTTTTTGGGGCCAGAGATAAATATAATTTTCCTAATTTGGGGTTTTCTAGGATTTTTTGATAATCTTTTTGAATGTGTACTTCTTGCAGACATATTACATCTGCTTCTAATTTTCGTAATTTTGTGAAAATTTGATTCCTTTTCTTTGGGGCATTTAAGCCATTAATGTTTACCGAAAAGAGTTTGATCTGTTCATCCATTGCCTATTATATCTGTTTTTTGGTGTTTCTTGTTTCCATCCGTTCTCTAGGTTTTGCACCTTCTCTCTGTTCTCTCTCTTTTTCTTGCCTCTGTCTTATTTCTTTTTCTTCCTTTGTTTCTGTTGGTTCTTCTTCTTGACTTTTACTATCTGTTTCCTCCTTACTTTCCTGTTCTACTTCTAGTCTAAAATGTGTGTTATGAAATTCTCTTGCCTTTTCTAGAGTATCTATTTTATATCTTTTGTCTTCCCACGTAATTAAGATCCCCTCTATTGGCAACCATCTATACATTATCTTGTATTTGATCAGTAGTTGTGTTAAAAACTGATATTGTTGTCGTAGATTTCTTACTCTTCGGGGTATCTGTTTTAAAATTATAATTTCTTTTCCATTATAGATCACCGCTTCTTCTCTAGATTTCTTATAGGCTTCATCTCGGATTGATTTTTTTAAAAATTTAACATGGACTTCTCTCGCCAATCTGTGTCTTCTTATATAATTTGTTTGTACACGATAAGTTTCTTCCAATTGTCCTTTTATTTCTTCTGGCTCTTTTTGTATCATTCCTGCAATAATCTCCACCATCTTTCCTTCTAAGTCCTCATTTTTTTCTTCTGGGACATTTTGAAAACGCAAGAAGTATGAGGCCTTTTCCATTTCGAGCATGGCCAAGGAATCTGACATTTCTTTGTTTAGTTGTAGGGTTTTTTGTTCCATTGCTTCTACTTTTAATTCCACATGATCTATTTTTGTTTCCGTTTTCCTAATTCTCTGTTCATTTTCTGCTATAGAATTTTGAATGCCCCCAATTTTATCTTTCATGGTCTTAATATCTTCCTTAACTTCTCCTAATTCATTTCTGATCTCTGCATGGAACGTTCTCATTTCTTCCTGATTTTCAGCTATTTTTTCTTGTGTTTGAAGCAGTGTTTCCTGGATCTTTTGAAACATATCTTGTATTACATTAGGTGCCATTTCCAGTTTTTCTTTTTCTTTTTCTTTCCCCATCATGCTATCTATTGTTTTTTGTTGTGAGGGGGAAGGGGTCATTACTAACGTACTAGTTGTAGGTTTTTTCCCTGTCTTTGTTATGGTGGATGTTGTAGACATTTTTAATATTCGTGTAAAGCTTTCCAACCTTAACATCAATTATTAAGTTATTCCTTAATATCTCTTTTCCCCTCCAAATACTACTTATATACCACACAACTTATATATAGTTATATTATATTATATTGCCAGTTATCCCAATTAAGCAATTAATTCTTGTTCACAGTATAAATCTATTTACTTATCAATCAGGATTTTAATTTAGTTTTCTTAATTTTCTAATTAGCAATCTTTTCAGTTACCCCCTTTTTCAATCAGTCTATCTCAGAGATATATAAAAATCAGTCTTTCGCTTTAACAATAATTCCTTGTCTAACTACAATTCCACAATACAATTTATAGCTATAAAAATATTGTCAACTTATATATTTCTTTCAAATATTAAACTTTTTAACTAATTAAACATTTCAAAATTAATAATTCACTTAATTTTTATTTTCTTTAGTCCTTATTGTCTTCTTGCTTTACCTCTCTCAGTCTGTTCTTTCACAATCATGAAAAACGCAATCTGTGTCGTCTCAGTCTTTTTTTTTTAATTTCTTCTCCCAGTCATCGGATCTCTGCATTCAATTTTCAAATCTTTTTTTTTTTAAACTTGAGTTCTTATTATCCAAAGTTATTTGTAAATCCAGAGTTCGAAATCCCGACAGATCTTCTGTATCCGTGAAATTCACCACTTAGTCCGGTATTTCAGTCTCTGTATTCGGTTTCCAATGTTTGGGGTTTGAATCAGTTATAATTCCCAAGATCAAACAGCTTGTCTCTATATCCACAAAGTCCACAGGCTGCTCCCTTTGATCAGCTGTAAAGGTCCGCAGTCAGACCGCTTCGAGCGCTATTTCTCCTTTTCTTATATTTGCTTAGTCATTCTATGGGATTCTCTCTTCCGCGCTATAATTATTCCCCCTTTTTTCCTTCTCCTCTTGTATCGCCGCTGTTATAACTCACTTGTCTTTCTCTGATTCGCTCGCGCGTCCCATTTGCCGTCTCTGTTGTAGGTGATCTATCTGACAGTCACTCGGATTTGCTTCCACTTTTTGCTTCGATCTAGGCGGGCGCCATCCCTCCTGTCCGCCGATAAGGCCGACTTCTTCTCCACCAATTTAAGAGGTTGATCGCTCGACCTCCCTGATGACAGCGCAACACCAGGGGGCTTCGCGAATTCCTCTTTCGTTTCCCGATCCCTCCAAGTTCGGGAATGCCCCTAAAGAGCAATTAATGAGGAAATTTGGGTTTCAGAGACGGAGCCTCCGTTTCCTCACCCATTCGTGATGACGTCACCGCCGGAAGTTCTCTGGGCATAGTTATTCTTATGGGAAAAATAGTCTTAATGCGCACAGTCAGTGTTTTGTTGAATATTAGGTTACTGAAATGAAAATAAGCATGTAGCAGGCTGTATTCTAACAATTCTGAATCTGTTTATTTAGAATTGTGAGTGAAACAGCAACTATCCCTTGAGCACTCCGTTTGTTCTATTCAACATAGCTAGGAATTTGAACTTGCATCAAAACATAAATTCTAATCTAGGTTTGGAAGGATGGGTTTAAACTATAGTTTCTTAATTTGCTCTCTCAGAGGCAGTTGATTTCCCTCAGAAGGCAAAGGAATGGGGAAATAATTTTTTCATCAAAAGACACGCTAGGAACATTTTTCTTACTTACTTCACTTGGGGCTATAGGGGCTGTTTATTTTTTTGATTTATTTATTAAATTTGTTTGCTGCCCACTTTTGCCAGATGATGATTCCAGGTGGCTTGCAACATTAAAAGCAATAAAACAATAAAAATAAAAATTTCTAATAGCATTAATTAAAAATTAAATTACAAATTATAATTAAAAGTTGGAGAAGAATGGAGTAGGGGTGAGATGGGATCTGTTATTGGTCCATCAACCACCTCCAGCGTGATACTACCAATTGGCTCCCAAGCCAGCTGGCAGAGCCAGGTCTTCAGACCCTTTTGGAAGGTTAGGAGGGTGGGAGCAGAGTTTACCCTGGGGGCAGGATGTAAAGGGTCTTCCAGCCATCATTGCCACTTGCTTTTCAAGCAGGAGTCGTGAGTCCAGAAGGACCTCCAAACTGCACACTAGGTTTTTCTGGGGCAGTACCCCTCATCTAACATCAAATGGCATATTCCTAGAACCTGAAGGCCACAAAACCCAAAGCCACTCAGTCTCGCTAGGGTTGAGATGAAGACTTTGCTCCCCATCCAGACTCTCATAGCTCTAGGCACCGGGATACAACATTCACAGCACTGCTTAATTCGTCAGGGACAGAAATGCATAATTGAGTGTCATCAACATACTGATGATATGACAACAAATTAGTTCACCTAGCAGCTTTAAATACTGAACCCTGTGGCAGGGACCAGGGACAGGATCTCTCCTCCCAAATCACTGCCAAGTGATATTGGCCTGGAGGAAGGAGGTGAACCAGCACAACACACTGCTATCCATCCCCAATCCTCAGAGCTAATCCATAGTTGATGGTATTGGTATTGAAAGTTCTGTGAAGAAGTTAAGTAGGGCAAGAATGGTTGCATAAGATGCATAACTTTTGTTCTGCCCTCGCCAGAGATTATTCAATGCTGTTTCTGTCCCATACTCAGAGTGAGAGTCAGATAATTCACCTCCTTGAAGGTCCTCTGAAATTACTGTGCAACCATCTTCTCAATCATCTTCCTTTCAAAGTGGAGATTAGATACTGAACACTTTACTCTTTGTAAAGAGTGTTCAGCTAGGGGACAACACAGGTGATATGGGAAATCAATCTCAACTGGAATGTAGCAAGGATAGACCATTAAAAAGAATATTTAAAATTGATTGCTATTATGAAAATCATTGGTCCACATAGCATCTGAGTCCAGCTGATGAAAACCAAAGTGATTATGAAGGAGGAATCAGACAGATAAAAACAAAGTAATTATGAAGAGTTTAAGAAGACATTCAAAAATGCCATGTAGAAATCCTGGGAATAAAGAATATAAATTCCATAGAGTGAATCACTGTTAATAGATTTCCTCTTAATTAAATTCAAGAACATCCAGAATTATGGCACCAGTGGCATTAATCTTTATATGACAGGACAAGAAGATGAGTTCGTGACCTTGATGTGATGCAGACATGATAAAGAGCATGGAGAGTATGGTATAACATTTTTACTGATACATGTATTGGCTGAGTTTCCAAACCAGGGGTCTTCAACCCCAGGTCTATGGACTGGCACTGGGCCACAGTATGCCAGAAACCAGGTTGTGCAAGCAGTGAAGCCCCATCTGCGGGCTGCAAGCAGCCCACGAAATCACAGCCCCTCTGGTCCACGGAAAAACTGGTCCCTGGTGCCCAAAGGTTGGGGGTCTCTGTGTTAAACCATATTAGGATTTATTTTTTATTCAGATTGATATGTGATAAGGGATAAGCAGATAAGTTTCTTTAAATTTACAAAGTGTCTTGAGAATATGTTTTGTAGTTGCTTACCAAGTATAAAACTGTTAACAAAGATATGCAAAATGGAACCCTGCTTATTACTGGTCCTTCTTACACAGCTCACTTGTTTTATGCCTTGCTCAGTCTCTAACTAGAAGGACAAGGAAAAAAGTTGGAAATACAGGGGAGGAAATAATCCAGGAATTGGCCTTTGCTCTTTTAAAAGACTGACTCTAGCTTATTATTATTTATTTGGTTAAAAAAATCTTTAAACATATTTTTCAAAAATGCTATCTACATTTTGGCAATGGTTGTATGTCATAGTCAATTATAATAAACTCATAAACTACTGTATTTAAACAGAAAAACTGTTGCACTTAATTCTAAGGTTATGACATCTGAAAACCACATTAAAATTGTGATATCCATATCTAAATAGCTTCTTGAGAATATTTTTTTCAAATAGAGTTAAAATGAAACTTAAGTTCTGCTACCTTGAAACTTGACAAAAAAAGATTAAAGGTTAAATTCATGAAATCCAATTAAAGTAAGACTCCCACCATGTTTTACTGGGCCCCTAAAGCAAAAGACTGATACAATGGATGGAAAAAAATTAAGGACTATACCATATGTTGAGTAATAAAATTAGCAAACCTAGTAAGATTAAAATACAGCCATTATACACATCTGGGCAAAAAAGGAGGGAACAAATCATTAAGCAATCTGAGAATCCCCAAACAAAGAAACTGTAAAATTCTGAACTGTAAAAGAAAGGAAACATATTTAATCCCTCTGGAGTTTAAGTATGTATTTCAACTGGGTTATCCCATTGCTCAAAAGAACACAGAAACACACAAAAGCTAGAGACATTCAATATATCCACTGTGTTACTGTAGGCAAAGAGCCAAATAGCTTCAGTACCCAACAGCCTTGGCACCTGTTGGTTTTGTCATCAACAAATATATTACCATTTCTCTGGCACCGAGGGAAGCAAACACCATATTAGAAATGCTTGCCTCTCTACACAGAAGGCAAAAGAGGCAACCGGCATGTTCTTTATGGGAATTTTGTAAGATGGAGAATCTGGTTATGAATAAAAGTGTTATAAACACTTGATTTTTGCCTCTATTTCATTTTCTATATGCCCCCAAAATACGGGGATAGTACATAAAGTATAATTCTTGCAGCCTAGGCTGCATTTCATCTTTCCTTAACTAAATTACATACTATAGGTGCATCCTCCAAATGAAATCTAGATTAAAGATTTGCAGGGAAATTGAGAGATGAATTTCTATTCAGAAAATAGCTTAGCCATTTTTATGCTATAGAAATTTCACCTGGTAAATGAAGTGTGTAAATAAGAAACGGTAGCAAGAAAAAAAAAGCCTTTAATTAATCCAGTTTCTAGAAGGAAAATGTATACATTTCTATTTCACCAGATTCAAGTAATACTTCCATTTATTTATACAATTTATCAGATACAGCAAGAAATATAGGTAAAAGAATACCTTCCTCTGGAGGCATTATTCATTCAATTCAGCTTTCACCAGCAAGACTTATTAATATCCTAAACTTAATCTAAAGAGAAGATAATGCCATGTATATGGTCTTGTCAGGTGAAAAAGCAAAAATCAAACATTTCTTAGATATGACAGATGATAATGGATCAGAATTTCTTGCTCTTGAAACATAGTAGCAGGATCTAGGGAAAAAAGTGTATTGTAGACTTCCACTAGAATAGTAAAAGCAGTAAAAGGAGTAACGTTATTAATGAATATTTGAAAGAATATTTGATAATAGAGTAGTAAAGCATGCTATATGCACATGGACAGCTAAAATTTAGTACATAGGATTCAGAAAAGAGAATCCCTAAATATTGATAGGCTGTAAAGTTATAGATAATTCATTGATAGGAAACAGTGTTGATTGATTTAGGTGAACCTCCAGAATAAGCAATAACCACAATGAATCCAAATCTTTACAAATTGCAGTGTAGCGAGGACAGGATTGATTCATTAACTCTGTTCTTAGTATTAACACAAATAAGAACAGTGTTATGATGAACTGTTTCCACTATTTTCAGTGGAATGCTTATAGTAAAGATCACTGAGTATTCATGAAACAATACACATTTAAATAATTCATGAATTGGTATATTGAGGTTCTTTATGGAAATAACTTTGTTAATTGCCACCAAATCAGAATTTGTCACTGAACAAGAGGTAAAACAGAATAGAATATATTTTATACATGATAGATAAGAAATGCTTTTAAAAGAAATTTTCCTGTGCGCTGCTCCCACTATCCATGCATGGGTTAATCCTTCAGTATTTGGCAACAACTGAGTGAAAGAAACAAAAAGGCTCTTCCCCTTCCGGCCCCCAAGCCACACCTCTGTACCCATGATCCCCCTGTCTTCACTCAGTTGCTGGCAACTACTGAAGTGTTTTTTTGGAGCTCCACAGGTTTTACAGGTATTGTGCCTCTGTGGGTCTTCTCCTTTCCCTTGCTTTTAAAACTCCTTAGAGTCTTGGCTTTCCCCTTCCCTTAAGCGTCTAGGCGTTTGTTTGTTTTTCTTTTGAATAGTTGCTTTCGCGCCCCGTTTTTTTTTTTTTTTTCTCTCTTGTGCCTGGCGCTTCGGCGCGAGGCACTTTTTACCAGCTGGTGGGGGGAGGAGCGGAGCCTCGCAGCCCGTATTCAACCGGCCGGCTCCTTATCAGATCGGAGCGCTTTCTCCACGTGCGTTGTGACCGCTAGCGTCCCGCGCCCCCCCCAGCTGGCCGGCGGCATCGGATTCCCCCGCTCACACCCTCGATCGGCTGCAGGCACAGGATCGCGAGGCAGAGGACTGCGGGCGGCCTCGCGCTCATCAGCTGGGCGGCGGATTTGAAAACGCCGGCCGCCCACGCAGTCCCGATCAAGCCGCCGTCGCGGATTTCTCGTTGGCGCTAGCGTGAGGGAGAGGAAAGCGCCAGTCACCTCAGCAGCCTTCCCCTGCACAGGGGAGTCGCACGGCACCTGGTCGGACCCTCGGGCCGCCAGTGTAAGTCCGTTGCAAGAGTCGGGCACAGCGGAGCCACGTGCCAGCGCCATATTGGTGGACCTGCGGGCCGCCATTTTGGACAGACTCTACAGCCGGCACCTTCAGAGACCAGCGGGCCGGCTGCAGCCCCCCCCCCCACGCCTGAATAGGGGGCTGAGCATCTTACTCCTCTGCCATCTGAGGAGAAGATTTTGCACGCCCCAGCCCCTCGTGGAGAGATCTGCCCTCTGGTGGCGGTGTGCAGCATCAGGGGGTCTGCCCAGCGCTCTCAAGCTTCAGCCATGCCACACTCCCCCCCTTCCTCGGATATGGAATTGGAGCTTAGCCCTCCTCACAAAAGCAAAGGGGGCAAGAAGAAATCCAAAAAGAGGCACTCGAGCGCCACCAGCAGAGCTGCCTCGGAAGGGGCCTTGCCTTTTCAGGACAGAAATGCGTTAAGGAGGCACAACGCGCTCGAGAGACAGTGGGAGAGGGCGCAGAGGGCAGTGGCAGCAACACCATCCAAGGAGCCCGCAGCCTTGGACCTAGCGCGTGCTTCCCCTAGAGGCATGGAGTTGGGGCTCTCATCTGTATCCGACATTGCAGTGACCCCAAGAACTCCAGATGTGCCCAGGTCTGGCCGCAGCACACCTCGCCCAGAAGCAGGCACAGGGCTCACAGCGGAGGCCTCGTCGACCCTCCTCCCTGCACAACCTCTTCGGGCCAGGGAAGCAACTAGCCCTCCGCCAAGCGCTGACCAGCACCCCCAGGGGGGACCTGGGATGGCTCCCCCATTGGACTTTCAGGCCATGTTTTCGGCCGCACTTTCCTCCTTCTTCAGCGCAACCATGCAGCAGTCCTCTCAGGCCCCAATCCAAGCCGCCCCGAGCCAGTCACGGCGCCACCAACCCCAACCCCAGCCTCTTCCCAGGCGAGGTCAGGACTCTTCTTCGGAAGAATCAGACCAAGCAGAGGATGGGCCGGAGGAGATGGAGCTATCAGAGGATGAAGGCCTAGCGCCAGACACACCGGCATTTACAGGCCTCTTCCGTCCAGCTTTGTTCAAGTCCCTGCTCCACAAGGCCCGACTCACAACCAACCTCGGAGTACCAGGGGATGTCACAACCGCGGCCCCACCGGCAGCGGGGCCGCACGACGCCCTTTTCAACCCATCAAAGCCACAGAAGGATTTCATCCCGTGCCCTCAGCTGTTTGCGGAGGTCATCCAGAACCCCTGGGGGCAACCAGCTTCCCTGGCCACACCCAGCAATCTGGACAAGAAGCTCTATTGCGCAGCCCCAGAGCTAGAGGACCTCCTAACGCTCCCTACGGTAGACCAGCCTGTGGCAGCATTGTCCTCCGGGGCCTTGATCTCCACTGACCCTCTTGACTCTCTCAAGGCAGAGGAGAAGAGGATGGAGGGGGCCTTCCGTAAGGCACATCAGGCGGCGGGCTGGGCAATCAGAGCTGCGACAGCGACGTCCTTCTTCAACCGTGCGTCGCTTATTTGGCTCCGCCACCTGCAGGACAGGCTACCTCCTGAGGACACCAGGCTCCAGCAGGATATAAACAAGATAATAGCTGCCACTGAATACTCAGCAGATAGTTCTTTAAACGCAGCCAAATTTGCCTCAAGGACTCTAGCCTCAACCCTTTCGGCTAGAAGACTCTTCTGGCTCCGGCCCTGGAAGGCCGATTTCAAAGCAAAATGGAAATTGGTGGCCGCGCCTTACAAAGCCCCAGAGCTCTTTGGCGCTGCGCTGGAACCGTTGCTAGTGGAGGGGAAGGACAAGAGAAAGATCCTCCCATCGACTTACCGCCGCCAGGAGCGCCGGTACACTCCTTATCCGCTACAACAGCCCTTTCGTGCCAGCGCGGGACCCAGGGGGTCCTTGTCTCATCGTCCCCACTATCAGGGAGGAGACAGATTCCAGGACCGGCAGCAGTTCCGAGACCGAGGGCGAAACCAGCAGCCAAGGCGCAACTTTCGTGGTGCTGGACCGAAACCAGCCAAACGAGGGAAGTGACTCCAGGCCCGCAGGCCCCATAGGGGGAAGGCTCATTCACTTCCACCAGCAATGGGCCGAATCAACCTCGGACTCCTGGGTAAGGCGTACGACTGGTTCGGGACTATCTATCGAATTTTCCGGTCAGCCGCCCCATCGGTTTGTCCGTTGTCCAACGCCCCGCTCCGCCGAACAGCGGAACTTAATGTCACAGGAGATAGAACACCTCCTGGAAGTCAATGCCATCGAAGCAGTGCCGCACGCCCAGAGGGGGGCCGGGTTCTACTCAACCCTCTTTCTAGTACCCAAGAACTCCGGGGGCTGGAGGGGCATACTAAATTTAAAGCGGCTGAACCTGTCGGTTCAATACCACAGGTTCAAAATGCACTCCCTCAAGTCCATCCTAGCGGGGGTGAGACAGGGCGACTTGCTCCAATCAGTCGACCTCCGGGAGGCCTATCTTCACGTGCCCATTCACCCGGACCACAGGCAGTTCCTGAGATTCGAATTCGCGGGAACACATTACCAGTACCGTGCAATGCCATTTGGACTCTCGTCAGCCCCCCGCACCTTTACCAAATTGGTGGCGGTGGTAGCGGCCAGGCTTCGAACCATCCCGATCAGGTTGCTCTGCTATCTCGACGACATTCTGATCCTGTCCTCCACTCGAGATCAGGCCACCGAAGACATGAAGAGGGTCCTGCAGGTCTTCCAGGATCACGGCTTCACCATAAACTTCGAAAAGAGTCATCTGCAGCCCACCACCAGACTACTTCATCTAGGGGCACTGATAGACTCGGCCAGCGGTCAGGTTTACCTTTCGCCGGACAGAGTCCACAGCATCTGCACTCTGATACAGCAGATCCTGTCGAAGAGGAGAGTGGCCCTGATCCACCTTTCTTGCCTACTCGGAAAGATGGTATCCTGCTTCGGCATCGTTCCGTGGGCACGCAGACATTCGAGACCTCTGCAGTGGTTCTTGCTCCCATTTCAGCGGGCAGGCAGGGCCAACTCCAAACGGACAGTACTCCTCACTCTTCAGGTCCGCCAGTCCCTCAGGTGGTGGATATCGCCTTCGCTCCTCAAGGGGTCCAGTTTCCTAGAACCGGAACGACTGATCATCACCACCGATGCAAGCCTTCGAGGGTGGGGAGCCCACCTCCACAACCTGGTGGCACAGGGACAGTGGTCCCGGCAGGAGAGTCAGTGCAGCATCAACCTGCTGGAACTTCGGGCGATCAGACTGGCCCTTCGGGAGTTCCAATCGACGGTGCGAGGACGTCACGTCCTGATCCTGACCGACAACATTTCGGCCAAGGCCCACGTCAACAGAGAGGGGGGCACGAGGTCCCGCACCCTGATGCGAGAGGCCACCGATCTCTTCAACTGGGCAGAGAGCCACCTTCTCTCGATCAAGGCGGACCACATCTCGGGGGCATCCAATGTCAGAGCAGACTGGCTCAGCAGAGAGACAATAGACCAAGCGGAATGGCAGCTCCATCCACATCTGTTCCGGGAGCTCGCCTCACGCTTCGGAAGCCCGGTGGTAGATCTCTTTGCAACCCCGGCCAACGCTCAGCTTCCCCGCTTCGTGTCACGCTACCCGACACCGCAAGCGGAGGACCACGATGCCCTGCGCTGCAGGTGGCCCGAGGGTCTCCTGTACGCGTTTCCACCAGTGCCCCTAATTCCCCGCCTCATCCGAAAACTGCTATTGGAAAAGGCTGACCTGCTCCTAGTAGCCCCAAACTGGCCCCGGCGGCCGTGGTATGCCGACCTAGTGGCACTTTCCGTGGACCAACCGTGGGTGATCCCGCCACGGCGGCTCGTCCTTCGCCAGGGGGAGGTCACGCACCCAGAACCCCAGTGGCTGCAATTAGCCGTCTGGCATTTGAACGCGTCATCCTGAAAAAGGACAACCTGCCAGATGAGGTCGTGGCCACCATACAAGCAGCCAGACGTCCGTCTACGACCTGCATCTACGAGGCGTCTTGGCAGGCGTTCTGTCGCTGGAATGCCCGACAACACACCGACCCAACATCAGCGAATGTTCGTGACATCCTGCAATTTCTACAAGCCGGCCTCGATAGGGGCCTGACCCCCGCAACCTTACGAAGGCAGACAGCCGCGCTATCGACGGTCATTGCTTGCCCCCCGTACCAGTCGCTCGCGCACCACCCGCGCATTAAGGGGTTTCTACATGGGGCCACGAACCTTCGACCTCCCGCAGTGCATCGTTATCCATCATGGGACTTGACTCTGGTTCTGCGAGCACTGACCGGACCCCCCTTCGAACCTCTAAACTCAGTCCCTCTCAAGTACCTCTCATTTAAGGTGACCTTCTTGCTGGCGATCACTTCGGCGAGAAGAGTCTCAGAGATAGCGGCTCTCTCAGTCCGCAAGGACTTATGCATATTTCGTGAATCCACGGTGACGTTACGCTTGGACCCGGCCTTCATCCCAAAGGTTAACTCGTGGTTTCATCGGGCCCAGGAACTCATTCTACCGGATTTCTGTCCTTCACCTCGAGATGCCAGGGAGGAGAGGTGGCACACGCTGGACGTCCGACGCGCTATCCGCATCTACATCCGTCGGACCAAACCCTTCCGTCGCACCGAGGGCCTCCTGGTTTCCTTTAGTCCGAGGTCCATGGGTCAGAAGGTTTCAGCAGCCACAGTCAGCAGATGGATTAAGGCCTGCATCGCTATGGCCTATGATTCAAGCTCCAGACCGGCACCGAGCAGAATCCTCCCCCACTCGACACGCAGTGCGGCCACGTCGGCGGCCTGGGCCACTCAAGCCTCGGTAGCGGACATCTGCAGGGCAGCGACCTGGTCGTCCCTCACACCGTTCATTCGCCACTACAAAATCGATGTGTACAACTCCGCTGAGGCGGCGTTTGGCCGCAGAGTTCTTCAGAAAGTGGTGTCGGAGGTCAACGATAGAGACAGTCAGCCTCCCGCCCAGGGGATTTGAGCTTGGGTATATCCCATGCATGGATAGTGGGAGCAGCGCACAGGAAAATGGACGTTGTCTTACCTGAACGTCCTTTTTCTGGGCGCTGCGTACACTATCCATAACCCTCCCTCTTGGGCTGACTGCTTCCCCTGTGACTGTCGGGGTTCCCTTCTACCGGTCCCTGTTTCAAGTTGATGTTAATAAAGTTGAGTTTGATAAAGTTACTCTTGTGGATTCCTTGTTAGCTGCGCCTTTCGTTCAGACTGGGGGATCATGGGTACAGAGGTGTGGCTTGGGGGCCGGAAGGGGAAGAGCCTTTTTGTTTCTTTCACTCAGTTGTTGCCAAATACTGAAGGATTAACCCATGCATGGATAGTGTACGCAGCGCCCAGAAAAAGGACGTTCAGGTAAGACAACGTCCATTCTCTCTTTCTCTCTCTCCCCCCCTCCCTCTCTTAGATTACCAAGATGAACAAATCATACAACAATAAATGTTGGAAATCTCACAACAAAGGAGCATTTTACAGTACATGGTAGTTATGCAAAAAGACATAAAAGAACTGGAAAGAAATATACCAAAACATCTAGAAAGTTCTGAAAATAAAGTTCAATTTAAAACCACAAATAGTTTATTAGGTATTATCCCAGAGGAAATAAATGAAAAATTCCACAATTTATTAAGATATATCTGACAGTAGCAAGAATCAATCTCCCTGACTACATCTGCCCATCAGATCAGATCCGACAGAAGAGGTATACTACAGTCCTGTCTGCCACAGAGCCGCATTTGGTGGGATGCAGGAGAAAGGCCTTTTTTCCTATGGCACTCATCTTAGGAAACATCTTCCCTGAAGTAAAGTTGGCTCCATCTCTGTTGATTTTTCAGAAGTCCCTCAAAACCTGGTTATGCCATTAGGCCTGAGGACCCCAAGGGATTGATGAATTCCTCAGATGGCTCCATTACTGTTACTATTTTTTTTTTTTTTGCCTTTTACTCACAATTTTTAATCGTTTGGATCCATTGATTGTTTTTTATATCGCTGTTTTATATCACTGTTCTTACTGTATGCCTCCCACAGTCATATTTTGTGCGATAGGCGGCCACATAAATGTGATGAATGAACAAATGAATATTATGCAACCATAGAATATGATATTTTTAAGAAAAACAGAAATAGTTTAAATAATCCAAATTGAAATGAGCTACAATCACAGTTGTCCAAAGCATATAAAACCATTTAAGTAACAATTACCAGTTAGAAAAAAAGAAGTAGCTAGAGGCTACTATACTAGCATGCTCTTTCCTCTATTTTTTGTTTGTCTGATTTGCCTTTTTAAAATGTGTGCTCTTTTGTAATAATATTTTCACTTCAACCTCCCTCTAGTGTAAAGTTTATTGTAGACATGTATGTGGGTGTTTGTATGGTTTTGCTTTTCTGTTGTTTATTTCACCTAATTAATAAAAAAAGGAAAGGATTGGAAAGCCATGCCCAAGGGAAAAAAAATGGATAAATATTAGGGACATGGAGTGAGCAAAGTTCAGAATGTTGAACGAATGAAAGCACAGATGTTTTCATGCAAAGTAGAAAAAAAAATCAAATCTTGGCCATGCTTCCAGGAAAAACACCACGTGATTCTGCTCAGAAACTTAAGGAGAGCACATGTTGGGATTCTGAAAGGTCTCCAGCTTTGAAGGGAGATCATCACTGAAGATCATTTAAGTAGGAAAGCAGACAACATTCTGACAGCTTTCAGCAGCTGTACCTGTGGTCTCTACCATTTGACTTTGCTCCTGCCAACTGCTGAGATCACCACTACTCTCCTGCTTGTCACTTTGTATCTACATCAAATGGAGACAACACAACATAGGCTTGTTAATTCACATGGATGATAGAGATCCATGGAACTATGGAATGACTGCTGAAAGGCTGAAAAAATACTGATGTCATCTGCAGGAAGGAGAGAATGCATACACAAATATTGTGCCTTACACAACAGCTCCAACTTTCTACATTTGTTTCACTATATCAACAGGCTATATATCATTGACTATGTAATTTTAAAAGCCATTCAGCATACAGGTATACCGGTATATTTGAAATATGAATCACCAAAATAATAATTGATCTAATATTTCAAACAATCACTTTGCATAACAAATTAAAAATGAAGGCATTATAGGAAGATAAAGAACTAAGTGGTGTACTTTCCTCCACTTAAATAGCAGTGCTTTAGAAGCAAAATTATATACTTTCCAGGCCAGGCCCCAACCCTCCCTTAGTAAGCCAGAAGATCCTGAGCCATAATTTAGACTGTGAGTTTCAAAACTCACAGAGGAGATGCTATAGGAGACATCACACAATGCTTAGAAATTGCAGAAGTTCAAGCAGCCACTTGACACAGAAGTGCTCACTGGAACACTCAAAAGGGCTACTTGAGAGTAGTAGTTTACCATGAAAAGAGAATCATCAGGGTCATTGGGAATTGCCTGTAGCTAAATCTTTGGAATCCATGGTACAAAATGCTTCAATAGAGGCTTGTTAATTGCTGGAACAATATCTAAACCCAGTGTCAGAACTGCATAACAAATCACAGAGAGGGCTTTTTAAATGTTACTGGGCTGCTGTCCTACCCTCCAGTAGCAAAGACTTCTATCATCATATTTCTTTTCAGAATCTGACCTTGCTTTTAAATCTGTATTCTTTGGAAAGAAAGGAATTCCAAAGGCCCCATCAAAGCTCACTAGGACATACAATTTTGCAGTTACTTGTAGTCAAATATTTGTTAATGTTTCCAGAAACTTTTCCAGACTTTATTGCTTTTCCGAATTATATGTTTCCTTTGCTAAAGGAAATATTAGAAGATTTCAAGATAAATAGGCAATATACAGTGTATTTATTACAAATTGTTCTGCAGCATAGTTTTTCCTTAGAGCTGATCAAATTGCAATGAATTGGAGGGTGCAATATAATGCAGATGAAAACAAAAAATATCCAATATTTGAGGAAACAGGTGAACTGATGAAGCTATAATAAGTAACCTATTGTATTAACTTAGAGTTTTATAAATTACAAAATATATAGTACCAATAAGGGAGAATATTTGTAGTTCCGGGTTGAAATAAAAGTATAAGTGGCTAGATAATTCTAGTTTTAAGGTGCATCTTATTTTATGAATAGGATAGGATAGGATAGGATAGGATAGGATAGGATAGGATAGGATAGGATAGGATAGGATAGGATAGGATAGGATAGGATTCTTTATTGGCCAAGACTGATTGGATACACAAGGAATTTGTCTCCGTTGCATAAGTTTCTCAGTGTATATGCAAGCAACAAGTGATAAATCATGATCTTAAAATACAATCATAGATCATAAGATATAACATATAACATTGATAGTCATAGGATACTAAATAAAGCAATCAACACAAATCATAAGATACAAACAACAAAGTTATAGATAAGATGCTAAAGGAATAGATATCATAATAGGAAAGATGAGAAGGATAATAGTAATAAAGCCCTACTACGTGAGTTGACATCCTAGGGCATAAAACAATGTTATGGGAATTAGATTTATTTTTATTATTAGTATTAGTATTATTTATTTTTATTATTAGTTATTTCCATTTTTAGTCAGATAATGCTATCATTAATATCCATATTTTATTGGTAAAATTTGTTTTCAAACTATGGTTTGTTATATACATAATCATCTTAATAAAATTAGGGATGGCAGGAGTCCCTGTATTTGTATCTGTCATAAAGGTTTTGTGTAACCTTTATGTGCTTAATTCTAAATTAGAATTAGAAAATGTATAAGGTAGGAAAAATCCTGGCTACAATGTATTCGCAATTTTCAAAACTGCTTTCAACACAATATACATTACAAACAGTTCTAATACTTAAAAAACTTAAATATATTTACTTTTTTCTGTCTGAAAATGTGGGAAACATGGCTCATTAAATATTAAAACAATGGTTATAGAAACAGTAAGAGGCTTGTACCCAAATACTACATTTTCACAAAACAAAGTACTTAGTTGAAAACTTAAAAATCAGAAAGCACTTTCAGACTCCTTCCTCCCTCAAATTTTCCATCAATTATTTTACAAATTATCCTCATAATTCTTATGAACAGTAGTCTTATTAAAGTTGCCTTGCAGCAAGATGGGCGGCAAACAAATTTAATGAATTAAATATTGAGTTATTACATATCACAGTAAGTTACATATTGAGTTATTGTGATGAATCAGATTTGACCCACCAGTTTTTCTGCTCATTTCTGGAAGGGTTTTAAAATGAATTATTACTGAGAAAGTAATGGAAAGAAAACCCTTGAATATTAAGATTAAACTGAATTACACAGGGTTAATTTTCAAGATGAAAAGATGCCAAATTAGTGTTTATTTCAACAAAAAAATCATGGTAAGCCTTTAATAGTATTATAACATTTGACAAAGTTTCTTTAAATCTTTTACATATGAGTGCAATCATTTGGATATAAGAAATTTTACACAGATTACTAAATAGAATATATATTATTTAGAATTTTGTAGGGCAGGACTACTTTTTTTCTTGAGGATAAATATATATTATCTTCTATTTCATAAAAAAATACACCTAGAACTTTTCATACACCAACCTGTAAACTTGAAATTAAATTTTACAGAGTAAATCAGACAAATATAAGGTTGCAATTTTGCTTACCATATCTTTCCAAAGAAGCTAATATTTTAGAAGTTTCAAAATATATTGCAATTATGCTTAAGAAGTTAAAATTTACGTTTTAGAAATCAATTCAAAAACATTGAAAAAAGGTATTGAGTTTCTGTGCAATTTAAAAAGAAGTTTAACACTATTCAGGTTTAACTTCCTGACTATAAAATGTAGGACTTGTATGGAATCAGAAGGACGCAGAAATATATACAACATTCCATTAAGATGTGGTAAATGTCATTCAGCTTACTATAGAATCTTAAATATGTCTACCTAAAAGAAAATTTATTATTTCAATGGAACAATTTTTAAATTTAGCGTGTACTGAATTACAGCTTTAGCCTTCCACTACTGTTACTGATGTTCAGAGCCTTTATATTTTAAAAATATTAGGATTATTATTTTTCTGCTCAGTACTTCTGTATAAAATAAATCTACTTTTTCAAAGATTTAATAATTCTAAAAGATTAAATATTGTTGATAGTAAAACAAGTTCACAATTATTTAAATTAAACAACTAAAAATAAAGTGGAATTTTATTACTACACAAAATAGAAGAACGTTAAACATGAAAGCAAATTCTGTGCTGAGTTATATTTGCTTTAAATAAGTTTATACAAGAAAATTATATTTATACGATAATTGTATAAAGTAATGTAAAGATCATTAGGAAGTATAGCTTTTTAACTGATTCAAAGGAGCCTGAAAAGGAAAGAAATTGATGATAACATCTGGAGAGTTTCAGATTTTTTCCAAAATATTAGTTTCATGTAATAGGACAGAAGTCAATCCATTCCTTATTTCCCACTAATAGTAGCAAAGGTAGGGTTTTTGTTGTCATTACAACTATCATACTTAATGTACAGCTTAGGAATAAAAAAGATAATTTTCACAAAAACAAATATATTTTTCAACATAAAAGTTTGACGAAATAATTTTTACCTAGTTTATTACAATTATATTTTATTTTAATTTAAGAAGCATGCAAATATTTTACTATAAGTACACTATAACAAATAAGCAAAAATCAATATAAAATAAATCTTCAGGATTATGACTTAAATATATATCAGCAATAGTCAATTACGGTAAAATGTTCATTTAAGGGTCAGCAATTCAAAAATGAATAAGCTCTCTCTTTGGGCTTATTTTTTACATTGCATAGTATTTTCATTATTGCTTAAGGGTGCAATTTCAACTAGCGAAAGTCATAGAAAACAATGCCACCACACAGAATAGGGGTAAGAATTACTTTCTAAACATCACATCTTATTTTTAAAATACTACTCTGATCAGATTCCCCCAAGACAATAAAAAGTGTCAAATCACCTCTATTTAAGAAAATTGTTCTAACAAGTACTGCTAGTTATTTTATTTTATTTTCTATCAAGTTTGCAGTTTAAAACATGTGCTTGGAATTTCATTATATTGCGTGAAAAAAGAAGTAAATGTTCTGAAAAATATTGATGATAGAAAGAAGTTATATTTAACATTACTTTAAAAACTATTTTTATGATCAGACTGCAAAAATGTAATCCTCTGAAGAGTTTCTTTAAATTATGAATACACTAAATTACCAACAACTGTGTATCTCTGTTACATTAAAATAAATTATCAAAATTCTGCATCTTGGAAAAACAATATTGTGTTGTCTATTATTAGCAAGGAAAAGAAAGGGATCTGATGAAAAGAAAGCAAAATTTTTGTTTTACAAACTATTGGCACTTATTAAAAATGAATTATTAGTAAAAAGCACCAGTGTGTTCAGAAAAACTCTACCTTCAAATATCTTACCTGGCAAGAAAGGTAACAATGTGTGGTTTTTCAAAACTTATTGTACTCAAACTCCTATCAGATACTGGCCGGTAATGACCAGTGATGAGGGAAGGTAGGATTTGCAATCAATAAAAACTCAACGGTTGCATAATTTCTTACAATTGTGGAAGATCTATATATGAATGTGCTTAAATCTGCCATTTTAGATACCTGGATTCACCTGGACACAATTATAACAAATGATATATTTTCATGGAAGAAAACCAACCATTTTCAGATGAAGGAGAAAAGTTCATATATAGGACATAATGAATTAATCCAGAATACATTAGAAAGTTTTTATGATCTAGTAACTGAACTACTACTGAATTAAATATTATACTACTACTACTACTACTAATAATAATAATCATAATCATAATCATAATCATAATCATAATAATTTTATTTCTATACCGCCCTTCTCCCGGAGGAGTCAGGGCGGTGTACAGCCTATTAAAAGCACAAAGACAAACATCAATTAAAAATAATTAAAATTATTAAATAGTTTCGGCTCAAATTTAAAACCCCCAAAATTTAAAACACCTAATTTAAAATCATTACATTGATAGCCCGGCCTGGTGGAACAGCAGGGTCTTGAGGGCACAGCGAAATACACGGAGGTCGGAGATCTTACGCATTTCCGGAGGCAGTTCATTCCACAGGGCAGGGGCTCCCACAGAGAAGGTCCTCCCCCTGGGTGTCGCCAGCCGACATAACTTGGCCGATGGCACCCTGATGGCACTCTGAGGAGGCCCTCTCTGTGGGAGCGGACTGGCCGGTGGGAGGCTATTGGTGGCAGAAGTCAGTCTCGAAGGTACCCGGGTCCTATGCCATGGAGCGCTTTAAAGGTGGTAACCAGCACCTTGAATCACACCCAGAAGACCACTGGGAGCCAGTGCAGCTCGCGCAGGGGGGGTGTCACGTGGGCACAATGGGTTGCGCCTATAACCACCTGTGCTGCCGCATTCTGGACTAGTTGGAGCCTCCGAGTGGTCTTCAAGGGGAGCCCCAAATGTCTTGATCATGTATTTCCTTTGTTTTTTAAAAACAGAAATAGCAAGAAATGTAAACTACAGATATAATAAGGCCATATACTGTATAATAAGCAATATGTAATTTAGACATCTACAGTTATTAGAATATTACTTGCATATATAGTTCCAATTCCAAATACTAAAATAAAGTATTTAGAATGTTTCGGCTGGTTGGTTACAAGTAGCAAGATTCACACTGCTACTTTTTGCTTATCCTGTCACAAATGTTGGGCAACATTTCTGAAAGGAACAGGTGTAAATAATTTTGCTTTTTTGCTATAGACTAATTAAATAATTCTACTTTGCACAGGTAGCACAAAATACACTATTTATGGCAACTCGGGAGCAGGCCGGAATCCTGACAATTTAGAGCAAAACATAAACGTCATGAAAATAATATAAACTACAACTTTTGAAGATTCCATTTTATCATATAACAAAAATAATAATAACTTTATTGTCATTGTACGTGTATACACAGTATACCCATATCCATCCATCCATCCATTTATCTATCATCTAATTTATACACCACCAATCTCACTATCCAAAGAGGCTCTGGGCAGTTTACAGTTGCATAAAAGCACAAATATAAAAGCATTAATACCATTAACATTAATAACAATTAAATAGAGGTTAAAAACCAAGAACACAGAAGGTATTAGGCTTTTGTTTCTAACTCATCCTATTACTTCCAACATATCCGGGGTGAAATGCTCCCGGTTCGGACTGGATCGCCAATCTGGTAGCGATAGCGGTGGGTGCTTCGGAGAACCGGTAGCAAAAATCCCTACCCACCCGCCCATACCCAGCTGAGCCGTGCGATCATCAGAGGCTTTTTTTTTTTTTTACTTTTAAAAGCATTTTTTCTACAACTTCTTCGTCCGATGATCGCACGGCTCAGCTGGGATCATCAGAGCCTTTTAAAAGCATTTTTTTTACAACCTCTTCAGCCAAAGAGGTTGTAGAAAAAATGCTTTTAAAAGGTAAAAAAAAGCCTCTGACGATTACAGCTGAGCAGCGTTCAGAGGTGTTTTTTTTTTTACTTTTAAAAGCAATGCTTTTAAAAATAAAAATAAAGATTGCGCGCCACAGCTGATTCCCCCCCCCGCGTGCTGTTCTACTCACCGCATGCCTCTTTTTGGCGTGCACTGTGTGGGCACCCCTCACATTTGGTGCGTGATGCGCACTGCACATGCACAGCCAGCGAACCGGTAGTAAACCAATTCAGATTTCACCACTGAGTATACCCCCATATTTACATGCATTTTATAAAACTGCACTAATTGAATTTTGTAAATTATGGTGTCTCCTTTTGGAAATTAAAAATGTTTGATCTGTTAACAGCACCTTAAGACAGAATTAGAACAAGTGTGATTGAACGCACAAAGAATTTGACTGTGGTACATAAGTTCTCAGTATACACACAAGCAAAAAAGTGATAAATCATAAATCATAAGATACAACCAACAAAGTGATAATCATAAGATACCAATAGGAGTAGATAATAAGAAAGTTAAGAAGGATAATAGCAATACAGCCCTACTACATGGGACAACCCTTCCTGAGGATTGAACCTAAAAGGCTGCCACCGGGAGTACGGAGTAGCTCGCCTGTCCACCCTCCGAGCTGCAGAAGGTAAGACCTTGTGCTTATCTTTGTCCTCTACAAGAGGTTCAGGGGCCTCCCCAAATAATTTGGTCCCCATATAGGGGGCTACAACAAGCCGCCACTTGGCCCTGAGATCTGCTGGCCAAGATTTGAGCCACAATAACTTCCTAGAAGTGATCGATGAAGCTAGGGCCCTGGAGCTGTATTTCACGTCATTGAGAGTCATGTCAGCAGAAAATTGCGTGGCGGCAAGGATCTTATTAAGGTCCTGGTGTAGCTGGGCCTCAGAGGGTGGCAATCTAGATTGAAGCTGTTGCACCCATAAGATAGTAGAATGATTGAAGAAAGACACCAATTAATTGCCCAGGCGGCTGCCTGGTATGTCTTTCTGAAGGATAAATCGATTTCCTATCCTCGGGTCTTAGGTTCTCAGAAGGATCTCCTGCCATATAAGGCGAAGAGGACAAGGCCACAATTGGACTGTCCACTGAAGGAACTTGCAGGAGCTGACTAAAGGACACCGGCTCCGAAAATATCCCATGTCCCCGCCCAGGGGTAGGGGTCTGAGCTGTGGGCTCTTCCTCCTGTAAATCGGCTGTAGCCGTTGCCTTGTGTAACAAGGACTTAAAAAGCCCAGAAGGGAAGAGCCCTGTGAAAGCCGGGGTATCCGGAAGGACACCTTCCTCATCATCAGAGAGATCAGGGTCCCTCTGAGTCTCCTCCCCGATGCCAGGTCAATATTGCCCTCCAAGTGGGAGGGAGAGTGGTGAGAGGAGTCAGTTAGACTTGCCGAAGGATATGTGAGGGCCGCCGGCTAAGGTAGTCAGATACCAGGGACGTAGAGCGGTGGCTATGAATGCCAGCAGTGATACTTTTGGAAATGGCCCTGGAGACCAATAATTGGATGTTATCAGGCAAATCACCCAGGTGAAGGTCAGAAGACTCTGGAACTGGGGCAACCTTGGGATTCTCCACCAGAGGAGAACATGCAAAGGGATGTCACTTGTTAGAGCGATCCAGGTTAGTAGCCTGCTCCTGTGGGGTTGGTATAGATGGGCCCTGGGAAAGGCCACCTGCACCCTCAGGAAGAGAAGCCTGGGGCGAGGGGTTGGTCAACTCCTGTTGTGGTTGCTGGGAAACAGACTGAGCACTAGACTGTGACAGGATGTCGAATTGAGCTTGTCTCCGTTCTGCCAGAGAAAACTGCTTTTCCAAGGCCCACTGTCTCCACTCCAGATCCTTCAGTTCTGCACTGGAGAGCTGAGACGCCTTGCGGCCATGTTTAGACTTGCATGAAGCCTTTCTGCAGGTGGATGCCTCGGAAATCGTTTGAGGCCTAGGAATCACTGCCATTTTGATGATTCAATAGGCTGGAGTGGGCGAGGAAACAGAAGATAGTGGTGGTCGCTTTGGGAACCAAATTGACCAGCTCACTCAAGACAGATATTCAATCTGTCGCAGGGCGGTTTACCCAGGGCGAACCTGGATGGTGCCAGCTCCTAAGGCCCCCCCCCCTCGTATAATGGGCCTGCTCAGAGAATTGGGAATACTTGCCAAGGTGCAGAAAGAGGCTGATTGGTGCTCCCATGATGTAGGCCACCCGTGCAGTTGCAGGAGCCAAGATGGCTGCCACGGAGGTTACAGAGGCAATGGCGGCTGCTCTGCAATGAATCCGATGGAAGGAGGAGGGCGTGCCACACGGGAGATTGCTGAGGGCTTCAGTGGCCAATCCTCTTCACCACAGGGCCCTGGGAGCTGCGGCTGTGGCGGCAGTCACTGAAGAGCCGCTTCCCTGCTGACACTCCGTGCCGCATGACTTGGAGAGCGGTGGCGGCAGCAATAGATGAAGGGGAAGGGCTCACAAGCCGCTTCCCAGGCGATGGAATTTACCACGCGACTCAGGAGAGCAGCGATGGTAGCGGTGAGGTGGAAGAAAATGGCCATCCAGGCTGAAAATCACGCCACGAGGCTTTGGAGAGCAGTGGCAGTGACGGCGGGCCAGCAAGCCGCCCCTCAGAAGCCAAGCCTCACCGTGAGGCTAGGATTAATGGCGGCGGCATTTTTAAGGGACCACCTCACTGCTGATGGGAATAATTGCGGCCCCCACACATGTAAGAGACCACCTCATTGCTGATGGTTTCACCGCGTAGCTCTGTAAAGCAGTGGCTGCATTGGTGAGAGCGCCTGCGTTGGTGGTACAGAAGCCTTGCCAGAGGAGGGGGGGTTGGGGAGGGTGCTCCCTTCATTTTAAGGTGGATGGCCTAGGTTCTGGCCAAGGCCAGAAGGCCTAATGGCCTCCCCAAGGGCAGTGGCGGCATTACCAGCCAAGGCTGACCTGGCCAGCACGCAAGCCTGTAAATCTTTTTAAAAACCTGGTGCTGTAATGGTCCAGGAATGGATTAATTGAAGAGCAACTGCCAAAGATGTCTCCGTCAGATGACTGAGTCGAAAACTAGGGCCTGACGGAGAGAAGTGGAGGTGTGGCCAAAAGATTATGACTCAGTCTCCAGGCAGATCAGACTGTATCAACCCATTCCGCAGCCTATTAGGAGAACCATCTGCACTACAAAGGTAATGCAGATGCAGATTCAGCTTAATGGTTCCTATATTTACCTGAAAAAAAGACAAGAATGAATTTAAAATGATTACATTCACTATCATATCTATGTCTCAGTAAGAAAAGGTCGGACAGAAACATGTATCTTCTTCCAAAAATGAATTTTCAGCAAATAACATGACTCTCCTATTTTTAACACTGATATCAGACCTCTGAATATCAAATCCAAGAACAGGAATATAAAGTAAAATATCCCAATCACATCTAGCCTTTATTTACTGTAAGTGCATTCAGAGAGGATAGTCTACCAACTCTCTGTGCAATTGGCTTTGTTTATTTTTAACTGAATTTCTCTATTAGTTATACCCTTATTTGCTTCTAATTACTTTTAAATACATTTCACTATTTACTTATTTTAATTTTAATGAAGTGAGTAGTTCAGAGTTAACACAGTTGTGAAAAAATCTTTACAACTTTTCAGATTTTGAATTTATTAATAGATATTTACTAGTATACCTCTTTTACACAAATGGTTTTTTTTTGTTGTCATACATGGAGTATTGCTTAATATACTTCATTTTAGAACAGTAACAGAAAATGTGGGAAAAACAGTATACAGTACGGTACAAGACTGCAAAATGGTGAAGGGAGGACTAAGATTGAGACTTAGTAACAAATCAATAGATGCTTCTTTTTATTTGCACCCTTCCCCACATTTGAAGCATTTTTCTAATTGACACTGAATTAGCCCTCTTTGTGGAAAGCACTTTAATGGAAACTGCTTGATGGTTTTGGCTCATGGCAGAGGTGTAACAAATAAGATTTAGTGGGAAGAGGGAACAGCAATGTCATACTGAACAGTACATTGGCTTTCTTCTTTTTATCCACATGGGAAGCTATGCATGGCCCACTTGCCTTTGACCAGTAAATGGGCACAACTAAAACAATGAATTAATTATGCATTCCCCATGAGTTTAGAGACTGTGCTTAATATGATTAGTGCTGCTGTCTACCCAACTTAAGGACTGACATGTATTTCAAAAACTAAAAGTGGGGGTAAGATGTCTTCTGATATCCAGAACATTAATTCTGAAATCCTCTCAGTCCTTGCATACTAAAAGTGGGACATTCTCAAAAGAACCATAAAAGAAACAGGTCAATATACTCTTTTTTGTACTGTCGGGGGGAGGGGGGGCCGGCTAGTCTTTATTTTCACTGAAGACCCAAAGAGAAGGGAAGAATGGAAAAAGAAAAAAAAAAGACTCTCTCCCCATGATTAATGTTCAACATTCCAGAACATATTTATAAAGAAATCTTAGAAAGGAGCTACCTTATTAATTTGCTTAAAATTATCTATATTTCACTCTACTTAATAACTTGATTTTCAGTTTCCTTTTACAAACAATGTAGTTTTGTGCTGAAGCAAAATGGGTTAGGGTTACACATTTCACAGCAGTATTTCGAAACTCGTATTTAAGCAGCCAATAAAATAATGCATATTTGTTATTTCTATTTTCATAATACTTTCATAGCCTACCTATCATCAAACTAATTTTGAATGTCCATCATGATTATTTCTAGCATGCATGTGTTTATAACTAATCCAATACAAATGGCTGTTAATCTTAAAAAAAAAATCAGTTTAGCTGTTATGGCTCGTTCTAACAAGAAGAATCTGATACAGAGGAGAAATAAGTCTGTTGCCTATCCCCCCCACCACTTTATAAATGAAATAAAATAAAAATTAGAACACCACTACAGCTAGCTGCCAGGGGAATATCTTCCCAGCTGCAAAGAAAATCCAAATCTAAATGCAATTCATAATGGTCACTTGAGAAACAATTTGCAGACAGTTTCACACAAGCCTTGCTGTTATCACATGATAAGATAAAATTATAGTGCCAAACCGCACATTGATAAGAAAGATTGTGTATGCTGATTATAATGTTTGGAAGACCACCCAGTTAGCCACAAACAGCAAGAGTTCTCTCTTTTGCCAACTAATAAGAGTTTATACCAGTACAAACTGACTGTTGAATAGTGAATAGCATAGGTTATTTCATGCTGTAATCTTTGGGAGCTAAAGGGAATTTATATAGCTCTAAAACTGGAGAGTGCTAAATATTTATTCTATTGTAACCTGTAACCTTTAACTGAGCAATATGCAGTCTAAGGCCAACATTATCTACTAGAAAGTCTTGAATCAGAAAGCAAAATATACCTTACCTATTTCTTTTAGGTCAACTGTAACGCTTAGTGTGTATTTCCTATTCTAGACCTGCATTTTTCAATTTGATTACAACTATACAAATATTTGAAATCCATGAAAAGGAGTAGATATAAAAAAAATATGTAGTAACGATTTACAGTGAGGGTGGTAAGAAAGACTTCCACAGTAATCTTAGAAGTAATGTATATTACTAGCGCACTTCTTTCATTTCTCAAATTTGTTTTTTCCCAGTTCTTTGATGTCTTATGTCATATGGATGGCTGCCACTATCCCTGCAGATACAGGTACCCAGCAAACTTGATGATCCCAGCTAATTTGTTTACTGGGTTTCTACTTTTACTTGAAAACAAGAAAAGAAAAAAGAAAAACTAGCGCTTTTCAAAGCCAAAACACCAACTTCAAGCATAGTTTTTATTTAACAGAATAACAGAGTTGGAAGGGACCTTGGAGATCTTATAGTCTAAACTCCGGTTAAAGCAGGAAACTCTATACCATTTCATACAAATGGTTGTTCAATCTCTCCTTAAAAATTTCCAGTGTTGGAGCACCTACAACTTCTGGAGGCAAGTCATTCCACTAATTAATTGTCAGGAAATTTCTCCTTATAAGGTTCTAGGTTTGTTCTCTCCTTGACTGGTTTCCATCCATTGTTTCTTGTCTTGCCTTCAGGTATTTTGGACAATAGGATGACTCCCCTTTTCTTTATAGCAGTTTCTTAGATAGATACTGCTATCATATCATGTTTTATCCTCCAATTCTCTAATCATATTTATTGTTGTTCTCTGCACACTTTCTAAAGTCTCAAAATCTTTTTTATATCGTGGCGACAAAACTGAATGCAATATTCCCAGTGTGGTCTTATCAAAGCATTATAAAGTGGTATTAACACTTCATGTGATCCTGATTCTATCCCTCTGTTAATGCAGCCTAGGACTGTGTTGGCTTTTTTGGCAGCTGCAGCACACTGCAGGCTCATATTTAAGTGATTGTCTACTAGGACTCCAAGATACCTCTCACAGTTACTACTATTGAGCCAGGTACCACCTATTCTATACCTGTGCATTTGGTTTTTCTTGCCTAAATGTAAAATCTTACTTTTCTCCATTGAATTTCATTTTGTTAGCTATCGCCTGTATCTTAAGCCTACCTTCTGGAATACTGGCTATTCCTGCTAGCTTGGTGTCATCTGCAAATTTGATGATTCCCCTTCTATCCCCTCGTCTAAACTATTGATGAAGATATTGAAGAGTACTGGTCCTAAGACAGAATCTACTATCCTACTGCGTACTTCCCTCCACGTAGATGCAGTTCCACTAAGGACTACACATCAAGTGCCTTTAAATAACTCATATATACTACTGTACTTCGTAGAGATTCCTGAATTATCAACATATTATACATATTACTGTAATTCATTCCCACTAAACCATAATTCATAATCAATTAAGTAACTAAAGGAAGGCAACCATAGTATAAAACTTAAAAATAACAAAATATTTTGTAAAACTGGATTGTCTTCACAGAAAGTTATTAACTGATCCAATCAATCTGTCCAGAAGTTGTTAGGGAGAAAAATTACTATAAGGTTATTCTATTTGTGCTATTTTTGTAAAGATGAAGATGAATGAGAGATGAAGGAAATTACTTTCTTGATAACACCAGTTAAGCTGCATTCTTAAAACAGAATTGAGCGAAGAGAGATAAAATAATGATGCATATCATGCTTGTAACTAGCACATTTAAAAGACAGAACAAAGATAATACTTACCTACATAGCTCCATTTTATATGGAAAGATTTAAGTTTTTTTCTAGGCTTTCAAGCTAAATTACATTCACTTATTGAACCAGTAATAACACCTAAGCTTTATTGCAAACTAAGCATGCTAACCTATAGATATCAAACTAATACAGAATACATTTCAAATGCTTAGCTTTGGAACAAAGCAGATTTATGCCTCTATTTCATAGTTTTCTTGGGAGGAAAAAAACATTTACTTTAAAATAAATTTATGTAATAACTCATAAAAATAATGTTTGTTCAATTTAAATTTTTATTACAATTTTGTATAATTAACTTTATGATCTACATAAAATTGTATTTTATCAGTCTTCTTGCTTTATGTATTTTCAACCTTTACACAACTATGTCATATGATGAGAAAATTCCTGTTACAAGTTTAATTTCACTCATTAATAAAGCCAATTATTTTACCTCACAGAGTTTTCAGAGGTCAAATTATTAAATTAATACTGCAAAAGTTAAGATCATGGATTTCTTTTCTCATTTATTTTTCAATGTGATAGCTATTAAAAGGTTACTTGCTTCTATGGAACTGGAATTAACTATATAGAACCAAAAAAGCAATAGGATGTAGGTAACATTGCTTAGCTTATTTAATCTTTAAATAACGTAATTTTATTCAGGATAGCTAGAAGGCTCTAACAATAAACTCCTCTGTGAATTACAGGGCAAAAGCAAAAAATGCTGATAACTAATTGTATTTGGAGTGAGTTGTCATCAAAATCCTAATGGTACCCACCTATACATCACCCTTCCAGGACCAGTGGTTAATGCAGTAGAGGCCCCGGTCCAGTGCTCTGATCTGGATGGGGCAAAACATGCTAGAACTCAATCCAAGCAAAATAGAATATAAATTCAGAGGTCTACTGATTCCAGGACAATACCATCTTTAACCTGCAATGTGGAGATTATCTTGAATTTATAGTTCAATAAGCAGGTGAAAGCTGCAACTAGAAGACTCTTAGTTCATCTTCAGCCACTTGTGAGCTTACCTGAAACAGGATCAACTAAGTGCAATCATTTGTTATAATTTGACAACATGGGATATTTTACGAAACTCAGAATTTTAGGTAGCAGAAAGCCCACTTGTTTCTACCACATCATACCACTGCTTTGGAAGCTGCACTGGCTATCAGCATGTTTTCAAGTGCAATTTAAGGCACTGGTTATTAACTTTAAAACTCTGTAGAGATTGCCTTCTCCTGAGAGATTCTGCCACCTAATCATGACAACTAAAGATCACCTATTAATGGTGCCCATTTAGCAGGAGGTGCAGTGGGACTGGGCCCAAAAGAAATTGTTCTTTATAGCAGTCTTCTGCTTTTAGAACTGTCTGCTCCCAAAACCAAGGATTTGGACCAAGAAACCAAGGAACCATAGCCTTTTCGAGGTTGTTAAAAATCTGGCTGTCCCAGGACTTCTGGTTGACGTAATGGTGCTGTCGGATGCGAAGAGCAGGGGCTCTGCGAACTCAAGCCGAATTCCTTCATTGGAGGGTCCCATAAGGGAATAAAGTCACCCTGTAGGGGTGACAAAGAGTGGAGGGGTGCCCTGCAGGTCGTGGGGAGAGGCATCTCTCCTGCTTGACCCAGGGCTAATTCCCTTTCATCCGACGAAGAGGAGAGGCAGCCATTATGGGTAGGGCAGCTGAAGCTGGGGCAGCCAAAGACACAAAAATGTGCTGGAGTGGTGTGGATAAACAGTGACTGGAACTGGGTGAGATTATTTCTTTTACCTAGAACTCACCCTAAAGAAAGTAAATCCTGGAAAAGAGTCTCTTTGAAAAGTTTGTTTAAGCAGCGAATAATTAGAGAGAGAGAAATCACTGACCCAAAAGAAAATATTCTAAGAGGAGGGCGCAAAACTTTTAAAAATATAGAAAGATTGGATTTCTAATTCTTATTGGCAATAAGGCATTTTAAAATGCTGGAAGTACTTGTTTGAATTCTGATTATCAGTTTGAATAAATATCAGTATTTTTCACAGGGTTGTAGAAGTATAATGTCTATTCCATTCATCAGTAGGTGGCGCTTTCAGTTTAACTTTCAAGGTTGCACAAAATCTGAGTTTGAATAAATATTGAATAAATTGAATAAACTGGTGAATGGAATAGACATTATACTCCTACAACCCTGAGAAAAATACTGATAAGACAGAGGAGAAAAGGGAAATAAATAACACCTGGAAACTGCTGTGCTATCTACTGCTTTATACTTATCCATCTCATGACTACTGGAGCTCCAATAGTGAGAACATGGAAGACATTTAAACAAAGTGGCTCTCAAATACCAAGAGTTATGATTGAACTCAGAGAGTGGATTTAAAGAGACATTTGGAAATATTCTTGAACGACCCAAATAGAACTAATTGACTAATTGTGGGACATGAAGTATTATAATTACTGTATTCTCTGAGGAGCAATGTCAGGATTGAGCAAACAGTTTCCAGATCAACTTTCTGAGTTTACCGATAACTGAGATTGGGGCTGTGATAGACTACTGAGCAATATTTGGACCTATCAAAATAAATAAAGATGTTCCATCAGGGGGATATAAGTGGGTTGCATAAAGAAATGGTGTAGATGTTCCAAAGCATTCATGATATGATGATAGGGAATCGCAGGGAAATAAAGAATCTAATGAATAACATAGATGGGAAGTTAGAAAATGTTCAACAAGGGATAATGAACGATGATCAAAAAGCCCAGGAAATAGAGGAGATAATGGAAAGACCAGGGGAAAAGATAGGAAAGATAAATCAACAAATAAAACAAGAAGATAAGAAGGAGAAGGCAATAAAGACTTATGAAATAATTCAGGGAAAGTATATAATAAAAGAACAAAAAATGGTATTGGATAAACAGAAAGATACTCTTGAAAAGAAGATAGGGACAGATCCTCTGGAGGCTTGGCAGCAAAAGATAGTAGAGATGGAAGGAATATTTAGATTAGGCAGAAAAGAAGTAGATAGTGATAAAGACCCAAGGGAGGAGTTTGGCAGGCAAGTTAAAAATGAATAAGAATTGAAATACTTAAACGGGCAAGAGATGATGGATAGAAGAAATGCTTTATAAAACAAGATTGGCTCTATTAGAAGGTAGAACAGAAGCAGAAACAAGAAATGGGGGAATATTATTATGCATATTTCTATAAAATATACTAAAAGCAGCAGCTTGATGTAAAGATTAGATGTTGAAAGATGGTGTCACTATGTATGTTTTAATGATATTGTTATTGTTATTAGAATGGAGTTCTAAAATACTGAACAACTAAATAATGAACGCCTATATTTTAACATAAATATGTATAACTACAATTACATAAATATGATTAAAGTAACAAATATTAATATTACTATTATTACTTGTATCCAAATGAATGATACCCAGATCCCTCACTGTTCATGTATTGATATTGATGTATATTCTAAAATAAAAATTTATAAAACATAAAAAAAAAAAAAACAACCCTGGCTGTCCCAGAAAGTCTTCAGGGACTAACTATGGATCCATTGGTAACTATGTCTATTGTATTAGTTTTAATGAGTAAACTAACTGTATTATTGGTTACTGTTATTGTTATTGTAAACTGTTATTATTATTACCTGTATCCTATCTAGAATCTATAAGGATTGTAGTGGTACATAGATAAATGGTGACAAATAAAGGACTGTTTAGAAGAAGCAGCAAATAACTCAGTTCTGCTCCAAATGATACTGCTGTAAATGAAGAAAAACTAAAATAATAAGAGTGCATTTTTAGTAGAACAACTGCCATTCTTTGTTAGTATTCATAATGAATCCTTACATTTAGGATTCTTAAATTCTAGATATCCCTTTTGCATCAGATTCCAGTGGTGAAATCACAGGAGCAGCAAAAGAATAATGTTGATTCTGCAAACTGAACTATATGTACTATAGTTGTAATCTATATTAAAGTACAAATTATATTAAAGTAGAAATTGCAGCAATTGACTCAAATGCATCTATAACTTTTCTTAATATAAAGCAGGGGTCTCCAATCCCTGGGCCACAGCCTACTACTGGGCCATGGCCTATTCAGAATTGGGTTGCATGAGTGGCTGGCCAGAGTGCACATGTGTGGCCAATTCAATTTACGCGAACAGCGGGCCAGCAAACACTTGCATGCATCGACTCACTGCTTGTGCAAGTTGAGCTGCGCATGTGCATGCCAGCCCGCCACTCACATAACCCAGATCCCCTCCCCCCCCGGGCTAGACTGCCAAACTACAAAGATTGGAGACCGATGATATAAAGGGTCTGGAATTGAATGATTGACAAAATGACAGCAAAAATATATAATTGCTAACGAATTCAGACAATTTGTAAAATTCCATAGAAAAAAAAATGATTGACATCATCACTGGGCTTTGCTTTGTTTTTTGATATAATTCAAACCCTGTTTGGTATAGTTACATTTCTAGTGGGTAAACAGAACAGGTATATTGGTTAATGTTAACATTTAACTGTGGCTTGTATTGTGTATATATTCAGATATTTTATTGCTACGCTATGTTTTCTTTATAAAAATGTCATTATGGGATTTTAGTAAGACTTGCTTTATGCAAGCAATAGCATAATAGTAACAATACAGATAAAACAATTTTATGTGGGAGCCATTTTTTCCAGCATGTGCATAGTAATTGTGCATGCTCAGGAAAATACTTGGTTGAGAAAGCATTAAGAGGTAAAAAGGGGATAGTGTACGAATAAATGTTTGAATGTATATTAGATTTACTAGGTACCAAGTTGAAAAAAAAAAAAACCATAAGGTTTCACAATTTTGTTCAAATCTTTTCTCAATCAACAGAAACCTGTAAAAGTATATATTGCTAGCCAGATGCTATCTATATAACTCAGAAGGAAAAGGTTTGTTGTTTTTAATTATATAGTAGTTTACCTGAAGTTTCATTCTCTTCTCCCTAAATGACAACTCAGATCCAGTATAGAGTGACTCTGGTATTGAGAAGTAATACTGGACTTCATGTATTAGTCCTGTTTCAGAATAAATGAATTATTCTTTATTCTTTTTGTTTTTATCTGTTCCAATTCATCAATATTAGAAGGTTCCAATGGTTCAAAAGCATAAACAAAGTACTCCTTTGTTTCCTCCTCCACCATAAACAAAGTACAGATCAAAATGTAAAATCAAGGATACCTAAGAGATTGCCTTTCCCAATCTGTTAAATGCTATTGAACTAGCAGAAAGAATTTCCAGTACAGTCTTTCAGTTTACTCTTTGTAGATCATTATCCTTAATTATAGAGTACACTGTTCTACTTCTATTTTTTTCATGATTGCCAAATATTTCCCTTCCTTTAATTTCATTTTTAAGTAAACAAGACATTCTTCTAACACTCAAGGGAATTTAGCAGGGAAAAACAAAAACCTGCACATTTAGCCATGAAATCCATGAAAACAAAACAACAACAGCAAAAGATTATCCAAACACTAAGTTTGTGAATAAATGTATGCTAAAGTGTACAAAAACTAGCCTTAATGCACTGACTAAAAGCTGATTAAAAATTATGGGGGGGAAATAATAAGTTCTGCTTATAATAATCATATTTCAGATTCAAAAAATGAGATTGATTAGGCAATGTTTCCTGTGCAAGTAGAATTTATTTTCATTCTCACATTTTTCTCACTTTTAGCAAAAAAATGTCTTCAGTATCTGTTCGTTTCAGTGGAGAATAAAAATCCAAAATTTGTTTTGTGTGTGTTTGTGGGGGGTGTATAATTATATACCCTGGAGGTCAACAATCAGAATGTAACAATTAGTCAACAAATAGTCACCATACTTCCGAGGTGGGTAAAATGAGGACCCAAATTGTTGGGGACAATATGCTGACTGTGTAAACCGCTTAAAGAGGGCTCTAAGTCTAAGTGCTATTACTATTAATTCTAATACTCTGTATTAATGTTAAGGACAGGTTTTGCCTGTCTTAAACATTAATACTTTGCATTAATATTTTGTTTGATAAGGATAAAATTGGCAGCTTTAAAAGTCTGGAAGATTAAAGCTCTAGTTATGTCACAAATTAAAATATATTCAATCATTTAAAGTATGGTTATTTTCTGAGTAACCTTTACTATTAAATATTATACATAAAAATTACTTACATTTCTTTCTTTCTTTCTTTCTTTCTTTCTTTCTTTCTTTCTTTCTTTCTTTCTTTCTTTCTTTCTTTCTTTCTTTCTTATCTTTTATTAGATTTGTATACTGCCCTTCTCCTTTCGGACTCAGGGTGGTGAACAGCCAAAATAAAAACATTTGTACACAAAAATTAAAATAATTTTAAAAATAATTAAATGAAATTTGGCCCATAATTTAAAACATTTCAATTAAAAATCAGTATCAAACTTTAAAACCAACATGGAATCAGGCCAGCCCAGTTAACTGAAAAAAGTAAGTTTTTAGGGCCCAACGAAAAGTCCGGAGGTCTGGAATCACGCGTATCTCTGGGGGTAGATCATTCCAGAGGGTAGGTGCCACCACAGAGAAGGCTCTCCCCCTAGGGGTCGCCAGCCGACATTGTCTGGCTGACGGCACCCTGAGGAGGCCCTCTCTGTGGGAGCGAACTGGCCGGTGGGAGGCAATTGGTGGCAGAAGGCGGTCCCGTAAGTACCCCGGCCCTAAGCCATGGAGCGCTTTAAAGGTGGTCACCAACACCTTGAAGCGCACCCGGAAGTCCACTGGAAGCCAATGCAGCTCGCGCAGGAGAGGTGTCACGTGGGAGCGCCCCATCGCTCCCATACTCCCCCGCGCGGCCGCATTTTGCACCAGTTGGAACCTCCGGATGCACCCCAAAGGGAGCCCCATGTAGAGAGCGTTACAATAGTCCAGACGAGAAGTGACGAGTGCTTGAGTGACCGTGCGTAAAGAGTCCCAATGTAGAAAGGGGCACAACTGGCATATCAGGCGAACCTGATAGAAAGCCCCCCTGGCCACGGCCGTCGTATGCTCTTCTAAAGACAGTTGTGTGTCCAGGAGGACGCCCAAGTTGCGGGCCCTTTCTGTGGGGGCCAGTGATTCGCCCCCAATAACCAGCGATGGCACCAGCTGGCTATACCGGGACGCCGGCAGCCACAGCCACTCGGTCTTGGAAGGGTTGAGTCGAAGCCTGTTTCTCCCCATCCAGACTTGCATGGCCTCCAGGCACTGGGACACTACTTCCAAGGCATTGTTGGGATGGTCTGGGGTGGAGATGTACAGCTCCACCCCAAAACCACGGATGATCTCACCCAGTGGCTTCACATAAATTTTGAACAGGAGGGGCGAGAGGACCGACCCTTGTGGCACCCCACAAACAAGACACCTCGGGGTCGACCGTTGCTCCCCTGTCAACACAGATTGCGACCAGTCAGAGAGATAGGAGGAGAACCACCGCAAAACGGTGCCCCCCACCCCCAACCCTCCAACCGGCGCAACATGATACCATGGTCGATGGTATCAAACGCCGCTGAGAGATCTAACAGAACCAGGATAGAGGATAACCCCTACCCCGAGCCCTCCAGAGATCATCCACCAACGTGACCAATGCCGTTTCCGTGTTCTACCCAGGCCTGAAACCGGACTGGAGCACGTCTAAACAGACAGCTTCATCCAGGTACTGGGGAAGCTGCCGCATCACCACACTCTCAACAACTTTCGCAATAAAACGAAGGTTAGAGACTGGACGATAGTTAGCCAAAACAGCCAGATTACATGAGCAATCCACATTATATATATATTTCTTTGTACTTAGAATTTAATTTTTTGCTTTTTGCCTGGTGATAGAAAAGAAAAGTTGATGCTCATACAGTATTATGCACAATGTTAGGGAGATGTTTGTGTAAGTATATTAGAGATGGAAATTTAAATCAGTCCAGAAAAGAGTTAGTAAAAGTAACTATTGCTAACATTTTAGCAGCTGTTATTCAATACAACATTCACTGTTTAGCCCAGTTAAAAAGACAACACACTTTTATTTCTCTGACTACCACAAACTGGTATACTACTTGGAAAACGCCTTAATGTAACCATTTTTAATGGATAAAATATATGACTTAAGAGTCAAACAGATGATTTACCTTGAAGATACAGCATGACACATCTGGTAATGAATAATGTGGTTTACCAAATGACTGCTAAAAAATAAGCATGCTATTATCAATAACTTTCACAGCTGCAATTAATTTTCAGTTGGTTTTATCTGCTCCCCTAGCTAGCATACAATTTCACCTTGCCTTGCATTTTACTGTAATTCAGTTGAATCCACATATGAAAAAGACCAATCACTGTCCAAGAAAGAATATAACTTAGCAACTGTATTTTTTTCCTTAACCAGAGAAAATGCAGAATATTTAAATATTTACAAACAATCATCAATAAGCTTTCAAAAGAAAAAGAGAGAAAGAGCGTGCATGCTGTATTTTCAAGAAGTAGCTTTTATTCATAAGGATTTGTAATTACAGCTGTGCGTTGTATTCCTGCCTTAGACAAGGAAGCCAGCTAACTTTGGGCCAGTCCCCATAATCCCCTCAGCCTTTTCTCAGCCCAATCCACCTCAGACACTTGTTGTGGAGAAAATAGGAGGATGAAGGAATACTGGTATGGTTACCAACTTAATTATAAATAAAATAAAGCAGGAAATAAATAAATAATCAAATTATATTTCCATATTGAATTATTCATGGTGGCTATGACTGAAGGTTACTTTTTCAAAAGGACTCAGTTCAATACTGAACAGAAATATTTGCAAATGCATTTCTACTAAATCTTAACAGAAAATGTACTGAACTCTAAAATACTCATTTAACCCCAAAGTCCAACCTGTCTTTAAGGAATGCTTATAAAGTAGATAGTAACCTTAGGCTACTTTACTTTGTAGCAAGACATCTATGGCATGTAGAAATGTATTCCTTTGATCATGTTGCTGCTTCAAAAAAGATCCAGAATATGTCACCTGCGTATGAAAATTTACACCAAGAAAAATGCTACAAAACTGGATTTCACTTATGTCTATATTCCCTCATTAAAAATAAACCCTTTGATATTTTCAAAAATAAATAATACCCTGTTAGGCAGACACTGCTTAATTCCAATTTATCTGTTTTATTAAAAGATACAAAATTACTAAAAGATGGAAAGCAAATATCACAAAACCATCGTGCAAACCCAAGAGATGTTGGGAATTTCCTAGATGTTAATTTCTCCTCCCTTTTTCTCTGGCAGCCTAAAAACTAGAATTTTAGAGACTTTTTAAAAGCTCTCGAGTGAAATATTACAAAATTAAATTACAGTTACAGCCTGCTACATTTTTTGTTTTCTGTTAAGGAGACAGCATTCCATTCTAAAACCACTAAACCTTAATAAGTTTGGAAGAAACACAGCTATTTCCTAACCACTTAAAGAACAAGAGGGTGTGACTGTCTGTGGGGAAGGATGACTGAGTTTTGAAGTTCAATCATTAGTCCTATTAAGATACAAAGCAGACAGTCTAAGAATGGCACAAGATGTAAATGAACATTGGAGTAAAATAGCTTAATTTGACAGCTGTTTGACAACTGTAAAAAGAAAACTGACTTCAGACAATTGTCTAGAAATGAAACTATTAAACCAAAGAAATTCCCATGGAAATATATAATATCTACTAATTTTCACATGAAAATAGATAAATGTAGACTGGAGTTTTTATTGTCTTTGAAGTTGGTAAGATTAAAGTAATTTAAGAAAAGAGCTGCAATGTGCTGTGCTTTATTTTTTGAGATTATAGCATTTTGGAAAACAGAAGCCCATTTCTGACACATACCAAATAACTGTAAATAAGCATTTGTGACTTGTAATAATATTAGGAAATGCTTTTAAGAATAAAAGTTAGGCAATTCAGAACCAACTATTTAGCCTATCACTTCTAAAGTTTGAAGCAGATAATTGATAATTTTAAAAAGGCTGTGGAGGCTGTGAGGGCCTGAATGGTGGACAACAGGTTTTGGCTGAACCCTGGCAAGACCGAATGGCTTTGGGTGCACAGAACTTCAAGACCTGGGAGTTTAACCAACTTAGTTCTAGATGAGATTGTACTTCCCCAGACAAACCCGGTCTGTAACTTGGGGGTTCTCTTGGACTCGCAACTCCTGCTCTAAGAGCAGGTGGCAGTCGCAGCTAGGAGAGTCTTTGCACAACTTCATCTTATGTTCCCTAAAAGAGCATTTGGAAGCTTCAACTGGTGCAGAGTGAGTTCTTGTGGTCCCTAGGGTGACCCATATTACATCATTTCCGCCCAAGCTGCGCTGGCTGCCAATCGGTTTCCGGGTAAAATTCAAGGTATGGTTATTACCTTTAAAGCCCTATTTTGGATGCAGGTAAGTGCAGGGCGTGCGCAGAGGCTCAGGGAGGGCAAAATACGGACCTGTTTGTGGCCTCCAGAGGGCTTCCAGAGCCTGGGAAGGCCGTTTTGGCCTTCCCAGAGGCTCGAGGAAAGTCTCCGGAGCCTGGGGAGGGCAAAATGCCCTCCCACCATCGTGCAGGAGGCCGACTAGGCCACACCCATCAAGGCCACGCCTGCAACCAGGCAGAGAACCCCTTGCTAAAATTTTTGAAGCCTACCCCTGGGAATAGCCAAAAGTGCCAAGAACAAATAGCCTTTATTGGCTGTACCTGTTAATAATATAGAGAAGAGAGTACAACACTGTAGTGCCAAAAAAGTCAGAATTAAAGTTTATAATGGCACTTAGCTCCAATTAGTAGCCAGTACAGGAATCTGTAGTGCACAGAAATACAAAAGAAAAGGGGAAAATTTAAAACAAGTCCGACTACAGTACTGGGAATCTGGGTCAACAGAGTAAAAGTAAAAAAGAGAAAGACTGTAGGTAAATTATCACAATAATAACAATATTTCTAGCTCAGAGTTGACATGCGGGGTCCTTGGTGCTCTCTGAGTTTGCGTGTTTTCTTGCAGACATTTCATTATCCAAACCAGGTAACATCATCAGTGCCAGTACTAGCACTGATGATGTTACCTAGTTTGGGTAATGAAACATCTGCAAGGAAACAAGCAAGAGAGCACCAAGGACCTCTCATATCACAATAATCACATGAAGCAATCAAAAAAACTTTGCTGAATCTAATATTAAGGATTCAGCAAATATGGCAAGATTAAAATGGCAGTAAGTAAACATAAAGACTGAAGGATCCATGTGTTATCCATCTACATGCACAATTTTCAGGCAACCAAGATAGTAGCAATTTCATGGTCCTGGAGCAGACAAGAAAATCATTAAAGAGGTAAGGGAAGAGACAGGACAAAATGCGTGAAACACTAAACACTAAATTGTATACGTTTCCCTTGTCCTCTGTTTATTAGGGGTTTACTAACAATTCAGAGGAGACACCTGGAGGCCTTTTCTCAGTCTTTTGAGCATATGTGCTTCACTACAGCATAAATCCCAGGAGAAATGCCTTCTGGTGATAGACATTGATTGATTATGTGGCATCAAGTCAATGTCTAGTCTTAGCAGCCCCATAGATTTGCTCCATGATGATCTGTTCCTAATCTGGTCACAGACATACATGATTAAAAAAAAAAAACAGGAAAGGGTTTTTAACATCTCAGAGAAAAGTGGTGCCTAGAAGGAGCTCTTTGCTTGCATTGCAAAGTACTCAATTGAACAGTTTGTCCTGCACTACTGTTTATACATAGAGAAAACCACACACAAATCTGATTCTAACCTTTTCTAGAGCATGCACATAAATATTAGGTAATTTAGCAGAAGCAATAGCAATTACAACCATCAATCTTATTTCAACGATCTTAGTCTTATTTACACTGTATTATGTGTTTATTGTGAAACTTAACATCTACTGTCAACGAAAATGTTCACTGAAGGATAAAGGCCAGCAAATCCTTCATCAGAAATTCTAATGACATTCATGAAAATGAAATACTCCATAGGAAATACTTTACTTTTGAGACATGTACTACTACTGGGAACTTTATGGTCTTACCCATAAAGAAACTTAAATTGCTTACAATGAGAAAAACTTCAATGTCAGAGAGGAGACAGCCAGGATTAACCAGGCTGCTCTCTTTCTATCACACTTTAACTGTCTAAAATTTTGTAGAAGTTAGGATGCAAACATCCAGAGGATCAGGCTGTACCTGTCACAAAGTGACAAGTTAAAGAGGGCAGATGCTAAATTTGTGTTTAACTTCCCCCCCCAGTTATTAGCTCCATCAGCTTGCCAAAAGTATTTCTCAAATATTTTTGCAAAAGGGAGCACTTCCAAGAAACTGTTTTGTCTCCTGTACTATGTAATAAACTTTCTTTCTGAACTGCTAATGTACCTTGTAAAAGATTACCAGAATACACACACACACACATACACACACACAACACACACACACACACACACACCTGCTAAAGTTTTGAAAATAAAGAATTTAAATAAAGAGATCAGTTTTAGAGGGCAAAAGACGACTGAATTGGGTTGCCATAGAAGGGAAAACAGGGTTGAATTGGTTGCTAGGTGTCTTTCTGACAAAATATGTTTTATATATTATAATAAAGAAGCTGATGTACAGAAATATTTTTTCTTAGCTACATTTCATGAAAGTAAGTAAGCAAAGTAAGCAATTTTTCATACATTTAATGTTAAATTTTAATGTTTGTGCCATGCAACGTATCTTCTTAATTTAAAACAGTTGAAGCAGTTATTAAGATACAGCCGACGGAATGAAACCTAATAATTCTTGTGTTTTAAGAGACTAGTATATTTTGAAATGCAAGGCCACTGTAGATTACACAGACAGATTAATGATATTAACTACTAAATTCCCTTTGTCTCATGTTATCTCTACATTTCATCACTGCTGCTCTTTAATACGTCTTTGTTCTTCTAACCATCAGAGTTTACAGGAAAAATCTGGAGTGCATCTAAAAAGGAGCAATGCAACTGAAGTTTTCCTGAAGATCCATCATAAAGGTAAATTGTTTCCCTCTCTCCACTTTAGTTAAATGACAGCACACTGCAGTTGCCACAGCCACTAAAAAACATCTGGAGAGAATATAGATTGCATTTTATATTGGTAGAACTAATATAGAATGCAATTCATACGCACATACATGCACAAACTACTAAACCAAAGAGTCGATGTGCAATCTCTGGCAGTTGCTGCTTAATTTAAAATCAATCTGTAATACGGTTTGCCTCATTCATATAATTGTGAATCAGTGGGCCAACCAGATATGAATTACTGAAACTTGGCTGGGTATGGGGTGGGACCCAGTCTGACAGATGTGCCCAACTTTTTTTGCATAACACCAACTGTGATTGTGGGGCAGAAATGGTACACTACAGATAGTCTGACGTGAAAGTCTTTTTTATGAAGTTGGCCTGAAGGAACAGATAAGATTGCTGCTTTCATACTGAGCCATGATGGCACAGTGGTTAGAATGCAGTACTGCAGTCTAACTCACTGCTCACTCTAGGAGTTCGATTCTGAACACCTCAAGGTTGACTCAGGTTTCCATCCTTCCGAGGTGGGTAAAATGAGGGCCCAGATTGTTGGGAGCAATAAGATGACTCTGTAAAGTGCTTAGAGAGGACTGTAAAGTACTGTGAAGCAGTATGTAAGTCTAAGTGCTACTGCTATTGCGATCCTCCCTGCTTGGAATGGAACAACTCACCATGGCCAACTCACCACCGCCAATTCACTGAAGGACAACTCACCAAGGAACAATTGAACAATTCAATTATTTAAAATATTTTAATTTTTGTCATTTATGTTTCATTTTGTCCTTCTTTTTCCATCCTTTCTTTAATGATTCTATTTCACCATTTCTTTGATTTTAGTGTAACTCTTGTCCCACGGTGAGTTGTCCTGAGGTGAGTTGGCCATGGCTAGTTGTTTTGTGGAGAGTTGTTCTGTGGAGAGTTGGCTGCGGTGAATTGTCAGACTACTTCCTGCTGCATAGCTATTTTCCTAAGAAGCTTGCCATTGTAAATGCGTTGACAGTAAAATTCCCAGACTCATTTCTGGGGATCTTCAATTTGCCTTCCCTGGGTCTTTGATCACAAGCTACTTTGGAGTCCCATATCCACCATGGACTATTGATGTCCTGACCTCTGCAAAGGCCACATAGTAAATCTGGGTTTTGAATTAGGGCAGTGATAACATATTCTGACACGGGGGTGGGGTGGGGATTTATGTTAATCCCTTATTCCAAACAAATCGTGGTCCCTCTTATGAAAGGAGGAATGAACTAATTGATCCATCCTGGTGCTTGACACAGTCTTATTCTATTATCTGGGAGGAATCTGAGTTGATTTGTCCTCATAAAGGCGATAAGGTTCTTGGGGCTTTAAGTATATTAGATCCCTGTCCAACCTGGTTGGCTAAGGCCTTCTGGAAGATGACTTATAGCTGGATCCACCTAATTCAGCCATTGCTAAATCTTACTGAACTGAACAGTTTTCATTTGATTTCCAAACTTTCCTTTTAGGGAAAAGTTGTTAAGTAGCATAGTATACATGCAGTTGCGAAGATAAAGCAGATTATCCAGGTCCTTTTCAATCAAGTTCAAGGCCAGGCTAGAGTACCAAAATGGCACTGATGATGCATGTGAATGATCTCTGGCAGTCCAGGATGAAGACTCTGCATGTATCCTTGACCTTTCAGCAGTTTTCAGTATTATTGATTACGGTATCCTTCTGGACTGCCTTAATGAGTTGGTGAATCTGTTTTGGGTTGGATCTTCCTCCTCTGCCACGCTAGCACTAGTTAAGGTTATGGTGGTGAAGAGAACTAGTTTCAGATCTCTGCACTCTGGGATCTCCTTCAAGGTTCCATTTCCTCCTCACTCTTATTTAACATCTACATGAAGCTGCTGAATAGGGTCCTTTATTGGCTCAGGCTTAAATGCCTTCACATACTAATGCACTCGTCTATATTCTGCCCTTCATTATCCAAGTGATACCATCACTTTTTCCCAATGTCTGGAAGCTATAAAGGTCTGGATGGGAAAGAACAGGCTTCAACTCAACTTTAGCAAGACTGAATGGTATGGGTTTTAAGGGAGATCCTTCTGGATTTGCAGCTCTGCTCAAGAGCAAATGGCAAGCATGGAGAGTAGGCCCTTTGCACTAATTCATTTTTATTTATTTTATTATTTTTATTTTTTTGATTTATATGCCGCCCTTCTCCGGAGACTCAGGGCGGCTTACAATGCGTTAAACAATAGCCTTCATACTTTTGTATATTTTATACAAAGTCAGCTTATTGCCCCCACAAACCGGCTCCTCATTTTACCTACCTTAGAAAGGATGGAAGGCTGAGTCAACCTTGAGCCTGGTGAGAATTGAACTCGCAGTTATTTTACATGGCTATGTACAGTAAGTCTGTGTCATTTTTTTGGAACATAAGATTCTGCTCACAGTCGCTATGTCTTAGTTGCCTCCCAGTTGGACTATTGTAATGTACTCTGTCATGACCTTCTTTAAAGAACATTCAGAAACTGCAACTAGTCTAGAATGCAGTTGTGTGAGCAGTTTTGGATGCACCATGTTATGCCTAATTTAGTATTACTGCTTCACATATTCCATTGGCTCCCAGTGGGCTTCTAGATCTAAATTAAGGTTCTAGAGCCAAGTTATGCACTACTATTAATCTTCTCATCATTCCCACCACTCATCTCCTTCCATTTATGACTGTATGACTGTAATTTTGTTGTTTGGATCCTTACGATTTATATTGATATTGTTTCCTGATTGCTTATTTGTACCCTATGACTATCATTAAGTGTTGTACCTTATGATTCTTGATGAACGTATCTTTTCTTTCATTTACACTGAGAGCATATGCACCAAGACAAATTCCTTGTGTGTCCAATCATACTTGGCCAATAAAAAATTCTATTCTATTCTATTCTATTCTATTCTATTCTATTCTATTCTATTCTATTCTATTCTACTCTACTCTACTCTACTCTACTCTACTCTACTCTATTCTATTCTATTCTATTCTATTCTATTCTATTATTTCTGGGACCACTTCTCTGCAGTTCTGACCACCAGGTATCTCACCAGATACCTCCAGGTTGCCTTGTAAAGCAATATTATTTAGCAGGATCTAAGAAGCATGCTCCCTTTGTCTCTGTGCCTTATCATCCTTCTCTCATGTAGCACCTGTTTATGGAATGCATCTTCCCTTCATTTTCTTAAAAAGAAATCTATTAGAATTTGTTAGAAGAGACTCTGTAATGGAAACAAATCTAAGTATACTTTTTTGCAAGTTTTTTTTAAACAAATGAAATGAGTGCTTAAACAATTCATTTTAGCTTAGGAACATTCCCAGTGAATTGAGCACATCACAGAAATTGTACAGCAAATTGTTTTCTTGGCATTCAGCTCTCTATTATTAAATACTCAGAACCTTTACCAAAGTTGAAAACTGTTTTTTTAAAGAAAAAAATACAGTTTTTCTTTATGAGATAGTACAAGATTTTGAGATAGCAAGTAACCTGAACATTGCTCCACTCTAGTGGTCTGAAATCACACAAGTAAATAAAGTAGTATCAGAAAGTATCTTCTTTACTTTATTACAATTATTATTTTGTTGGTTTATAAAGCCATTTAATTTATTAGAAATATTAGAAAAGCCTCCCCACTATCACCTGCTTGCTCCATGGATATTCATAGCATGCTTATAACTCAAAATATCTTCCTAACATCACTCACTAATTTATTACATTCTACGAAGATACTTTATCAAGTTTCAGTCACAGGTCAAATAATTCATGCTTTGGAAAGATGATCTCTGCTTTTAAAATTTATTGTACTTATGAAGGTTGGGTCTCTAAGTGCTTGTCATTTTTACTGCTTATGGTTGAGCCATTCTTCCTCAATATTGAAGATTTCTTCATGCTCACTTGATCTTATGGAGTTCTAGTTATGAATTATACGACTCATAAGTTATGAGTCTCAAAGTAACCACTAATGAAACCTGCCAAGCAGTTAAATATCAAAGCAACATATATCAGAACTTTTTTGAGTACAGAGATAGATTCCAGCATTGCACTTCCCAGATATTTATTACATACTGTAAATTACATCAACGGCTGCCTCCTACACCGACAGTCTTGTACTCCAGAACTTAAACATCAGGTTTTAATAACCACAACTTGAGAATCTTTTGATCATCAGAGAAAGATGAAAGGAAGAGCTGCCTGCTGCAGGCCCTCTGCTCAGCCAAAACAAAAAGAAACTTCAGAGAAAACCAGAGATGCATCAGGTGTTAATCTCAAATGAAATACACAGAAGTCACGCGTATTGACTCCCCATTCTCTATTCATTCAAAAATATCACTAGCTACTAGATACCTTTTTTTTAAAGTATTTTTTTTTAAAGTATTAAAGTATTTCATCCAAGGATCACAACGTATTACACAACTTGAAAGGTTTATCCAGATTAAATTGAGACATACTCACATGATCAAATTTCACCTTTACTCCTGGGGAATACAAAAATTTCTTTTTCAAGAAAGCAAAATGCAGGTTGTAATGTAATGCTTAATAAAGTCTCATCATGTTCTAACCAGAAGACAAGAAGCTGATCTTCTCCCTCTCAATTTATGAAATATGGGAACTTATTTGGGCTATATTTTTCTGTTTTAATTGCAATAATATGTGCGTGAACAACCACTTTAAGCTCAATATAAATTGTTCTAAACTTGACTGTAAAAAATATGATTTTTGTAATAGAGTTGTCAAAGTCTGGAATGCTCTACCTGATTCAGTTGTCTCCGCTATAAATTTTCACAGTTTTAGTCACAAATTCACTTTCATGGACCTCACTTCATACTTAAGAGGTCTGTAGATGGGGTGTGCATAAGCGCACTAACATGCCTGTTGTCCCTGTCATTGTATTTTTATATAATTCCTGTTTTTCTTTGACAAATTATAATAAATAAAAATAAATAAATAAATATTTTCCAATACTCCAGTCAATACTATCTGATAAGGATCACCAGGAAGTTGCTTACTTTTTAGGTTTCTTGCTTTTGATTTTTCTAACTGATTTAAGGGAATAAATAATATGGTGGGTGACCAAGCACTAGCAGCAGTATGGCTTCCTTTTGGTATTATGTACTTCAGTTGGAAAAGTCTAAGACTGACTTGATCCAGGAAGAGAATCCAAGAACAACAGAGATTAATTTACTGTTAATCCTTTTAAGTACTTACCTGTAGTTAAGAATAAAATTTAGCTAAGGAAAAAAATGCCATTATGCAACAAAAAAGTGTCACTTTCAATATGTAAAGTTACACTTTTATACATATCCAGACTAACTAAATAGAAAATGAAAACAGAATTGACCATCAATATTTGAATTAACCACAAGTATTTGCTTATTAACTGAAGTTCTTTAAAAATAGGAAAGTATGGAAAATAATAGCAATAAAATGTATCAAAAAGGAGAAAAGAAATCAATACTGGATCTTGTTAAAATTAAACACCTAAGAATCTTTTGCAAATAAAAATTTATGCTGAACAAATTTTTAAAAAATGAAATCAGAAAGCTTCCCCATCCAAAGTCAGCCACCATAAAGTAAAACAAAACTGAATTTCTGTTAATCACTGATCTTTTCTCTTTGTTTTTTACTCCCATCTCACCCCAATGAGATTGGCCTCTCCACATGCGCCAGTAGTAAAGGCACACTGCAGTCAAGGATTCTGACTGGTGGAGTTTAGAAGAAGAGCCTTTTCTGCTATGGCTCTTGCACTTTGGAACATTTTATCGCTTGAGGTGATCTGCCCCCATCCTCTTCACCTTCTGAAAGGGCTTTAAAACTTTTGGCTCTGCTGATTGGCCCGGGGGCATGCCAACATAGAAGTGGTTAGTGGATTAAACAGAAGATCCCACCTCCAACCCATCGTATACTGCCCCGAACTTCGGCCAATTCTGTTAATTTGAGAGTTATATTTATTATTTTAATGTTATATAACAGGGGTATCAAACCTGCATTGTCATGTCATCATCACGTGACATATCACAACTTTTCCCCCTTTGTTAAACCGGAGTGGGCATGGCCCGCAGGTCGCAAGTTTGACACCCATTATATAAAGTTATAATGTTATTTTACCATGTGGTAAATAGGCAGAATCACATGACAGTGAGATTGGTCACATATAAATTTAATAAATAAATGATTTATAGGGGGAGAGAGAGGATATTAGAATAAGGTCTTAGAGGGAGCACCTGATAAGATTCATATATTCATAGAGGAGGGCTTTTGAATGTAAAATTACTGAGGCAGCACTCCACATTTTTGAAATTATACCTCACCTCTTGCTACAGATGTTGCATATTGGAAGCAATACAGCTAGGGAAGCTTTTTGTCTATGGGAAACTTGCTGGTTTAACTGTTACCTGGTTGAGGCCCTCAAGAGCAGCAACAGTTGTAAACATAATAACAGATTTTAATAACAGATTTTAAATCCTGCACTGGCTGAAATGGTCCAAGCATTTTAATTTCCCAACAGGCTTCAACCCAAAATTAGAAGTTAAGAAAAGTAAGATCTTGCTGCAGGGCTGCCAGCATGATTTCTGCCCACCTCTTCAGTTTCAAAAATACAGCAAGACAAATGCTTATGTCATGATAACTTCCACAGAGAATTTTAGAGGTAAAGAAGTATTCTGAATTGTAAAATATAGAAACTATGGATAAAGCAAAAGAAACAATACAGTTAAATGGATCTGATATATCTTTTGTTCCGAAACAATTTCTCTGGAATTAAATACCAGAGAAATTGTTTTGGAATAGAAGACATATTGATCCATTTAACTGTGTCGCTTCTTTTGCTTTATCCATAGTTTTTGGACAATGAAACATTCCATGTAGATCACACTGATTTTTTAAAGTAGGGTTCTATGCCTATGGATATACTGCTAGAGTAGGAAATATAATTAACATACACAAAAAATCCAGTACTTTGCTTTTAAGAGGGAGGGGGGGGGGGAAGGAGGAAGGAAGGAAGGAAGGGAGGAAGGAAAGGTTTTAACATCAAATTACCACATACTTATGTATAAATTCTGGAGAATCTTAGTTCTTTTTATTTGTTTATCTTCTAGCTTTATTCGTTTATTTTCTAGCTGACCACATTTACTTTCATATCCATTTTAAGTTTTACCTTAAATTTAAGATATTATCAATCAAACCCAACCACAACTGTTTATATTTCAGCCACTATAATCAAATCATTTTAAACATCCTGGTTTCATTTTTCAACCTTCCCCCACTTTGAACCATTCCAATCTGAGAGGAATTCATATGACTTATTTTAAGATTTCAAAGCCATAGATTTTGTTGTAAACACTACAGGTTTTATCTCCACTGGAGTGGCATAACACAGAGATTAATGTTGCTGAATTTTAATAATGTATTTTTCCACATAAAGATATGATAATACACTACTATAACCCTGATGTTCAGTTTTCATAAAGATTGGACAACAGATTTACAAGTCTAAAATGGATATTTAACTAAAACACCCAGGTTGGAAATGTGATTCATATTGTGAAAAAAATAATAAAATATTTCTGGAAGAGAAATGGGATGAGAAGGTGGAATTTTATTTTCTTCTCTTATTTATTTGGGAGATAGGATTTATAAAAGAAAACTGGGAGGCATAATTTGGAAGCTCTAGAGCTGATATATTTCATAATTCAACAAGCCTTTTGTTCTAACTTCTATAAGATGCCAAATTATTTACTTGTTCAGAAAGATTGGAACTGTCTCTCTAGGAGGAAGAAGTTACATTTAATGCACTTTACAATATAATTACCAGTGTATAGCATAATGTATGCAATTTGTTTCTGAAAAGAGATACTATAATTAGCTTTTTGTCCCACCTCCAAAAGCAATTTCCTATTTATCCTTACAACTATCACTAATCAATTACACATGCATATCCTAAATAAAAAAACATAAAACTTATGAACACCTAGTAAATAAGTAATGATATATATATATATAAAACGACTAATAGGATTTCTTGCTCATTAAGGTTGCTCAAACAATGAGCCATGCAACACTTTTTAGTGTGTCAATTCAAAACGATCATATAATGAATTTTGTCTTATCTACATGTATATACCATACACCTTGGTATTATTAAATATGAAATTGCTCACTGTCTGAAACCTAGTAAGTTAAGATGCACATTATACATAACTAATTTTAGCATTCCATAAAATATAACCAAGAGTTAATGAAGAATAAAGGATAGGGCCATGATGGCGAACCTTTTCCAGACCAAGTACCCAAAGTGCACGCATGCCTGAACCCCCAAAATGCAATGCATGTGCGGGCCCTTGCATGTGTGCACGTCCACATGCTGTGCATGTGCGCATGCCCCCCACCCTCCACGCATGTATGTGCAGCTCCCATGCATGTGCCCCCCACACATCCACACACCCCCTGCATGCCCCCTGCCCCCTGTGCAGCTGGCTGGTGGGAGGCGCGCGCGCATGTGCAGCAGAACTGAACTGGGGTGACAGCTCACGTGCCCACAGAGAGAGCTCTGTGTGCCACCTGTGGCACACATGCCATAGGTTCGCCATCACGGAGATAGGGTAACCCAAATGCCTTCTTAGCACACAGCATGAAGAGGCTAAAGACAAACTGTTCATCCTCGAATTTATTATGGAAGATTAGAAATCTTGGATTGGGCACTGAAAGGTCTAGTATAGACAAACAAAGCCAAATAGTCTCCCAGATGATGAAAGAAAGCTAAGTGGAAGGGATGATAAGATGGAAGAATTGACACAAGGGAAAGCTCTTTTCTTCTGCCGCTTTAGAAAGTATCCCAGAGTCTTCTTGGTAACATTATTTCTAGTCCTCCAGATGATGACCTGCTGCCAAAAGCCTCAGAGACTGAGGAAGAGGACTGTTCAGCTTTGAAAAGGAATGGATTCAAGCTTCTGCCCCAAAGAGGAGGAAGTGACAGAAACCTCCTACTTAGGGGAACATAAACAGTTGTCAAACACATATTGTAACAAGTGTACAGTAGTTATTATTAGATGATAAAACATGCTTTTACATAGGACATTAATGAAGGATTAAAAAATGAAAAGGACAAAAGCAAGTATACACATTTAACTTTTTAAAAATAGGTATTGAAACAGAGAGACCTCCAGGAATGGCAAATCAATCTTGCATACAATTGTTTTCATACATCATTATAATTAAATGAAGCAAATTGCAATTTGCAGTTGTAATTGTCAGTTTTCCCACAATTTTTCTCTATGTATTGAATCAACACCACTTTAAAATTGATAAAGGCAACATAGATCAAAAGTCTAATCAATGCACTGAACAGATGTTGACCAACTAAACCTGAGCCATCATCATAGCATCATAGATTGAATTAGTCAATCAACCAATTATATGTGCCTGGTGCATACTCTGCTAATAATATTTAAAGAAGCAACTGAATGAAAATGGAACAGATTACTCCTTTTGCCTTTCTTATGATGGCGTTATATTCCATAGACCTGGCAGAAATGGACAATCTGTTTGAACAGGAAGAAAAATCTCCTTCCATTGATCCAGGCCATTCATGCTTTGAAAACACTACAAGGAAGAATACTGGAAGTGAACAACTGACTATGGAAATACTTTGGATTCTTTAATCATGGTATGAATTTCCATGAAGACAGATGCCTGACAAGGGATGAGATATACTTCATGAGAGCTGTGAAGAATACACTGGGAAGATACTTTGTAAGTCTGACCCAAAAGCCTTTAAACTGAATCTTATATCAAGCAGAGAAGGCATTTTATATATAAAAGAAGTTATATCTAAACATTTGGACATGAAGACACCTAAATACAGAAAAAGGGAAACAATTATAATATTATTGGGGAGATACGTCACACATAAGGTTTTTTCAAACTGAATTCCTTGGAACCCTAGGATGACCCCAGGAGAACTTATGGGGTCCCACAGGGAACTAAGAAAAAAATGATCAGGCATTCCAGGAAACAAAAATGTTCACATTCGGAGGGAAAAAAGAAAACTCCTGCTACAGATCACCAATCTGTCCAGTCTGGACATGGTATTTCGGAGAGTAGTTTGCCCTAGATGATCACAAAGGTATGTTCCAATCCTTATGTTTTATGATTATATGAACTTTACTTTTCAGAATCTGCTATCATGTCTGAAAAACACACGTTCTCAATTAAGACAACAATTCAAAGCAACCTACACATTGTAGCTTAGATTGAATGTAGCAATAAACTGCACTCTATTTTTACATGATGAGTCTGCAGATTTTGTAAGCATTCTTATTCTTTCAAGTACCTTTTCAATTAGCCAGCGTTCAGTCAGCTAAACTTTAATATCAACTAACCTTAAAACTAAATATAGTTTAATTAAAATCAGTGTGTTGATTTAGAATAGACCATAATTTGAATTAATTATAGTTTGACAGTTGGACATAATTCTAAGCTACAATTACTTAAAAATGAAAAGAAGCCTTCTGATAGTCTTTTCTTGGCTTGGGAGGGAGAATTACAAGAGACTTAGATTCATATATAGTATGTAAAGATAAGAAGTTATTTAGTGATACATTTTAATGAATGAGTTTATTTTGTACACTGATCATTTCTTTCCAATTCTCTTTAAATTCATTCCAATGAAGCTGAACTCTCTAAATTGGAAATTAAGAAATAGCATGTAGAAAGTTTTATTCCTTTTTCAGGAGTGGGTAGGGAGGAGAGATTCCCAAACTGTTTTTAAACCTAAAAAAAAGAAAGTTTGGATTCATTAGCGATACCTCCTGGAATGACAGGCAATACTTCAAATGTCTATGGGGATTCTCAGTCATGCAGACCATGGTTGTCCCAAAAGTGCTTTTTTTCAAAAGGCAACTGGACTTTTTTTTTCAGGAAAAACGAAGTCCAGTTGCTTTTTCAAAAAAGCACCTTTGGGCAATGCTTCAAAGTATCTTTTATCTGTTTGGATTAGGTGGCTATGGGATGTTCCATACCATACTATTCCAAAGACTGTTACAACCAAAATGCCAGTACAACTAAAGAAAGATGTATGTGTGATGTCTGTAAAGCACTATAAACCTTAAGAAATTTGGGTTTAGTTCATCACCTTCTATGCATCTGACTTTCCAAGAAAAAACTGAGTTGTACAACATTTTCTGAGTTTCCTCCAATTTAAATCAATGCACCAGTGCATCAAACAATCAAAAGACAGAAAGGAAATCCTTTACTCAGACATTAGGTAATAGATTTGAGAACACTGCTGAGAAGATCTAACTGTACCTTTAGCTTTATACAATTCATTGCTTTTCTATTGTGTGTTCCTGATACCACTTAATTTACATTTTTATTTTCCTAACATAAACATTCGTTTCCACATGCTTATCCTTTGATTCACCATAGTAAAACCTCAACAGTACAAATGAAAATTTTTAAGTTGCTTCTGATCTAAACATGTGAAAAGGCTATTAATAAAACACTGACCTGATTAATGGAATTAGCTGCACACGATGACAGGCCTGTTCCAAGGGTGACCAATAGGAAGCAGCTTAAGTCAAACGGCACGGGTGCAAGCGCAAATCCAGCTGAAGCCGTACCTACAACCAGGACTGAAATATAAACAAACAATTCAGCACTAATAAACAAACGGAAGATAATTTATACTTTTGCATTCATTACATGTCAGTTACATTATTAATAAGGTAGTAATGGACAATAATAATAGACAGCAGTGCTATATTTGTGGAACAGCAATAATCCTTCCTCTTGCCTTAACAGAATGCAGAAAAATGGCTTTAAAATTTCTAATAGATGTACTAGATTATATTAGTCATAACATTTTAGATTCGCTGGCCATTAGACTGTATTTTACTGTTTGTAAATTTTTCATATTATTTTTTATATTCTTTTAAAATTTTGCATTTTAGTATTTTTTTTAAAAAAAGTTAAAAAGTAAAGATATTCCCACAGAAATGTGTTCCCCTTGTGTAAATGTCCACTTTATGTGAATTAGTAATCTCGTCTAGAGAATAAATTGTATCCTTTCATTATTAGGGCCAAAGGTCTGGAGAATACAGGTACAATCTTAATTTGCCCTTCTACATTTATAACCGTTAAAATTAGTACAGGTAGTCCTTGACTTAAATTAGTTTGTTTAGTGACTGTTCAAAGTTACAACAGCTCTGAAAAAAGTGATTTATGACGGCTTTTTATAGTTACGACCTTTCTGGCATCGCCATGATCATGTGATCAAAATTCAGCTGCTTGGCAACTGGTTCATATTTATGACCAGTTGCTGTGTCCTGGGGTCATAGATGGGGTCAATAGGGAAGCCAAATTCACTTAATAACCGGGTTACTGACTTATCAACTGCAGTGATTCACTTAACAACTGGGGCAAGAAAAGTCATAAAATGGGGCAAAACTCACTTAAAAATTTGTCTCACTTAACAACAAAAATCTTGGACTTAATTTTAGTCATAAATCAGGGACTAACTGTACTGACAGTTATTCGTCCACATTTTATCTGTATTTATTCATCCACATTTAAAAGCCATTGTGTAGTTACTGTGTAGTGACTCTGTAACTACTCTTGATGGCTTATGAACAAAAAAAACAACACAGAAAATAGGTGGTAATAGCTAAAAATGCAAATGCATCTGTTGCTGACTTCCTATTTGTTTTTTATCAAGTTTTGCTACACATACCAGGTTTCCATTAATAAGGCATATATTTTCTTTTACATTGCGACTAGAAGTTTAATTAAAACTTATCAGACAGACTGCTTTAAACTTATGTATAATAGCAAGATACTAGCCGATTTATAAATAGGGAAATGAGGAGCAGTCTGTGTAACATTATTATTTTAATGCCCCCAAAGAATTCTAGAGCCAGTGTTCTAATTAAAGTCTTCATTGATTTCTCCAAGTTAATTTCATTGTAACTTATCAGGATCTCATTAAAGCAGCTGTAATATATTCTACTTTATCCAATTGGCTGGCTATTGCTGTAAGCTGGCTCAGACCTTATATCCATAAACAAAGTTCTTAGTGTCAAGTACATCATCTCAGTCTTTGATAAAGCAAATAAATATGTGTTTACCTTTAAGGCCGACTCCTATAAAGTATTCTGATGTTAAACTTCCTATAGCTTCTTGAAGGGTATAGTTGCCACAGAACATGGTGAACTAACCCAAGATAAGATAGTGTTACTGAACACAAGCATTTCACATATTTATTAATTAATTATAACCTCTGCATACCATACACTCATAAAGTTGCACAATGTTCTCTGGAACAATTTCACTTGACCACCCTGTTAAAAACTAGCAAGGAATTTCTAAAAGTAAGGAATTCCTTACGAATGGAAAGTATATTCAAGAAGCATTGTTTTCTCAACTCTTCTTCCTTAAATCTCAAGTCTTAAACTACCTAATAGGGAATAATATTCTATTCAGAGTAGGAAATCTTCCAAATAACTAGGAATTGGGGCACATAGGGTCCCATGTAGAATATAATTCATTGGTCCTTGCTAGAGCTGATAAATTCATGGGTGATAGTTATCAGGACCTCCAAACAGAACTATAACTGATACACCAGCTGAAATTATGCAAACACCCCATACCCAGACCTTCCACTTGCGTATCTAATAGTAATTATGGATCTAGGATGACTCCTCAGTCACAAACCTGTTCCTTAAGGAATACTGTTATCTAGCACTGTTATTTTTTTTACCTCATAACCTCAGCCTAACAATAATCGGATCAAATTTTAAAAATAGTACCTCTATTTATAAGGGTTTAATTTCAGTTTGTTCTTTCCTGAGTTAGTCCTGAGTTATATGGCTTTGGAATCTTAGTCTGGCCTACTTGTAGGGCTGATACTTCTCTTCCAATCCTTCACAGCCTCCAGACATTGGGTCAAGACTTCCACGGGATCCCCACTATGGCCTGAGTAATGATGTATACCTGAATATTACCATCTAGCTGACTGACATCCCCCAAAGGTTTCATATGGCTAAAAAGTAAGAGTAAAAGGCATGAATCATGATTAGGGGCCTAGACGCTAAAACATATAAAGAACGGTTGTGAGAACTGAGCATGGCTAGTCTAGTGAAGAGAAGGACCAGGGGTGACATGATAGCAGTGTTCCAATGTGTGAGGGGCTGTCACAGAGAAGAAGGGGACAATCTACTTTCCAAAGCACCCAAAGGCCAAATAAGGAACAATGGACGGAAACTGATCAAGGAGAGATTCAGCCAAGAAATAAGGAGAAATTTCTGACAAGGAGAACAATCAACCAATGGAACAGTTTCAGAAGTTGAAGGTGCTTCATCACTGTAGGCTATCAAGAAGAGGCTGGACAGCCACTTGTCAGAAATGATATAGGGCAAGGTTGTTAGACTGGCGACCCACGGGCCAGATGCATCACGCACAGGCCACGCTTACCCCAGCTCTGCAAATGGGAAAACCGTCACAAAACATCACGGTACAGCGAAGTGACGCATGCAAGTTTGACACCTGTGGTATAAGGTCTCCTGCTTCAGCAGGGGGTTGGACTAGATGACCTACAAGGTCCCTTCCAACTCTGTTATTCTGAATCTTATTGAAATAAAGGAACCTCTCAGATTACCTTTCAGCTTCCCACCCTCAACTAAATTCATTCAGTTAGGCAGCAGTGGAACTGCTTGTGATCCTTGTGATATTACTTGTGATCCTTACTTCAAGACTCTATTTGGGATTGGGAATTCCATTGCTAAACAGTCAATAACTGGGAAATCAAGTGACCACCCCTGTGCTTTCCAGTTGAAAAGACTACCTGCTTTCTCACTTTCAGCCTCTGTTTGCCTTCTAACCACTCCCTCGCCCTTTGGACTACTCAAGTACCGTGTACTGAGTTTTGTATACATCAAAAGCAATGCAATCAATCGCAACTTGAGGCTAGGCGCTGGGTGCACTATACAACCAACATGTTTTCTTGAACTCTCTTTCTCTCCTCTCCAATTTCTCTGCTCTGCAGAGGGAAAAAAAAAAAAAAAACAAGCAATCTGTGTTGGCAATTTCTCCTTTGCCTGACCCTTATCCCCTACACTTCAGAGCAGAGACTGGAGATGGATTTCAAACAAGTAAACTGTTTGCTATTTTAAACACATCAAAAGAAAAAAAAGTGACTTTTGACCGTGTCCTTGCACTTATAACCACTGCAGCATCCCCAGAGACCTCTGATCAAAATTTGGAAGCTTGGCAAGCAGCATATCTTTCCCAGAGTCACATGATCGCAATTCTCAATCTTCCTCGCTGGCTCTTGACGAGCAAAGTCAATGAGGGAAGCCAGCCTCACTTAATGATCATGTGATTGACTTAACGATGATTGCAAAAAACAAAAAGGTTGTAAAATGAGGTATGTCTCATTTAGTGCTCACCTCCCTTAGCGATAGAAGTTCTGGTCCGAATTGGGATTATAAACTGTTTACTCCTATCTGAAATTGATTGGAAAGGAGAAGATTTCAAAACAAACCTGTAAGATGTTTGCATAATTTTCCTACAGATTCCAGCTCTGGGCTCTCCTGCAATCCCTTTCTTTCCAATCAATCTGCTCCCTGTGAAGGGAGAAAAAAAGTGGGGGAAAATGCAGGTCCGGCACAGGACAATATTATACTGACTATAATGGTTACCACGTAATTAAGGTGTAGTGCAAAGGTTGTAAATGGCCTCTAAAGTTTTTTTTTTCAGCACCATGGTAATTTCAAATTGTTTCTGAACAAATGGTCAGTAAATGAGGAATACCTGTACTCGTACTTACCAACACTTGTATGTACGAACTTCCTCTACTTACAACAGTTCATTTAGTGACTGTTAATGACTATTCTAAACTGAAAAAAGTGACTTATGACCATTTTCTACACTTGTGACCATTGCAGCATCCTCATGGTCATGTGATTTACATTTGTATGCTTGACAACGGGTTCATATTTATGACGCTTGCAGTGTCCTGAGGTAATGTGATCACTTTTGTGACCTTCTGACAAGCAAATTCAACGGGAAAGCCAGATTCACTTAACAACCATGTTACTAATTGAGCAACTGCAGTGATTCACTTATCAAATGTGGCAAGAAAATTTGTAAAATGGGGCAAAACTCAATAAATATCTCACTTAGCAATATAAATTTTGGGCTCAATTGTGCTTGTAGTGAAATGTCATTAAGAGGTCTAAAAGAACTGGGCAGAGTTTATGGAGTTGGAAATTCTGGGGCTGCAGGCAATATTTGCTATGTCCTGTCTCCTCCCTTAGCCTACTGCCTCAAAGGTCTCCAACTAAGTCGTAGTATTCTTCATCATACAATCCTGCATACAAATCATTATCACAAATTTTATGATAAATGTGTAACAAAAATAAGAAAAAAAGTATAGTTTTGCTTTAATGGGAATAGTTGGAGAATTTCATCATACTACTCTAAATTTTAATATTTCCCCAAGGAAAGCTACAAAAAAATGTCTGTATCAATATTTTTCTTCTTGCACTTTCACACTTTGCTCACTGAAACACTGTAAGAGTAACGTTGGTGGTAAGAGACTCAATTTGTTTACATTGTAAACCTAGATTTGTTTCTAGTTATATGGCTGTTTCACTGGCAGTTACATCATGAACATTAGAAGGAATTCATATTCTTAAAATATTCTCACAATTGACAGTATTTCAACCAAATGTAAGCAAAACTTTTAAAACAAACAAAGAAAAATGGTCTTGAAAAAAGTACACTGTAATGCTAACAACATTCACTCATAATACCAAATCAGGATTATTATTACACACGCATCTGCAAACCTATCCTTTTCTCTAATTTGCTGTATCACGTAGCAAACAATTCAGAAATTTTGCTAATTTATGTAACTATTTACTATTTACTATATTAAATCAGGATTTTTAGATATTATGTAAATAATATCTAGAATCTTATTTTGCTAGAATCCATACTTTTATTTTTGCTACTCACAGAATAAGATACTATTTTTTTTTCTTTTCCCTAATTCAAACTGGTACAATTTAATGGCCTACTTAACACATAAGCCAAAATATAAATTCTAACTTTGCTGTCCTGAGAACCCAAGCAAAGAAGAAATAATAATTGACTACAGTGGGTACATAGAATCTGTAAAATCAGATAAGAAGAATGTGCATAGTATAGTAAAGCAACAAGATATTCGTAAAATTAAAAGTTGATATTTTAAGAATGTCTGCTATCAGTCACTTAACTGGAAAAAATATGTTAACACTATAGGCAGTACTCATTGAGCAACCAAAGATGCTGAGCAGAAAATTATGTCTTGCAACAGGCTTACAATCTCACTTCCCCTTGGGTTATTTTTTTATACCATCGTAAGTTCAAATGGGTGCTAAATGAGGCAGTCAATAAGCTATCTATGTAGCAGATGTCACTAATACACATATTATAATATTTCAAATAATTTGAAGATTTAAATTATTTTTGAACTGTGAACACATTTTTTTTTAAATGATGGGCTCTGTTATAAAACAGCTGCTGTAGGAACACAGCATTTATCACTAAACTGAATACCTGTTTCTCAGAGTGCAATTGATATGAAAAGGGTGGATTTGATTTAAATCGAGTTGATTTAAATCACAATTTAAATCATGATTTAAATCACAATTTAAATCATGATTTAAATCACTAGTAAAAAGGCTTGATTTAAATCAACTCGATTTAAATCATAATTTTTAAAGAGCAACTGTGATCTCTGCTACTCCTTTGACCCACTGTTGGCTCACCGATAGTCCCAGTGTTGCAGAATATATAGCCTCATGCTATATAACTAAGCTCCATTTCATGCTGAATAAACTAAATTATTTATGTATCTTAAATAGAAAACTATCTTACGATAGATTTTTACCCCAAAAGTTTTTTTATTAAAATAAATTCGATAAAAATCAAAAAAATCCGATTTAAATCAAAAAAATCCAATTTAAATTTAAAAAATCTGATTTTTTTGATTTTTTTAAAAAAATCATTGATTTTTATCCACCCTGGATATGAACAAATAATTTGTTTGAAACCTAAATGCAATGTAGAAGTAGGACTTGATAACTGAAATAAGCCACTGTATCTGCTCCAAAATAGCTACCGTATTTTTCGGAGTATAAGACACACCTTTTTACCCCCCAAAAAGGGTTGAAAATTTAGGTGCATCTTATACACCGAATGTAGCCCTGCTCACCCACTGGCCCCCACCCTTTGGCCTCTGCCTCCCAGCAGTTACCTCCTTGCAAGCAAACAGCAAGAAAAAACAGCCCCATTCAGCTTCAGCATTGGCTAATTAGCACAAGTTGATTAGATCGGCCTCCCGACTCTCAGCTGATTTGCTCTCAGTTGTTTTGCGCAGGCTCTTTTGCAAGCTCTTGTTTTGCAAGCTTTTTGCTTGCTGCAGAGTGCTAGAGCAGATTTTTTTTCCCCTAGCTAAAACAAAACTGAAAGTAAAGCAGGCTCTGCTGCAACATCACAAAATGAGGCAGGGAGAGAGATTTCTTTTTCTTTTTGCTCACCAAAAAAGGTAGGTGCAAACAATGGGAAATTTAGGGCAAAAGAGGAGAGTTCAAGATTTTAAAACACAAAAGAAAAAAAGGTCTATTTAACTAGGGAATTGTAATAATTGAGATGCTATTAATTGTATATTGTGTTGAAAGCAGAAATGGTTAAGTTATGGTTTGGAGGAATATATGGGGGAACTTATTTGGTTTATTATTATTGGTAAATATAATTAATTGATTTGTAAGAAATTGGATTGAATGGAAATAATTGGAATATTCATGTTCATATTAATATACAAAAAACATAGTTATAACTAATTGATTTATATAAAAATGTTGAATTTGTATTAAACAATTATAATATTAAATAATTAACAAATGTGAGGATGGATATAAAAATAGATGACAATGGGAAGGGGTATAATATAGAATAGAAAGGAAAAATTGAATTTGATTAAGATTAGAGATGAGAATGAAAGATAATATTGGTTTTTTTAAAAAAATAGATGAGTAATAAATATGGCAAAAAGGAAATATAGAAATTGTAAATTTAATTGAAATGACCAAACACTGTTTAAATTTGTGAACCAGCCAAATACTCTGTTCAAAGAAAATACATTATATGTTTGTATGTGTGCTTGTCTAAAAAATAAAAAAAAACCTTTTAAAAACAACAACAACCAAAAAAGGTAGGTGCGTCTTATACTCTGGTGCGTCTTATACTCTGAAAAATATGGTATTCACAAAGACAAGCCAATTACTATTCTGAAATTATTTCTAAATAAAATTAATTTGTAATTCTTCATGCATTCAAATATATATGCTGTCTCTATGAAGCAAAAATATATGAATGCATAAAGATCTCTATTACCCTTCCCCATTTTTCAACAGCTCAAGACCACTACCATCCAAAAAATATAGCTGATTCTCAGTTAACCACTCATTCAGCAAGCAAATAAACTTACAACATTGCTGAACAAGTGGTACTTACAATTGATTCCTAAAGTTTCAGGTGTCACAGAACTCTACATTCACATGTACATGCCTACAAAATAGGCACTTGCCAATTGGCCTGTATTTTTGACCAGTGTCCCATAGTCACATAGTCATATGATAACAATCTGTGACCCTCCCATAAGCAAAGACAATGGGGAAAGCCAGCAGGAAATTAGAAGTTACAATCACATGAGGGCCTCATTTAATGATTAAAGATGAATCAGTTAATCATGGCAATGTTAGTGCTGGAATGTTCATTGCTAAGCAGTGCAGGCACATAATGCTGTGCTTTATGACCGCATATCTTGGCAATGGACATTTTGGCTCAATTATCAGCATTAAATAAGGACTATCTATGTGCTTAATATCCTTTTAAAAAAGTTATGGGAAAGAAAGAACGTTAAGGGAAGGGGCGAGATCTAAAGATCCAATGGAACAAAGAGAGACAAGGGCGATGAAGTTAAAAATTAGCAACAAGTAAACCATGGAAGAAGAAATCAAAGCAATACAACTAAATGCAAATGGACTAAATGCGGCGATTAAAAAAACCCAGAACTTTAACCAAATTTAACAGTTTGAAGATGAACATTATATGTTTACAAGAAGTACACATTAGAAAACAACATGTAAAATTATTACAATATCCAAAATTAGGGGTTCTATTTACATCATTGATACAACAGAGTAAAAGAGGAGTGGTATTGTATATTAAAGAAAAAACTAGAACCTAAATTATGCTTTGAAGATGAAGAAGGTAGCATTTTGATGGTGGAATAAAAATGAATTTAAAACAAATACTTTTGATAGCAGTATTTGCTCCAAATGAAAAGCAAGAAGAATTTTACCGAAGGTTACACAAAAAATCCTAGAACTGGATTATGAATTTGTATGTATAATGGGTGATTTTAATGCTATAGTAGATGTGGATTTGGACTATAAAACAACGAAGTTAAATAAAAAATCTAGAAGAACACTGCCGAAGTCTTTTTTCACAATGACAGAAGAATTGAGCATTCAAGATGTTTGGAGACAAAAACATATGAAAGAAAAGCAATACACCTTTTACTCAAATAGACATTTATCATGGTTGAGGATAGATATGATATGGATGTGAACAGAACTTACGGATAATATACAAGAAGTAAATATTGACTCAAATATTTGGGCGGACCATAATCCAATGATAATAACATGGAAAGGTCAAAAGAAAAGGACGAGATGGACCTTAAATGCAACAATACTAAATGAAAAGGATCGTCAACAGTTCATGGAGAAAGAATTAGATTTTTTCTTTAAAATAAATAAAAAAGAGGACATATCACTTCAGACTGTATGGGATACCATGAAAGCTTATATTAGAGGTCTGGCAATAACATATTTGGGGAAAAAGAATAAAAAGAAAAGACAAAAACAGATAAGATTGGAAGAGGAGTATAAGAATTTAGAGAAAGAATTTCAAAAAAATATTCAAAATAAAAAAACTAAGAAGTTGATGGAATTGAAAAAACATGAAATGAACTTAAATGAACAGGAACAACTAGCAAATAAATTAAGAATAACTAAACAGAATTTCTTCAAAAATGCAAATAAACCAGGAAGGTGGTTAGCATATAAATTGAAAAAAGATAAGAAGAAGAAAATAAAATATTTACAGGATGAAGAGGGGAAATTATATTATAGAAAGAGGAAAAGAAGATGATAATTCAAAAATACTATAAAAATCTTTATTCTCAAGAGAGAATAGATTTATTCTCAAGAGACCTATCTCACTATTAAATGTGGATTTCAAGATTTTTGCTTCAATAATGGCGAATAGATTAAAAAGACCATTAAATGAACTTATTCATACAGATCAAAATGGATTTTTACCTAAAAGGCAAATTAGAGATAATATGAGGGTAATTTTGAATACTCTGGAGTATTATGAGATACATTCAGAAAAACAAATGGTGATGATGTTTTTAGATGCCCAAAAAGCTTTTGATAATGTGAATTGGCAATTTATGATAGAACAATTACAGAGAATGGACTTTGGCGAGAGATTTATAAATACCACAAAAATGATTTATGACAATCAATCTGCTAAAATAATGATGAATGGTGAAATGACAGAAAATGTTGGTATTATGAAAGGTACTAGATGAGGATGTCTCTTATCACCATTATTGTTTATCCCGACTTTAGAAGTATTAAATAGAAATATTAGGCGAGATAAAGAGGTAAAGGGGATGAAAATTAAAAAAGAGGAATATAAATTGCAAGCTTTTGTGGATGATTTGGTATTTATTTTAGAGGAACCACAAGTTAGAGGCCCAAAATTATTAGAGCAAATAGAAAATTATGGAAAAGTGTCTGGATTAAAAATAAAGAAAAAACAAAAATTTTGGTGAAAAACACTACAGAAAAAACAAAAAAGAGAGAGAGAAGAGAAATTAGATATACAAGTGGTGAGAAAAGTTAAATACTTAGGAGTATACTTGACTTCAAGATGTGCAACGATAAAAGAACACAATTATTATAGACTAAAAGAACAAATTGAGAGAGATTTGGAGAAATGGAAGAATCTTCAACTGTCACTTATGGGAAGGATAGCAATAATAAAGATGAATATACTACCAAGATTACTATTCCTATTCCAGACAATATCGATAAAAATTGAAAAGACTTATTTTCAATACTTAAATAAGACAATAAGGACATTTATATGGCAAGGCAAAAAAGCAAGAATAAGTTTAAAAATGCTTCATGATACGAGACTACGAGGATGATTTGGACTCCCACATTGGGAACTATATTATCAAGCAGCAGCATTGACACGGCTGAAAGAATGGGTCAAACTAAAAAATACAAGACTATTAACACTGGAATGCCATGATTTACAGTTGGGTTGGCATGCATTCTTATGGTATGATAGAATTAAGATAAATACGTACTTTCATGGACATTATATAAGAAATGCATTGTTATTGATATGGGGAAAAGTTAGAGATAAATATTATGTATATTATGTAAATATTTAAGATAGGGAATCAATTTTACTATTGGTTAGAAAAAAGATATAAAGAAGCTTTAATAGAGATAGATAAAATATGTTACAACTAGAATATTAGATTACTGGGAAATTTTTGTAATGGACTTGACGAGAACAAAGATAGTACAGATAATAGAAACGAAGAAGTTTTTGGAGATAACACCGAGATGTCACATGGAAGAAATGAATGATGTACTAAATGTTTGTTTGTTAAAAAAAAAAACCAAAAAAACCCCTTTTTTTAAAAATAAATAGAAAAATGCAAAGAAGAAAATACATGTAATAAAGCAGTTCCATAAAAGAAAAAAAAGACCTACCTGTAAGTTTAATTTTGGTCAAACGAACCAAAATGTTAGGTAAAGTATCCACATTTAATTTCATTTCCTTCCAATCTTTTTCTTCTTTCGATGCTGATTCTTCCACAGTTTTTGCAACAGTAGTAGCTGCTGTCAACTTCAGTGTTTCTTCATTCATCACTGGTTTCTCTGAGAAGGGAGGCAGAAGAGGTGAAATTGATTTCACCTCATGAACAATCATTGTCTCTTCATTTGAACGCTGTCCTTCCAGGCAAGGCGGTACTGCTGATGCTGGCTTCAGCTTTGCTTGCTGGAAAAGTCTTTTCTTATGCTGCATTACATACTGGAAAAGAAAAATACTTTTTTAAAAAAAAACAGCCATTTTAACATATTTAGGTTTCTTCAAATCACACTTTTCATTTTATATTTGCTTCTGAAAAAAGTCACATTGTATTGATTGAATTTATATATGATAATTTCATGGGAGCTTTTTTTCCCTAGTAACATATTCAGAAATATTTTTTTATCTTACAGCTATTTTATATTTTAAAACACTAATGCAAGATTATTACTAAGAGTACCTTAAATTCTAGTTGAATGCCATGATTTACAGCTCTTCCTTGCTATATAAATGCAATCCATCCATGGATGATGTGACTAAAACATAACCCAATTTAATTCTACCCAAGTGTTATTTTTTCTCCCTTGGGATATTTAACATGTATTTTCATCTCCATTTGTAAATTCCAAATGCTGAAGTGCCATCATATCCAAGTGGATATGAGCGTAAAGAAAATATGCAGGCAAAGACAGAAGAGGACAAACAGCAGCAAAGTGGATGGACTCAATTACAATGGTGATGGCAAAATGATGAGAGGCTTAAAAGGCCAGATGGTTTATCTATGTTGTTGCTAAGAGTTGACAATAGCACAATGGCTCATAATTAATCAATCCAGAAATTGTACAGCTGTAATCAATTCCAGCTTTTGAGGTGGTATGCAATGTTATATAACCTTACTTTTCGCCTGAAGAAGTTCAGCTGTTGAAATGTAACTCCCTTTACTTTGACGACTCTAAAGAAACATGCGAACTTGCATGGCATCTGTTGCATGGTGTTTTTTCTTGGATGTGCTGCAAAAGTTTTCCTGCAAAAGAGATTTCCTCTTAAAAAGACATTTACAATATTAAGCAAACTACAGGTGTATACATCAAACATAATGCAGGAGAAGTTCTGCCAAGCCATCCTATAGGAACTACTGTTCAACAAAATAAAATTAAAAACTTCTTTGCTGTTCTCAGTTGCCTAAATAAAGTCTGCAGGGATCCCAATGCAAGAAAGGTAAGACTAGTATACATATTTCCCTTCTTCCATGAAACTATTCTGAAGAGTTTATCTCACCAGCCGACATGCTTTCCAGCATCTATTTTTTCCTTCCTTCCCCTCTACCACTGACACAAGCCATTTATTTAATAACGTTGGTATATTGTTTCTTCACAGTGCTATTTCCAGCAGCTTACCTAAAATAATACAAATAAAAACTATAAAACAATACAATACAAATTGAAAAGCATATTAAATGGAAAAATATGCAATAGAAACCCTTCACTCACAGTACCTAATCTCAATGGCAACCATTATACTCCAGATGCTCTCTCAAATAATACTGGTTTCATAGTTCTATCAAATATAAGCAAACTACAAACCAATCTAACCTTGCACTGATCTTCACAAATTTTTCTCCTCACACCTCCTTCTGCCTTCTCTCAGTTGTCAGGACCAATGTCCCAATGCATTATATCTCACCAGCCTACATCTCCCTGATCTTTGCAGAATTTTCCTTTCTCTTGGCTGCCATTGTCTCCATCCTATAGTGATATGTCCTAGTGTCCTGCCTGCCAGTATATTTTCTTTCCTACTTTTCCTCAGTTGTCACTGCCAATGTTTTTAGGGTTTTCTCCATTCCTAAACCACAACACTTGTGCAAGAATGGCTATGTTTAGACCATAGCTGGACTGTTTCAATCTATATCCAACCACACACTTTAATTCGGACATAAACAATTTCAAAAATAGTTGTTCTGTGCAAGACACTTTGCATTTCCTAAAACCAACTTATACAGATCTTCAATTTCAATAGCAAGAGGAAGATGCACAAGAGAAATAAGATTAAAAAAACAGAAATTACATACAATTTGCCAAATACAAAGGAAAATCATTTAGTATTTATTTTCAAACAACCAAGCTAAATTCTTTTACTAGTCCCATTGGCTATAAAATTGTTTACAATTAGTCAAGCATCAGTAAGATGGAACATTTGCTTAAAAACAGCTCATAAAAGTACTGAACATTAACATCAGGATTGTTTTATTTTATTGTTTAACCAGATGCAACATGTTTATTACAGAACTTAAAAATGACTTGCTATGATATAAAGCAACCATAAAATTTCAGCTTTTTAACTGTCAGAGTAAAAAAGCCATCTAAAGTACTGTTCCTGCTCAAACTCATATATCATAGTTCTGCTAAAGATCCACTAAAAAGCAGTTTCAGTAATCTCAAACAAAAAAATCTTTTTAACAACTGTATGTCAATAAAGGAGAATATTTATAGCTCACGGTTGAAATGGGGCTGTGGGGGTCCTTGGTGCTCTCTGAGATGTTGCTTGTTTTCTTGCAGCTGTTTCATTACCCAAATTAGATAACATCATCAGAAAACAAGCAAGCTCAGAGAGTACCAAGGACACCCTCTAAATTTTATATATACATAAAATATGCTTGAGAGTTAGTTTGGTATAGTGGTTAAATAACCCGGTAGAAAACTAGAAACTGATTTCTAATTGTATTTTATGTACGAAGCCAGCTGGCTGACCTTGAGCCAGTTACTCTGTCTCAGCCCAACAAGGAACCAATGGCAAGCCACTTTTGAAATATTGCCAAGAAACCTGCGGGAACTTAATGATGCTAATGTGAGAAGTCAAAAACTGGCTCAAAGGCATAAAATATGCTTCTACGTACCAGTATATATTAATTTTTACATAGTGTAAGTATTAAAAGCGTATAAGTATTTAATGGAACATGTCTCCAGGAAACAGAGAGACACTCTTTTAGCCACATAGACATTTTAAATTGAAAAGCTTTTTCACAGTGAAGGGAAAACAATTGTTACCAACCTGCCTTCCATTAAGGACCTGTATATTGACCGAGTCAAAGAGGGCTGTGAAAATATTTACAGACCCCTCACATCCTGGACAAAAACTGTTTCAACGAGCCTGTAGTACAGTGGACTAAAACACTGTGATTAACAACTGCTGCTTGCAATTACTGCAAGTTCAAATCTCACCAGGCTCAAGGTTGACTTAGCCTTCCATCCTTTCAAAGGTAGGTGAAATGAAGACCCAGATGGTGGGGGCAATAAGCTGACTTTGTATAAATATACAAAAGTATGAAGGCTATTGCTTAACGCATTGTAAGCCGCCCTGAGTCTCCAGAGAAGGGCGGCATATAAATTAAAGCAAAAACAAAACAAACCCCCCCCCAAAAAAAACCTCCTACCCTCAAAACAACGCTATAGAGCACTGCACACCAGAACAACTAGACACAAGAACAGTTTTTTCCTGAATGCCATCACTCTGATAAACAAATAATTCCTTCAACACTGTCAAACTATTTACAAAGTCTGCACTACTATTAATCTTCTCATCGTTCCCACCACCCATTTCCTTCCACTTATGACTGTATGACTGTAATTTTGTTACTTGTATCCTTATGATTTATATTGATATTGTTTCCTGATTGCTTATTTGTACCCTATGACTATCATTAAGTGTTGTACCTTATGATTCTTGATGAACGTTATCTTTTCTTTTATGTACACTGAGAGCATATGCACCAAAACAAATTCCTTGTGTGTCCAATCACACTTGGCCAATAAAAAATTCTATTTTATTCTATTCTAAAATTTAAAACATTTACATTATTAAAAGTTTTACTTTCACCAATTAGCACTACAGATTAAGGAGATTAATATTTTAGTGTGTAAATGGATTAGGAAAAAAATGATGCTTGTCAAGATTGAGGATAGCACAAATATGCAGAAACAAACGGATTGCCAAAAAAAAAAATCTTTGCAAGAGCTTTGATTTAGGACTGATCAAGATGGCTACTATTGATCCCTGCTGTCACCGGGATCTAGAACTCGATTCAGGATAAGTAACATAAAGTGAATCGAAAATCGTTCCCTTGTCTTTAATTATGGTTTAACGCCTCTTATTAGCTAGAGTTTAACAGCTGCCTGCGGATTATCTCAGATTGAAACCTCTGAGCTTTCACGGTGGCTTGAAAAGCAATGAAACAAGCAGCAGTTGAGCTCGACAGGCTAAAACACGATCTTGACCTCCAATCACCCTTTGAAACATCGGGAAGAAAAGCAAAAATCTGACAAAGAGAAAATGATGGGCAGAAGAAGCGTCTTCCCCACGTCAACCACTCCAATCCATCGCTCCTGTGGGACAATAAATCCAGGGAGTGGAAGCAAGCAAGCAAGCAAGCAAGTCCGAGGAATCGACCTTCCCTACGTAGTCAGTTACCTTGAGGCACTCGCCTCCAACCGCCGCGAAGTGAACAAAAAGCTACGGTCGGGTTGAGGCGTGTCGATCTCAGGGCCGGCCTTAACCTGAGGTAAAGCGGGTAACGGAAGGACCGGCCCCGGCCCCGGCCCCGACGCTCAGCCTGCCCTTCATTTCCTTCAACACGACTCTCTGGGCGCTGCCATCTTGGAGAAGAAAACGACCTTTCCCGGCTACGGATTTCTCTTCGTTTCCGGGTCACTAGGCGGGGACTTCCGGGAGAGAACGAGCGAGCGAGTGAGCAAGGTCGGGTTGTAACCGAAAGGAGCTCGAGGAAGGTTCATTCGCAAGATTGACGCCGCCTCCCCTCCCCTCCCTTCCCCGCCCCACGGGAGATTTTGCCACGCGGCGCCCTAAAGGCTGGCAGAGGTTACCCTGCCGGGAATATATATATATACATACATACATACACACACACACACACATATATATACACACACACACACACACTTATATTTATATTTATATTTATATATTTCTTTTCCTGCGTAGTAGTTGGAAGGTGGAAACGTTCAGCAAACTGCATGCTGAGCAAAGATTTCAGTCGATCGCTAAGATCTTCCAAATTCTCGCACATCATACTCGGTCTTTTATCACTTCTCTAAGAACTGCTTTACTTCTTGGGTGATCTTGTAACGAAAAGTCCTGCCCGGTTTTTTTAGACGATGCTTTTAATTTGACACGTGTGTGTTTATTTATTTTTATTTATTTATTTTCGTCAAGCATACATTAGATATATGTCTCCAGATAAGAGCGGGAAGGCTCCCTAAAAGTAGAGGAAAGCAAGCAAATGACATGTTCGGTTGAATCTTCCACAAAATCTTTGCTGTCCGCTCTTGTATGGGAAAATCATTTAGAAATGGCTCTAGACAGATTCTAAACTTCTTTGGGAGGATGATACACTGAAAAGTAGAAACAAAAATACATTTCAAATAGAATGAGAAATATGCTTAGTCTAAAAGCTATTTGTTTTTCTTTGCTGGGAAAGGAAATGCATTTTTTACACAATTCAGGGCTTAAATTGTAGAGTTGGTGGCCAAATAATAGGCTACATTCTCATTAAGAAAATAAATTGAGTAGTAAATCAAACATACCATTCACAATAAAAAAAAAATACGGTAAGTTTTTCCATTTGCTTAGAAAATTCTTGGCATAGACCACTGCGTGGTCTGTGTTTAAACAAATCAATGCTGCTTTATGTATGTCTGCAGAAATAGCTACTCACACAATTTTATTGTACCACCTTTGGCTGCCTCTGTTCCTACTGTGGAATAAAAGAGAGGCAAAGAGAATTTTCCAAAATTCCTGTGTCTAGTGCTTTTCCTTGGCAGACCTGGAATGACGAATAGCTTAATTTAATTCTGAGGTATATAGCCATTGATTAGTTATATATATTTCAATTGCATTTGCTGACTTTTATTGTACTCATTATACAAATTGCTTTTTTATTTGTATTGTTTAACATCATTTGCAAGCTGCATTTTTCTGCATAAATCAGCATAAACATTCATAAGTGTTGAATGTTATTTGCTTTTATAGCAAATAGTCTTGGTTCAGCATACCTGAAGAAATCTTTTCTCCCATCCTAGTTTCCCAATGATTTGTTCAAAAAATCCTTTTTCCTGACCCCAAAAGAAGGCTTCTGTCCCTGATCAAATTATTGTTTTTCTTATGTTATCTCTGAGCAGTTTACATTCAGTTTGAAACACTGCATAACAGAATACAACTTCCATCTCTATACCAAGGAACATAATATAATATGGTACTATATAAACATCCCACTGCAAGACAAATAGTTATATCACATATCAAGCTCAAGATCTGACAGAATAGCCAATTAGATGGCTTTCCTGAATTGCAACAGGATGTCACTTTACCTCCATCTTACTATTTATTTTGCTGCCTAGTTTTTGACCAGCATTTGGCTTACTAAATTGATCATTTTGAAGTGAAGAAAATGATTTTATTTGCCAAGCTTATTTTTTGCTTTTGGTTAGAGTTTTAAATGCAAATTTAGTAACCTTGTATCTGTGGAAAAGGTGCTAAAAGCTGTCATCCGTAACCAAAATCTTGAGCTTTTTTTTTTTTTTTTTTTAATTTGATTTATATGCCGCCCTTCTCTGGAGACTGAGGGCGGCTTACAATGCGTTAAGCAATAGCCTTCATACTTTTGTATATTTATACAAAGTCAGCTTATTGCCCCCACAAACTGGGTCCTCATTTCACTTACCTTAGAAAGGATGGAAGGCTGAGTCAACCTTGAGCCTTGGAGAGATTCGAACCAGCAGTAAATTGCAGGCAGCTGTGTTAATAACAGGGTGCTTAAACCACTGTACTATCAAGGCTCTATTCATCAACTTATTCATATATCTTATATCCTGAGGAAGATACATTAAAGTACTTGTGTATATTTGATTTGTTTTGGAAGCTAGATTCTCTATTTTAATTACCAGCTTGATCTTGAACCATCAGTTCCAAATAAGATCCTTAGTTAAACAAACTCACATTTGATTTCTTTCTTTTAATATACAAAAAAATAAAAAAGAAAGACATAAATAGTAAATACCTTCATTTTTAAACACAGTGTTAAATCATGACCACATGGAATTATATTGATCAGTCTTTCCATAAGTTCGCATAAGTATCATGAATCAAAGATTGCAAATTGTACAACTGTAAATCATAAAAGTGCAGTCATTCTTGAAAAATGTGTATATCTTCATATAATAAAGTATATATAATCTGTAGGAGATGACTGTCCTGAGCCTGAGGGAGGGGTCAAGCATGTCATCAGTCTGGTGTCCTTTTGTGCCCACAAGAGTCCAACTCTCCTTGAATTCCATCGATACTTAACCTACCACCAATTTGTCTTGACCACTAGTAGTTCAGATTCCTGTTTAGAGGTAGCAGGGAATAAATTTGTATTCATTTTGGATCTAAGCATGGCTCCTATTTCTTGCTCCTGACAATTCCAAATTTTTGTTATACAATTTAGAATCACATTCACTCTTGCCAAAATCTAATTAAGAAGCATAATATTAATTAAACCAAACCAGTAGATTAGTAGGACAAAATATGTTTACAAGTATACTCTCTTTTTCACAATTCCAGAAAAATTAATTTGATAGCCCAATTTATAAAAACACATGAGATGTCCAATAAACATTTTTTTAAAAAGGTTAAAAAGGCATCTTTAGTTCCATATACATTGAAACTATTTCTACAAATTTAATGTCTATTATTTTCTGCTGGCATACATGTACAGTACAGGTAACTAAGCAGCTTTATCGTCATTTCAAATAAGAATAGCTTTGCTTAGTAATCTTTAATTAGCATTATAGATTTTACTAACCAAACTGCTGATTTGTTAGTCATTATATATTTACTGGGTCCTTAATAGTTGAAATGATACTACTTTGTTGTTGTTATTTCCATCCAGAGAGCAATAATTTACCATTTATTTCTTCTTATTCTCAGAATGCAATTCATTATTAGTCTATACCAGGAAACTAAGTTCCAGTTTAGCAACTTTAATTAATTCTGGTTGTTTTACATTCTAAAGTTCCTTAATTTTATTTTCTAACATTTCTTTCTTTTTATTCTTTCCCCCCACGCCAAATAAGAAACAGCAATATGTCCATGTATATATGCTTTAAAAGCTTTTGAGATAATCATTGAACTCTTACAGCAGCAGTCCCCAATTGTTATGGTTTGGTGGCTCAATGGGGGGGAGGGGGGAACCAGAACATACCAGTATGCACCCACCAGTAGTGGGACAAAAATATGCTTGTGCAAGACAGGCTGTGCACCCTGGCCCATCCCGCATTCAAGTTGAACTGCCTGCACCGGCCAGCCGCTCACATGGCCATGTCCTGAATGGGCCATGGCTCGGTAGTGGGTTGCAGCCAGGGGTTGGGGACCCCTGTCTTATAGTGTCTATTTTGAAAATATTTTTCTTTAATATGTGTTATAAAATATTTCATCAAATAATGCCATTTGAATACCTCACTGAAGAAATAGGATGATTTTCTCTTATAGTCATTATGTTATTAGAGCATTATTAGATAAAATGACTAAAATTGAAATTCTAAAATAATAGTCAAGTGAGAAGTCGGAGGTTTGGAGAAATTAAGTGTGTTGTGTGTGGGTGTGTATAATATCTATCTATGCAAGAAATTTAAAAGTCATATATGTGATATTTGATACCTGATGTTACTTCCATAGGTTTCTGATGAAATACCACTCTAATGGCAGAAAGTGAAGAGGAACTAAAGAGCCTCTTGATGCGGGTGAAGAAGGAGAGTGCAAAAGTTGGCCTGAAACTCAACATTAAGAAAACAAAGATCATGGCATCCGGCCCCCTCAATTCCTGGCAAATAGATGGGGAAGAAATGGAGGTAGTGACAGATTTTATTTTCCTATGGTGCTGGAGAAAACTTCTGTGAGTCCCTTGGACTGCAAGGCAATCAAACCGGTCAGTCCTAGAGGAGATCAACCCTGACTGCTTTTTAGAAGGCCAGATCTGAAGATGAAACTCAAATACTTTGGCCACCTAATGAGAAGGAAGGACTCACTGGAGAAGAGCCTAATGCTGGGAAAGATTGAGGGCAAAAGAAGAAGGGGACGACAGAGAATGAGGTGGTTGGATGGAATCACTGAAGCAGTAGGTGTGAGCTTAAATGGACTGCAGAGGATGGTAGAGGACAGAAAGACCTGGAGGAACATTGTCCATGGGATTGCGATGAGTCAGACACAACTTCGCAACTAACAACAACAACATGGAGGTAACAACCAAGCTCAAAGACCACTAAGGGCTCTACAGTTGGTATCTATCAAATTAAATTTCAACATAAAATTTTAATACTTATTATGGAAAATAACTACATTTAGCTAGAACAGCACTAAGAAGATAGAATGACTGAAAACTTAATTAAGACTCCCAGTCATAATTACTTGATCTTTAGCTAAATTAAATGATATTCAAAATACTAAAATAAAATGTAGAGCTTGTAGGGCTATAATAATAAATACAAAAGAGTAAAATATTGAATCATGGACAACAAATATTCTGGATCATTTATTTCTTCTACTTACACATTTTAAGATTTGATAGTAAAAATAATTTCCCATTTTAAATTCCCACTGATACGTATTTGGTCAACCTTTTCTAGATAAAACATCTTCCTCGTGTGAAAGAATATGGTTTTTTTTTAATTGCCCACTTTAGTAAGATACCTATCTCCTTAGAAGCATCTCTGAAGACTTTTACATTCCAGAAACAGCTAAAGATAAGTTTTAAACATACCAACCGAATTTAGTAGATAATTCCTATAATATTTCAGTGAAAACTGTCAGATCAATGTTTCAAAATCTCAGCAACTTTTAAGATGCATATACTTCAACCACCACCACCACTCCTGAATTCCTCAGCCAGCCGATCTAGATAAACAGCTTGTATGGTATGTATGTACCATATTGTACATATTGTATGGTCATGCCGGCCACATGACCACAATACATATAACACAATACATGTTGTATGGTCATGCCAGGCACATGATCACGGAATTGTCATCAGACAGCGCTGGCTCTTCATCTTAGAAATGGAGATGGGCACCACCCCCTAGAGTCGGGAATGACTAGCATGTATGTGTGAGGGGAACCTTTACATTATGGTATAAATAAGGTATTATATGAGATGGTTCGGTCAACTCATGGCTCAAGACTGCAACTGCAAACAAAGAGAACTTTTATATTAAGGTTGTGTAATGTGGTCCTTCATCTTTGGCTACATTTTTGTTAGACATTGGCATGTTTACCCTCTGTTGATTACTGTGATATTAGAAGCTGCTCTGGTATTCCCTAAAGAAACTGTGGATGGAAAGTATTCAGAAGCTTCTTCCGTTTGCTTAGCCAAATAATCTAGTGTTGGTTTCAGAATTATAGACAGGCTGGAAGCTTGTGTGTTTACCTTCCCTGAGGAGTTTTGAATGGGACTATGGATTTCTCTGCCTTTGTAGTAGAAAATGGGAAGCAAAATGCTGAGAGCCTTGAGTAACCTTTCTCCAATGGACTCTAGCGGATTTTTTTGGACATTCCTTACATTCATCACAGTTTTAAGTGCTGAAGTAAATCCTTGTTGAGAGGCTGTTTCTTTGCAGTAGTTCCAATAAAGATAAGGAACAACACAAGTTTTTTACAGGCCTGCTAAACTTGTGGGCTTATAAGCCAATTCCAGATAGCCGGATGTGTTAATCCATCAAGTTCTCCATAAACTGCTTATTTTCGTAGTGTTTTCCAAACATGCAGAATAAAAGAGAGAGTGCCAAGGCCACAATATAGTCTATGGCTGATGATCTGCATTTGGTTTATTAACTCAGAAGGTTTTCAACTGACTTGTGAAAATTGCTTGATAATTGCCATGGGAAAGGAAAACACATGCATTTTTCTAAATGACTGACAGATGGGAACAAGGTGCTGGTTCTTCCATTCAAAATTGTCAGCAAGGTTTTGAATGAGAAATGGATACTTATCCAGTACCTGCCAATTACGAACTGAAGTTCCCAAGTACTCTCAGGTGGTGCTTCATGCCTACATTTTCTTTAAAAGTCTTCAGGGACATCATTTTTTGTTTGTCTGTGTCTTTCTTGACCCCAGGAAAGGGGATCAGGGCCACAGCAAGCAAGGAATTACATTGGTTCCAGCATGGCAGCTATGCAATTAACCCAGTTTTAAATTGCTTTTAATTCCTGAGACAGGAACTTTAAAGGGACAATGTGGAACAGTTGAAAAAAGGCGGAAGAATCCAGAATGTTTGGGAATGGTTTTATTTTGTAATGTACTGTTTTAATTTGTCATCTAATTAAACTGACTTCTCAAGGGATCCCAACATTTCTTATTCTCCATTCTCTTTTTAATTTTCTAAAAAAAATATGCATACTGTTATTAGTTCTTGGAAGACGACATTGAATACACACACACACACATACAGACACACAGACATACAGACACACATGTTTTTATACAGCTGTTTGAAATTTTAAAAATAAAAGTTTCCTTATGATCTGATTCTAAATATAATTGATCCTATGTGTATATTGTAATTTTCATTATAAATGCTACTTTTGAAAGAAATTGTCATATTTACATTTTTAAGCATCTAAAGCAGCGGTTCTCAACCCGGGGGTCGCGACCCCTTTGGGGGTCGAACGGCCATTTCACAGGGGTCGCCAAAGCCCTCTCTGCCCCCCCCATGCCTTCACTCACTCTCACTCTCTGCTCTGTTGGATCGCCGGCCGTTCGCTTACCCCGCCCACTCCCAATCTATTGCTGCCTCCTGAGTCCCAGCTGATGGCTAGAGGAAAAAAAACTGTTTAAATTCTTGCCGTGGGGCTTCAAAGGGCCGCCCTACATCTGATCAGTGTTAAAACAAATGAGAAGACCGGTGCCTGCAAAAATAGAAAAAAACAGCCCCTTTCAGCTTCAGCATAGGTTAATTACCATAAGTAGATTTGATCAGCCTCGGACTCTCAGCTGATTTGCTCTCAGCTGTTTTGCGGAGGGCTCTGTTGCTAACTGCAAAGAGAGGAGCAGATTTTTTTTCCCCTAGCTATGCTGAAAAACGAAACTGAAAGTAAAGCAGGATCTTTGTTGCAACGTGACAAAATGAGACAGAGAGATATTTCTTTTTCTTTTTCCTCACCAAAAAAGGTAGGTACAAAACTGCAAACAATGGGAAATTTAGGGCAAAAGAGGAGGTTCAAGATTTTAAGACACAAAAGAAAAAAAGCTCTATTTAACTAGGGAATTGTAATAATTTTTTTTTTTTTAATTTTGATTTATATGCTGCCTTTCTCCGGAGACTCAGGGCGGCTTACAATGCGTTAAGCAATAGCCTTCATACTTTTGTATATTTATACAAAGTCAGCTTATTGCCCCCACAAACTGGGTCCTCATTTCACCTACCTTAGAAAGGATGGAAGGCTGAGTCAACCTTGAGCCTTGGAGAGATTCGAACCAGCAGTAATTGCAGGCAGCTGTGTTAATAACAGGGTGCTTAGACCACTGTACCATCAAGGCTCTTTTTTATAGTATCTCTAATTGAGATACTATTAATTGTATATTGTGTTGAAAGCAGAAATGGTTAAGTTGTGGTTTGGAGGAATGTATGGAGGAAATTATTTGGTTTATTATTGGTAAATTTAATTAATTAATATGTAAGAAATTGGATTGCATGGAAATAATTGGAATATTCATGTTCATATTGATTGATATACAAAAAAGATAGTTATATAACTGATTTATATTAAAATGTTGAATTTGTATTAAATAACTGTATTACATAATTACATAATTAACCAATGTGAGGATGGACATAAAAATAGATGACAATGGGAAGGGGTATAATATAGAATAGAAGGGAAAAATTGAATTTGATTAAGATTAGAGATGAGGATGAAGGGTAATATTGGTTTTTTTAAAAAATAGATGAGGAATATTTATTTATTTATTTATTTATTTATTTATTTATTTATTTATTTATTAATTAAATTTTTATACCGCACCCTCTCCCGAAGGACTCGGGGCGGTGAACAGCCAAGATTAAAAAACATATAATATAAACATTAAAATACATTTAAAAGAAAATTAAATCCAAAATGGCTCCCCAATTTAAAACGCCTTACCCATAACCCTATAATTAAAACAAATTTAAAATTTCCACATTTAAAAGGGGGAAGATTTAGGCTAGGCCGGCTTGATGAAATAGAAGAGTCTTAAGCGCGCGGCGGAAGGTGCGCAGATCCGGGATCCTCCGTATCTCCGGGGGGAGCTCGTTCCAGATCGTAGGTGCCCCCACAGAGAAGGCTCTCCCCCTAGGGGCCAACAGCCGACATTGTTTGGCCAACAGCACCTGGAGGAGCCCCTCTCTATGGGAGCGTACTGGCCGGTGGGAGGCTATTGGTGGTAGCAGGCGGTCCCGTAAATAACCAGGTCCTAAGCCATGGAGCGCTTTAAAAGTGATAACCAGAACTTTGAAGCGCACCCCGAAGACCACCGGGAGCCAGTGCAGCTCGCGCAGGAGAGGTGTTACATGGGAACTCCACGTTGCTCCTATAACCACCCACGTGGCCGCACTCTGCGCCAGTTGGAGCCTCCGAGTAGGGGAGCCCCATGTAGAGAGCGTTGCAATAGTCCAGCCGAGAGGTAACGAGGGCATGAGTGACTGTGCGTAGGGAGTCCTGATCTAGAAAGGGACGCAACTGGCGGATCAGGCGAACCTGATGAAAAATCCTCCTGGTCACGGCTGTCAAATGCTCTTCTAAAGACAGCTGTGAATCCAGGAGGACGCCCAAGTTGCGAGCCCTATCTGTGGGGGCCAATGATTCGCCCCCAATAGTCAGCGATGGCACCAGCTGACTATATCGGGATGTCGGAAACCACAGCCACTCGGTCTTGGATGGGTTGAGCCTGAGCCTGTTCCTCCCCATCCAGATCCGTACGGCCTCCAGGCACTGGGACATCACTTCAAGGGCATCGTTGGGGTGGTCCGGGGTGGAGATGTACAGCTGGGTGTCGTCAGCGTACTGATGGTACTTCACCCCGAAACCACGGATGATCTCACCCAGCGGCTTTACATAAATGTTGAACAAAAGGGGCGAGAGGACCGATCCCTGTGGCACCCCACATATAAGGGGCCTCGGGGTTGACCTCTGTCCCCCCTGTCAACACAGACTGCGACCGGTCAGAGAGAAAGGAGGAGAACCACCTTAATACGGTGCCTCCCACCCCCAACTCTTCCAACCGGTGCAGCATGATACCATGGTCGATGGTATCAAAAGCCGCTGAGAGATCTAACAGAGGAGCAACCCCTGTCCCGAGCCCTCCAGAGATCATCAACCAATGCGACCAATGCCATTTCCGTGCTGTACCCAGGCCTGAAACCCAACTGGAACGGATCCAGATACGACGCTTCATCCAGGTACCAGGTAATATGGCAAAAAGAAAATATAGAAATTGTAAATTTAATTGAAATGACTAAACACTGGTTAAATTTGTGAACCGGCCAAATACTCTGTTCAAAGAAAATACATTGTATGTTTGTATGTGTGTTTCTAATTATTGCTATTTATTCCTATTTGTTCTCTTTTATTCTTTAAAGTTTAACAATTCATTCTTTATCTTAATATCTTTATATTTGTTTGGGGTTGGCTTTCTTCCCTTTCATCTTTTTTATTGTACAGTAATCTTTCTCCTCAAACCTACCACCTCTCTCTTTTCTTTCCTTCTTACTTTCTCTTTCCCCCCTCTTCTTCTCCTTCCTCCTTCCTCTTTCTTTCTCCTTCTCCTCTCTTCCTCCCTCTCTTACCCTCACTCCTACTCTAATTTCCCTTCCCTTTCTTCATCCCTCTCTATTGCTGTATCCTTTTATGCATATGGACTACTCAGAGGGCTGAAAAAGTTATTTTTGACTGGTCCTCGCACTTTTGACCAGTCCTCGAACTTACGACTGTCCTCACATTTTATGTTTTTGCCCTATCTTGTCACCATGGTGAAGAGAAGCAGTTGTGAAATGAATGACACGGTTGTTAAGAATGCTACAATGGGCATGATGTCCAGTCATAAGTGCAAAGACCGGTCAAAAGTGCGAGGACCTGTCATAAATCACTTTTTTCAGCCCTCTGGGTAGTCCTTTTGTGCACATGGACTACTCAGAGGGCTGAAAAAGTTATTTCTGACTGGTCCTCGCACTTTTGACCAGTCCTCGAATTTACGACTGTCCTCACATTTTACGTTTTTGCCCTATCTTATCACCATGGTGAAGAGAAGCAGTTGTGAAATGACTGACATGGTTGTTAAGAATGCTGCATGGGCATAAATGTGAGGATGGTCATAAGTGTGAGGACCAGTCAAAAGTGCGAGGATCTGTCAGAAATGACTTTTTTCAGCCCTCTGAGTAGTCCTCAGTCCCTATACACATAGCCATGGCCACCCGGTCACATGACCAGCTAGGCACGCCCACCCAGTCACATGATCTCCAAGCCACGCCCACAAAATAAGCCACGCCCACAGAACCGATAGTAAAAAAATTTAGAACCCACCCCTGGTTGGGGGGTCACCAAACATAAGGAACTGTATTAAAGGGTCACGGCATTAGGAAGGTTGAGAACCACTGATCTAAAGGAATTCAGTCCTAATCCATTTATCAATCCAATTGTCTCTTAAAATGTTTCCTTTTTTATTCAAAAAGTTTTTTTTTTATTTTATAAACAAACAAACAATACATAATCAATCAGTCAATATATCTTCTGAATACATCTTTTGTGTCTTCTTTTTGCTCCTCCAATATTTATCATATCTTAATATTATCATTTCCTTTATTATGACATTTCCTCCACTTTTCTTACTTCTCTATTAATACATTTATCTATCTTTTAGTTTTATTAAAAATTAGACAACCATCTTATCCCCACAGAACCTTCAACCCCCCCTTCCCCACCCCCACCCCCGACTTTCCAGATCAAAAACAGGGTATAGCATTAAACAAACATAAGCTAAAATATACTAACTTACTACAAGATTCAAAACTCCCTCACACTCTTTAACTCCTCTTTTAAGAATTGTTCATCAGCCTCCCCTTTTGAAGTTCTAATTTAAACATTATAAAACTTTCTTTAAAGCATATCTTTTTAGAAGAAAAAAAAATATTATTTTATATCCATTCAATTTTAAATTAACCATTTTAATACTTCAGTAAGTTTTTAAAAAGACACTTCAATAGAATATTCTTCAGAATATAACCTTAAAGATACTCTTAATCCATTGAGTTAAATTATTTCTAACTCGAGTTCATTCTTCAAAATATCAATTTCGAAACTTTCAGAAAGCTATCCATTTACTTTAAAGTTAACCATTTTAATACCTCAGTAATTTTTAAAAAGCTATCCATTTTTAGTTAAACATTTTTACTTAAACTTAAAAAAAATACTAATTTCAGTAAACTTCTTGAGTTCATTCTTCAAAATATCAATTTCAAAACTTTCAAAAAGTTATCAATTAAGTTTAAAGTTAAGCATTTTAATACCTCGATAATTTTTTTTAAAGCTATCCATTTTTAGTTAAACATTTTTACTTAAACTTGAAAAATACTTAAAAATACTTAAAAATTACTTAAAAAATACTAATTTCAGTAAACTTTTCAAATTTATTATTAAAATCCTCCCCAAAAGAAACTAATCTTCAATTCTTCCTTTCTTTCTATATTTTTTCCAGTCCTTCTTCTTCAATAGTACTTTCTTCTTCAACATTGCTCCTCACCCTGCTTTTATTTTCAAAAATTTTTGAATATAGATTTGAGGCTGATGCTTCTTTGGAAATCGTTCTCTTCTAGAAATTATCTCCTTCAATTTGAAACTTCCATTTCGACTCTTCCTGCTTATATAATCAGTCACTTCCTTCTTTGAAAATTGATTCTGTCTATCAAGCCAAAAATTGTCACGATAAAGTTTATCAGTCTGCAGGAAAGAGTCTATTTGCTGCTTTTCAGTTAACTGCATAGAAGCTTCTGCCAAAACCTCTGTTTTCAGTGTGCTAACTTCCATCGTGATCCTGACAGCCTCTTTTTCCTGCTCCAAAGTCGAAATAACTTGATTTTCTTCCTCTTTTCCAGCCAGCAAATCATTGTTGTTCTCCAGATTATAATTTTGAATAGTCTTTTCAACTGATTCCAATATAACAGAAGTATAAAAATTTAAGAATTCTTGTAAAACCTTTACAGTCACAACTTGTGAATTTGCTGGCTCATATAATAATGATCTTCCATCCTTGATGTCAGCCATATTTCAATTTCCACTTTAAATTTATTCAGCTGTCAGGTCAATAAGTCCAATAATTTTCCACACAATTTAGAAGTATAAAGTATCTTAGCACCATAGTCTTTTTCATTCCACTAGCACTTTGAATCTTTTTCTTGCCGCGTAATCCAGTAGCTGTTACAATGTTGCAGCTTTAACAATCACTTTCACTAGTAAGTTTCGTTTTAACGCCCTTAAATACCTGCATTTTCTGTTCTCCTGATTTTGCTCTGCCAGCGTCCAGGTTCAAATTTTCTCATAATCCTTAAAATTGCTCTCCTGGTGTGGTCACGACCACTTGTTCTGCATAAAGCAGAATCGTCCCGGATCCAGAGCACTGAAGGGCTTTCAGGGAGCTCTCACCCTGCAAACCCCAGGCTTTAAAAAAAAGCCTGGGGGTCTAGGAGAGCTCTACCCAGACCCTTCTGCTCTTCTCTCCCCCTTTTTCCCTGGGGGAGAGTTTCGAGCTGCTAGAACAGCTGATTTTCGCTGTTCTAGCGGCAAACGGAATCACGGGGCTGGAGCTCCTAAAGGAGCGTCCATTCGGGGAACGCGGAGCCACTGGACGGGGTAAAAATGTTTCTGAAGTTAATGTACTTGCTGATTTAAAATTGAGAAGTTCTGCATAAAATAATTTGCTCACCAATAATTTTGTGATTTTGATCTAATAGGTTTTATTTGGCTCTTCCTGCTTTCTTCCTTTTTTAAGGGTGATGTGCTTGATTGTATCAAATGTTAATTCTTTGGAGACAGGAAAGCAATCCCTGACACTGCAAAGGTAGATTATTCTGAGAAGTCTAGACCTCCCTTGCTTCTTTACCATTTTCTTCTAGCCATTGCGTCATTCTATTGAACTATTACATTTTAGTGTCACCAACTAGCTTTCCAATTGTCAATAAGAGAAAATCCTCTTTTCAAAAGAGTTTCACACCCTTCTGTGGCCAAAGACATAGTCTCCATTAATTGTAGATAGAAATTACTTATCAAGATTACATAGTAATAGCACTTAGACTTATATACTGCTTCACAAGGCTTTACTTCCATCTCTAAGTGGTTTACAGAGTCCCCCAACAATCTGAGTCTTCAGTTTACCGATCTTGGAAGGATGGAAGGCTGAGTCAACCTTGAGCCGGTAAGAATAAAACTGCTGAACTGCTAGCAGCTGGCAGTCAGTAGAATTAGCCTGCAGTACTGCATGCTAACCAGGGGTGGGTTCTAAATTTTTTTACTACCGGTTCTGTGGGCGTGGCTTATTTTGTGGGTGTGGCTTGGACATCATGTGACTAGGTGGGCATGGCTAGCTGGTCAGAGTCATTTCTGGAAGGTCCTCACACTTACAACCTGACTCATTTGTTTGCTTTTAACACTGATCAGCTCTAGGACGGCCCTTTGAAGCCCCGCGGCAAGAGTTTAAACAGTTTTTTTCCCTCTAGCATCAGCTGGGACACAGGAGGCAGCAATAGATTGGGGGTGGGACCAAATAAAAGGTAAGAATAACGTGGGTGGGGGGGTGGGAGGGCCGGGGGGAGAACCGGTTCGGTGATGTCATATCATCACCGCTACCGGCTCGGCCGAACTGGACCGAACTGGGAGGAACCCACCATTGATGCTAACCACTGCGCCACCATAGCTCATAGATCCATGTGTTTATAACTTCCATCCACCCTGTCTGGTTTGAAATAGCAAGACAAATCCTTAGACAAAAACCTATTATGAATATTTACGGTCACACTAATAAAAGTATTTGAAGCTCAGTATTTGCAACAAGGATTCAAATAGTTGAGGAGCAAGATGTCATCAAGCCAGACAAAAGTAAGGATTTTCAGGAAAGTTATCATGGCTTGTGGCCAGAACACAATTAAACTGTATAAAAGTCATCTCTCCACTTAACTGCTCCTAGGTAGAAACTCCTAGCTGAGATGTTCTGGCCTTTATTAAATCATAGCTATGGCTGGTCAGAAGGGCTGATTAGAATAAGAGCCTGCTTTAAAAATAGACACTAAGTAGTTCCTCTAAAACGGGGGTGTCAAACTGACAGCCCGCAGGCTGGATGCGTCACGTGCTGGCCACACCCGGTTTAGCAAAGGGGGGGAAAGTCCCGATACATCACATGACACTGCTGTGACAACATGAGTTTGACACCCCTGCTCTAAAGTATTCTGGTGTCTGGGGAAAAAAACCTTCCCATAGGATTCCTGACATCCAGCTTGCTGACTAGGAATTATGGAGTTTGTAACCATCATATGTGCAGGATGCCAAATTACCTTGATGATCTAGTAAAAGAGCAGCTAACATTGTACTGATGTAAAGCAAAGTTTGATTATTGAAAAATCAGATAACTCTGAAAAAATTCCTAGTCCCATACAGTAGTTAAGCTTCCTTTTCCCAATAACCCAGGCTTTATACATAAGCTTATTTTTTCCCTTAATTTTTGCATTCTATTCCTTAAAGACTCCATACTTTCTCTAAAGTATGGTTTTATGAGGTCAAATGGGATGTGTTGTTTTAACTCATTTCCTAATTGTTCAAAGATTTTCTTATAGAAAGTTAGTGATTATTCCTTTGAGGCTGGCTATTTCTGTATTTTAAGCTTCCTGTTTGGCTTTGATGTTTAATGATAATATTCTATTATAGGTCAAAGTCAGATGTTACTTCTAAAACCTTTAATAGACTATATTTTATTAAGCTAATGGGTGAGATCTGCTGTTATTATTGCTCATGTTTCATTGAGTGCTATATAAACAGCACCTCACAGTGTATCTTGCTTTGCAGTGATCTGTGATATTTAACAATAGGAGACCCATTAATGTTAATTATAGCCACAAATTAACAGCAATATCCAGTTACTTTTCTATTAGTATCAAACATAAATAGGACTGGAAAACGCAAATTAAGTTTTTGAAATCAAATGCATTGGCTTCATAGGACAAAAGGCAAATGTAACTACTTTATTATTTTCAAAGCTATGTTTCCTCATGGATAGAACACCATTAAGCCGCCTTACTAGGTTTGTTGGTCTTGGCATGTATACACACACACACACACACACACACACACACACACACACACACACAATATCTATGCTAATAGTCCAAAAAGATTTTGTAGTCATGTCAGCCCAGATACTTGGTCAATTATCCAATTCAGATATTTTTAAGTACAAAAAAAGGGAGTAGATATTATGGTAGACTCTTATAGCTCCTTTTAAAATGTAGTTGTCAGGTTATTTCATAAAGTGCTATTCCATAATTGAAAATTTTGCATGGTTTTAGTACTGGTTTTTCAGCCTAGTTTGCTTGGTTTGACAATATGTATATGCTTGCATAACCTATATAGACTTTCTCAAGGCTTAAAAAGTAAAATATATGCCTTTTTTCAACATAGTAACATTCTATTGTTTGAAGGAGAAAATTTCAGAAAGAATAATGGCTCTACCAAAAGCTTTTGATCTTAACAGGTTCTTCCTACTGATTGCTTTAGATGAGAATAACATTTAGGAATTTCAAGCAGCTTCAGATACATTGCTGCTTCTTTTCGAGTATGATTGATTTGAAAAAGACCTGTGTGTCCTTCCATCTTCATTTGCAAGCAACTCATATTTCAATCTCTATCACACATTCTGCATCTATTAATATATCTATATCTACTCCATATCCAGCTGCAGGACCAGGTTAGGGACAGGTCATTATGTAGAAAATCTATGAAGTTGCTAAGAGCTAAGTGAGTTGGTGGCACATAATCATCATAACCAGTCATTCTTATCCAGTCATTCATCCTTCTGCATATATTTCATCTGCTTTCGATGGGCATTGAATGTATATCCATCTGTCTCTCTCCAAACATGCTTAAAGTTCAGTTACAAACCTTTATCTGCATATATTCTATCCTTGCCTGCTTCTCATCCAACTTCACTTACACTTTTTCTTCACATTTTATCCATATTTAACAATAAACTGAAAACACAAGTGGCTGCTAACACTTGATAAGGATATAAGTATCCTGCCACCATTATTTTTGCGATAGAAAGGCTGCAACAGCTGATCCAACAAAAAGATACCGAATGAACAATCTACTGTACAGTAATGATAATTACATCCTGTGAATCTTTTTCCTATTTTCTGTTTCACTCATTTGAATCTAATTGCTGTTTCACTTCTGTCAAATTTTCTGATTGTCTGAATATCGGAACTTTCAAGCTCTTTTCTCAACAGTATCAATTTTATTCAGGTTATCTGTGGATACAGAATGAATATCTTAAACCCATAGTAGAGCATTACTGATTTAAGGGACATTGTTAGGAAATTCAGATTTTTCAAAAATTTAGGCAAAAAAAAATATTTATTGAGGAAAGGAGGTTTCCCTTCCACATTATATATGCATAGTTTCCATGTTAATAATAGATATCAGTCAGTAGAGCTGACTGGCTTATAATGGAAATATAATTCCCAAGTCATATAAATAGGCCTAGCAATGCAATTATTTTGCTGATGCAGGGGTTCCATAAATAATCCTTTTATACTTATGAAGACAACCCAAGGTCAATTTAAGGAGAACTCCAATGTTTGCTTTACCTATTTCACTGAATGGAGATAATTTTATATTGGTGAAATTGTGTTGCATATGCTTTCATGACAAATGAATCAACACTAGAACAGGGTAGGAGTCTCAGGATATTGAAAAACACATCCACTCATTTTTATCAGTCTGACAAATGTCTTCACCTTATTACCCAAAGTTCTTTCTTATTTAATATGGTACAGTTTATGTTCTTCTCTTTCATACTACAGACTTCATGCCACAAAATACTATTTTCTGATAAGGTTTGAAACTCTCCAGACCTTATAGCTTAGCTTTGTGCAGAGGGTTGAAACCTCCCTCACATCCCAACTCTGCACTCTGAACGATTTAAGGTTTTTTGGGTGATGAGATCATGACAGTATACTGATACCATCAAAAGTGCCAGAAAAATAATTAAGCCAGTCTTTTGACAGAGAAGAAAAACAATAGGTTTTTGGGGAAGGCTCTGAACTAGCTATCTGAATGAGACAAAACTAGCAGAAACATATGTTTCTTTAACCTTCACTTATTCTGTTGAGTGACCCCAAAATTAGAGGAGGGTAGTGATATTATTGACTATGTCAGGAAGTTTTGAGAGGCTTGTTAAGTTCCTATAAAATATATAGTAGTTTAATTGCCAGAATGACACTTTTAAAATGGGGAAAATCAATGGAGCTCCAATAATATAATTTCAGATGTGTTGATAAGTATATAAAAGGAATTATCCATAAGTATTTTGCAATAAATGTTTAAAAATTAAAAAATAGGATTTTGGATTTCAAAACATCATTTAAAGTCATTTACACCTATTATTGGGTACACATTAACATTATCATTCTAGCTTCAGGTAGATTCAGGCTAGTGGTGAAATCCAAATTTTTTTACTACCAGTTCTGTGGGCATAGCTTGATGGGCATGATGTGGCTTGATGGTCATGGCTTGGTGGGCATGGCAGGGGAAGGATACTGCAAAATCTCCATTCCCACCCCACTCCAGGGGAAGGATACTGCAAAATCCCCATTCCCACCCCACTCGGGGGCTAGCCAGAGGTAGTATTTGCTGGTTCTCAGAACTGCTCAAAATTTCCGCTACCGGTTCTCCAGAACCTGTCAGAACCTGCTGGATTTCATCCCTGATTCAGGCCCAGATTCTCCCATAGTCATGAAACACATTAATGTCTAAAGGCCAATTGTTTTACAGCTTAACCTTCACAAGATTGTTGTCCATGAATAAGTGGCATGAGAAGAACAATCAGTGCTACCTAGAAGTCTTCAGATGAAAGGATGAGATAAAAATGTAATGTATACTGCAGAATAGGCAATGCAAAAATTAGATTATTTTGCAAGAGACAGAAATGAAGAAAACTATACACATATAGCCACAATAATGAAGTCCAATGCTGAGTTATTGCCAACAGAACAGACTGGGCAGCCTAGAAATCAAACAGGGAAACAAATAAATATTTTGACTAAATTTGAAAGGAGGGTCTTCTCAGGTAAAAACATGTTAGAAATGCTGAAGAAAATCAAAAGATTATCAAGATCAGTAAAAAAAATAAATAAAAATCTAACACTATCTCCAACAGACTGCAGTCCTAACCAATCTGTGCCTACTTGGAAATAAATTCCAATTCTCATTGGGGTTTATTCCCAGATAAAGTTTATAGATATTTTTAATTAGCATATAGAAAAGGTAGTGTTTTTTAGGCTAATCAGCCACTTCAAATGTCACAGTCTGCTATAAAAATCTTCTCCTCCCTGTGCTCTCTGGATCATTGCAGCCTCAGGTCCACCATAGTGCAATGGCAGACACTTTCACATTGGTTTGATAGGAGTGTCCTTTTTTGCAACAAGGACTTCCCCTCTAGTCTGCAAAGTCCTCCAGGCTCTTTGTACCCCGAAAGGACCCCAAAACATGAAGTATTTGGGGTCTTGGAACAGAGACTGTTCACCTTTCCCCGCTCTGCTGAGACGATACCACCGGAAGTCCAAAACTGGAAACAAAATAGAGTAAACAGTGAAATCAATCAAAATAACCCAATTTCCTCTGCTTTAATTCAGTTTTAATTACAAGACAATTAGAACTGAATCTAAAGATTTCTGCTCATAGAAACTTGGAAAATTACAAGCTTTGCAGTGAAGACTTCAAGAAGTAACAACTCTTATTAAACCCGAGAAGAAATTCTACTTGTACTTAGACATTTTAGTGGCTTTTTCATTATAATTGCCAAATAAATCAGGGTTTTAAAAAATCACTGAATGGATCCCATATATAAGAATACTCTGTGGAGAAATGCAATGGATAACATGAAGAAAGGTTTCTTAACAAATAGCCCTTGCCACCATGAGGGTGACATAAAAATTAGTAGAGCTATGCAACTCAAAAGCATTAAAGCAGATTTTTTTTCAGACTTTCAAGGCAACTTCAAGTCACATGAAAGAGACAGCTTCAAATGTAACTGTGAGCCACAAAAAAAAAAAACAAAAAAAAAAACAATACAGCTGCTGTAACTATTCAAAAAAGGGGTGTTTCATATCCACTCCCACACATTCCTTAACACCTCTTTCAAAAGTCTTAAAAACAGCATAAATCAAAATAGGAATAGTGTTTACATTCTCGTATCACCATTTTGAGCCAAGCAACTCCCACTGAAGGCTCCATTTTTAAGGCTGTTCCCTTAGGGTAGTTTTCTTCATCAACCGCTTGTTAACACACTGCACCATTCATTTTTTTAAAAAAATGAATCTGCAATGTTCTGGATGGGAGCCAGAAGCAGAGAGCTGGGGGAAAATTTTTATTTATATGTACACAGAATAATTCATGTCTGTCCCCAAATATATACTTTCTCCCTCATCCACATGGCATTTGAAAACATTTGCAGTTCTTCCAGTCTGTTGGCAGCAGCTTTCCTTGGCTCAACCTTTTCTTGAATTTCTGAAAGTGGCTGAATGCTTTAATTCAGTGACAGGCAGAGGTTCTTTATAGACTGTTTTGCCAGTTTGTAGTTCAAAGATTCCTCTGTAGCACACAGTATATGGCCAATTTCTTTGCATCATTATACAGATAGTATTTGGAGGTTGGTTTTACACATTTTCCCTTGATACTTTTTCATTTTCATGTTGCAGAGATGAGAGCCCTGTGCATCAGCAAAGCATATGTTCAGGCAAGGTTTATTTTTCCTTCCTTACCTTTTCAAAGTCTGACTCAATTGCTGTTTCATGAGCCACGTTGATAGGAACAATAATATCAATAATATCTATCCTAGAAAAACTCTTGTATATCAGGCCAAAGACGATGGCAGTTACATCCTTTGTAGTTTTTGTGGTTTTATTCCCTGGAGTGAACTTTTGATTAGTTTAAGAAAATAGTATATATTTTCCTATATCAGGGCACTCTTTAATTCTGGCTATAATCCAAGCTGTTGAATTTGCCTCCTCTCTTTCTTAGTCATTCAAATTACCCAGAATATATTCCAGCTGCTTGCCAAAATATTCAGTATTCCTGCCAAAGTACCTTGCTTGAAAAATATCCATCTATAACCAATTGGAGAGTAAGACGTGGAAGAAACTCTATTTCTGCCAAATCATTTGTAAATAGCCAATTTGCAGCAACAGATCGATTCATCGATGTTCATTTTCTTTTTATTGGGAGGGAGAAAGAGCTAAGCTATAGCTTGCTTTACCATGTTGGCTGAGTAAGCCACATTTGGCTGGGTTCACACAACAGGCTAAGCCAAGACTTAACAAACCACATAATGAGTGAATAGTTTATGAGTGGGTTTGTACCTAAGCAATCCATGTGCAAAATTCACTCTTGGCCAAAGAAAATCTGGCTGGATTTCTTTCTATTCCACCTTTGTAATAGAAGGCTTGAAGTGGGGTACTGCCCATATTACTGATAGTACTGGTAAAAAAAATTGTACAATGCCACTTTCCTCCTTAGCATTAAAAATATAATACTAAGAAATAACTAACACATTGATTTCTTTTGTAATATCTGAAATTACATACCTGGGATGGCTGTCTCATTATAACTAATTATGGAGCCAACTCGCAAATAACTATGTTGTCTCTCATCCATGTGCAAGGCAGTGGTGGGATTCAATTTTTTTTACTACCACTTCTGTGGGTGTGACTTGGTGGGCGTGGCATGGCTTGGGGGCGTGGCTTGGTGGGCATGGCAGGGGAAGGATACTGTAAAATCTCCATTCCCTCCCCACTCCAGGGGAAGGTTACTGCAAAATCCCCATTTTCTCCCAATCAGCTGGGACTCAGGAAGCAGGGAATAGATGGGGGCGGGACCAGTCCGAACTACTCAAAATTTCTGCTGTTGGTTCTCCAGTACTGGTCAGAACCTGCTGAATACCACTTCTGGTGCAAGGCCACCACAATGTTTTTCCCTAAATCAAAAGAGAGCAAAGCACGGTTCATTCAGCCCCCAAGAACCATCCCATTTTTGGACCCCAGACCCTGAGTCTGCATCTTCAAATGTTGGTTTCTGTTTTCAGTGATGTGACTTTGGACTTGGGGGGAGGGATGGGATTAGTAGAGGTTTTACTTATCTGAGTCTTCCTTGTTTCAAGTTTCTCTTCAATACCATATTCTTTCAAGTGACATCAAGATGTCACCAAATGACCTAGGGAAGGGATAGCCTCTGGAAGGCTGAAGGGCTGTCCTAACTTCTCACAAGCTTCTGATTTCAACTTTGTGCAAGATTGCATAGTTCTAGTCCTTGACTTGTTTAGCAAATATTTGAAATTACAATGAAAAATATGGTTTGCAACTGACCCTTGCACCTACAACATCAATGTCCTTGTGGTCATGTGATCACAATTTGCTTAGCAAATTGCATTCATGTGATAACTTGTTTAATGGCCATGACAAAAAAAATATAAAATTGATTGTGATCACATGGTACTTCACTTAACAACCTGTTAATACTTATTTGTGTTGCTAGACTATTGAAAGAAGTCTTAGATACAAGACAAATATAGTAGCTTTATTTTGTTCTTTAGAAGTAGGGAAATAAATTGCTTTAGAGAAGCTGTGTCTATGAAACAAAACTGGCCCTTTGAATTTCTCCGCAGCCTGAATATGTGGGAGCATGCACACACACACTTTGAAATCACAACCAGAACAAGGTCTAAGCCCTGCTCTTTCCTGGTGCTGCCTAATGCTTTCTAACTTACTTCCCATTTTTAAAAATCAAGTATTGTCAATCAGGCATGTTCTGCTTACCCCATTTAGAACTGATGCCTACAGATACAATCATATACACACTGTGACTCTCCAATAAATTTTCTGGCTCATCTTTTTGAGAACAGTGTGTACTGTACTAATGTACTGTACTGTATTATTACAGAAATTGATTGAATAGCCCTTTCATGTGAACATAGACAACTCCAGCCACACATTAAATTAAATTATTTTAAAGATGCCTTCCTTCCTTCCTTCCTTCCTTCCTTCCTTCCTTCCTTCCTTCCTTCCTTTTTTCTTTCTCTCTCTCTCTCTCTCTCTCTTTTTCTTTCTTTCTTTCTTTCTTTCTTTCTTTCTTTCTTTCTTTCTTTCTTTCTTTCTTTCTTTCTTTCTTTCTTTCTTTCTTTCTTTCTTTCTTTCTTTCTTTCTTCCAAGCCTGGAACCTCAGATTTTTCCTATTTTGTAACCTGCAATGGGGAGAATGATAGTGTGTCATTAACTCTGAGACTGCTGTAGTCTTGGTGGTTTTGCCAGAAGACTGATGCAGACAAATTAAGTAGAGGTGTGAACCCCTTTCCCTTAGGGTATATGGTACATAGAAATCCATATGATTTTATAGATTCATCTTATGGCTCAGTATTGTAGTACAGAGGTAAGCAAGCATTCATTCATTTTAGTCGCTGATGGATTATCGTTGGGTTATATTTGTTCTGTCTTGTCCCTGGTGAGACACCTGTGTAAAGAAGGATGCTCTTTTACATTTTCAATCCAATTAACCCTGACAAATAGTCCCTAACTGTGATCTAGTCTCATTACCACCTGGTATAAACAAAGACTCCTTAACCTTGATGATCTCATTCCTGGCAGGAAACCCCAGCCTTGAACTTCGATAGCCGCATTCTTAATAAGAGGGCAAAACATTCCAGTCTAAGATAGACCCGTTCTTCATACCTTAGCAACATTCAGTGAATTGAGGCCATTGAAAAGCAAGTGTGTTTAATTATGGTTTTGAACCTATAAAAGCTAATCAGAACTCTTCCTGGGATGGAACTTTGATGCTGAGCTGATTGGGAGAGTGCTATATATTTACTGGCCTTGGAAGCATTTTTTTTTTTTTTTGGGGGGTGAGGAGGGTGTTCCCTGACTGGCAGAAAGGGCATACACATTCTTTGTTTTATCACATTTTTCAGTATTCCTGAATATACTTTAATTATCTCATGTTCTATTCTTTCTTTTTTTTTTATGTTAGTGTCTTATACTGCCTTTAAAAAAACTTGCAGTGTTCTTGTCATTGCTTCTGAAACCAAAAGAACCTATGACCCAAACCTACTGGGCTGAGCAATACAGGTAGTCCCCAACTTAACCACTCACAATTGTAACAAAAATGTTGTTGCAAAGCGAGACAAAATTGTGTTAGAATTTTATAAAATGGAATGTTGTTCCATTGTATGACCTTCCTTGCCAAAAATTGTTAAGTGAATCACTGCAGTTAAGTTAGTAACACTGTTAAGTGAATCTGGTTTCATTTGGCTTTGCCTGTCAGAAGGGCACAAAAGTTGATCACATGACCCCCGGGACACTGCAACCATCATAAATATGAGTCAGTTGCCAAGCATCTGAATTTTGATCATGTGACCATGGGGATGTGACTTTTCTGGCAAAAGGGATCTATTTTTTCTTCTATTTCTTCTATTTTTTCAAAATTCCATGTGGCTTTTATCATCCCAGGTAAACCCACAATATCATCAGAATCCAAGCCATAAAAATGCCACAAATATATCACATGTATAAAAAGAAGCAAAAGTTCAATTCTTGCATAACTTGACTGAATTTTTTAATTGCATCAGTATTGGATTAGAACATGGGTGTCAAACTTGATTGTGTCACGTGATGTCACATGATTTATCGTGACATTTGTTGCCTTTGCAGAGCTGGGGTGAGCGTGGTCTGCATGTGATGCACCTGGCTTGTGAGCTGCTAGTTTGATTAGAAGAACTCAAAAAAACAGTAATCAGCAGTTCTGGAAGTATATCAATCAGATCAAAAGCAGGGGTGCTATTCATCAGGTTCTGACAGGTTCTGGAGAACCAGTAGCGGAAATTTTGAGCAGTTCTGAGAACCGGCATATACCAACTGGCCCCAGAGTGGCGTGGGAATGGAGATTTTGCAATATCCTTCCCCTGGAGTGGGGAGGGAATGGGGATTTTGCAGTATCTTTCCCCCAGGAGTGGGGAGGGAATGGGGATTTTGCACTATCCTTCCCCTGCCATGCCCACCTAGCCATGGCTACCAAGCCACACCATGCCCACCAAGCCACGCCCGCAGAACCGGTAGTAAAAAAATTTGAATTCCACCACTGATCAAAAGCATAAAGGAATATATCTCAGGAGCTCCTACAGTGAATTCTATGAAATTTGGTGGGCTCTGTCCTCTAATACTGCTCTGCCTTCTCTACAAATTTTGACTATTTAACTTTAAATAATAGTAAATACTGTTATGCATTTATGTATTTCCATCTAGATGAAGAAAAGGCAAACCTCCAAGTTTCCAAATTTATAATCAGAATTGGGTAGGAATCAGGATGAAGTATCCCCAAATCAACATAAGATGAATCTGCTTACTTTCAGGCCAGTTTCTTGTGAGATATCAAATACTTTTACAGTACTTAAGAAATTAACATGGTTTATTTATCTCAGATCAGTAATCCATCTAAGTCTATGATGTCTCCAGCAGTTGTTACCAAAGTCTCAGGTTGAGGTGTTTTTCATCACTACTTTCTATTTTCCTAGTCCTTTTAAGGATGTCAGGGTTTGAATTTGAGACATACAAATCATGGTCTCTGTCACTGAGATATAATAACTTTTCAAAGATTACTTTTGGAAGAAAAGATGAAAAATGCTGAATGCTGAACACGAAAGCACTACATAAGGGCTAATCATGTCAGGAATAACTATATTGCTGTTTCTGCCTCTTTTTCACAATTTTTCTCTTGTTTAATTCTTTCGCCCCCGATGCTGCCATATTTTTGTGGTTTTTAAAAACCACTAAGCATCAGTCCCTTTGGAAGTGTTTCTGTGTAATACCATTAAAATGAATGGGAGCTACATATAATCACACTAGTTCGTTTGTAGGAGGTAGTTTCATACACCATAAGAGTAATTATGCTTTTTCCACTTCAGTTCAAAGGTATGAGAAAGGCTTTCTCTTGCCTTTGTTTAATAAAAACTTCTAAATTCAAGAGCAAGCATTCTTTTCTGTTCTGAATGTTCTGAACTTTCTCCAGCAGCCCAGAAAATAACTTGGCTCTATCAGAAAGGAATCCAGTCCTCTGTTTAATTAAAAGTTTCCATGTGCTCCTTCTTGGTGGCCTATGGGTGGGAAAGCTAAATCCACAAGAACAGTGAAGGGCTTTCATATATTTTATAGGAAAAAGCTGTGCTGCCATTTATAGCATTCAGAGCCATCTATAACCCATCTGAAAAACAAAGAGGCCAATCCAGTTGCATAAAGCAGTCTTCTCTCAGAACAGCTGCAAACTTCCCTCTCAAACTGGGCAGTTCAAAATATAATACCAGGTCTTGAATTAGTCATAAAATCCGTGGTTCACATTTAAGGCTCAATATTGGGAGATTCCAAGGTTGTTTATTCAAGCCAGAAACACCATATTGATGAATTCTCATCACTCGGGAAATGGGAATGAGGAGTTTGACAAGGAAACTTTCAAAACAAGCTTCTGTTTGGAAACCTGGAAAACATTTATTGAAGTGTCAATGCTGATGATTCCTAACCCATTTTTCTGAGTTTGGGGGTCAAATCAGCCAAGGTCTAATGGTGAAGTATTTTCATCTGTCTATACCAGGTGTTTCCAAAGTTGGCAACTTTAAGATTTGTGAACTACAACTCTCAGAATTGCCCAGCCAGTATGGCTGGCTGAGGAATTCTGGGGGTTGAAGTCCTCAAGTCTTAAAGTTGCCAAGGAGAACCCTGGTCTATACTAAGGCAGACTCCTCCTGCCTAAAGGAAAAGTCCATGCTCCCATTAAATTGCCAACCCATTAAATTACCATCTCTACCTTGAAAAACTCAAGAGCAATTGAAAAGGATAGAAGTACTCCTCTTCTTTCCTGGCTAATTATTGTAAAGTTTATTAATAGCCTTACTTCTGATGAGTCTTCCAGTATGCTAATACATAAGTATAAGAGTATCTATCCAGATAGTCTTACATTGATTTACAAGTGGTAAGCAATTAGCACTAATTTATTTATGTCTTATCTGACTGAGAGGGGAAGCTAAGGGTGACATTTCCAAGTTGAAGGGAAAATTAAAAGATATATTGAGGGAGGTATGTCATTTAGGTATAGTAGCCATTTATCTGAAACAATACTCTTCAAATGCATGCCACGTTTTCACAGATCTGGAACATATAGGAATTGTACAGTGTTGTTGTACAGATAGACCTCAACTTACAGTCATGTGCCAAAGTTACAACAGCATTGAAAAAAGTGACTTACAACCAGTTCTTGCCTATATGACCATCACAGCATCCCCATGGCCATTGATCAAAATTCAGGTGGGTGTATTTATGATGGCTGTAGTGTCCCATGGTCATGTCATAGCCATCTGAGACTTTCCCAGCCAGCTTCTGACAAGCAAAGTCAATGTGTGAAGCTGGATTCATTTAACTGTGGTATTTGCTTAACAACCTTTGCAAAAAGGTCATAAAATCAGGCACAACTTACATAACAATCACCTTGCTTAGGAACAGAAATTCTGATCCCAACTTGTAGTTGTAAGTGGAGTTGTGATCTGTAGCAGAGGTGAAATGCTCCCGGTTCAGACCGGATCACCCGATCCAGTAGCGATGGTGGCGGGTGGTTCGGGGAACCGGTAGCAAAAATCCCTGCACCCTCCCCATGCCCAGCTGAGCCACACGATCATCAAAGGCTTTTTTTTTTTACTTTTAAAAGCATTTTTTCTACAACCCCCCCACCAAACCACACCCACAGAACCGGTAGTAACAAATTTCACATTTCACCACTAATCTGTAGTCACAACTTTCCACTCACTGCTGAGGAGCTTTCATTCAGTTCTATAAACTGGCATGAAGGGGGATGTCATTTTTGAGAAACCTGGGCATTGGTTGTGAGTTTGACCCATAATTTGAATCTGGTCTGTTTTGATGTGCTCCACTGTCTCTTAAAGTGACTTTTTCATGAACTCTTTAGAAGTTGGTATTTTCATCCAGAGTAACTTCCACTGGCAATAGTCAAAGTTTTCCCTCTTAATGCAAAAGGCAGCTTCAGATGTTCATTTTTTGTGGAAACTAAGCAAGATTATCCCATCACCTTTTACAGTCTCTGTATTGCAGGATCACCAGGCATTGCTAACAACAGCGTTCAACTTTATGTTTAATATCATGCATTTTATAAGGGAGAAGTAACGACAGAACAGATGACAGGAAAAAAAGTAGCAAGCAATAAAATGGTCATACCCTTGAGAATATACTGCTACTGTCTCTGGGAATCTCTGTGTCTTCCAGCTGCATAGTAAAAGTTCAGGAGTTGCCTGGGGAACTGTAAGATCCACTTTACTACTTCGGAGGCATCACAAACAGCTGAAGCTAAAATAAGTTTATGGAGCATGTGATGCTTTAGGAGAACACAGGCCCAAGTACAGTCTGCATGAGAACCCTAAAAGAATCAAAATACTTTAGGATTAAAATACTATGTATTTCTTTAAAATAAAACCTGCAACCAGCAATGTCAACCTATATCACTTAATGAACAGTGGAGAATAATTTGTCAATAACATGGAAGAAGGAATTCTAGGGAAATAGTAATGTAGTGCACAATAATTTATTGTAGCAGTTCTCAAACATTTTGATCTCGGGACTCCTTATATTTTTAAAAATGATTGGGGATTCCAAATAACTTTGGTTTATGCAAGTTGTAGCTATTGATATTTACTGTATTAGAAATTAAAACCGAGAAATTTAAAAATATTTATTTGATTTTTGTGGATCCCTTGAAAGGGGTTTGGGGACTCCAGAGGGACCACACTTTGAGAATTGCTGTTTTATTGTGCTGAGTTGAATCTGTCTGTATTTATTTGGTTGGTCATCTATCATTTATACAAAAGTTGACAATTAAAGTAAAAACAAACCAAAAAGAAAAACCTTTTTAAAATGCAATTTTTGCATTTTAAAAATGCAATTAAAATATGTTAATTGATATATGACCCCATGCTGAATAAAAACATGTATGAAAGCCAGATAGACTTACAAGGGTAAATAGTTTATTTTCCATATAGTGCAGTGCTTCTCAATCTTGTCAACTTTAAAATAGAGGGGCTTAAACTCCCAGAATTCTTCAACTAGCATGATTTAGAGGATTTGGGGTCAAAGTCTGCCCATCTAAAAGTTGCCAAGGTTGAAAAACATTGGTGTAAGACATTTAGGTTTTTTTATAGTCAGTATATAAGTAGTTGAGCCCAAATGTTTTGTTGCTAAGTGAGACAGTTGTTAAGTGAATTTTGCCCCATTTTACAACCTTTCTTGCCACCGTTGTTTAGGGAATCACTGCAGTTGTTTAGTTAGTAACATGGCTGTTAAGTGAATCTGTCTTCCCTATGCACTTTGTTTGTCAGAAGGTCTCAAAAGGTGATTACATGAGTCTGGGACTCTGCAACTGTCATAAATATGAGTCAGTTGCCAAGCATCTGAATTTTGATTACATGACCATGGGGATGCTGCAATGGTCGTAAGTGCGAAAAATGGTCATAAGTCGCTTTTTTCAGTGCTATTGTAACTTTGAATCGTCACTAAACAAGCTATTGTGTATTTGAATAGTAAAAGTGGTCAATACCCAGTGGTATTCTTCCTATATTTGCCTAGTGATCTGATCCTCATTTATTCTCTCTTCATAATTAAAATACCTCAATATGCAAATGTTGCATAGTCACTTATATATGATTTCCACATTTATTTCATAAAAGTATTTTCCTTTCTAAAAGTTATCTTTTTATTTTACTACGTGCATATCTTAAGTAACCCATTCCCTCTGTATTTAAGTCATTTACAGTATGTTTTTTCCAGGCGTACCCAAATATTACTTCCATATAACATCATGGGCAGAAGCTGGCTATTATATAGAGCTATTTTTGTTTCTTTCAACAAACATTCATTCCTTGTAAAAGACCACAATTGCTATTATTTCAGCAGCATTTGCATGTCTAGAACTTTCTCCATTCCTTTTTTATAACTTCAGTAAACTTTTCACCAGGATATAAAAATCATCTGCTTGTTGAACTTTTTGCCATGTATGCATAATTCACAATGGGTCACTGCGTTTGCTTTGTGAAACACAATTATCTGGTCTTTTATATGTTGATTTTCAGATTCATAATCCTTTATTGTATTATACAGTGTCTAATATTTGCTGGAAATCATGCAAGCTCTCAGCCAAAAATATAACATCATCTGCGCATATGTATTTGCACATTCATGTTTCTAACTAATATATCTCCAATGTCATCCCAAATGTTTCTTACATATTTAGCTATAAATATATTAAACAACGAACCCCATTCATCTTAACTACAATGAACATTTGCTCTCTGCTAAAGGTTGAAATATTTGCTAAGTATTCCATTTATTCTCATACGTGTTTTACTTCTACATTATTCTTTATTGCATTTAGCAACCAACCACAGTTGCACGAAACATCCCATAATTCAAATCTATTCCCTTTATTTTATGCTTTTAAAGTCAACAAATATGCAATTTTTTTTCCCCACATTCATACATTTCTTAATGGCCTGCTTAAAAGCAAAACTCTGGTGTGCATATCCCAGAGCAGAAACCCACACTGCACTTTGCAGATTTTGCTCATTGTCGCACCTTGTTTACTTTCTATGAAAATTCTTCCAAATACTTTCCCCGGGACATTTAGCAAATGAATCCTTTTATAATGTTTCAATTTATTCTTGCTACTTTACAGTTTATATTCAGGAACAATCATTATATCTTCCAGTTCTCAGACACAAATGCACTCTTCATACACGTATTAGACAAGACATACAGTCCCTCCATAAGCAAACTCACATCCTTATTTTAATATGAATCCAGTTATTTATTTATTTATTTATTCATTCATTTGATTAAATTTAGACTCTCGCTGTCCAAGGCTATACCTGCAGCTTTATAGTTTTTCAATATTCTCACAAGATTTATGACTTCTTTTTCATGTATCTTTTTCGTAAATATTAACATTTCCAGCATTCATCTCAATTCCACTAATTATAGAAAAGTCATTGCTTTTACTTCATGGCTGCTACTGAAAAACAAATGTATTAACTGCATTGCTACCCCCAATTGCAGCGACTTTGGCTCCATAATATAAAATCCTCTGCGGCTATTTTTTGTTATGGTAACTATTAGTTTTAATATGGTCAACAATGATTCATAATTCTTTTTATATTGCCACTTTCATTTTCAGTCAAAAAGTGGCATAAAGCATCTCTGTAATGACGGTATTCCTGTATGCCTTCAGGAATGGCTGTGCATTACATTTTCATCCTTTTTAAAAGAATTTCTGGTTGGTTTAAGAAAGAATTTAACATAAGTGAGAATTATACTCCGGGCCTGGGATGTCAACGAGAAATGGTCTATGGAGCGATGTGAAGTTGAGGTCACTTTTGAAACTGGTGCCATAAAGAAATGGAGGTGCCACAATGTCTGGAGATGGGCATGCATTCATTTGGATTCATTTTCTTACTTTTTAAACTCCCAGTGTTGCTATTTGTCTGAATTTCCACCAGTCACTTACTCATTATGATTTCCTTTTGTGTGATATCTTCTTTGTAATCACTCCAGGTCTCATTTGCCACCCATGTGCGATATGAGGCTTTCTATAAACCTCTGTAGGTTATTCAGTGTATGAAATAAACACTTGATAGAAGACAGAAAGGCAGAAGCCAGCAAGTTCATGAGAAGCAGAAAAGCTGCACGATAGAATTTCATTGGCAATGAAACAGCTGAATTCAACCAAAGCTCATACAACGCCAGATGAAAAAACAGAGCCATTTTGATATCCACTCTGCAGAGAAGCTAAAGCTGATGCAAGAGAAATAACACAGTAAGACATGTTATGATGTTTGCCACAGCCCTCTTCCCCTCTGTAAACAACTCATATACGCAAGCAACTTAGTTTTCAATGACTACTTGCAAAGAATGAGACTGGGTTATAGCAAGTAAGCTTGAAATGATGCATACACAGAGATCATGGGTGGTGGAGCTCGATGATGAGATTCATAGTCTCTACTTTGAAAGGCTTTTTTTTTAAAAGCAGTTAAGATATTTCCATTAGATAGATTTATATTTCTATAGGATAGCAATATGGAAAACTGTAGTGTAATGTATCCCTATGAACGTCGTGTTGTGACGATGTTTGCAATTGCATTAAAAAAAGCTATCTGAAAGAACACTTAGCAATGTTGTGGCTCCCAAGTAGCAACCAGAAGAATAACCAAAGCAGTGAAGTTGTGGCGGAATGTTGCTCTACACACAATTGCAGATATGCTTTCTTACTTTTGCTTACTCCATACGAAATTCTTTTTCCCACAGACTCACATACATTAATTGCAAATGCCATTTGTAGAACAAGAAATCAGTGAGCACTTTCCCCAGATATTTTTATTTTTCATAATAAACATTCGGATATGCAACTCTCTACTTGTGTCTGGAAGAGATAAGGTCCAAACAATATTTTAGCCATAAATTCTTTCCCTGATGGTATAAATTGGACTTTGGAGTTTCCCTTTCATGAACACATAAGAGTTGATGGAAGAGTCTGTAGTACACATAAATGTACTACATACAGTGTATACCAAGATATACTTCAAGATATAAAAATGAGGGTCCCATAGAACCAGGACCACATTGCAAACTTGAAGCAACAATGTCTTTTGTCCTGCTTATCTCTCCAGTTTGGTTGGAACATTGAGTATTCTTTCCTACCTTTTTGATTTTTCAATAAACACTGTTAGTATGTTCCATCCCATAATTGGGTAGACCAGCTTGCCCTAATAGACCAGTCTCAACAGAAAAAAACAAACCGCACCCCTGATATAGTCAACAAAGTGAGGAGAGACCATGGCTTAGAGGTTAATACATCTACCTAATATGGAAGTAGCCCAGGTTTGAATCCCAGAGGGGTATGGCTAGTTGATGAGAGCTAAATAGCTTGAAATAGATCTATACTATTTCTTTGTCAGTAAAACATAAATTCAACACTGTCAGGAGGAACTCCCAACTGCATTCATTGTCTCCTAAACTATGGAGTTGCCATAAATGAAAGTGCTGTTCATGATTGGACTGGATTCACAATTCTCCATTGGGTTGTAATTTGGCAAGGCTGAAAATGAACAATAGTGCCAAAGTTAAACGGGAAGGAAATAAATAAATAAAAAAAAACAAATATGACAAGTCAAGAACTAGGACCAAAGTCCAGATGAATTCAAAGTTTATCAGCCCTGCCCAGTTGCCCTGTTGCCAGAACAAGCAGACAAGCATATCAAGGATGGTAGAAATATGTAACATTGCCTGTTTTAATTTATCATATACAGTACACCATAAAAGTGTTCTTAGGGTGTGTTTCCCTGGTGTGCTTTTGAAATACATTTTTCTCTTGTTAATGTTGTCTACTCTAGGCTATATCTGCCCATTTCTTGGAAATTAATCTGAGCAGTTCATAAGTTACTTTGCAGAGGAAAAACTGTCTCTTCCACTGAGTCAAAGCTTATCATGCTTTTATATAGATATATGATCTTTATTTCTTGAACTATAAATAGTATTCCCCCTGGATTTAAAAGGATAATTTCAGGATCTTACAATTAGTAAAAATAAAAAGGTTCATTCCATCTTACACAGAGCCTGAGAGGTTGGTAATTAAATAAATATTTTTAAAATTTATGTTAGGTTTCAAGCAGGCAACTTCCATAATTCTAAATGGAGATGTTAATCACCTATTTTAACAATACTAGTAAATAAAGATATAGAATCTTCTAGAGTGCATTGTGGGAGAAAATGATTTTTAAAACTGTCTGTTGTACCTATATGTATCTGTAATGTTATGCTTTAAGTTTATATTTAAAAACTTAATTACTTTTCTATGCATATATGATATTGTGTCTATATGTGCACTATATTGGATCTTTACTGCCAAAGGGCATAAATACATAAAAATGATAATATGATTTCTACTTAAGGAAGATTTTGATTGCAACAAAAGAGATTTTCTTTTTTAAAAAAACCCAGTATGTTCTCATTAAGTACTATCTGGATACTGGTAAGAAAATACAATATTCATTGTATCAACAATTTCAAGTTTTTTGGTTGATAAATTAGATCCATAACTGATCATGGTCTGACTTAAGATGGGCCACCGTAGCAGAAATGGGTCCCAGAATACCATTTAGAGTTAAAACTATGTTGTCCTAAATTTTTTAAAAAAGAATGAAATCTACTCCTCCTCTATGATACTATCTTCAAATTTTCAAAAATGAAAACTGCTACAACCATTTTAATGCTTTTTTTTTCTAATTTCAAACAATTAGGACTTAGTCATGAAAGCAATAATTAAGATATTGTCTATCAAGTAAAGCTATGTGAAATGAAGTTTCCTCTTCCCTTTGAAGACTTTGATCATGGCTGGCTGGGGAATTCTGGGAGTTGAAGTCCTCTTAAAAGTTGCCAAAGTTGAGAAACACTGACTTAGATGGAGTCTATAGAGAACAAGTATTGCAGGTATTAGAAACAAATCATAGAGAACAAGAGGAAAACTGTTACAGCATGGACCAAAGTCTCTGAAGAGAATCAAGACAGTTGCTAAAGACAGTTCTCTCCAAGGACTATATTCAGGGGTGTCAAACTGGCGGTCTGCAGGCCTGATGCATCACGTGCAGGCCACGCCCACCCCAGCTCCTTGAATGGGAACAACATCGTGAAATGTCATGGGACAACAATATGACATGGCGAGTTTGACACTCATGGACTAGGGATTGCAGACTAAGATGGTGTCCTCATGTTTCCGATTGTGAATGTTTTTTTAAAAAAATGTATCTGAAATATTTTGGCAACAGCTTCTTTAAGTAATTTCCTCTGCTCTCTTTACTATAGTCAATTTGTGACTATATTGCTGTTTGTGAGCAGCAGTTAATAGTCCCTCTGTTATTGCAGAGGCTGGTATCCTATTTTTGCCACACCTTCATAATAGGACCTTGAAAGCAGGAGGGAGGAAGAGTGTGACAGCATGTTAATCATGCAGAAAGGGGAAAAATATGCAAATCTGAACTGATCATAAATAACAGCTGAAAGTCTGACAGACTGCAAATAAATTAATTTGTGGAGATATGGTGGGTGTGAAGACACTGACCCCAGTCCTTGTCAGCATCTAAGAAACACAAAGCCAGGCTTACAAATAGCATCACCATATAAGAATTTAGTTGATAGAATATCAACATGAAAACAAAATGAAAACACTAGCCTTCTGCTGGAATTGGTTAATTAAGTAAAATCAGGGAAGAAACATTATGCCTAAGGAATCAAAACTTCCCCTCTTTCTATTCATGAATGGTTTGCAGAATTTTAGTTTATGCAATTTCTGTGTACCTAACCTGGTCATAGATGATCGGGTTGGAGACAATTGACTATGGCACAGGTATAGGCATTGTGTTTGCCCATCGGTGAAAATGAAGGCCAACCATCAAAATCCTGTAGATAGTTCATATCTTTCGAAATATATTTTTCCCATTTAAGTGGTAGCTGAATCATCTATTTGGAAAAGCATTTTTTCCAAAACTGCATGAAAGAAAGTCTGGGGGACTATCCAAATTGGTGTTTTGTCATTGGGCAAACACAGATACCACTTGCTCTCTGTGGAAAGGCAATAGCCTTTATCCTATTATTATTTTGTTTATGGGAAATCAATTAAGATGAACCTAAAATGTTCCTATAGGAAGGTATAATTGAACTCTGGCATCAAATGACTCAAATGATTGGAATACAGAAATTGGAGAATACAATTCTGTTCGATGAACAGAAACAACAGAACAAGAAGAGTTGTGCTGGATGTTAAAAAACACCTACATATTCACAATAATCCAAAGCAATAAATTGGGTAATGCTGTGGAGAATTTCAGTTAAAATAAGTAGAAAAGGAAATAATTGACCAAAGAAAATAGGTAAGGTGGGATTTCTAAAACCAAACTTCAGTTTCTTCAAAGATACATGAAATAATAGTGCTGAGAGATTTTAATTATCTCAATATCTGTTGGGAGACAAATTCTGCAAAGTGTGGACCTTTCACAAAATTCCAGAAATTGCTAGTTAATTTTTTTCTTTGACAGGAAGTGAACAAGAGGATCAGATATTTCTGATTGAATTTACTTATGGAAAATATAATCCTAGAATCCTTGATTATAAAGGAAACTAAAGCCAAGTGTAGCTAAAAAGGCCTATTCTATACAGATAGGCTTGAATATTCTTTAAAATGCATTAAATTACTGGGATTCAGGAAAGAAAGCTGGAAACCAGCTGAAACAACAAAAACAGCATTTTATAGCTTGAATTAAGGCTGACAAAATTATATACTGTGACTGAAGTCATTAATTATGACAGAGAAGGTAGGTGGTGTATATGTTGTAATTAAACAGCAATTCATTAATTTTGGGGAGAAGTGTTGAAGTGGAAAAGATCTATCAGGAAGATTTTTTTTAAAAAAAGTGTCACAATCATTAAAATTACAAGAAAACAAAAACAATTTAATGTACAAAAGCTGAGTTAGCCACTGGACATGATGAATTTCTAACTGAATGGTATAGAACCTTTATAAAATATTGGTACCTATGTTTTCAGAAGCTTATAAAGAATCATTACAACTTTCTACATTGTCTCTCCCTCATTTTATGAAGCCTATTCCAGTTATATAGGAAAGCCTAAGAAAGACCCCCACCATCGCTATAGACAAATATCTTTACTTTATGTGGATGCTAAAATATGATACCACCTGGCTATTGGTATGTTGGGTTTTGCAGCAGATAAATTAGAATCCACTTTTCTAATCTTGTTGTCATTGAAAAGGCATTTGATATGATTTTGATTTAATTTATGAAGTGTGCTCTGAGAAGATACAGATTTCCACCTTTTTTTTAATCCACTGAATTGCAATTTTGTATCTTTATTGAATGGCAGAGTCTTTACAAATGGCTTTCTTTTTTGACACATTGTTATATTGTGGCATTCATAAAGAATGCCCCTTGTCCCCATTTATTTATAATCTGGTTCTTGAACACTTAGCTTCTCCCATTAGACAATCTTAAGATATTAAGGTTGTTGGTGACATTCAATATTGAATACAAATTGTTTTTATGTGTCAAGGGTTATTTTGGAAGTTACTTAGTGTTGTTACTGAAGCTTATTGAAATTGTACAGCAATATAGTTGATATTCTGCTTATGCTATCAATAAAATTCAATTTGTTGCCTTCAGAATCTACCATGGTTATAGATTACTCAGGGGAAAAAACCCTCTGAGATTTACAATTTGTACAGACTTGGCTTCATATTTTATCAAATTCTCCCACCATGAAAGTAAAGAAAATTTTAAACTATATCTATACTATAGATATTTTTCAGTTTAGTTTACACCCAGCAAATTCTCAATATTCAAGCCAGGTCAAAGCAAGCACACATACCACTGAATTCACCTAGCAAAAAAAAGTAAAACAACAACAAATAATTGTGTTTATTTATTAAACATCAGTAAATATTTCCCTGTTTCCCCCAAAATAAGACATCCCCTGATAATAAGCCCAATTGGGCTTTTGAGCTCATGGCAATAAGGCCAAGCACTTATTTCAGGGTTCAAAAAAATATAAGATAGGGTCTTATTTTCAGGGAAACATGGCAGAAACATGAAATAAAAGTCAGGCAAAAGCAGGGAGAGAGACAAGGATAACTGGCACGAGGACTGAAACAACAACCTTTTTCTTTTCAGAGCTGCACTGAATGAAGAGGAATTGTCTTGGGTTGCATACAAATTATATAGTTAATGTACATAAATCACATAATAATGTTAAAAGTTTATGAACCCGTGGGCTGCAGATTGGATAGGTTCCCAAGCTCCATTTTCAGCTGCGATGGCCTCCTGCAACCTCTGCCCACGGCCCTCCCGAGCTCCATTTTTGCTGTCAGAAGCACTGTGGGTCAGTCCTTCACTGTTTCCAGGGTGGCCCCATGGGCCAATCTAAGCACCCTGCAGGCCGAATCTGGCCCCTGGGCCTTCAGTTTGACATCCTTGGTCTAAGGGCTTTTGCTGGTATCCATAATGTCATTCATATTTATAATATCTCCTTCATCGTCTTCTTCCCTTTACAAAAGACACTTAGCACTCCTGATTATTTTTCTTGCTTTACCCTGAAGTTTTTCCAGTATTACTCCAGTATGAGACAGGATCGAATCCGCAAATATTATATTAGATTTTTGCTACAATTATATTTCATAGGCAATAAAGCTGCAATAAAATGTTATTTCCAGCATGCTATTAATCACAATCCCAAGACTGAATGGTAGCCAAGTCATAGTTGAAACTTGTCCATGGAAGAATCAGCCCCATTGAAACCAGGGAATTTATTTCCAAGTGTACCTGTACAGAATCACACTGCTGGTTATTTTCTCCACGTGCTCCAGTTGAGAAACATGTTCATTGGATTTGATATAATTGACTGGAAATGTGTACAAGGCCAATGGCAGTCTTACCCTCAGGATCCTGGGCCAAGATAAATAATATGCCCATGATTTAATAGAATTGGCTTTCTGAGTACCATTGAAAGGCTTAAAGACATGCTAAATGCAACAAAACCTATATCCTCCATTATACTTTCAAATTTATGTCAGAAAAAAATTGACAATGAGCTAGATATTTGAACTAGACCAGTCCTAGCCCCATCCAGCTGCATTCTGTCTCATGTGGAGGCCGACCAGATGTGTCACGAAGCTCAAAGCTAGGAGATCAAGGCAGCCCTTGTCCCACTGCTACCCCCCAAAATACCAAAGGTAAATGAATCCCAACTGAAATATGTTTTGAATAACAATAACACAATAAGTAGAAAGAGAAGGAGGGAAATGTTTATTGGATATATGTAAGCATTCAAAAAACACTACTATATAGACAACATTTTCAGCCAATGCTTTAAATGGAAAGGTGTACCACCTCCCCCACTCCATCCCCAACCCACAAATGCACATTTGTTTGGTTAAGCTAACCAATGAATCATTTGCGTTGTCCTGAAGTGGCTTTGGCATTTGGCCACCAATTTGCTAAGCAAGCTTGACCTTTACTTTCCATCTCATTTCGGGCAAAACAGATTTATTCTCAGTTCACCTATTGAGCTGCAGCTCTGTTTATTTGTGAGATCCCATGCTGGTTGGCCAGAAATCCTGAAGGGGAGTGTGTGTTGAAGGTCTGCTTTGGATTGGGGTATGTTGCAAAGAAGCATTTGTTGGATCGGTGTAGAAAATTTGTGCAGGACAGACAAGAGCCATCTCTGTTCTGAGTTTATGAAAATCCCAATGAAAGATTGCAAAACATATCTAATAACTCTGTGAATAAACTCTACCTCCTTAATAAAAATAACAAAACAGAAGGAACCATTGGAGCCAGAGCTAGTTTGAAAGCCAGGGAAAATGAATGTCATTAATTAAATATTTAGGTCTAGAGTGAATAAAGTCTTTTAGAGCTGCACTAAAAGATAATATCTAGGATATTCTTGAGACTATTTCACCTTATTAGTAACCCTTAGCTTGACAAGATCATAAGGGATTTCCCAAATAGATAATTCCAAATAGATAAATAGCTTCTTTAAAACTCTCCTGTCTCAATCACACTCCCAGGAACTAAGACACAGAGCCACTCCAGTTAGCAAACCGTATCTGTTTTCAAAATTTCTCCAGTTGTGCCACCTTTCAAATGCATCTTTACAATTTTTCAACATTTTCATAGAACTTGTGATGACATGGTCATCATTTTTTCTTGGACAATAATATTGATAGTTTTAGTTTTGGCTTTATACTTCAAAATATTACTGTCATTTCTGTGTCTATGCCTGGAATACCAAAAGTCAGGTTCCATAGACAAAGTCAAGATTCATAGATACTTTATTATATAAATTGCATTAAATGTTCATATTGGTTGCCAGTAAATTTTTAAGATTTCCTTATATGTGACATTTGAACATTCCTAGGTACAGTAACATTTACCTGAAAAAAAATTAGTAAAACACAATTTAATTAGCCTATAGGGGTTGACTTTAGATATACTGTATATATCTCTAAAACACTTTTTCCAGCATTCTCTCACTTCAGTTTTATTCAGAATACATTTCTTTATTTTTCTTCTTGGTTCCAGTTAATCTACTGGTGCCCCCTTGCTTAATTCTTTTCATCTACTTCCAGAACATTTTTTTCATTTCCATCAAAACATTTTGATCTATTACTTCCATAATCAAGGCTAAACCTTGCTCCTTCTCTTTCACTAGAAGAAAGGACACCAAAGTCTAATTTTTTATTTTATTTTTTGCAACTGCACAATAGGTGTTACTGTTGATTCTGATTACATGGGAAAATAACTAAGTTGATTTTTGTGAGGTAGTGCAATTGAAATTTACTTTAAAAATAGCGACAGATCAGATGTACTTCATATTATTATAATTACTATGATAAATACTGTGCAATGAGAGGATCCATTTAACAGATTCAAATAGCAGCTGTGAAAACTTCCTTATATTTTTAGTATCTACACTTAAACCTTAAAGTTTATATAACTAGTAATTCTATTTGAAAGGAAAATAAACTTAAAATTGGGACTTCATTTGGAATTCACCTTGTTGCTTTGGAAATAATCAGAGACTTCATGAATGGACTTGCTTCTGAAGAATGTCTTCAGATAAGAGAAATATAAAGCTTCTTATAAAATGAATTATCAGTTGCTACCTACTGCAGTATATCCATTCATGTTCCAGATTTCTTTTGTATTCTTGTGAAGGTCACCTATGTTTAAATATAAATATAAAGCTTGCCTTGAGAGAATGTGATCCATTGCAGCAGCTGTAATAGCAACAGCTTGAGCAATTAATACAATAATGCAATATGCCATCTCCGGTGGGTGATTAAAGATTTCATTCCATTCATCCTCATTACTTAAACTTGAGAATAGAGATGGGGATGATCAGCCCCAGAGGATATAGGTCCAAAATAATTATTCATACGTAGACCCTAAACATACTGTAGAGTCCTTTTGAAAATTATCTACCTATCTACTGAATCTACCTCTCTACTTCTATTTCTGTTTCTGTCTCTGTCTCTCTCTGTCTCTCTCTGTCTTTGTCTGTCTCTGTCTCTGTCACTCACTCACACACACCTATCGTCTGTCTGTCTGTCTGTCTGTCTGTCTGTCTGTCTGTCTGTTGTCTGTCTGCCTGCCTACCTACCTACCTACCTACTTACCTACCTATCAAACATGCTATAGATATTGCACATGCAATCAAAATAATGCACTGCAAGCAAACAATATACAACACCAATGGTTACTTCTCATGGAGAAAAGTAGGAGCAAATATAGTGGTATTTAAGGACCTTTACTCTTTAGCTGCCTATAGTTTTTCCACTCCATCTTCCTTCCAGCCTCTTTCCTTCTGGAATACAAATGTTTGTTGAAGGTCTACAAAATAATCTCCCATATTTATCATAGTTTTGGCAGTGTGATGGAATGGATCGCCATTGATTTCAGACATGCATCTAGATTAAACACCAGCTACATGGTGAAAAACTAGGGAAAAAATGCTTTTTTGTCTTCCACGTGATCACAAAAGCAGTCACAACTGGAGTGACTATCTCCTTTTAATTATTCAGTGATTCCTCTTAGCCTTTGGTTATAAAACACATCAAGTTTGAGAAAGTCTGTGTATGAAACTGGCCATCATCACCACCACCAGCATCTTCTTTTATTTCATAGACAATTTTATAATAATAATTTAGCATGTGAACGTTCTAGCAGCTGTTTTCTCTGGCCAGCCAAGCTTAGTGCTTTCTGTAAGTTAAGTGATATGAATGAAATATGGAAGCAGACAGAGAGGGAAGTATAGTTAGCATTCATTCATTGCTTATGTTGTACAGGCTGTCAGAACTAATGAAATTTTATGATAGACGGGCAGCTATCAGCTTCCTGGCATTATTTATCTTTCTTCCTCCTAGCTCCGTGTATGCTCCCGATGATTTTTCATCCATCTTTAAAAAAAAATAATAAAAAAAAATGCCAAGATGACAAAGCACAGACTTCACCTCTCCACACAAAACCAACTAACTGTATCAGAGCATGAACATAATTAGCATTCATTGGTGGTGTGTAATGTAAAAAAGGTGGGAAGAGCGTTTTATCTTGTAGAATTCCTCAGATGTATCTACAAAATAGCTTTAGAATACCACTTGCACTCTTTGATTCTTCAATGACTTTCCAAGAACTTCTAGGATCATTCTGTGACTGAGAGCTCCTCCCTCTTTACTCCTCCTGGTAGAACAGATGTTGGCATGCACATTACTCTGATTAAGGAAACTGCTGCCTCCTTTTCTGTCATTAATTAAAAGAAGTGTCACTTCAGGATGACACACTGGTTTGTGATCGCCTTGAAGTTGCCTTGTGAAGTAGCCTTTGTGATCGCCTTGAAGTAGATGATCCACATGGATCCAAAGCCTAGGAGTAAGCCTAGCTCTAATCTCACCTATCATATCTAAAAAGCACCATCACTGGATTGGAATAGGAGGAATTCCTAGTAGAAAAAAAACAAGTTGGTGGTTTATGTCATTTGTGTACGACTTTTGATGCCGAATGTGTTCTTTAGTGTACACCCCTTTCTGCACAATCCAAAAGCCAATGAAATAAAAATGGAAAATCACATTGCAGTTCTACATCTTGCATTCCAGTTTCCAGTCTCAAATTGACTTTATTATGTTTTGTGGTCAAGCAACCTAATTTGCATTAGATCCTCCATGTTTTAATTATCATTGCCTTAACTCTTGAAGGGGTGGTATTTGAGAGGGTGTCATTTGGTGTCCTCCTGGACCTGGTGTCAGCAACCTGTGGCTCCAGAGCCACATGTGGCTCTTTGGGCCTTCTGCTGTGGCTCCTTGTCAGGTAATCCCACCACTGGCTGGCCCCATCCCTCAACCTCCCTTCCCAGTCACTCCTCGCCTGGCCTGAGAAAGTAAGGGCAATGGTGGGAGATGGAGAAGTGGCCAGGGCAGAGACAGAGAGATACAGAGAAAGGGGAAGAGAGAGAAACATAGAAAGATGCACAGGGGAGGGAGATAGAGGAGGAGGGAGGGAGGGAGAGAGAAAGAGATGTCAAAAGGGTTTTGTGGTTCCTGGTGTTTTTTAATATCTGGTTCTCTACCCTAATGACCGGCTGGGTAGGTATGGCTAGGGGGTCATGTGACTGGTGGAAGTGAGTGATGCCGAGTTGGCCACACCCACCCAGGTTTTGTGGCTCCCGGTGTTTTATTTTCTGTGGGAAACATTTCCAAATGGCTCTTTGAGTGTTTAAGGTTGCAGACTCCTGTCCTGGACCCATGGTTACTGCTTGATAGGGAGGTGGAAGCTATGGTTGGAGTTTGCACAATCCCAGCTGAGGTCCTAGTTCCAGTTCTACAAGGACCAAGTGGATCTTTTTTTTTTTTTTTTTTGGCCACAGTAAGACATATTCATATTACAGTTGAAGTCAAAGAGGAACCTGCAGAAAAGACCCAAAAGAAAGAAAACACAACCCTGGATTCTGGATGGTGGCGTTGCAAATGCCATATGGTTTAGGTGCTGAGGAACAGGGCAAAAGAGTATTGAGAAGAAAGAAATAGTTAACATATCTAAGCTTGTGTTATAGATAAGTACATGTAGGAGAAGGAAGAAACTAATAGTGAAGCGTTTTGTAACGTATGCAAAGCAGTAGAATTTAAGTCAGTTGATATACCATTTAGTTAGATTTTATTATGGTACATACCATAGCAATATCAGAGTACACAATACTGGTGTGTTAGGTGAAAAATCCAATTTAGTATGAAGAATGTACCTTGATTGACATGAAAAATGGTAGAACAGTCATGCTGACTGAAATCAAAGCTGTCATCTTTTTTAATCTCATGTTTTTTCATGTACAAGTCTGCACATCTGCTTTATTTTTGCATAGTATTTAGTATAATGATTATGATAAAGAACTAAGTATGATTCATACTTAGTTTTCACAAGTGTTGGCAACAAATACATTTCATGTATACAATGTCCATTACAGAAATTTAAATCTCTTCTAAGGAGGGTCAAACATGACAAACATTCCCGTCTGGACTATTGTAACGCTCTCTACATGGGGCTCCGCTTGAGGAGCACCCGGAGGCTCCAACTGGTCCAGAATGCAGCCGCGCGAGTAATAATGGGGGCGACCCATCGCTCCCATGTAACACCCCTCTTGCGCGAGCTGCACTGGCTCCCGGTGGTCTTCCGGGTGCGCTTCAAGGTGTTGGTTATCACCTTTAAAGCGCTCCATGGCTTAGGACCTGGCTATCTACAAGACTGCATTCTGCCACCAATTGCCTCCCACCGACCGGTATGCTCACACAGAGAGGGCCTCCTCAGAGTGCCGTCAGCCAAACAATGTAGACTGGCGACCCCCAGGGAGAGAGCCTTCTCTGTGGGGGCCCCTGCCCTCTGGAATGAATTACCCCCGGACATACGAAGGATCCCCGACCTCTGCGCCTTCCGTCGTGCAGTGAAGACCCTGTTATTCCAGCAAGCTGCTCTGATGGGATAAATGATTTTAATTTGGTCTTAATGGGGTTTTAAAATTGGTTTTAAAATGAGAGTTTTAAATTCAGCCCATGATTTAATTATTTTAAATCTGCTCTTAAGTTCTATTTTTGTACATTGTTTTTATTATGGTTCACCGCCCTGAGTCCTTCGGGAGAAGGGCGGTATATAAATTAAATTAAATTAAATTAAATTAAATTAAATTAAATTAAATTAAATTAAATTAAATAAATAAAATAAATGGCAAGTTGCCTTTTTCTTATTTTCATAGTGAAATTAACTTCTTAATTTATTCTATGCAGTTATGAGTACAATACTGATATTTTTTTCTATTGCTTTGAACCTAACTTAGATTAGATTCTGAATGTTGAATCAAGCTCACATCCCTTCATGGTTGATCCAGAAAAGTCATTGATTCTATCAGCTACAAATGGACTAGTATTTCTTTTCTTTAATTTTTAAATCTTTATTGTTAAAACAAAAGTTGGGCATGGTGGAACCGTCTTAGCGATATCTCCGCCATACAAAATATAGCATACTTTTCTTATATCTTCAATATACATTAATACTTACTAATTCTATACACATACTTAACTTCTTTTACACGTTTACAGATACATACTATATTACATATATTGCATCTTGTTTCGATCTATACATCCTTGTTTTTATCTGTTCCGACTTTCATTCCTTAAGTCTAACCATTGGTAAAATTTATTCCAGATCTCATAGTATTCTGTCTCTCTTTTATTTTTCAGTTCTAACATCTAGCATTGGACTAGTATTTCAATATTTATTTATTTATTTATTTATTTATTTATTTATTATTAATTATATTTCTATACCGCCTTTCTCCCGTAGGACTCAAGGCGGTGTACAGCCAAGAAAAATATAGACACACAAACATCATAGAATTGCTAATTAAAATTATTACTTAGTTTGGCCAATTAAATAAAACCCAGAATTAGATAACATTTTAAAAAATCATTCATATGTTCATATGTTTAGCCCCGCCTGTTGGAACATCAGAGTCTTGAGGGCACGGCAGAAAGCATGGAGATCAGGGATATTCTGTATCTCCGGGGGCAGTTCATTCCAAAGGGTTGGAGCCCTCACAGAGAAGGCCCTCCCCCTGGGAGTCGCCAGTCAGCATAATTTGACTGATGGTACCCTGAGTAGTCCCTCCCTGTGAGAACGAACTGGTCGGTGGGAGGCTATTGGTGGCAAAAGATGGTCTCGTAGGTACCCAGGTCCTAAGCCATGGAGCACTTTAAAGATGATGAATCTTTAACACCTTGAATCGCACCCGGAAGACCACTGGGAGCCAGTGCAGCTCGCGCAGGAGAGGTGTTACATGGGCACAATGAGCTGCGCCCATAATCATCCACGTGGCTACATTCTGGACCAGCTGGAGCCTTTGGGTGCTCTTCAAGGGGAGCCCCATGTAGAGAGCATTACGTAGTCCATACGGGAGGTGACTAGGGCATGAGTGACTGTGTGACTTAGCTCTACTTATAAGTACTTATAGTTCTATTTATAACTCCATTGCTCTGGTAATAATTCCAACAAAAAGACATCATTGAGTTTTGTCAGAAAAAAATAAATGCTGAATCATATGGATGCTGTATGGAAAGCTCCTTTTTGATAGAAATGGGAAAAGATGGGGGGGGGGTGTTCCCCTAAAAATGACTATTTCCTGGGAGAGATGGATTTGTAATATAGCTGTAAAGACAACATAGAATTATTAAGCAAAACAGATGTCTTGACTTAATTTTGTTTTGTATGGTCTCCTTTCCAGATTTTTTTCTGAAAATAGTAGTTGAACGTTAGCCTTGGGGCACGGGGAGAAAAACTGCAAGCACAATATCATCTCATCTTTATTATATGAGACAAGAAAGAGGTGGCATGGGAAAGCCATATCTAACTTTTATCAATAGTTCCTCACATTTCATATTTTAAGCCTCATCTATCACTCTATCAAAGATCTTGGGTCGAAATATGATAGAAACACAACACTTCTTCCAAGAAGGATATCAAATTTATCTGTTATGGTATTTTTAAAGATTGAGGTTTTATTGACTAATCTTGTGTCTCATTTAGATTTCTTATATGTCTCACCTGCAATACACATGTTAGTTGAGAAATGGTGCCTTTTATCCTTTATTTCAGGCTACAAGTAACATAGGCTTACTTTTCAACAAGACATGTCTTTAAACATGCTTTATATAATAAGTTACAAAACAAAGCATGTGTATTAAACTTATACACATTGTGAAGCTTTGTTTAATCTCTTTCTTGTCTTTCTTTTTGATTAATATTCTTCTTATACTTGGTCTGTGTTTTAAACATGTTATGCTTAGTTTTTTCTTGATGTTTAATTTGTTCAGAAAAAACAAAGGGAAAAAAGTATATTTATGAATTTAGTGGGTTGGTTCTGAAACCCACTGAAACCAACAGAAAAAAAAATTAAGAATGATTCTAAGGGTGGCTAAGTTTGAATTTATTTCTCTCATTTATAGAGCAATATTTTGAAACTTGAGTTCATCTGCCAATCAGAGCTAGGATATCAGGAGCCAGAACTTGACACATTCTAAAAGGTTCCAGTTTGGCTATAGGGACAGGTTGACTCACTCTTTCCTATGCGAATGATTTCATAAACTCTTAAACCCTGTGGAATTGGCACTCCCAGACTACGTGTATTAGATGTTAAGTCATAAAGTCCTAACTTCAGTGGTCCTTAAAAGGGAATGAAAAAAGGCTTCCACATGTCCTTTCCATTATCAAGGACCTCAGATTCAACACCTCCTTTCTTTTCCTTCATTCCTGAACCAGGGGAAATATTTTCCACTGACCTGCCCACAGGGATATAAAAGAATGTACTCATTAATCTTACTGAAATAAAAAGCTTGGATTACCATCTTTGAAAACGGTCCAGGGGGGAAAAACTTATTTCCTGGAGTAGGAGTGAATAGAGAATATATATGGCTGGGTTTAATTGCTTCTAAGGTCTGTGATACCATTCCTGGCTGCCAATATTTGTGAGATTTAATTCACTAATTGACATTTACCTTTCCTACTCATCAGCATCAGAACAAATTTCCCTGCATAACGTAGTTTTCTGCCCCCTGGACTAACCTTTCCTGGTGCTGCATCAACAGAGCAATGCTAATAAAAATATCCATCTGTGCTTCAATATAAACAAAGCATTAATACACCAAACTGTGGCTTAGATTATATTAGAGGCAGCTTTAATGATATTACACATCTGTTAGGGTGCATTTCCTGTCCAGGCGTGCTTGGTTGGCTTGTCTCTCTCTTGTGATAACTTTGTACAGATTAAAAACCATGGTGTATATTTCCTATGTTTAGTGAGCTTCTGTGACAGAAGCAACAGGCTTTGTCCATTATAAATGGCATTTCCCCAATACAATCTCATGCAGAGAGAGGTCATTTGGATTAATGTGAGAAACAAAACATAATTGTTATTAAACTTCAGCATAGTTCTTTTCTCTGTTCGCATTTCAGATATTGCTAAACTGTCACCCTCTTCTTACCAGCAGTGTTGGGGTTGATAAATATGTCAGAACTGAACAGCACAATGTTTCTTAAATGTTTCTGTAGAATGAAACCAGGGTGAAAAACCTTCAGTGAGAGTTATAAATAGAATATGAGAGCATTTCAAGTGTGCACTTACGGAAATATTACACAAAAACATATGGGAATGTATGGGAGAATTGAAATCTAGCTTCCCCTTCATGCTATTTTTTATATGAAGATAGGTACTCATATGAAGACTATCTAATCCAACATTTTTTGTCATTGTCTGGTTCTGCTCCCCCTATTCTAAATATATACAGTACTGTCTAATAGGTGTCCATTTCTTCACCTCTAAAACCAAAAGTTAAATTATTTCTTTAAATACAATTCTCATATTTCATTCTGTTAAGAACAAAGGGATGAGGCTATAAGACAGTGATGGCTAACCTTTTTGCCGTCATGTGCCAAAAGCAGGGGTAGTGGGGGGGATTGTGCATGCCCGTGCCCACACCCATAATCCAATGCGCCCCGTCCCCCCCACATGAGCGCATGACACCCCCCGCTCTCCCCCCGCTTTTGGCACGCGATGGCAAGGTGAGCCTGGTAGGCCCATTTTTTTGCCCTCTCCAGGCTCCAGAGCCTTTCTAGGAGCCTGGGGAGGGCAAAAAACAGCCTTCCCCACTTCCAGAAGCCTGGAAACAGCCCATTTCCTGACTTCCGGTGGGCCCAGAAGGCCCGAAAATCAGCTGGCCAGCGTGCACATACGTGCTGGACTGAGGTAGGGCAACACTCGCGTGTCCACAGATATGGCTCTGTGTGCCACCTGTGGCACCCATGCCATAGGTTTGCCATCATGGCTATAGGAATTGAAATATTTGCAAAAAAAAAAAAAGCAGTCAAGATATTCCTAGTACATGTTTGAGCAGAGTCTTTCTTCTGTCTCATTTTCTTTCTGTTGACTTGGCCGACTAGCATGTCCTTTTCAAGATAATAAAGAAACTTGCAGGTGACTGTATAAATCCATAACCTTGAATTTTTATAAGCCTGGGAAACAGCTATTAAAATAGAAACTGGTATACTTTTTCATTGCTGGTTTGTACAGGCTCATTGCCCAAATTTCCAGTCATTGTAAAACTGACAGCCAAAAAATAATAATAATCTTGTCTATGACTGGCTAATGCTCAAGTACTTCTTTGCCATCACAGGAATTGTAAGGATCATTAATAGGTTTTACTGGGTGTGTAACAACTAGCTGAATAAAGCTATGTTAAACTTGAAGGATTACTTACTACGCCTGCCAGGTTGTTCATCATGAAGTTCCTCTTGGCTGTCTGTCACGAAATTATCTCAAAATGGGGGAAATAGCCTGTTCCTTGCTACAACTTTTTCAATGTCTGAAAATAAAAGAATTATGCATCCTTCGTTCCAGATTTTCAGAAATCCCAGTAATTTTCCTTTTCTTGATAATCTGACTCCCCCTATCTTCCTGTCAATTTATTAACACAAAGCAATTCTGTGTTTATAAGGCATTGTTGCAGACAATTAGCTTGTACTTGATTTTGGAGCACAAAGAAAGAAAGAAAATTTTTTACAAGGAGAATTCTACCATGGATATACCAAATATACAAAATCAATGGATGGATGTGTGTGTATGTATATGGAATATGCTGATTAATGACCTGCTAAGGCAAAATGGGAGAATTATCAAGTAACATTAGATTCATTAACCTATAATGAATCAGAAGTTGCCAAAAATATCCAAGCATCTGATCTCCAAGGCTGAATTGCAATATTCAAAGCATTTTCAAGGCTGAAAGAATTGTAACAAATAATTGCAACAAAAATATACATCTTAGCCATACATTTTATGCTGGAAGCAAAACAACGAGGGTCAGTAATGTGTCTTAGTCATACATTTGGGAATGTTTATCCTATACAAAAATATGGTGGGGCAGCTTCATCTTTCTAGATATGGATAGGAATATATTGCCTTCCAAGATGTTGCTGATCTTTGCTGGCTGTGACTGCTGGAAGTTGTAGTTCAGCAACATCTAGAAGTTCCATTGGAACCTGTATGTATATGTATATGTAAAACATTTTTATGTAAATCTACATTTTTATGTAAATGTAAAACATTTTTATGTAAATCTACATTTTAAAAAAAATGAACTTGTTAATGATGCCCCAAAAAGTAGGATTGGCTCTTATATTTCAGATTCAGTTCAGCAATGAATTTTGTTTCAGATAGAAAGAACCAAGCAGATCATTTCACCAGCTTCATAGAGAAATAAGCTTTGTGATAGCATGTGCTTAGATACTGTACTTTCAGCATATAACATCTGTGGTCTTGTTTTGCTATCTCAGGTCAAATACTCCAGTGGTGGGTTTCAAATTTTTTTACTACCGGTTCTGTGGGTGTGGCTTGGTGGGGGTGGCATGGCTTCGTGGTCATGGCTTGGTGGGCATGACAGGGGAAGGATATTGTAAAATCTCCATTCCCTCCCCAATCCAGGCGAACGTTACTGCAAAATCCCCATTTCCTCCTGATCAGCTGGGACTTGGTAGGCAGAGAATAGATGGGGGCAGGGCCAGTCAGAATTTTTTACTACTGGTTCTCTGAACTACTCAAAATTTCCATTACCAGTTGTCCAGAACCAGTCATAACCTGCTGAAACCCACCTCTGAAATACTCTGACTTGTGTAATTCCTGCATCAGTGTTTTAAAGCATCCTGTCAACTGATCTTACATTATGGAAAAAAATCATTCCCTGAAGTCGCATTTCCATGAAATTAAAGAGGTACATAGTGTTTAAAAGCCATTTTTTTAAATCAGGAAAAGTGATTCATCTGATATCTCAAGCTATCACCATACTCATCAGCTTTACACGCACTCTGTGCATCCTCAATGTGAGGATAGGTATGCATAACTAAATTTGATCTTACAATGTTTTGAATTAAAAATAGCCTACTCAGGAACAAAGAAAAAGGCAAATTGTTTCCTCTCTTTTCAGATTCACAATCTGCGGTTGATTTTGGCCAAATTATCATTCCTACCATTCCAGTAACTTTACTGGAAATTCTTTACTGAGCACTACAGTCTTGACTGGGCAAAATAGCAGGCGTGAGTCTGGGAGTCAGGAAGGTTTACATTTCTTATAGCCTCATTGCAGGGCAACTGCAGAAAAATGAAGCCACAGGAAGCAAATTTAAGAGAATTAATGGCCTGCAGGCTATAAACAACTATGGCATTGATCCAGCCAGATCACTAATTATTCTTGGGTGTTACCTTTTAATACCTTTTAATCTGCCCTCCAAAAAATAATGTAGGGGGAATCTGAACTACAAAGTCTGAAATTACAGCCATTCTTAGGAGGGAAGAAAGAGAAATGAAACAGTAGAGTCAGCAGCGTCTTTCTCACACACAGGTGATTTCTGATCCTAGAGTGGATGGTTAAAAGTGGGGAAAAATGAAGAAGAAGTATCCTTATGTGAATACTGCAGGACTGACAAAACTTTTAATAGAGTGTTTTTTTTTTTTTAAAAAAAAAAACCCTCTGGAAAGTTGCACAAGACTCATATATTTCTTTATAAACTTTTGTTCCATATTATCTTCACAACAATCCTGCAAGATCTAGTGCATGATAGAAATAGGATTAAACTTGGGTCTTGTTGTGTCAGCCATGTAAGAGAGTCCTTAATTCCTTAATTCTTCTGGGATGATTGTATCAAAGCACATCTATCTATTGTAAGATTACATGAACAGACTCTTACAAGCCCTGAAAATACATCTCTCACTTTTGCAGTCCACGAAATTAGGGAGGGTCCTTTCTGAAACATTTTGCCCCTCTTCCTTCTGCAGACTAAACTGCCGCTTGTCTGACCATTTTTTAGTCTGTAGCTCTTCATATTGTTTCCCAAGGTCATTCCCACATAGCATTTTATCTAGCCTATTACTTTAATAGTTGTCCCAGTACCTAGTATAGGAAATTTAAAGACATACAATATAATACAATTTTTTAAAAAAACACCATTACCTGGCCATGTTCCTGTTTTTTTATGATGCACTTCATAGTTTTCATGTGGAACATGTAATTTCTTTTGGTTGGAGAAGACTGAATCACAATAGGCGTTGAGTAGTTAATGCCTTTTATTTATAACTTCTGAGCATCTTACTGTCTTCTTTCAGCAGCTGACAGATTGATTCTTTCTTTTCAGTTCTGGTTTCTCTTAAAAGTAAGGATTCCACCATTATAGGATTACTTTTCATCAATGTTCCTGCTATTATTACTTCCTTAATTCTTCTGGGATGATTGTATCTAGGCAATGATAGGTGATTCTCTTGTATTGTTCTCCAGTTTTTCAAGGAGAAAGCTGTGAGCAAGACAGGTTATTACTTTATTTATTCAGTTTTCAAATGTATAAAGCTACCCATCTTGTTCCCAGGGTCTGTTTGGAGCAGTATAACCTCATCCAATACTAAAGATGACCAGTTCCAGAACTTGAGATTCTCAAAACCCAAAGCCACTTAATCTTGCAGGGTTCAGTTGAAGTTTGTTGTTTCCTATCCAGACTCTCATAACCTCCATACATTGGGATAACATGTCCACAGCATTGCTTAATTTGCCAAGGCAGAGATGGATATCATATTGATGTTACCTCACACCATGGCAACAGTTAAGCTCACCCAGTGATCTCATGTAAATGTTAAATAGGAGAGAACAGAGCATGTCATCCCCATACAGTAAGGATACTCTTCTCAATCACTACTGACTGGAATTGACTCTGGAGAAAGGAGATGAACCAACACAACATTGTGCTGCTCTCCCCTAATCCACTAAGTTGATTTAGAAGGGTACCATGATCAATGATATGGAAATCTGCCAAATGGTCAAGTAAGATAAGTTTGGACACAGAACTTCCATCCCACCTATGGCAGAGATCATCCAAAAGTACAACCCATGCTATTTCCATCCCATACTCAGGTCCAAATTCTGATTGAAAAGTATCCAGATAATCTGCTTCATCCAAGGCCCTCTGGAGCTGCTGTGCAACCACCTTCTCAATCATCTTCCCTCAAAAAGGGAAAGTTGGATTCTGGAAAAAAAAATATCCAGTATCATGTGGTTCTGTGTGGACTTCTTGAGGCAGGACCAGACCAAGTCTTTCTTAAGAGGTAAAAGAACAAATACCTCACTGAAGAAGGAATTCAACACTATGAAAGCCATTCACAAATGTTATTTGCTTTAACAAGCCTGGAATGGCATGAGTCTAAAGAGCAAGTGGTTCAACTAAGGATCTTGTCCACTTCATTAGGATTTACGCACCTTCCGCCACGACCTCAAGACCTTTTTATTCCAACAGGCTGGCCTGGCCTAACTTTCCCTTTTAAATGGTATATGAGAAATTTTAAATTTGTTTTAAATATGGGGATGTTTTTTAATTCATCTCAGGCCAAATTGTTTAATACATTTTTATACTGTTTTAAATTTTATAATCTGTATGTTTTATCTTTTTGGCTGTTCACCGCCCTGAGTCCTTCGGGAGTAGGGCGGTATATAAATCTAATAAAATAAAAATAAATAAAATAATAAATAAAAACGTTTCAAATCTGAAAGAATGAAGGGTTTCATTCGACACTGTAAATCACTGTAATTGCAAGCATCTTTGAGAGATCCATTTCTGTTTTTAAAGGCATCATCCACATCTTTTCCTTGCCTTGGCAAGAAATAGTAGATACCAACTGCAATATTTTGTTTCTCCACATATTTTGAACCATATGCTCTTTACAAAATTGCCAAATTCATTCATTTAGATTTCTCAGCAGGACTGGATATTTTTAACACACAGTGAAATCTCTCTTGCCATTTTATCATTTCTGTTCCTTTTGAAAAAAAGTGTATCCTTTAATTGGATTCAATTAAAGGTCACTGGAGTTATCTCACCAGGTTCCCATTATAGATATTAGATCATAGTTTTCTTTCTCTTTCTAAAAGTCCAAACCAATCTTATTTATGTCCCATACTCTCTGAGCATTAGTGTATGTACAATGAAGGTCATGAACTATAGGAGCCAATGTTCTTTCTGATTTATCTTTAAGTGGTTTAAAAGGCTCAGTTAGAGCAACACTTCCATTTTCCACAGTGCTCAAGTCTTTATCTAAAACTTTACTTCACACTTTTCATCTACTCTTTCACAGGATTCCATTTAAAGCCCTCCTAATCAAACTTACAATGCTTTATACAGACAGATTGTTACCAATTCTTACGAGTTGAACCTCAACCTGGGTAACAACCCATCATCTACAAATTCAAAGCATCATCCCAGAGACCAACTATTTCCCATCAACATGATTTGTGTAAATAGTTAATCATTTGCAGTATTCCTTTTCTGATCCTCTTCCATGATCTGAAAGGATGAACAAATATACCATTTGAAATGACTAGATATTGATTTTTCTTCATCAAAGTCTACAATTACAGACAATATTATTTATTTCCACATGTATTGGCAGGAATCGATAACTGTCAATAGACACAGTGAAGTCTTATTTATTTATTTATTTTATTTGTCAAGCATATATAAGATTACAGATATAAGTATAAACATGATTATGAATACATGAAATGGATACAAATAAATGCGGACATTAGAACAGAGATGGTAGACACGTTGGTGCACTTATGCACACTCCTTACAGACCTCTTAGGAATGGGGTGAGGTCAACAGTAGTCAGTCTAAGGTTAAAGTTGTGGGGGTTTGGTGAAGAAACCACAGAGTCAGGTAGTGCATTCCAGGCATTGACCACTCTGTTGCTGAAGTCGTATTTTCTGCAATCAAATTTGGGGTGGTTTACCTTGAGTTTGTATCTATTGTGTGCTTATGTATTGTTGTGGTTGAAGCTGAAGTAGTCATTGACAGGTAGGACATTGTAGCAGATAATTTTATGTACTATACTTAGGTCAGACCGAAGGCGGTGTAGTTCTAAGTTTTCTAAGACCAAAATTTTAAGCCTGGTGGCATAAGGTATTCTCTTGCGAGCAGAGGAGTGGAGGACTCTTCTCATGAAATATCTCTGGACTCACTCAATTGTATTAATGTCCGATATGCAATGCGGGTTCCAGACATATTAGCTGTATTCAAGAATTGGTCTAGCAAATGTTCTGTATGCTCTAGTTATCAGTACAATATTACCAGAGAAGAAGCTACACAAGATTAGGTTAACAACACTTAGAGCTTTTATGTCCTGATCCTGCTTATATCACGGATCTGGTCAGCATATATTTGTTTCATGGTAGGGAGTCAATAAGTACCTAGTGTTGTTTCCACTTTTTCTATTGTAGAGCCTTCTTTCTTTGAACTAATCATTCTTATCAACTAAGTTATAATTAACTGTTTCATTCCTACCAGAGCTTGGATTTCCTGCAAATGTATGCCAGATTGATAGGAAGAGAAACAAAAGACAATTATAGACCCCTGTCCTTTCATCTTCACTTTTACTTCCTAAGACAACGCCAGCAAACAGACTTTTATTTCTTCTTGATCTCTTCACAGGCTATTAAGATGATCCAGTACAAAGTTTTGCTTTTTAAACACCCCTGGCAAACTATTCTTAGATCTCCTTCTACAGTCGTTCAGTGCACTTGATTCCCCAGAACCTGGCTGCCTTGTGTATTTTTTTACACTCTGTTTACTCAGCAGGAATCAATAACTTGACCAAGAGCTCTTAGGATACATTCCTTGCAACAAGCAACTATCCAGAAGACTACTCTAGCCCTCAAGTTCAGCTTGTGATCCCTCACATGCTCTGGTATTTTCTTATTTTCCCATTCAACTCCTGTTAGCTGTCTCTGTTTGCTAATTCTGGAGTTACTTATCCAGATGTGAAAGAGGTCATTTATATAATGTCTGTCAAGGTAAAATTGTGGAAATAGAGGGAAGTAGTCTTATTTTTGAAAGATGACATCACTTTCTTAATTATTGAACTGACTTTTCCATTTCTTTCAGGAAGAGCCAACACCACAGAAATTGTAGCCCTCAAAATATAACATGCTCACAATGATCGATGTTAGTGAGCACATGGGCTACCGCATCAGGGACTATCTGAAGTTACTCAGTGTTTTAAATGCAGTATTTTTAAAGACTTTGGAGCACTTTATAGAGGACCAAACAAATGGTGATGAAAGCATGAACAGTGTTGCAAAATCCTCCTGCCTTAGGTAGGCCCACAAAATTGGTACACTAATAAAAGCTGAGCAAAGGCCCCTGCCACACAGCCTTTTCTTGTTGTTCAAGCAGGAGAAATAAGTCCAGAAAGATCTCTAAGTCATGGACCTTCTCTGTCTGGACTTGTGCTTCTTTATTATTAGAAACTACTGAAGCAGACAAAAAACCTCAATCAACTGTCTCTTGCTTGGGCTCAGTGTTAGCTTATTCTGTCCCATCCCAGGTCCTCACGGCTTAGAGGAATGAGATAAAGCTTCAGTCGTTTGGGAAATCTAGATATCTTCAGCATACTAATAATTCTATTATTTTGAAACACATATTTTAAGTCAGTGGTGAAATCCAATTTTTTTTACTACCGGTTCTGTGGGCATAGCTTGGTGGGTGTGGTGTGGCTTGGTGGGCGTGGCTTGGTGGGCGTGACAGGGGAAGGATACTACAAAATCTCCATTCCCACCCCACTCGGGGGCCAGCCAGAGGTGGTAGTTGCCGATTCTCCAAACTGCTCAAAATTTCCACTACTGGTTTTTCAGAACCTGTCAGAACCTGCTGGATTTCACTCCTGTTTTAAGTCCATATAAGTGTGGTAGGAATCACAATATATTGAAAAATAGCAAGGATTTGCTCTGCCAAAAATTTGGGCTGAGAAGAATGCATCAGGGTGGTTTATGTTGGAATTCACAATGATTGAATTCCTCAGCCTTACGGTGCACCAAGCTTGTATTACCATTTATTTCATCCTCATAACACGCTTGCTTCTTCCTCTACCACAGGCCACCAGATGTCTGCTATCTTCAAGTCAGTTATATTTCCATCTACAAAGAGTTCCAGATTGCACTCACTTTCCCAAACCAGGAGCAGCAGATCAACTTCCTAGGTCTGAAACCAAAAACAGCAGATCAACTTTCAGTGTGATGAAGAGGATTAGGCTGTATTTCCGAGGCTCTGTCTGTAGCTTAGTAGATTGTTTAAAGTTGCAGATTTGAAATGCTAAGTTTCTTCAAAGGATTAATTCATCTTTTGATCCAATGAGCACTCTGCCGAATGCTTCTTTCCCTATCTCATCCAAACACATGGTGTCTTTTAGAAGTTAATAATCCCGTTTGCTGCCAAATAACAGGTTTTTTTCCAATATTGCACTATCAGGTGTAGTATAAGAGGTTTAATGTCTCGGGTATTTCTTTTCTCTCAAAAGTTAAATCAGGTGTATCTAGTGCTGGAAGAAGCAACCCTTTCCCACACTATATAGGCGTTCTTTTCAAATCTTCCACAGCGGCTCATGCTGATTTGAACAATCCATGACTGCTTTAAGAAAAAGGATAATTTTATGTCTCTGAATCACTCTTGGTATCACTCCTGGTATTATGAATGGCAGAATAGCACACTTCACTATTTCTAAAAAAACAAAATGTACCAAGTGCCCAGAGATCTTTGATTTGGGGGGATCGTGAAATAATGGAAAGAGGAAAAATGAAGAACAAAGAGGAAGCTAAAAACTGCAAATAGTTTAAAAAGCCACAAAAATCATAATCCGTCCTTTTTCTGACATTATATTAGGGAGGAAGTCAATGGACTAGAAATGAATCAGTTTCAAAGAAAATTCTCTGCATATGCCAAGAGCCAGCCTAAGGCTATAATTTTATACAGTAATCATTTTACCTGGGAAAAAGAGCCACTCTGATTAAGGATAAAAACTGCATACTTAGTTTTTAAAAGTAGTCAGATAAATGTTACCCTCATTATTAATGGTTAATGTAATAGTAATGGCAAAAAATAGCCATAAATAAATAAATGGTCCTTTTCTAATGTTTTTGTCCTTCTGGACTGAGGACAAACCAGTAGCATTCTCATTAATCCTGCCTCCTGTGTTATTCAGCTCCACCCCCTCCTTTGGATTAGATGGCAAAGGCCTGTCTCATTATTTAGAATCCTGATTGCACAGGAAACCGAATGTGGAAAGCAGTGGAGGGGTTGTTTTCCTCTTCATTTTAAAAGAGGGACCATGATCAGTGAATGTATCCCTACACTCCCCTTGTATAGCTCTGTTTGTGGGAAGCTTGAGATGTCTGAAAGCTGTGAAGAAGGGGGTTGGATAGAATTATCTTGGGAATCCACTAAGTGGCAAAATTGCCAAGCTGATGAATGCCTGCTGGTGAGTAGCCCAATAAGTTTGAAGAGATGATTGGAGAAGACGATTCATCCCAATACACCTCCCCTTCAGCCAGAGGGAAAGGGCAAGCTAGATCAGAATGGAAAGCTATAAACATCATAGATCATGTAGCTATTATTATTATTATTATTATTATTATTATTATTATTATTATTATTTAATCTTTAATGAGATTCACAGCCTTTGAGGCTGGTTAATAGCTCAGCAGCTCGAGTCCTAACCAAAGACCTAGGAACTGTTAAGGTATCGTTGGAGGATATAAGCTGTTCCAAGTAAGATGGTTTTTTGTAGAGTCAAAATGTTCAAGTCCGGCAAATTTAGAATTTCTAAATAGTGGGGTAGCCCTTTGGGTATTGCTCCAAGGGCTCCAATTACAATTGGGACAACATAATAATAATAATAATAATAATAATAATAATAATAATAATAATAATAATAATAATAAAAATTTACTTTATTCATTAAACATGAAACTCAGTCAACTGAACAGTCAAAAATGCATCACAAATACCATTGACTGGTGCTAATGGTTGATACGGGTTGCTGCCAGCATCCTAGGCATCAGCCAAGTACCTTCTTAAGATGTACGATGTTCCAAGTAGCGCAGTTTTTTGCAGTTCCACTGGTGTTATTGCAGGAAGCTGCAATTTGTTGACGTATCTTATAAAATTCTTGGACATGGTACCAAGTGCCCCGATGACAACGGGTATCACTGTTACATGTTTCATCCATAGCCATGAAATTTCGATGGCCAGGTCGCAATATTTCATGATTTTTTCCAGTTCTTTTTCTTCGACTCTAGCATCTCCTGGTACCACGATGTCAATAAATTGTATGTTTCAGTTTTCGACAACTGTGATATCTGGGGTGTTGTGTTCCAAGTGATGATCTATCAGTATTCAAAAGTCCCACAAGATCTTCACCTTCTCATTTTCTATAACTTTTTCCACTTTATGTTCCCATGACATTTTGGATACAGGTAAGTCGTATTTTTTACATAATGACCAGTGGATTAATTTAGCAACTCGGTCGTGTCTATTATTATTATTATTATTATTATTATTATTATTATTATTATTATTATTATTATTATTATTATTATTCTTCACATAAGTCAGCCAGATGTTCAGACTGGATTTGGCATTTCTGTCTACCTACTGAGTCCCTTTCCAAGGACCTAGACAGGCAGATGTGGATGTTTGATGGTGTTAGAGGTATTGTCTCAGGATGTAAGTGGTGCTCCAATAGTTTGGGGATTGCACTTGAAGTGCCTATTAATATTGGTACTATTTAGTACCAAGGCTGTGTGCTCTCTCCACTTCTCTTCTCTCTATATACTAATGACTGCATTTCAAACAATCCATCTGTTAAACTACTGAAGTTCATAGATGACACAACAGTGATCAGTCTCATTCGAGACAATGATGAATCTGCATACAGATGAGACGTTGAACAACTAGCCTCATGGTGCGACCAGAACAATCTGGAACTGAACACATTCAAAACTGTAGAAATGGTGGTGGACTTTAGGAGAAACCCTCCCATACTACCACTCTTACAATACTAGACAACACAGTATCAACAGTAGAGACCTTCAAATTTCTAGGTTCTACCATATCTCACAACCTGAAAAATGGACACCCAACATCAAAAACGTCATCAAAAAAGCACAACAAAGAACGTTCTTTCTGTGCCAACTCAGAAAGCTCAAACTACCCAAGAAGCTCCTGATATAGTTCTACAGAGGAATTATTGAGTCTGTCATCTGCACCTCTATAACTGTCTGGTTTGGTTCTGCCACCCAACAAGACAGACACAGACTTCAGAGGATAATTAGAACTGCAGAAAAAAACAATTGCTACCAACCTGCCTTCCATTGAGGACCTGTATACTGCACGAATCAAAAAGAGGGCTGTGAAAATATTTACAGACCCCTCGCATCCTGGACACAAACTGTTTCAACTCCTACCCTCAAAAGGACGCTATAGAGCACTGCACACCAGAACAACTAGACACAAGAACAGTTTTTTTCCCCAAACGCCATCACTCTGCTAAACAAATAATTCCCTCAACACTGTCAAACTAGTTACTAAGTCTGCATTACTACTGATCTTCTCATCGTTCCTATCACCCATCTCTTCCCTTTTATGACTGTATGACTGTAACCTTGTTACTGGTATCCTTACAATTTATATTGACTATTTCCCTATGACTATCATTAAGTGTTGTACCTTATGATTCTTGACGAATGTATCTTTTCTTTTATGGACACTGAGAGCATATACACCAAGACAAATTCCTTTTGTGTCCAATCACACTTGGCCAATAAAGAATTCTATTCTATTCTATTCTATTCTATTCTATTCTATTCTATTCTATTCTATTCTATTCTATTCTATTCTATTCTATTCTATTCTATTCTATTCTATTCTATTCTATTCTATTCTTGCTTTCTTTGGCCACAATTGTTCTATTTTTATTTGCAGGTCATTGCATTTTGTGATTTTCTCCAATTTTTTCTCTTCTATTCTTCTGTCTCTAGGCACTGCTAGACGTCCACCATCCAGACTTTTTTGGTCCTTGTTATCAAGAGTTAAGTCTGGGGTGTTATGTGGGAGGTGCTTGTCTGTATAGACAAGACTATCTATATCAAGATGTCTTTGTCATTGGCCTTTTGTTGTAGATCACAATAACAAAAAGTGCCAGCAACAGAAGATAAGATTAAAAAACACTCTATAGCAGTCCAGAGGACAAACCAAAGATCCTAATAAAGAGATGTGTGTTAAATAATGTACAGACCTGGATTAGCACTCCTGGATTACCAGGAGAAGCAAGGCATTCCAAGGTGAGTGTGACAGTGCCAAGAAAATCCTCAGTTTGCAAACTGCCTTCCAAAAGCAAAAACAAGGGTCCCTTCAAAAATTGTGATGTTTCTAGACTTTGTGAGAAATATCTAAGCTCAAGTTGTTTAATGACTCCCACTTGAACTACATTTGGCTTTGGTCTCCCAAGAGTTAAACCGTTCGGTTAACATGCTTCTTTTTTCAGGAATTTTAAAAAGTTGCAAGAAGTTTTCTTTTCTGTGGGAATACTTGTTACCATTAAATTATGGGATTGCATAATACTTCTGTTTTATTGTTGATACTGGATTGCGCTTTTTGTACAATTATTGGTTTCTTTGTACTGTTAGGTATAAACATACAAGCACAAATGCTAGTGCCAATATTACTACTTCTTATGTTTTTTTAAAGAAGTCTGTAAACATTTCTGAAAATAGTTGAAATATGGATCCAGTCCTATGAATCTCCCAATTGCCATTTATGTTGTACTTATTGGAGTCATTCTACTGTAGATTACATTGTTCTAGATGTATAAATAGCAATAGCACTCAGACTTATATACCGCTTTACAGTGCTTTGCAGCCCTCTCTAAGCGGTTTACAGAGTCAGCATATTGCTCCCAACAATCTGGGTCCTCACTATAGATCGCTGTATCCCAGCTTTCCCAGTCCAAAAACAATCTTATCTAGCAATATAGTATTAAAAATCAGCTACTTCTAGCCATAGCAGCAACCTGAGTATTGATTAACAACAGATCCCACTTCCCTGCCATCCAGCTTCCGCCCTCATCTTTGCTGCTGTATTTGGCTTTGTAGGTAGTACTTTATTCATGTTTTTATCTTTACACAGTTTTTATTCTTTTATTCTTTTATTCTTTATGATTGTAAGCCACCCAGAGTTACCCTGAGGTATGATGGACAGCCAATAAATGTTATAAATAAGTAAAATAAGTAAATCAGAGAGATACATCCAGTGGTGGGATTCAAGTAATTTAACAATCGGTTCTGTCCTAATGATTTCTTCCAACAACCAGTTTGCTCAGAAACTGCTCAGAAAGTTAACAACCGGTTCTCCCAAAGTGGTGAAAACTGGCTGAATCCCACCACTGGATACATCCAGTACCATTCCCAAACTTTAGGGAGAAGGTTGCTTGAAGATGGGTAGCTAGTTGTAGTGCAAGTAATTGCAATTTTCAAATTATACATTTGGTTTTTACTTGGTTGTTGTTGTGGCCTGCTGGTGGCCAGCTGATCTGGCAACAAAGTCAGACAGTGAGGAGGTTGGGTAGGAACATGGGTCAGTCCTCGGGACTGAGGAAAGCTCAGACGAGCGCTCTGTGTTGGAGGCAAAGAGGGAGATAGATAGCAGTGAGGAAGAGGAAGAGCTGGAGCCCGTTCCTAGTGTGCGCATGTGCAGAGCATCCAGAAGACAAAAACAACTTGGAAAGCAAGGTCGACTTGGGAGTAAAGCCACACCTTGAATATGATTGCCCCCTCCCATAGGAAACAAAAGAGGAGCAAAGGGGGCTCCTCTTCAAAAGAGGAGTGAAGGGGGAGGGGGCTTTTGCAGAAACAATTCATTCGTTTGGTAGTTTCAAGATTGGAAAGTTCTGTTCATGACTCTAAGAGACTCTGTGCCAAGTTTTGCCTTACTCTGCATTTGGAAACAAGTTACATGGCAGCTTGCCAAACGAGATAAGGTTTATTGAGAAATATTCCTTTGAAAAACTGTTTGGACAAACCTTGCTGACTGTGAATGAAAGTAATTCACAGTCGTGTAAATAAAAGAGGTTTTGCCGGGACCAATTCCTGCTTCCTGCTTTTTAAGGGAGCTTAGGTCAGAACAATTATCCTTACTGCTTTATATAGCTTTGATATGATTTTAATTGTGGTTTTATTTGTTTGCCAGCAACTTAAAGTTGTTATGTCAAAATGGGTAGCCCTAAAATTGAATTAAACAGGTAAATATATTCAATCCAAGACTGCCCAATTTCTGACTTCCTAGGCCTGGGAATCGCTCAGCAAGATTCAATCTTGGTTTATTGGTGTTCATCTAGTACAGGGGTGTCAAACTGTCAGCCCATGGGCCGGATGCATCATGTGTAGGCCACGCCCACCCCAGCTCCACAAAGCGAGCTATCCCTGGGGGATGGTTTCGGTTTCACTCACTCACCTGCTGCTCACCTCCAGCTGTGCAGCCCGGTTCCTAACAGGCCACTGTACAGGGCTCTGGCCTAGGGGTTGGGGACCGCTGACTTACTGTATAGGACACTGAAAACATCTGTTTCACGTCTGAGGATGACTTTCCCATTTCTGATAGAAATGCATTGTAGAAGTTAATAATTATGTTAATGTATTCAAATAGGTGTGGCTTAGTTAATACCAAATCCCCACTAGAACTGTTGAATTTTAGCATAGCCAAACTCAGTTTTATAATCATTTAGTGTTGCAGACAGCATTCCATGTTAAGAATGCATTATTTGTTCTCAGACCTCTAAAGTCAGAACTGGGATAGGTGAAACTGAATGACTTAGATAACTTGGATCTGAAAAATTAAGATATTAAAGACCAAAGTCAAAAGACCACATCAATGTTATTGCATCCAGAGTGCACACAACCTAATTTCCAACACTACATTTGAGGTCATGATTTGTTAGGTAAAAACAGAGTTATGGGTTTCTTTCCTTAAAACAAAAAAACCTAGTGATTTCTTGCCCTTTACATTTTCTAGAAGCATCTGTGCTCTATATAAAATATTCAAATTGAAGTCAGAGAGAGAGATATAGGACTTGACATGCAAAAAGGAACATTTTTCTATTTCATTCCATCTCTAATAATCAGTAATACTACATTCACTTTTTTGACAACTGTCTCTTCATATGTATAAATGGATTAAGTAAATTTAAATTGCCTGATTTTCACTTGTGGAAAAGTGCTCAGTTTCACTTCAGCTATAGTTATATCTGTCATCCACATTTAAAGTTGTGGAAAAAATATATGTGATGTAGTGGCTAGACGTTTCTCTTGAAAAGACGAAGGAAACAGTCTGCCCAGGGGTGGGTTCTAAATTTTTTTACTACCAGTTCTGTGGGTGTGGCTTATTTTGCGGGCGTGGTTTGATGGTCATGTGACAAACAAGTCTTTAGGATTTAGCAGAGGTACTGGTCTACCAGGCTTTTAACTGCTTGCAGAGTCATACCAGTCTACCCATTTGTTTTTGGAGCGCACCTGTCTACCCATTTGTTTTTGGAGTGCACTGGTCTACCACCACACTGCCTTTTACTGCTGATCAGCTGTAGGAAGGCCCTTTGAAGCACCGCAGCAAGAGTTTAAACAGTTTTTTGCTGCTTTGCCATCATCGAGAGCATCAGAAACCACTTTCAGGCAGCTTGGCCTCAACTGCCAATCTACCACCACTGAGTGGTTTACAAGGAGTGAATCAGTTTTAGCTGATCAGTTGGGAGGCTTCTTGACTTCTCAATTTAAAGCTACGGTGTCTTATTTTTTTTTCTCTTCTTTGTCAAGTGAATCCTGATTTTTTCCTTCTAGCCGATCTGCTGGGATTCGGGAGGCAGCGAATACATTGGGGGCGAGGCCAGGCAGAGGTGGTATTTACCGGTTCTCCAAATTTCCACTACCGGTTCGCAAGAACCAGGGAGAACCGGTAACAACCCACCACTGAGCCTGCCCAAGTTTTTTAAGGTGCAGGAACACATGGCGGCACCCCATAATTCTCAAATAAAAGAAACCATACTTAGTCTCTTGGAACAATGGAAATAGGCTGGGAGGTTCAGTATAGCAGAAGAGGATGGTGAGAATAAGCAGGAAACATCTCCATCTATTAACTATAATTGTGGGAGTTGTTTCCCAATACATCTGGAGGGTACCAAACTAGGAAAAGCTGTCATAAAATACACATGACTGCATTCAAATACTTTATGGAAGGGAAATTCAGTCTTCCAGCAGTAGTCCTTTGAACAGCCTGCCCTCTTGAATGTCCAAATATTATTATCCCATATCAATTTGGAGTTATGGAAAGGCACGTGAAGTTCTTGGCAATCCCATCATAAAATGTGCTTTGAAGAAAGTAAGTGCTGGAGTTAAAGCGATATTAAATACGTGCATTCTTTCACAGAAACCATTCAGGCAGGATATACATTGGAGAAAATGAAGGTACAGCTAAGGAGAAAGAAATTGATTAAATGCCAGTGGGGATTATAAAGCGAGTGCAAATATAAGAACATAATACGACTGGTTACGCTTTCTATTTACGGTAATATATGGATATATTTTGTGTTGAACTTTTGCATTGACCTATAACTCCTCACTAAAGTTAGGGAGAAATGTGTAATGCAAATTCACCTAATTTCATTTCCTGAATATAAACATAGTATAGTTATATGTTGATTTCCTCACCCTTCCAAATTATTCAATGTTGCTAGTAATTCAAAAGCTGTGCATAAAATGCAAATATTGCGGAAGAGAGGGGAAACAATACATAAAATATACATATAAAAGTAAAAAAATACATTGAAGGGAAAAAAGGCTGCCAAAAGCTGAGTCCATTAAGAAAAAAAAATGAGAGAGAGAGAGAGAGAGAGAGGGAGGGAGGGAGGGAGGGAGGGGGAAGAAAGAGAGAGAGAGAGAGATTTTGAGGAAAGAATTTGCCTGATATTAAAAAAAATGAAAAGGGAAGATTGTAGTAGAAATAGAATCCAACATATTTAAGGTTGACAACATGGGCAAAATTGGACTTTACAGAATACTTTTTCTAGGTTCTCACATACTACATATCCTTTGTGTGGCATACCTTTTCTGCCCCCAATAGCTCTATATCATTCTGGTTGATATAAAATCTTTGGTGCCAGCAAATGCGCTTTACTTAGGCACCAATAAAGGAGCATATTGGTAGCTCAGGGTTGAAATGCGAGATCCTTGATGCTCTCTGACCTTGCTTGTTTTTCTTTCAGATGTTTCATTATCCAAATTAGGTAACATCATCATATGTTCTCTAGTTTGGGTAATGAAACGTCTGAAAGGAAACAAGTAAGCTGACAGAACACCAAGGACCCCTCACTTTACTTAAGGTAATTATTTTTCATATTCTTCTGTATTAAACATAATAAAAACCCCGATTCTTGGGGTCAGGAATTTGGAGGTCAATTTAGGCTGCCATACCCTGGAATAGAATTATGTAGTTGCTCTCCTTTCAAATGGGAGGAAGAAACAGCAGGCCCAAAAAGTGCAGATTGGAGTCTCGTGTGCTTGCAGTCATGCTAAAGCCGTAGACCAGTGTTAATTCCCAAATAGATTAGCTAAGCATTTGATTGTGTGGTGAGTAACCTGTCATTATTTATTTATTTATTTTATTATACTTATATGCCGCTCTTCTCCCAAAGGACTCGGGGCGGCTCACAAAATTAAACGATAAAAACAATAAAAATATGGCATAAAAATTATGCCATGAAGTTAGATAAATTGCATAATAAAGAGATTCCACAGTCAAAATACCCTATCAGGCTGCCAGCCATTTTATTTCCTCAATAAAGTCTAGGTCATGAACAGTAGTTCAGGCTAAGTCATGAATCAGAAGCCACCCCACCCACCCAACATGAAACAGTGAATGAAAGCAGACAACCCAGGAGTTAGCATTGATGGGCAACTCAGGCCCACAGAACAAACAGTAGACAAAAAAAAAAAGCAAGGAGCAAAGAACAAGTAAGGTTGTAGCATTAGCCAAGTCAGTTTTGCTGTTTGACATGGTTCTCTTGTAGCATTTATCTTGCTAGAAAAAATTGCTTGAAAGGAAAACATAGAGTAATTCCCATATTGAGCTTACAGTTCACACTGATTAGCTCTGGCTCTCCCCAGGCCTACTACCTACTTGTCCATTTCATGACAGAAGTGAATAGTATCAACCATAAGGAAGAGCCTGACAGAAATCCACAAGCAAATCTTTGTATGTGTACTCATTGGTTTTAGACTGAGATTTTATTCAGAAGTTGGAGTCCTTATCTTCTCCCTATCCTCTGTCTGATGGAGCAGGTGAATTTCTCCTGTTGCCTAGGTTGTTTGCAGATTACTGGACTTTCTGCTCAGCTTGTTATCATCTCCTTGCCATCATGGGTGATAGGTTTTATAATTCTTGAGCCTTGGGACTTCTTTTTCTATAGGTAGGATGTTAGCCTGTGATGAAGAAAGGCATAATTCATTATCTACACATGGGAGAGCTATCAGTGGAGTGGTTGAATTAAAGTAAGAGTATATCCTATCTCCTTAAGTAATGTGCCTACATTATGGAATTCTCTGATTTTCTTTGGTAGGCATGTATGAATTTGAATCTAACAAAAATTATAATGCCTTCCTGCATATGCCAATTGTAAAATAATAGCAAACAAAGTGAACTCTATCATCAATGAGAGCTGATCCATTCCTTTGCTTATTTTGCTTTTCTACTTCTCAGGGATTAACACAATACTCATGAAACACAGAGGTAAAACCACAGAATTTCATGCACTACAGCAAGCCAACTGTTTGCACGTGCCTTTGAGCTAACCGTTGCTTCCAATACTTAAACACAGCACATACCAAGAAATGTGTTATTTAATCAAGGATGGCACAGTTCTCCAAAGCATATCCTTTCACAATTGTTTTCAATTATGCATTCTTGCCAAGTTGTACTTGCTTATTTAAATCAAGCAGATTGGAACAATCTGCAGTTGGCCTTTATTACTGAGCCACCTCTTTTGCTTTTGGCGGCCCGTTTTGTTTTCATAAAATGAATCCCTGACTTGAGCAGTGAATAAAACTTCAGCTGAAAGTCTGTGAGCTGTGTGACTCATGGTGGGGTTCAAAAAATTAGATGCTCCCTTGAAACTGTTAAAGCAGAAAATAAGATAATCAAGGAAAAAAGCTATTTCAACCCTTATCCTGCCACTTAGAATATGGGAATTTGTTTTTGTAGGTTTGGGGGAGAACAGCTTTTATTTGCAGGTTGAAGTGCTGCAGCCCACACATGCTTCCAATTGAAATGAAAACCAGCCCTTGATCATTCATATCTTAACTAGCACTCCAAGGCAGTACAAAAGTCCCTTGACTTTATTGCAGTCCTTCTCTGCTATGTTCTCTTAGCTGATTAGTAATTCCTGCTGAACCTTGCAGTACAAGTATAAAAAATGTCACCTTCCTCTTGTTAGCATTTTAGTTCTTTTATTTTCTTTCTAAAAAGGATTTATAAATAACGTTTTACCTCTTGGGTTGTTCAAAGCAATGCACAATAAATCAGAATAAAATAAAGGCAAGAACAAAATATCCTTTAATGCAAGCCAAAAACAGATTTAAAAGTCATCAGAGACCATCAAAAGTTCATAAAAATAATACAATTTTTGCTGCTACAGTTTTTCAAAAGCCAATCTAGCCTTGGCATATAGTACCTCAAGGAAGTCCAATGGAAATTTAAATGGTAATCAGAAAGAGGTAGGTAATCCTTGGGATATCCTCTTTATACATAGTGCATGGATTCAGACCAGCTTCAATTCTGGTTTTCTGTTTCTTCACAAGAACAGAGTAGAAAATCATCACTGGGCATGCATTTTTATATCTTTCTTCCAAGTGAATTGCTGCTATATTGTGATAAAGGCAAAACAGACCATTGCTATTAAATAGATAGTTTAATCATCTGGAATTTACAAACATCTCAGTAAAGTTCATAACATTGGGATGTCATTTAATAAACTACTTTATCATACTACCATCGTGAGTTACAACCAAAATTGCAGGCTCTGTTATGATGATAAATTGAGGACTACCTGTAACTGCATTTCTTCTGTTTCTCAAAATAAATAAATAAATGGAAATGTTAATTCCTAGAAATAAATTGAAATCGATTGAATCTGAATACCTGCACCTTCTTCTCTGAGAAGGCTTTCTCCACACCCTTCAGACTATTCTATATAGTTTGATATCAAACCATCTCCCTGAGGCCTGACATAGCCAACATTTACTTATAAAAGAACACTATTCAGCAAAAGGCAAGAGTCAAGACTTTCCAAAGAAGAAAACACTGTGGTTGACACATAACAATGTCAATGGGTGGCACAGTGCCAAAGCACTTCTCCTTTGGCACCTGCGACAGAGCTTTAAAAAGTGTTTAATTACTGCCAGAATTGAAGTTGTCACAGCATTTCTGGTTAAACTCAAAGACTCAGGGTAATGTTAGCAAAGGGTTAAAGTGCCAATAAACCATGTTTCAGATTGCTTATATAAGCTAAATGAAGGTGAGATTTATTGTAACAAATGTACTCTTAACAGTAAGAGTGAGGAAAAGATGAAAGAAGCACCGATGTTTAGACTTTTTTAATAATAAAAAATGACTTCACCCTTGTTCATTAATCTCTGCAGGGCCACTGCTTCTTCCCATGTATTTATTATGATTCGTCTAAACTATGCAATACTATACTCCATTTGGACTAATGGCAGTGCTCAGTAATTTTTGGATCTACTTTCAATTTTGGAAACATGAAGAATCCCATTGATTCTAATTGGGCATAGAATAATGGTGATTAACCAGATCCACAATGGATGGAGGCTTCATCAGTCAGAAGGAATAGATGATTAATGACTCTTTCAAATTGTAATATTTTCTCAGCCTCAAAAATGACAATGGACAATCTGTGGGCCTCCAGGTAATGCTGAACCCCACACCTGGAGCTCTTAAAAGAGTCACGGTGGTGCAGTGGTTAGAATGTAATACTGCAGGCTACTTCTGCTGATTGCCTGCTGTCAGCAGTTTGGCAGTTCGGGTCTCACCGAACTGCCAAACAGCTCAAAGTTGACACAGCCTTCCATCCTTCCGAGATTGGTAAAATGAAGACCCAGATTGTTGGGGAAAATATGCTGACTCTGTAGATTGCTTAGAGAGGTCTGTAAAGCACTTTGAAGCAGTATATAAGTGCTATTGCTAAGTGCTATTAACCCATTTGTGAGTATCTTAATGCTTAATGCTTAAAATGCATTAAGCATTAAACATTCCTGACTACATACTGTTATACAGAATTATATGTCTAGAACAAAATAACCAAAGTAAATTTAAACAACTCTCTTCTTATATTTAAGTATAATGTATAACCCTCCAAACATTTAAGGAATCTCTCTCTCTATCTCTTCCAATAAATGTGCTTATACTAGGACTACCATAGCTGGACTGCAAAAATACAGAAATCACCAGAAGGCAGGAAGGAGTTTGATTTTTTCCATATTCTTTTGAAGTGATCTACTGAACATCTGTATTTGGTGCTGAACTTATGGTTGCTCTGCTTACACATGATGAGTTGAAAGGAGGAAAGACAAATTGCATTCTTTCCAATCTTGTTGCATTCAAACTCCATTATTCATTACAATTTTTGATCTAAATGTCAACTAGAAGACCACATGGCCATTCTGAGACAAGTAGCAGCTTCTCCTTCCTGCATTCTTTTTATACACTCTGGAATTCATTTCAATTCAAAGATGCCATAAATGTAAATAATGTTATCTCATCCTATACACAAAGAAATACAGGTGGTTCGTGACTTACAACTGTTCATTTAGTGACCATTCAAAGTTACAACGTCACTGAAAAAAGTAACTTATGACCATTTTTCACAAAAAGTGGCTTTATGACCTTGTAGCATCCCCATGATCATGTGATCAAAATTCAGATGCTTGGCAACTGGTTCATACTTATGACTGTTGCTGTGTCCCAAGGTCACATGATTCCCTTTTGCAACCTTCTGACACAGCAAAGTCAATGGGGAAGCCAGATTCACTTAACAACCGTGTCACTAATTTAACAACTTCAGGGATTCAGTTTACAACGGTGGCAAGAAAAGTTGCAAAATGGCGCAAAACTCACTTAGTAAATGCCTCGCTTAGCAACAAAAATTTTGGGCTCAGTTGTGGTCATAAGTCGAGGACTAGCTGTATTTGGTGAAATAAATTGAGGTGGTTTTAGGAAATGTGGAAGTCTAGAAAAGAGAGATGTATTTACAGCATTACAGCTGAAAGAAATGTAGTGTCACATTGTATGACTTACTCCAAGATTGATTATATATTTTCTTATAAGTTACCTTTCCATTGTATCTTATTTGAAACTCAGATGTCTACAGTTTTTGATGGTAGCAATAGCAGTAGCACTTAGACTTATGTACCACTTTACCATGTTTTACAGCCCTCTCTAAGTGGTTTACAGAGTCAGCATCTTGCCCCCAACAATCTGGGTTTACCCTCCTCGAAAGGATGGAAAGCTGAGTCAATCTTGAGTGAGTCAGAATCAAATTGCCAAACTGCTGGCAGCCGGCAGTTAGCAGAAGTAGCCAGCAGTACTGTATTCTAACTACTGCGCCACCATGGCTCTTATGGTGATGTGGATTTGATAATCAGGGCAGGTTTTTTTATATTTCTGTATAATCTATGTTGAAGAAATGCTTCTGTTGTCCTCCTAAGTCAACTAATAAGAACCTGGGGAATTAACTCACTACCTCTTCATCTTTTTAAAAATAATGTGGTGCCTAATTTTAAATCTCTTCCCAGGCTAGCTGGGAGTTCCACCTTGTATGTCCTGATTTGTCTTTTGGTGGGCCATTAAAGTGACCCATCCTGCAATTTAGGTTGAGCCTACTCTGTAATTTGAGGCAGCTTTGTATGTTAGAATCCTGGATTTTACAAGAACAAGAAATTCAGTATTTCTTTCTTCTATCCCAAAGCCTTTGGGGAAATTCACTGTTTGCTGATCACACCAAAATGCTGCAGTATTATTATTTTTATGTAAAAGCCATTGAAGTTTGTGTGTTCCAAACTTTCTAACTAGATTTTCATGAAGCTAAAATAGCAACTTGTGATTATTATTGAGTATAAATTACTAGCATGTTTCCCAGCTACTTTAACACAAGCCAACTCCAGAACTACATCTAAATAAATTCAATTAATTCCTTCCTTTTAGTATAGATCAGAAGCTGTTTGCAACTTTGAAGTCCCTGACCCCTAAACACATTCATTTGGAAGTTTTCCAAGGCATCAAGGCAAACTGTACAGTGTGCTTATAGGGCTTAATACATGAGCATTTTTAACCATAAAACATAAAACACTGTAAAGCAATTCCCTCCTCCTTTATCCCCCCATATTCATCACCCAGTCTACCAAACTCATAACAATGCTCTGCAGATTTTCTAAGGCAAGGCTTTTAGGTCAGGGCTGCAAAAAATCAAGATAACTAGATAAATAGAAATAAAAATTTCAGTTTTCTGTACCATTGTGTTGGTTCTTGCTCAGATATTTGGGTTCCGTAGCGGTACCTAAGAAGTAGTGCCCTGCCACAGCATATAGGTACAGCTTTTCAAATTTTAATTAAAATTCAATACAAAACAAAACAGCATTCTGTATTCCCCCCACGCTGTCAACGTTTTATTAACTACCCAGACATCTGATAAAACACACATTCTATTTAGTTTTACTTTTAGCCAGTCACGTTTCTCCAGCAGGAGATAATGTGCAGGAGATTTATGATTTCACAAAACAACTGCAGCTACTGCTTGGTATTTTCACACATACACATACACATATCAATTATTTATTATGGGAACTTAACTTACGTGTGGCTATTTTGTTTCTGACACTGCTGATATTCTAATGTAGATTTCAAGAAGGGTTTATAGAAAATAGTGGCAATTTTCCTGTTCCATCGTCTTCACGCACACCTTAAAACCCTTTCAGCATTAGGTTGATACATCCCTAAAACCCCAATTCCTCTTCTGATTTCATTACACATATACAGTAGTTCCCTCAACCACCTATAAAACTTCAGTGATGTAATACCACCCAATATATTTTAAACATTACTAGCCTAGATGTCTCCACCCTTGGCAACTTTAAGACCTGTGGACTTCAATTCCCAGAATTCTGAGAGTTGAAGTCCACAGGTCTTAAAGTTGCCAAGGTTGGAGATCCCTGGCCTAGATGGTTCTTTATTAAAAGCATAGGGATTTAACAGGTGGAACATCTAAGTTCACCTTCTGTTACTTTCATTTCTCTTCCCTTCTTTCTCCTTTCCAGGTCTCAGGTTGCCATTTCAATGTCTGTAGTCCCTCTTTATCTCCTAAATGCTGCTTTTCTTATGAATATCTCACACCCAACTATCAACTATTCTCAGCTTCTTGTTATCCACAAAGCAAATACGGAGTGCTGATCGGGTTTTGCTTGGCAGTTTGAATACATTACCAACCAGCAGGAAGATATGGCCAATTAGGGTATGTGATTGTGATTTCTGCCTGGATTCCCACAAGCATAGTCAGTGGGGAAACTGGCAGGAAATCGAAAGTTGCAGTTATGTAAGTTCCTGACCTAATGAGCAGCCTGATCGTCACTCAGTGATGGCAAGCGGATCACCTGGGTTGCTGTTGCTAAGGGACACAGCTATATGATGTCACACTTTATGACCACCTCACTTAGTGACAGTAATTCTGGTCCCAATTGCCATTGTAATCCAAGATTTACCTGTAGAGTTCTTGTCCCTTGGGATTAATGGAACACTGAATAGGCTCTGATGGTGTAAACAAAAAAAATCATGAATGTTTTCTCTGTTGTCCCGTTCTTCTTTTGCCCTCAATCTTTCCCAGCATTAGGCTTTTCTCTAGTGAGTCCTTCCTTCTCATTAGGTGGTCAAAGTATTTGAGTTTCATCTTCAGGATCCGACCTTCTAAAGAGCAGTCAGGGTTGATCTCCTCTAGGACTGACCGGTTTGATTGTCTTGCAGTCCAAGGGACTCGCAAGGGAGTCTTCTCCAGCACCATAGTTCAAAGGCCTCAATTCTTTGGCACTCAGCCTTTTTTTATGGTCCAACTTTCACAGCCATACATTGCAACTGGGAAAACCATAGCCTTGACTATACACACTTTTGTTGGCAGGGTGATGTCTCTGCTTTTTAGTATGCTGTCTAGATTTGCCATAGCTTTCCTCCCCAGGAGCAAGCATTGGAGAAGGGGAGATTAAGAAGAATTTAATTAGGAGGAGACTATCATCCCTGCAAAGGAGTCTTTTAATGTTAAAAACAGGATGGTTGTTAGTCTTTTTTAAATCTATGTTGCAGTATACCAGACTGCAATGATTTTGTGCACAAGCCAAAGAAAATTGAGAAGGAAGAAAACAGCAACAACAATTGAGTCCCTATTAGTTTTCTGATCTTTACCATCTCCTTATCTGATGTAGCCAAGCTCATCTATCTTATGCAGTCCAAAGACAACCAGATAAAATAAAGTAGGTTTGTATATTTTTAATTTAAATATTTCTTTTTTTTCTTACTGCTGAAAGTCTGACTATCCTGAAAAATACAAAGACTGTACAATCTCACAGATATAAATGCCTTTTATAAGAGTTGTGGTGACACAGCGGTTAGAATGCAATACTGCAGGCTAAATCACTGCTCATTCCAGGAGTTCAAATCTGAGCGGCTCAAGATTGACCCATCCTTCCAAGGTTGGTAAAATGAGGACCCAGATTGTTGGGGGCAATATGCTGACTCTGTAAACCACTTAGAGAGGGCTGTAAAAGTACTATGAAGCGGTATATAAATCTAAGTGCTATTGCTATTAAAGCAATCTATGCTTGGGCATCTTTTAACATTTTGATGTGAGAAGTAATTATCTGTTCAACCAATACTGGCAAAAATTAGGGTTTTCCATGTCTCTTTTGCAACCAATTGTTTGATTTGATTTAGAAACTTCCCAACTCCACAAGAGCCTGGTAAAATACTGAACAGATAAGCCTATCATACCACAGAGCTTGCTGTAATGTTTGAGTCATATGCCAAATAAAGCCTGTTTCCCTATAATTGATAGTATAATTAGCATCCAAGTATTTTTTTGAGGTATGTGTATACAGATGCTGTCAGTCTTTAGAGGTAAACCAACAGGAAACATAACCAGATGAAGTAATTCTATTTGATTGTAAGACTACATTAACAGAATCCCACAAGTACAAATATTCTCCTATCTTTTTAAAAGCCTGAGAAGCTAGGAATGTTCCCTTTTGAGTCTCTTTCTTTGCCTATTGTGTAGCTCTCTCTTATCTGACCAATCCCTATGCAGAATTTATTTGCCTTATCTCTCAAGGTCTTTCTTACACACCATTAGACATTCACATACACACAAGAGTGAAAGCCATGTTCCAGTTATTTTTTAGACATGGAAGCCAACAGGATGACTTGGAGCCAGTTTCAGCTCTTTCATGGGAAATTAAAAAGCAATCTTCCAACTGCCTTTAGACCCACATAGTAAATTATGGTCCATAACCTTCACTGAAGATATTTTCATTCAAGCAGTGGATTGATTTGGTGTGAGTGTGCACACACACACACACTCTTTATAAATTAAACAGTATAGTAATAGTATAGCATTACAATCTTTTTCAAGTGATTACCCTTTATAAAATAACCTTTTTAATTTTATAACCTTTTATAAAATTCAAAAGAAGTCTATATTTCTTATCCCAAATAAATATTAAAACACTTTAACTAGGTTTGAACATCACTCTGGGTCACCAATTTGTTTGCTATGCTTTACTGCATATGCTGCAGTTATCATAGTTTAATAAGCCACATATTAAGTCAATCCATTAAAAATAAGTCAAAATATAACTTAGTATGTTGAATTTCCTCCCTCCCTCCCTCCCTCCCTCTTTTTCTTTTCTTTTCTTCTTTCATCATCCAGCCCCACCAGTCTTTGGATGGTGTACCAAAAGCAAAATAATAAGAAAAAAACAATATAGAACTTAGACAGAAAGGTTCAAACTGACGTAAATGAAATGATATTTTTATCTAGCAGTCATCCAACTTTATGCAGCTCAAATATGGTAGCTCTTTCTTTGATGACTGCTAAGGTAATATGATGTTTTCCTTTCTTCATTCATATTAGATTTTTCTTGGTTACTGGAATGCCCAAAATATGGAAGGAAAAACATACTAACAGGTGTAATGTCTTCAACAGTGTGGAAAGGTAAATGATGTATTAGTATTAAGAGTAATCTGTTTAGAAGCAGCGTAGTTCAAGATAAAAATAAATCATTTTTTTTGCCTTTTACATTCATGAATGTATGTAAATGAGAAGCACAAATCTGTGCAATTGGAAGCATTTTCATATATAAATCTTCTGTTGCAATATTTTCAGGATCAGACTCAATAAAGATAATAGAAGTTATAGGTTTAAATATAATTCTCTTTAATCATAATAGGCATTCTATATTCGCTGAATATTCAAGATAGAAGCAAGGAAAATGGGGAGGATGGCTCCTTTTATATACAAGGGGCGGAGCCAGGAATGGGAGTGGTAAAATATGAATACATTAAAGCTCAAGTAATAAGTTAACCCCTGATGTTCCATATATACATTATTTACACATTAGAGAATAAGGCATTTACATCTGACAAATCCCCCTCTAAATGCCGGTTCGTTATACAACACCAGTTACATTCAGATTCAGGACAATATAATACATATAATTTAGAAGTTAAATATTTGTGTTGTTTAGAAGGTAAGGGTTTTGTTAATATGTCAGCTAATTGTTCAGAAGTATCACAATGTATTGCTTTGATGAATCCGTCTTGAGATAGTTGTCTCACGTGCTTAAATTTTATATCAATATGCCTGGACCTTTGTCCAATTGCATCGGATCTAGAAATTTCAATGGCCGCTTTATTATCTTCATGCATAATAAATGGTAAAGTAGGTTTCTTCCAAACATCTGTGATCAAATCATTGAACCATACAAGGTTATTTGCAGCTTTAGACAAGCAAACATATTCTGCTTCTGTGGTAGAGGTGGCTACCAGTTCTTGTTTACCAGTATACCAGTAAACTGGACAATCGTTCAATAGAAAAACATAACCAGAGGTACTCTTTCTGCATGATGTATCACCAGCCCAATCTGCATCAGCATAACAAGTAATTTTTGGTTCTTTGTCATTATTGGGTTCCAATATTAAACAAAAATCTAATGTACTTTTCAGATATCTTAAAATTCTTTTGACAGCTTCCCAATGATACAAGGTTGGTTTGCTAACATATCTTGACAATAAATTGAGAGGTAATGCAATATCTGGCCTAGTCCAATTAGATATATAAAGGAGTGAACCTATAACTGATCTGTAAAATGTGTTGTCTTTAAACTCAGGGGAAGATTCATCATTGTTTCTAAGAAAATCAGTTTGCATAGGTGTGTCACATGTTTTGGCATTATTTAAGTTACATTTGTTTAGGAGTTCAATGATTTTATCTTTTTGAGTAAGTTTGAATCCCCTTTTTGTTTTGTTAATTTGTACACCAAGGTATTTATTCACTCTACCTAGTGATTTCAATGAGAAGTGTTCGTTTAACTTATTTACAAAGATTTCCCTGCTCTCTTTATGCTTTCCAATATATAAAATATCATCCACATAAATTAATACAAATTCAATATGATCATTACTCTTTTTTTACAAAGAAACAGTTATCAGCAGTGGTGGCGTTGAAATCCATGGTCTTTAGTACTTTTACCAAACAATCGTACCATCTTTTGCCAGATTGCTTCAATCCGTACAGACTCTTATTTAGTAACCAAATTTCGTTCTTATTAGTGTATTGACTGTGTGGTGCTCTTACATATATTTCCTTATCTAATTTTGCATGTAAGTATGCAGTCTGTATGTCATATTGAAACACGTCTAGATTGAGTGCAGATGCTACTACAAGAGCTGTTTTGACACTCTCTGTTCTCACTGTGGGTGAATATGTGTCAGTATAGTCTTCTGGATATTTTTGTGCATAACCTTGTGCAACTAGTCTGGCCTTGTATAAGGTATTACCTCCTTCTAAATTCTTAATTTTATAAATCCACCTGGTACCTATAATTGTTTTATCCTTAGGTGCGATCGCAGGTGTGAATACATTTAATCCTTGTAAACTTTTCATTTCTTTTTCCATAGCTAGTTCCCATTTTTCTCTTTCTTCACGGGGAAGTTTCAATACTTCCTCATATGTATTAGGTGTTATTTGTTCTCCATCCATATGCATAATATAATCTTTGTATTTATTTGGTATTTGGTTTCTATTATTTCTAATATTTCTTTCAGGTTTGCTATGGTTGTCATGCAAATATCTGGCTTCCTTTTTTGTTAATGTGTCTGTCTTTATTTTATGCTGACTATTTGTCCAAGTTTTGGTTTTGTTCTTACTTTTGTTAATATTTTGATTTTCTGTTGTTCCTTCCTCGCAAGATATATTATCTTTGCTTTTATTAGGAAAAATTTCATTAAGGTGCAACTTAGACCAATTGGCCTGCTCATGAAACACAGCTGTTCTGGATACTATAAATTTGTTATTATTATCGATGAATCTGTACCCTTTGGTTCCAGTTTCGTATCCCATGAATCTTAATCTCCTGGATACGTTTTCTCCCTTTCTCCTCAATTGTTTAGGTATGTGCACGTCTGCAGTAACTCCAAATATGTGCATGTGTGCTAATTTAGGTTTTCTATTGTACATCACCTCATATGGTGTCTTATTCACAATACTGGACCATGTTCTATTTTGAGTGTAATTTGAATAATGTAAGGCTTCTGACCAAAATTGTTTGCCTAAACCAGCATCCTCTAATGTGCATCTAATCATGGTTTGTAGTGTGGAGTTCTTTCTCTCTGCAATCCCATTTTGAAAGGCAGAAAATGGATTGGACGTGAAATGTAGCATCCCTCTATCCTTTAACCATTGGGAGAATTCTTTAGACATGAATTCACATCCCCTATCTGTCATAATTTGTTTTATTCTGATATTATGTTGTGTTTCTATGCGTTTGTAGAATTCCTTAAATTTCTGAAAGGTTTCATCCTTGTGCTTTAATGTGTAAACAAAACCATAGCGACTGTAATCATCCACTATTGTTAGGAAGTAACGTTTTCTATAGGTAATTGATGGAGTTAATGGACCAACTAAGTCCATATGTACCAAATCAAAAATATTGTTAGTTGATCTGTTAGATTTTTTTGGTCTAGGACTGGTTTTTAGTTTGGTGGATTTACATACTGAGCATTCTAAATAATTTTCACAATTTTTTATTTTTACACCTTCTGCGTGTTCAGTCATTTTTTGTACTACAGGAAAGCTAGCATGTCCTAACTTCCTATGTAAGATATGAGCACACTCATCATGAATTGGTTTACCTATTTTTGGTTTCTTCTCATTGTGTGTATTTTTGTTATCATGAGTTAATTTACATTCATCATTGTCACTGTTACTGACATTTTCATCATCTGCTTCAATACAATCTTCCATATTTGAATCAATGTTATGTAACCATCTTTCTTTGGTTATCAGATAGGGTAGACCCCCTTTTATCATCACAGTGCCTACATTTGTTTTGTTCTTTTCTATAGTTGCTTTCCCCTTTGAGAAAACTATATTGATGTCAGATTCTCTGCTTAGTTTTATAGCACTTAGTATGTTGTGAGGTATTTCTGGGATTAATAATACCCCCTCTATTTTCCCTAAACCAGGCAAGGTCACATTTCCTCTGCCTAATACTTGAACCTTTTCTTGATTAGCTACCTTTATCACAAACTTATCTTCTGTAAATGAAGATAATATACTTTTGTTATTAGTGGTGTGATTTGTTGCACCAGAATCAATAAGCCAATTATTGTTCTCATCTTGTTGTGTTTTGGTGCTGTCTTGTTTATTTAGCCCATTTAGTGACCCAGATTTTCTCTCTTTTGAATTTTCTCTACCCCCTCTACTTTCTCTGTAGTTTGGTGGACTTCTATATTTGTGTCTATCTGTGGAAGATTGTCTGTAATTGTATTTGCTCCTATATTCTGGCCTATGTCTCTCCCTTGGGACTTTGGGACAGTCTCTTCTACTGTGTTCCCTGGATCCACAATTGTGGCATCTAAAGGCTTCATTATATTTATCTTGAAAGACTACTTTCCTAAAAGATTTGTGTTCTGTTTGGTTACTGGAACGATTTTTTCTTGAATTGTCTTCTGCTATCAATTTGTTAGATAGACTTTCTATTGATAAATATCCCAAATTAATGGTATCTAAGTGTGACATAAAGCTATCCCATGATGGATCAAGTGAATTGATAATAACACTTTTCATAGTTTGATCTGAAATCACTTCCCCCCTCAATTGCAGCTCAGCTCTTATTTTGTTTAGATTTATCAAATGTTCACTTATAGAAACCCCTGGTTTCACTCTAGAAGAAAAGAAATCCTTAGACATTCTTGTGGTTGTGGCTACGCTATCGCTGTGAAATAGATTAAACATGCATTGAATTATTTCTGATACAGTTAGGTTTGGTTTGATGCTATGATACATTGCAGGAGACACGCTAGAAATTATTATGAAAAATGCTCTATGATGTAAACAGTCTATTTTTAAAGTCCAAGGTCTTCTTGGAGGACTAGTTATAAAGAATAGTAAATTTTCTTTCATAAAAATAACCTGAAGCTGTTGGTACCACTCTTGTAAATTAATGCCATCAACTCTAAGTTTTGGGAAGTCACTGGGTAAGTTCCCCACATTATTTTGTCCATTACTTACAACCTGAGGCAGTCCGTGGTCTCTCAAGTGCAGGAAATTACAGAACGGCATTGGGATGCTTGTAACGAGTCTGCGCGGTTCTCTGGCCAGTTCAAGTCTTTCGGGGCCGTCTACGTAGTTTTGCACATGCGCGTTGCTCATTTCTTCTTTGGCGCCGTTGTGGAAGGTTCTCTCCATTTCAGCTCTCTCGATCCGCTCCTCTTCAGATGAGTCGGTCTCTGGCTCGGTTTTTGGGGCTTTGGTGATGGCGGCGGTTCTTCTCTTTCTCTTGTGTGTGCTGGCACTCGATTCTGTCTGCGGTGTAGGGCGGAATCGGCATGGCTCTCTGGGCTCGGGTGTCGTCGTTTTCGAAGTCAGGATGGGAGCGTGCAGGTCTTGAGTTGTCGGTTTGATTTCTTGCTTCTTCGTCGATGTCTTGGAGATTTTCAATCTTGGCCCAAAAGCAGCAAAAAGCGTTTTCATTGCTGACTTTACTTGAGACTTTGTTAAATCGTCTTCACTTTCTGATTTTGGTTCATCTGAAGAGTTTGAGACTTCTTTTTCACTTTCTTCGTCTGATAGTGTTTTTCGCGCCAGAAATTTTGAACTGAGCGTTTTGATTGGCTCTGCTTCACTCTCTTTTGAAGTTCGTTGAAACCAAGATGGCTGCCGTTCAAAATTTCGCGCGGGGTCACATCTTTTCTTTTTTACAACTATTTTCTCAGTAGTCATTTCACTCACAGTTTTTTGATCTTTGGGTTTTTCTTTAATGACGTTTTTCTCTCTCGCTGCTCCGCTGTTCCTCAGCATCTCCTGGAGGTCCGCGATGAGGCTTTCATCATTCTTTTGGCTTTTTAGTATTTTTAATATTTCTGACCTGAGTTCGTTATTTTCTATCTCGATTTCTTCCTGGTCGTTATTTTCACTCATCAGTTCTTCTTCTTCAGTGGTGTATTCTTCGGATTCTCTCGAAATCGCATTAGTGGATTCGTTGATCATCTCTTGATCAGTTTCTATTTCTTTGCTGTAGGCCCTGGTGTTGGGCCTATCTTTCTTGGACATTTTTAATTACTTATTGAGTCAATTAACCATCCTCTGCTACCAGCTTGTTGCAATATTTTCAGGATCAGACTCAATAAAGATAATAGAAGTTATAGGTTTAAATATAATTCTCTTTAATCATAATAGGCATTCTATATTCGCTGAATATTCAAGATAGAAGCAAGGAAAATGGGGAGGATGGCTCCTTTTATATACAAGGGGCGGAGCCAGGAATGGGAGTGGTAAAATATGAATACATTAAAGCTCAAGTAATAAGTTAACCCCTGATGTTCCATATATACATTATTTACACATTAGAGAATAAGGCATTTACATCTGACATCTTCCTTGCATTTGCAGGGAGAAGCCAGGCATCAAATAACATGCAGAAAATAAAAATAATATTTTATATTTAATAGTATCTCTCTCTCTTTCCCTCTCTCTTCTTCCCTCTCCTTCTCCTTAGCCTATCTAGTAATACTCAAGGAGAGCTAAAAAAATTTAAAGCTAGATTACAAAATTTGAAAGACTAATTAACAAAAATATGGAACCAAGAAACACAGTTAATCCTATTCTGTAAATCTTCTAGTAGCCTGGGTTTTTGGCTATCAATATATCTACGAAGCCATGCTTACAAGTACTTCTGAAATGGTGATAGCAACTTATTCTTCTTTTTCATATATATGATGTTATTGAGAGTAATATGGCATGTTTGGCATTTGGGGAGGCACTTAATCTTCTTTGAGAAGCCTCTCTTATCACATCAGATCCCAGGAAATTAAAAGGGTGGTGGGCATGTATGGTGACAAGCTGCCTCTGGTGTCAGAGGCCATAGATTCAAAAGTTTGCCCTTTGAGCATCAACACAGAAACTTAGAAGCAGCAGCTCAAAAGCCTTGGTTATTCTCCAAGACAGCCACCTAGGTATGACATTAATTTATTGAAAGTTAAAAATCATTAAAAAAAAAAAAAAACCATTGGCTTGATCACTCCATGAAAAAAAAAAAAAAAAAAAGCCAGACTTCCAGGAAAGAAAAACAAAAACTCAAGAAGCAAAGACTGTATTTCAAAACAGCAGCTTCTTTATTCTTCAAGCGCCAGACCATATTCACCACACTTGGTTATCTTGACTTCACCCATTGGCCCTTAATTTTGTTTTGCTTTTTCAAGGCTGTGATCATAAGTTGGCTTTTACTAGAGAAGTATGTTATGCTGGGAGAAAAGAACATTATTCTTCCAAATGGATGCATTAACAATGCGTGCATTAGTCACTTTTGGGAAACAACGTTTTCCATTTTTCATCTGGATGTCACACAAGATTAAATCAAACTGTAGTTCGGCATTTTTAGAGAAACAGATTTTTGGTCTCAGTCTTTTTTATCAATGGCCAACACAGCCATTGCTTTAATTGAACTGAAAAACAAAGGATGAATGACATAACATCTGGGTCTGGTCATAACTTGTATAATTATACATAGTCCACTGTTTTTCAACCTTAGCAACTTTAAGATGTCTGGATTTCAATCCTCAGAATTCCTCATTCCAGAGAAGTTGTCAAGGTTCAGTTATACTGTGCTATAATCTCTTTTTCTCATTGCAACACGCTAGAGAAATAGGACTAAAGAATCATATTTCCCAGGATCACTATGGTATATTTTTCTTACATAACTTAATCCACTTCAGGAAGCTGTTGCCACTATCAATGCAATCCTTTTGCCAAAAAACTCTGGTAAATGAGAAATAAGAAAAAAAAAATCAACATTAGGTTTGATATGATATTAGCCCCCTTTTCCTATTCTTGTAAGTGATGTTAGAAGATTGTATATAATCAATAATCTCAAAATTTTCTTGCTAAATCAGCAGTCAGTTTTAACCTTTAAAAAATGAGGGCCTGTGATTTAAGATTAGGCATATAATTTTCTTCTATGTATTTATCAAAAATTCAGAGGTTTCAAAATTTTAACAAGATTGTAAAGGTTCTGGAAACCAAGCCCAGTGAGGGATGATTAAAGAATTTGAACATGTTTTGCCCTCAGAAAAAGATGCCTGAGTGACTTAATAGCAGGTTTAAATATGCGAAGACTTGTCATACGAGGGATGAATGCCCAATGCCCCAGATAGCATGGCCAAAACAAGATTTATTCCTCCACTTATATTCCCCACAACAACAACCCTGTGAGGTGTGTTGGACTGAGTGATTGGCCCATAGTGACCTAGCTGATTTTCACGAGTTAGGTGGGAGTTGAAATCAGTAGCTTAAGCACTAGAACAAACTGGCTCTTGTAATATATGAGTTACCAATTAGGAGAACAGGCTGCCACATGAAATGGTGAGTTCTTTGCTGGAGAACTTCATACTGGACTAGATGGTCACCTGTCAGAAATGTTTCAACAGATCTTGCACTGAGCAGGGCATTAGACCAGATGACCTTTCCAATTCTATAATCCTATGGTTTAACACCAATTTTTCTTTTACCTTATTGCCAGTGAAGCAATAAATATCAAGGACGTGTTCAAGATTGTTAATTTATCACATTTATAGCCTACCTCTTCTCTTAAAACTCAAGGTGAAGTATGAGACAATATCCTCTAATTTTATACCATAATAATAATTGTGTGAAATAGAATAAGTTAGGAGTCAGAGAAAGAGAGAAAGAGAAAGACGGATGGTGGGTGGGTGAGTGGGTGTGATTGGCTGATAGCCACCCAGTGGGGTCTGTAAGAAAGGAGGTGAATCTTGTTATTTCTGGTCCAAGGCCAACACATCAACCACAACATTTGATCAGGATACTAAACTATGGCTTATGACTTAGATACAGATATTCACTGCCTATATTCCTGAATATTAAAAGCCCAATTGAAACGTATCAGAGTATATTGTCAAAGATCTTGTCATCTTCATTTGAACTATAGGGATTTCTTTTTTTTTCTTTTTTTTTTTTGCTGTTTTGTAGAGAGAAAAGTAAGCAAACTTTTGCTTTCCTATTGTTCACTATAGCTATAAACCTGCCTATAGGCTGTGATCAACACACAAATAAGTTTGGCACTTGTAACTGAAAGTAGCGCTGCCAGATGCAAATTTACCATCCATGTAGATTTGCTTCACTTTATATTCTGCTGTTGATTTTAGGATGAACCCAAGCCTCTTTTCTGAATAGTCTGTTAAATTTATAAAGATGTGAATATATAAAGCAAAGCACAGAAAATAAATAAACACCCCAACAATGCATTATCCTTTAGTTAACTTACTTCTCCCTATAATTTGCCTCTCACACATTTTACTAAACACAATGAAAGGAAAAATAATAGAGGAACCCATTCTAATGCAACCAGAAATAATAGCTCACACACTACCTAATGTTTCAGAACAAATTTGGGAGAGGGGCACCAAAACCCCAAATTGATAGTGCCTGCTTTTTAGCTTTGAAATTCTACTTGTCATAAGCTTCTTCATTCAAATGGCTTTTAATGTCCAGAGATATAATAGGGTACTTAACATAAAGTTGTTTTTCTCAAACTGCTAGAAAAAAATGGCTTATGAGTGCAATGAAAAAACAAATCTCACATTGTCCACAGTTTGCAAATAAGCCATAGCTACAAAACTTCTAAATGTGAGGAGGCCATGTCTCAAAACAACCCATTATGGTTTAGACAGTGTATTTTAATCTTCCTCCGATTTGCGGTAGCTGGTTATTTAATGATGAATGTATATAAAAGGCCCATTTCTCTTAGAGTAGGAACCTGTATCCTCTCATTTTCTCTGAGAGATCATCATCCTTTTCCCAGAGCACAGTCCACTCCTTGGGGAGCAATAGGCCACGTTACTAGGGCAGAATTATGACCTATTAGGTTAGGTGATGAAGGAAAGGAATGTAATCAACCGTTAAGAGCCTTTTGTGCCCAAATACTCTCATATATCATTCTGTTGCCCATCCACCATCAGGCATATTGATCTGCATTTTGATGATGTTTTATACCAACTTTATGCTTTTTATACTTTATATTGCATGGTCTTATACTGCTTTGTGGACATGGCCAAAATTCTGTCACACACTGTCTCGTTTTGTTACGTTTTGAAAGAATGTTCAAACTGCCAAGAACAAATGCCAAAACTGCTGGAACATTGGTTTCAAGTTTCATTATATTTATATAGGAGGAAAAAAAGCTATGCTGAATGAAAACTCAATTTATGTGTGCAACCATCATGGCTAATAACCTTGTCAGATGTCTAGGTAAAAAACATGGAGAGGGGACAGGACATGTGATTTCCACCTTCCATGTAATTCGCTTCTATATGCACCTTTGGAAATGGTTCCTTTTCCATCTTCTTGTGTGATTCTCCTTCCTTCTCCTCATTCTCTTCCTCTCCTCCTCCTCCTCCTCCTTCTTTGCCTCTTCCTCCTCTTCCTCCTCCTCCTTCTGCTTCCTCCATAACATGTATATGCTGAACAATGGAAGATTTTCAGAGCTCCAAATAGATTCTTTCAAACAAGATTGGATAGACTCTACACATTTCTAATTTTTAAATTTGTTTCTTTCTGTCTTTGAAATGGAATCTGTGATGTGTGAAAAAGCTAACTGATAATTAAGTTCCAGTCCATCCATAAATTTGGAATTGATTGAATGTATCAATTCATACTGGAACTTTCAAAAGTTGGATGTCTTCCATATTTCTATATTGTAGGTAAAGGTAAAGGTTTCCCTCGCACATATGTGCTATTTGTTCCCGACTCTAGTGGGCGGTGCTCATCTCTGTTTCAAAGCCAAAGAGCCAGCACTCGGACACAAAGACGTCTCCGGGGTCATGTGGCCAGCATGACTAAATGCCAAAGGTGCACGGAACGCTGTTACCTTCCCACCAAACGTTGTTCCTATTTTTTTACTTGCATTTCTTATGTGCTTTCGAACTGCTAGGTTGGGACAAGTAAAGGGAGGTCACCCCATTACACGGCACTAGGGATTCGAACCACTGAACTGCCGAACTTTCGATCAACAAGCTCAGCGTCTTAGCCACTGAGCCACCACGTCCCTGTGTGTGTGTGTGTGTGTGTGTGTGTGTGTGTGTGTACATACATACTTACACATGCATACACAGGCACACACATATGCAATGTGCACATTTTTATGGAAAATATGGATTAATCTGTAGCTGTCTACATATGCTTTAAACCTGGGAGTAGATACAAAGTCTGTGAAGATCAATTTTCAAAAACCTGAATTGTAGAGATGACAAATTTTAATGGCTGAAAACTTTAGAAAGGAGAATAAATGGGGGCTGGTTGAAATCAAATAATGGCAAGTCTAAATAGGCTGTGTCGATAGAATTGAAACAATTGCTGAAACTAGTTTACTTGAAGCAGAGTACATAAAAAAATTCTACAATTGTCATATTCTGATGTAACCAAGTGAGTAGTGGGGAGACTGAACATAATTCTGTGAAGATGGATGATTCCCTAGGAAGGCTGATGGCAATGGTGCAATCTATGCAAATCAAGCCTGAACTGGTGTGCTTGGGTGCCTTTGAGCCATCTATAAAAATGATAGCATAATGAAAGGGGAGAAAATGCATACAAATTCCAGTGGAAATATCACACATATATACAAAGATTTTGTGAGTTGTTGAAATACTAATCTTTCTTTACCATTTTATAAATAGATAACCAACTTTTCCCTTTTCCTGAACATTTCAATTAGCATTAATTGTAAAATCTGATAAATGAATAGCTGAGGGTAAGTTCTATAAATGAATTTAAGAGGATATATTGCCAGATAAATAGGCAGATTGCAATACAAATCTCTTTTTGCATAACTAAATAATAATTTTAATCTTACCTGAAGCCAAAGTAAGGTAGGCTGACATACATTTCTCACAATCTGTAGAGACATCTGATTTCTTATACTAGCTGAAGTTCTTCAGATTGAATCAGCATTTATACACTAGAGGTATATACTGAAAATCATTCATCTGAAATTAATGTAACCTTGCTCCAAATGAAAGAATATTGTATAAGGCCAGCAATCCAGCTATAGGCTGAATATTGCCAGCAATCCAGCTATGGCTGAAAAAAAAATGACTGCTAGCTGGTAGCAAAAGACTGAAAACTATAGTTTGGAAGCTTTTTGTGGTTATCTGGATTTCCACGGGTGGTTTGATCACTTTAAGAAGTATTGAGTAGGATATCTACTAGCTAGAAATTTTAGAAGATGTATTCCATCCACCTTGAGGCACCAGATTTGGAGTGATTGTTATAAAGAAGTCAACACACCCATCAGGAGAGCATATTAACTTTGACAAGAAAGAGTGTCTAAGATAATAATTTGGTGACCAAGAACCCACCAAGAGATATTTCTGTGGTAATGACTTTCAGTTCTCTCTTATTGGTGGGATAGTTTCATGACTTCCCAAATTTACCAGATAGAAAAATACTATCTAGACCAGTGTTTCTCAACCTTGACAACTTTAAGATGTGTGAACTTCAACTCCCAGAATTCCTTAGCCAGCATTCTTTATTTTCTCTTGTTGAAGAATTCTGGGAGTTGAAGTCCACATATCTTAAAGTTGCCAAATTTGAGAAACATTGGTCTAAACATAAGTACAATACCCTGGAGATATGCTACTTAAGTTTTTTTCTCTTACAATCTATGTAATAGAAGTTCAAAAGGATAATTTGGATCAATTTAAATAAAGCTGGATCTCTGCTTATGCCAAATAATCTACTTTTTTTAAACCTTGTGCCATCCTTGAGGTAACTGTCCCATGTAAATTACAGGAGCTAGCTTTGTCTTTCCCTTAATACAGTCAATCAGGGAGAAGTGATCCTGCACCAAAGTGAATGAGAGGATGATTTTTTATTTTATCATTTCCTAGTCTACACAGACGAGTGAGTAGGAGAGATGTTACTAGGAATCAGAGCAACCATCTCAAGTTCTGGTTCAACTGCTGAGCAGTCAAGGAATAGTTCAATTCTGAGTTTCACCCATTGCACTAAGACAGAGCTGATTAAAGTATCTACAACTTTTGCTGATTTTCCCTTTTCATTATTAACCTCACCAGTATCTTGGATTATGTTACTGTTGACAACATGCATGTAAATTGAAACATGATTTTTATTTATTTATCAAATTTCTAGACAGTCCATTTTACCTGCACAACTCTTTGACTATGCATAGGTATCTGCAAGGGAATGAGTAATGACTTCACAGAGTCTACCCCTTTTGTACTTGCAATTGACATACAAAAAGACAGGACTGATGTCATGATGCAGATCTGTCATTTGGAGTCATTAGGTCCTATGGTGAAGAACAGATATCTGCATGCTGTATTGTAGGCTGAATTGAACCCAAAATATTTTCCCAGACTGTCCTTCCTCTGGGCCAGTTGGCACTTTCCTTGTAATATAATCTGCTCATCCAAGTCCATACTACCTTGAAGGCAGAATGTACTCTTGGAATTGAAGATGATTTTGAGTGACTAAGCTATGACACTATTTGGGGACACAAAATAAACAACTGAGTTGGATCAGTTTGGATGCACCTTCTCTTACATATAGAAGTTAACCTTGGATTCTAGAGTACCATAGATTGATCAGCTAGATTTACACACCATGCTAAACTACAGTGTTATTAATTGACATGTATTGAAGAATCCACAATGGCCTGGTTTGCTCAACATGCTAAATCAGAAACCAGAGTCTACAAATTGTAGCGGCTGGATTTATAAGACATGGTAAGTAATATCAGTCATACTAAATTATGACTTACTGCTTTGCAGAAACCCAGTTTCTGACTCTGTTTCTTTATCTTGCTGTCTGTCAATGATTTCTTATTTCCCAAGACAAAGCCTATCATTTCAGCACTGTGCATGGATGGAAAATATATATGTTGGGATTTTGGCTGAGAGCTTCATTCTTTGCCCAGCATCTGTAACAACAACAACAATAACTTTTCATGGAGCTTTTGTTGCAACTTCATCTGCTTCCTTTGAAACTCTTTCTATTAATTTTCTCTGTAGCATCCTTTTTTCCTGCAGTGTGTTCATCTTACTCAGCATGAAAAACAATGCCAAAAGAACACAGCTTTATAATAATTGTAATGTGACTTGTTAATTTTCTCTTTGCGCTGCCTACTTCCTTACCTACTGATAGAGCTAAATTATTCAGCAAATGTATCAGGCAGCATTCTAAAGGACCCTGGGGTTTTATTTTTGGATTTGATTATTATCTCTGCACCTGAATTATCCAAGCTTGTTAAAAACAAGGCTGTTATCTTCTCTTCGTCTTTCCTATCATCACACAGGTTTCTAACCACAGAAGGAGTTAAGACACGTTAAGAACCAGAAAATATCTCAAAAGACACCTGATGGGCTAAAAATGCTTTCTGCTTATTCAAAGCATGAGCTCGTGCAACGGTGACATGTCCAGATCCTTTCTGAAGCACACATTAAGAGAGAAACTCATTATCCTGAGTCAACAAACTAATTTCCAGAACTTTGATCACAATTCTTTGAATTGCACATATTATGAAAGGGAAAGACAGGGATGTCTTTTCATATTTAATGAAAGGATCTTAGGCCACTAAAGCTGCCTATTAAGAAAGGCTGGCCTGAAGTCACATCTTGAGCAGTCACAGAGGACTCTGAACGTTCTTTCAAAGCCTCAAGAGGTCACTGGAGTCATGCTGGGATGAGATTGGATGAGATGCTTTCCTCCGTGTTTTTAATTCCACCTGTCATAACAAGGAAATTAAAGTATCTGCTGATCTCTCTCTCTCTTTCTATCACAGCACATAGACTGCCACCACCACAACTATACACACATATGCAGACTTGAATGTACCAATGAGCTCAGTAACAGTTTTATACTACTATAGAAACTGTGTAGTCATTGGAAAACCCTGGCTGGGTTTGGATGTTCTCATTCTTCTATATAATTATAACAAATATAAGTATGGAGAAATATCTCATATAAATGCTGTCCTACATATAGCATAATTAGCTTACTTTATACTGGAGTCAGTGCCTATGTACCTGACACCACTGTTATGGACTGTAATGGTGCTGTTCCCTAGGTTGGCTGTTTTAATTGCTACATTGCAGAGCCGCTATAACATGATAAAATGACTAGAACAAGCCAGTCCTGGTTAATTTACATAACGAGTTTAGCTGCATTCCTAATGTCTAATGAAAAGAGGAAAACAATGATTTTCAGATGACATCAGGCTGGCAGGAATAGCCAACACTCCAGAAGATAGGCTTAGGATACAGAAGGATCCCAGTTTTTTGAGAACTGGGCCCAATCTAACAAAATGAAATTCAATGGTGAGAGAAAAGTAAGGTTTTACATTTAGGTAAGAAAAACCAAATGCATAGAAGGTATAGAATAGGCAGTATTTATCAATAGTGATAAATACTCGCAATAGTGCGAGATAGTGATAAATACTCGCAATAGTGCGAGAAAGATCTTGGAGTCCCAGTGGACAACCACTTAAATATGAGCCAGCAATGTGCTACAGTTGCCAAAAAATCTAACACAGTCCTAGGCTGCATTAACAGAGGGATCTATCATGTGAAGTGTTAGTACCACTTTATAATGCCTTAGAAAGACCACACTTGGTATATTGCATCCAGTTTTGGTTACCAGGTTAAAGAAAGATGTTGAGACTCTAGAAAGAGTGCAGGTGAGAACAACAAAAATGATTAGGAAACTGGAGGCTAAAATGAGGAATGGTTACAGTAATTGGGTATGTCTAGTTTAATAAAAAAAAAAAAGGACTAGGGTGACATGATAGCGGTGTTCCAATATCTAAGAGGCCGCCACAAAGAAAAAAGGATCAACCTATTCTCCAAAGCATCTGAAGGCAGAACAAGAAGCAATGGATGAAAACTAATCAAGTAGAGAAGCAACCTAAGGAGAAATTTCCTGACAGTGACAACAATTAATCAGTGGAATTACTCGCCTCCAGAAGTTGTGGATGCTCCAACAGTGAGATTTTAAAGAAAAGATTAGACCACCATTTGTCCAATGGTATAGGGTTCCCTGCTTGAGCAGGGCTCGAGGAGGACTAGAAGACCTTTGAAGTACCTTCCAATTCTGTTATTCTATTGAACCCTTGGAAAAAATTGATGGGAAGGAGCAAAGAAAAGGGTGCAATAGCTGCAAAAGTCTCTGTGTAAGGTACATTTGCAAATAAATGGGTTCAGAATGGGTGCTATTCTTTACCAGTAAACTGTTTAATCCCAGATCCCAAAGATTGTTCACTCCCTGTTCCAAAATATAAAATAGATTAACAGAGTTGGAAGGGATCTTGGAAGTCTTCTAGTCCTACTTAGTCTTCTAGTCCTTCTTGTCTGCTCAGGCAGGACACCTTATACCAGTGATGGTGAACCTTTTTGGCACCGAGTGCATGTGCTGACGAGCTGGTCTTCATGTGCGCCGGACCACCGGAAACCCGAAAACCAAGTGGCCGGTGCATCCATGATGGTGAACCTATGGCACGCATGCCAGAAGTGGCATGCAGAGCCCTTTATGTGGGCATGCGTGCTGTCGTCAGCTGCTCTTCCAGTTTCCAGAGCATGCATGCACACCAGCCAGCTGGTCTTCGGGTTTCCGGCTCTCCATGAAGACCAGAAGAGTGGCTGGTGACAGTGCATGTGCCCACAGAGAGGGTTCTGCATGCCACCTCTGGCACGTGTGCCATAGGTTCGCCACCATTGCAGACAAATGGTTGTCCAATCTCTTCTTAAAAACTTCCAGTGTTGGAGCACCCGCAACTTCTGGAGGCAAGTTGTTCCACTGATTAATTGTTCCATCTAATGTGCTTAGATCTATTTCACAATATAAATGCACAACACCTTCAAAGAGGAAAGAATATCATCTGTAAAAAGCTTTGAGCCAAGATGTTGGATAATGTCTTAAACCAGGTGCATAAGAAGAAGTTACTATAATCAGTCTTTGCACATGGGCTATGTTGGAATGATTATATCCCAGTTCTTTCTAGTCTGTTATTTAAAATGTATGTGAAGTTTTTGGAAAAGATTCTGTGTAGATCAGGAGTGATTTGCACCTCCAGATATGCCTCTTTTTTTTTTTCTGAACTCTCAGGCTGAAAACAATGCTAATGTGGCTAAAGGATTGGACTGGCACCAGAAAGAACCGATTTCTACTCCATGGAAGCTAATCCAGGGACTTGGTGCCAGTCACTCTTTTTCCACTAAATCTTAAATTACTAGATTGTTATTGCAGGGAAAACTAGGAAGAGGGAGGACTATGTACACATCTTAAGTTTCTGAATGAAGGAGATTTATGTACTGAACCAATAAATAAATAATATCTGATAGTCTTTGGGGTGAAAAGGACTAGATATGGGAACATCAATTAATCTGTGTTGAAATAACTGCGTTGATTACAAAAAGCTTTTTGGACTCGATTCAAATTCCTTATTATGGTATAGAAAGTATGATATGATTTGGATCAGGCCAGATAAAATGCAGAACCACTATGTCTATGTGGTTCATCTGATGACAGTTTTGCTTCTCAATAATACAGCCTAGATTGTGGAGCAATTTAATGATGGCGCTGAAGATCATTCTTTCCTCATAAATATTCCAAGTAATAAACAAGCCAATCTTTAAGTAGGTCTACCCTATCTGAGTTGTAAAAATCTAGATTATCACTCAGTGTGGCAGCAAAGGGAGTTTATGAACATTCAGCCATTATCTAAAATTTTACAACACAGATATAGCATTCCTCAGAAAACCCAACCCTGTTTGTCTCATTAGGGGACCTTTGTCTAGAGCAGGGGTGTCAAACTCATGGCCTGCGGGCCAGATGTATCACATGCTGGCCACACCCACCTCCAGTTTAGCGAAGGGCAAAAAAGACCCAATATGTTCTGTGACGACGTGAGTTTGACACCCGTGCTCTAGAGCAACCTGAATCTCAGTTTAAAAACTATAATGCAGTTAAGATAGAATTAAGGTTTGCAATCTCTCCAGAAAAGTATTTGCCTTGTTTTTGGTTGATTTACCATAAATGCTGCTTTTGATTAAAAAGATTCAAGTCACGTGTTAAAACACACTAGTTAAAATGCATGATAATCATTCCACTGCCTCTTTAATATCATCCCAGCACCTTAATAACTGGCTTCATACTGAAAAGAGAAAGAAAGAAAAATGCAAAAACCAAAAATAAAACTGATAATGAAGAACTGAAAACCATCTCCTTGGTATATTTTAAACTGCAAATTAGGAAAATCTTCATATTTTTTAAAAAATTATAACATCAAAAAAGGAAAGCAGAACTGGGATTAAAATTGCAAGCGCCTTAATTACAAATTGCACCATAATATATTTTGATACAGATCTAGAGACCATTTTAGCTGGTGGTGTTTTGCATGGAATAATGAAATGTTTTGCCAAGAAGACCCATTGCTCTTTCACGGTCTTAACAACTATAATGCCTTAAAGCAGTGGTTCTCAACCTTCCTAATGCCGCGACCCTTTAATACAGTTCCTCATGTTGTGGTGACCCCCAACCAGGGGTGGGTTCTAAATTTCTTTTACTACCGGTTCTGTGGGCGTGGCTTATTTTGTGGGCGTGGCTTGGAGGTCATGTGACCGAGTGGGCGTGGCTAGATGGTCATGTGACCGGGTGGCCATGGTTATGTGTATAGGGACTACTCAGAGGGCTGAAAAAAAGTCATTTCTGACAGGTCCTCGCACTTTTGACTGGTCCTCACACTTATGACCATCCTCACATTTATGCCTGTGCAGCATTCTTAACAACCATGTCACTCATTTCACAACTGCTTCTCTTCAACATGGTATAAGATAGGGCAAAAAACGTAAAATGTGAGGACAGTCGTAAATTCGAGGACTGGTCAAAAGTGCAAGGACCAGTCAAAAATAACTTTTTCAGCCCTCTGAGTAGTCCCTGTGCACAAAAGGACTACCCAGAGGGCTGAAAAATGTGATTTCTGACAGGTCCTCGCACTTTTGACCGGTCTTCGCAGTTATGACTGGTCATCATTTATGCCCATTGTAGCATTCTTAACAACCATGTCACTCATTTCACAACTGCTTCTCTTCACCATGGTGACAAGATAGGGCAAAAACGTAAAATGTGAGGACAGTCGTAAGTTCGAGGACTGGTCAAAAGTGCGAGGACCAGTCAAAAATAACTTTTTCAGCCCTCTGAGTAGTCCATATGCATAAAAGGATGCAGCAATAGAGAGGGATGAAGGAAGGGAAGGGAAATTAGAATAGGAGTGAAGGTAAGAGAGGGAGGAAGAGAGGAGGAGAAGGGGAAAGAGGAAGTAGGGAGAAGAAGAAGAGGGGGGGAAGAGAAAGTAAGTAAGAAAGAAAAGACAAAGGTGGTAGGTTTGAGGAGAAAGATTGCTGTACAATAAAAAAGATGAAAGGGAAGAAAGCCAACCCCAAACAAATATAAAAATATTAAGATAAAGAATGAATTGTTAAACTTTAAAGAATAAAAGAGAACAAATAGGAATAAATAGCAATAATTAGAAACACACATACAAACATACAACGTATTTTCTTTGAACAGAGTATTTGGCCGGTCCACAAATTTAAACAGTTGTAGGAGGTTAGCAGCCACCCCTTTCCTAGAAGAATGAAATATTTTGGGAAATATTAAAAAGGCAGAATATTATATTTCCCTGGATGAGAAATGGAGAAGCATATTTTACAGACAAAGCAGCTCCCACCTTCCTGCCCCCCACCCTTTGTTAATGGGCCAGAGGCAGAAAGTCAATCCTTTGTCAAAGGACATTTGCAACACAATGGGCCCCATCAAGCCATGTGATCCTGTCCACTATTAAAACATCTTTCCAAACAGTCTCCATGTTTCCAGTGTCTTTTTCCCCACTTGGAGCAGAACCCAGAAGGATATTTCTTCCAACACAATATTTAGTCATTTCAATTAAATTTACAATTTCTATATTTCCTTTTTACCATATTTATTCCTCAACTATTTTTTAAAAAAACCAATATTACCCTTCATCCTCATCTCTAATCTTAATCAAATTCAATTTTTCCCTTCTATTCTATATTATACCCCTTTGCATTGTCATCTATTTTTATATCCATCCTCACATTGGTTAATTATGTAATACAGTTGTTTAATACAAATTCAACATTTTAATATAAATCAATTAGTTATATAACTATCTTTTTTGTATATTTATCAATATGAACATGAATATTCCAATTATTTCCATGCAATCCAATTTCTTACAAATCAATTAATTATATTTACCAATAATAATAAACCAAATAATTTCCACCATATATTCCTCCAAACCACAACTTAACAGTTTCTGCTTTCAACACAATATACAATTAATAGTATCTCAATTATTACAATTCCCTAGTTAAATAGAGCTTTTTTTCTTTTGTGTTTTAAAATCTTGAACCTCCTCTTGCCCTAAATTTCCCATTGTTTGCAGTTTTGTACCTACCTTTTTTGGTGAGGAAAAAGAAAAAGAAATCTCTCTGCCTCATTTTGTCACGTTGCAGCAAAGACCCTGCTTTCGCTTTCGCTTTTCAGTATAGCTAGTGGGAAAAAAACTTGCTCCAGGAATTTACCTCTTTGCAGCTAGCTCTTTGAAGCCCCGCGGCAAGAATTTAAAGTTTTTTTCCCTCTAGCCATCAGCTGGGACTCCGGAGCAGCAATAGATTGGGAGTGGGCGGGGTAAGCGAACGGCCACCGGGCGATCCAGCAGAGGCAGAGGGTGAGTGAAGGCGGGGGGGAGGGGGCGAGAGAGGGCTTTGGCGACCCCTGGGAAATGGCCGTTCGACCCCCAAAGGGGTCGTGACCCCCAGGTTGAGAACCGCTGCCTTAAAGAGTTTATGACTGACCCAGATATGTCAAAATTTGAGGGCTATAGTGTCCCAAATTATTATGTATCTAAGATTTTATTGTGGAATCTGGATTAAGAACCCTCTAAGAAGAAACACCTCAGTCACATTACTGGATCTGACCAACAAGAGTTGGCAGCCAGAAGTCTGGGCTCCTTAAGGGCATGACTCCTGTGATGGAACCCTTTCAATGGAGATGCCTCAGTAACACCACACATGTAATTTTAGAAAAAAAGTTGAAGGCACGGGTGTTTGCAGAGACACTTACAGGGTAACAACTATTGTATGACCTAGTAGGATTTAAATCTGCCTGAGATTTATTTTGATTTTCTTAACTATTTTTTTTTTGGTCCAGATTTAAGAGATTGTTTTCATGAAAGAATCAGCTGAGTTTTGCTTCTCCTTCTCATTAATATTGTTTTTCCTATGTATTGTTTTTAAGCACTGTTAATTCTATTTCTGTCTTTTAAAGCAATACTTATCTTTTTCTCCTTCTTTTCTAAACTGCTATGTCTGAGACAGCACAACACAGAAATGTATAAATATTCATTTTTGCCTCATTCGATATACATAAAGAACACTTAAATGCAGGAAGATAACAAAGTCTATTGTTACTGTAAGAATATATGAATTATTGATGGGTCTACTTGAAGATCCATTTAATTTAGTAACTGAGATTACCAATTGCATACTGCGGCAAGGTGTGGCATTAATGACCTGCATAATGAATGATGGTGATGATAATGGAAGAATTTCACAAATACATTGATATTTTTACTTTAGCCCTCAATATTTGACATATCTTGGTCAATCATAAACTCTTTAAGGCATTATAGTTGTCAAGACCCTGAAAGGGCAATGGGTCTTTTTGGCAAAACATTTCATCATTCCATGCAAAACTCCACCAGCTAAAATGGTCGCTAGTGTTGTATCAAAATGTATTACGGTGCAATTTCTAATTTACAGTCTCTTTTCCTTTTAAAGCTCTTGGATGTAACGTGAAAGTTCTGGGACTCTGGAGCAGGATTTGAAATCAGCTCCAGCTGAGCCACAAGGAAAGGGCTTCACATTTTTACTTGAACGATGGAAGGAAAGAAAGGTATTAATTTTGCTGTAACCCATACAAATGTGCAAATGCTGAGCTTTGGTCTGTTTCACTTATTTGATTTGTGCCATCACACGTCTTTGGCATCAAACACCCTTCAGTTGTTGCTCAACTAAATATCCCTTAATTATTAGACCTATTCTTTATAAAACTGCATAGGCCTTTGCTAAAAATTATCTGTGCCAGTGGCCATCACAATGCCAGCATATAAATTCCTGGTGTCATGTAGATGGAGAATGTGTACTCCTACTCCATGTGTATGTATGTTTGTGTGTGTGTTTTTATTATTCATGAGGCCACCCCCACCTTCAAACTGTGATGTTTTGAGACTCCGAGTCATTGCTTTTGTCTTTCAGGTGAGGTAAAAAGCCTCAAGGATCTTACTTCTAACTTATAATGATTCCATTTGCTACTTTGTTCTATGATATACTTTTTGAAATTAGGCAGTCAAACTATTAAATCATCAATTTGTTATTAGGGCTCTATGGATCTTCAAACAGGTGGTTTAATTTAAAGGATATTCAATCAAATCTTTGAAACTTCAGGGAGTCTTCAAGTTTGGTTGAAGCATCAAATCAAATTGGATGCTTTCAATTCTCTTCAGAAAAACTCAAAGACAATTTGAAGATATGACAGATTGTCTGGCTTTGAAGGCTCTCACACATTATAACATTCTTCCATATACAGGGAAAAACCTGGAAGGGGCATTACATTTTGTGATGTTTAACTGGCCAGTTGATTCTATGGTCTGCTGGAACACTTGAGGAAAAATGCAGCTCTGCTATTTTTGTCTCCCTGTTTTGACAGAATTTATTTAAATGGAAAAGAAGAAAAAATATCCTTGTGTGAGAGGATCTGAGATGGGTGTGCTGTTAAGCTATATAATACAGACTACTTCATTATAACATAAAGTACCATAGTGTGTGTCCCAAAGGTGCTTTTTCAAGAGGCAATTAGACTTTCTTGTTTTTTTTTGAAGACATTTCGCTTCTCATCCAAGAAACTTCTTCAGCGCTGGAAGGGACAACCATGACCTGGATGACTGAGAATCTCACATACACATTTACCATTGTGTGTGTATGTGCAATAATGGTTGTGTTGTAACATTGCATAACATTAGTGTTATGGGGAACTGGATGCTTATTCATTATAGCCTATGCTTCAAATTGATTCAGACTGAATCTTGAATTTCAAAAGACAATTTCACCATCAAACTGAATCTTGGTTGATGTATACACCCCTATTTATTCCAAACCCTGGAAAAGAAGTCCCCTTTTCTTCAAAAGTTGAGAGAACTGACTTTCTGTGCTCCTCAACATAATTAGATATAATTAAAAAGTTTGGGTCAGTTAGGATGTTCTTGATAATGGAATCTGGTTATTGCCAGAATTTATTAAAAATACAGAAACAGGAGTTTGGAACTTGACAACTTTTTAAAATTTTCCCTTAGAAGACAAAGGTGGCTTTTAGCTAAAAAAAGGTTTATGTGACTTTAGACCTCATTTTGTTATCACCTTGTTGGATCATCTCTCCCAAGTCTTGTGTTCTTTCTTTTTCAACTCGGCCACAAAATGGCACACCACCTCTGTGGCTGTGATAGAGGATTGCGGCAAGAGGAGCCATTGGGCTTCATCACCAGTGGCTCTTTTTGGAAGCCTTCATGTAAGGCCGAGTGAGAATCTAGGCCTTAAGTGCCCCCTTCTTTGGCTAGCACTAATAGAGTGTAATGATTGCTGCCATACGGCAAGAATTCCCATTTGTCGACAACTGGGAAAGTACTTATGGTGATGATATTGTTCTGCTTGGGTGGCCTGTGCCTGAAGGTAATCCTTCAAAAGCAGCTGCTTTAAGTGTTAGTTAAATGGTACCTGGGGATTTGCTTGACACAGGTGTCATGTTTAATCTTATTCATATATCAATAAAACTGGTACCATATGCGCAGGGCGGTTGGCAGCATTGAACCTCTGAGACAATCAATATTTCCATTAACAGACTCATCTTCCCTGGTCAGATCTTCAGAGCCTGCCCCTTTGTTTTTTCCAACAGACTCTGCAAATGGTTGTTCTCTGGAGAATATAAGCAGACACAGAAATCCATTTCTCAGAAAGCAGGCTCTGTGAAATCTCAACAATATTACATGCAAATCATGGAAAAGAAAGAAGTCTTTTTACATTTGGGAAGGTTGCAATAGAGCTTTTATTCAACGTTCATGGCTATATTTCTTTCTGTATGTTCCTTCAGCAGATCCGAATAAATTCTTCCATCTGCAGGACAGTTGAATGCGGACCACAGAATGCTGCTGGTATGACTTGTGTCCTATTAACCCCCAAATGAGCAATGATTGATCAGGCAGTGTGTACGTGCAACTTTTTATCATTTTTGCAGCCTGCCTATTAAAGTATCCCAGGCAACACAAAAAGGAAGGAATCCTTTGCAAAGACAGAATAACAGAGTTGGAAGTGGGCCTGGAGGTCTTCTATTGAACATCCTGCTCAAGCAGGAAACCCTATAACATTTCAGACAAATGGTTGACCCCCTACATCCCTAGAACTGCTCTAGGATTTCAAAAGGTAAGCTAAGTTGGAAGAAATATCTCAGCCACCTTTCAACACTAAAGAAAAGGAGCTGCAAAATCTATCTGGCCTGGTATGAAGGAGTGAAGTTGGGATTGCTGTCTGCACTTGGAAAGGGTAGCTGCAGACAGACAGAAACGCTTCTTACCATTTTGCTCATGGATTTCATTCGTTTACTCAGAACTTTTACCCACAAGCAATCACTGAGCCACACCTGGTATTTTCAAGGACATTGCGGTTGTCCAGAAGCAGTCTCACCTCCCCTGAGTAAAGTTACAAAATCAAATGCTAAGTCAGAATGGGAGATCTTCAAAAGAAAAGGAGGCAAGCAACTGGCATGCAGAGGTGAAAGTGGAGATGGCCTTTGGAGATTGGCAGCTATTACAAGCAGACAAGAGGACTATCATTCAGGATCACAAGCTATGGTGAGCAGCATGATCTGCCTGGAGCTTTGCCAGAGTCAGTAACAGTTAGAAGTGGAACAACCACACTGAAACAGCACCTCATCCCAACTAGTGTAAGAACTTTTGGATGAAGGCAAAGATTGAATGCCACACTACAGACTGATATACTTTTGTTTGAACTAGGTACTAAAGCAATGAGTAGTAAAGACATATTTACACAGCAATACCACCTTGCAAGTCTTAGAAAGGGAGAGAGCCAGAGTCTATTGTTGGGGAATGTGTGTGCTGCAGTAAAGCATTGTGTGTGTGGTGATGTGTACAGTCTTTGGAAAGCAAAGAACTTGGACCCTTTTTTATTTATGGATTTTGGAAAGGAGAAAAAAAAAACCCTTAGAAAGAAATGATGGAACAGAAAGCTGCTTGATGAGCTGATTTTTAAAAATGACTTGCATATTCCTAATGAGGACAGGTTCCTCCATTTAAAAACTGCTTACATAGTACATAAGTAAAAGTCCTTTTTTTCATTGTGCATTTTTCCCCCTTGCAATCATGAAAATTGTAAGAGAAGACATCAGGAAGGAAATTCCATATCTTGGGTTCTTTTCAAAGCAGAATCCAGAAAGATAGACAACAGGAAAAACCACAACAAAAACAGAAATCTCCACCAACACCAATAATAAAATAAGCTGAACACCCCTTCACACATTTTTACTTAAGTCCCCCCTCCCCCATCACCAAACCTTAAAATATCAAGTGTTTGGAAAATTAGAAGACAAATTAAAAGCTGTAATAGTTTCTATCATGAGACAAGAATGCTTTTGAATCCAACAAATATATCATATTTAATTCTCTGGGAAACAAAGGGACTATGCCTAAACTGACGTACTTCAAGTGCATTGAAATGTGGTTTATTTTATCCTGAACAGCACTCTTGAGCTACGTAAAAAGAGAATAATGCTGAAACCATGTGAATGGCTCCAGGTGTTTTATTCAGAGTGATGAGTGGCTCTAGAATCTATCTCAAAATCCCAGCTGTTCATATAGTATCGTTCCAGCATCTCTTGACTTTAATTGGACAATTGTCCTTGGAAACAAACAAGCAAACAGAGAAAAACCAGGAAGGTTCCCTTGAGGTAGAAAACATTTGACAAGATGAGCAAGCTTTAAAGATGGGAAAGCCAGACATGTTCAAGTAGCAATCCACAGACCTTCGCCTTTACGGCATAGAACCTGTAATGGGCCAAGAGGAGTAGATTTAATGTTCTCCTTTATGCCAGTGACTCTTCTCAGAATTGCTAGAGCCAGTATGGTGTAGTGGTTGAGACAACAGGCTAGAAACTGGGAGACTGCGGGTTGTAGTCCTGCCTTAGGCACAAAGCCAGCTGGGGACCTTCGGCCAGTCACATTCTCTCAGTCCTAGGAAAGAGGCGAGGGCAAACCACATCTGAAAAATGTTGCCCTGGAAACTGCAGAAACTTGTCCAGGCAGTCTCTGAGAATTGGACACAATTGAATGGAAGGAGGAAAATAAAATCCCTTTCCATTCCAGACTACTCTACACAGCAGCTTAATTTTGCTTGTGCTTGGAATTTTGTGTTTGATCTCAGCAACTATTTCTCAGTAGACCGCAACCAAGTGCCCAAGTTATCTCATGGATTTTTGTGGAAGCTAGCCATTGGTTTAAATATTGAAACTGACTGAAGCATCTGCTTTCTATTTGATGTCTTACGTGGCACACAGAATCCTTTCTACAGTATATATATATTACCTAAATTCGGTTTGAGTTGATGTCTAATATAGCTGCTTCTTCAGGGATGTAATAGAGTTGAATATTTGTCAACAAAATGTTTTGGATTTATAAAGTCTAGACAATGTGTCAAATCATTCTTGTGTTGCTCTGTGTACTAAAGCAGGAATATCTTTGACCCGGCATGTGATAGTAAGTTAGGATTTTTTGAATTTCTCAACCTCAAACTGTAGTTTAGAAAAAAGAAAGTTTGGGTTCAAATGGCCATTATCAAAATATGTGAACCCAATTTCTTTTTACAGTGCTCTGGATCTATAATTTGTATTCTCTGACCATGGAGCTTCCTTTTAAGTGGGCAGTTTGGAGACAACTTTCCTTTTCCAGCAGGTGGAATATTTATTCCTGAATGAGCTTCTGGGATGGATGCCATCTCAGGACAAGTTATCCAACAATTGAAATCACTAATTCACTCTGAGGGACAGATCCAACACCACTAAACGAACTATTTATTAATCCAGGAACAATTCTTTAAAATATCCGCAATACAAATAGTTTCCTTTGCTTCACAGTAGAAGATTAATGGATAACAGTGTATGTGCATATGTGCAAGATTTTAAGATGTGTGGGCCGAGCCGGTATCTCAGTAACAATCAGAACACATAAACATTGGCCGACTCTGGATCCATTTAGGATGTATCTAGGACCACACAAGGCAAAAACATTGCCAGCTTGCAAGCCAGCAGTCCAACCCGACAACCACTTTTTCTTTTCAGCTGGAGTGAGAAAAGAGATTTGCTGGCCAAGGTTAAGCCACCCAGTTATTTGTTATGATGAACTCTCCAAAAGGAAGAGATTAAGCCAAGCCTTAAATGTTTCGGTGACAAATGTTGACTGTCAGCCTCCTCAGGATTGATGGCACTTCAGCTTGCCTTCCCAAAGCTTTTAGTTCAGAGACAGAGGTGAGGAGAAGCTTGCCCATTGGATGCTGACTTTATGGCTTTAGCACTGGCCAGAGAGCAATGCAAAGTTTCAGTAATGACTAATAGCACTTTTCGCTCCCTATCGTCGTTTGTCCAACATCCATTATTGTCCTGAGAGAGCAATCTCAGAGTTATAAATGGTCCTGGCAGCTGGTGTGTCAGCATTTCATACCTCCACAGCTGCTAGCCTGGAGGGTAGGCACACAAGCCTGCTGTACTTGGCTCAGTTCCACCTCCCGAAGCCATCTTGGGAGGCCTGCAGGTGCCATGTGCAAGCAAGCTGCATCTTGGTGATGGACCCAAAGCAGCTGCCTCCAAGAGCAAAGGAAACCGCTCGAGTTAATTTATTCAGGAACTACTAAAAGCATAGGCTTTAAATCTGGTTTTAATTGGTGCTGCCCTTCCTACTACTGTTTCAAATGCACCATGCATTGAGTCAAGTTGCACACTTAGCAAATCAGGTTCTTGGTTGTCGTCCCATCACCCCCCTCATTAAGGCAGAATGTTATTAGGCAACTATATCACTCATCACAACATGATGGTGGACCTGGCAATACTGTGAGCTTTGTTTGCTTTTCAAACAAAGAGGAGGAGAGGTAAAAGCTGTTCGGATTAAGAAGTCAGCAGAATAGCTGGTGAGGTTTTGCTTTACTCATCTGCTTCTTATTCATTCATTCCAGTAGAGAAATTACTAAGCTTTTCTTACTGAGCCTTCAGTTAGTTATCTCTAGCTAGGAGTCTGATGCTGGTCAGCATGGGCTCGTCAGAATCAGACCCACCTTAAAAAAAGATGCTTGGTTCAGAAAGTATCCAAAGCTCAGGATTGTTTTTGAGCTAATGAATAGATAAAGGGGTAACAATAGAAGCATTGGTTGCTCTGGATGAAATGCACTCCCTTGGAAGGGCAGATGTGTCTTTCTATGGTAAGAAGGACCTTTTTACAGATTTGTCTTTCTGGAGCGGATTAGTGATTCATAATCTAGAACCTCCAAGTCACCATATTGAAATATAATTTCCGTTCCTTTGAATTTGGCCTAAAAGCATTGGCTAATGCAAAATGCTATGGTGATTAAAGAAGAGAAGGGCAGAGCAGAAGCCATTTTGTTTCAGAAGGGCCTGCTGTTGACATATAAAGTGTGGACAACAATTTAAAATTTGGATGGATCAGTTTGTCTTATGTACTATTGAGGCGGTACATTATTGTGGGGTGCCCCTTTGAGGAAACTGTATTTGCAAGAAATTCATTATTTGATGACCTGAGCAAAGGAGAACAAAGGAGTTTCTGGTACTCCTCAAACTTCTTCAAATGAAGTTTTTCAATTCTCAGTTATAGTTGGCATCAAGGACTGGCCTTTTAAGGTCAGCTGAAAATCTCTTTGTTCATTGTAACTACTGTATTCCATGTTTTCTCCCCTTCTTTCTACCTCCTCTTCTTGCCGCCTTGTTGCATGATTTGTATATCCTGAATAGATATTGTCTCAAAAATGAAATGTGTAAAAAATATGGTTATGTAACATTTCAGTTTCAAAGGCAGAAAAGCTGTGATTAAACCATGGTTTGTTTTTACTATTGTTTTTAGCTACTTTTTTTTTTAAGAACCTTTAGTGGTCTGGTTCATGCTTAACTCTGAACATAAAATATAACTTGCAAGTCATAATGGCTTGATTCACACTAAGCCATACGCAGCAATGTCCATTAGAGTATATATCTATAGAATATAGATCTTTTTAAATGTTTATATTTTATTGTGTTTAACTAATTTAGATGAAATATTAATATACATTGCTAGTCCATATATGATATGTTATAAACTAACTAACTAACTAACTAACTAACTAACTAACTAACTAACTAACTGTATAGCAAGATGTACAAACCCAACCATAGACTGATCTAGAGTCTTCTTAACATTCACCAACTGATTTTGGTGCAGATAATAAAATATGATGTTGAGGTCATTCTTTTCACTGTGGACTCCTAGACTCTGAATGATCTTTGAAATCTGGTTTAGAAATACATTTACATAAAGTCAAAAGAACACAAAGAGCAGCAGATTCATATAGTGACTAAATTCCTATACCACATTGTCATGTGTAGTTTTGTTTTTGTTTTCTTTTTTAAATGTGGTGAATGTGTTGAGTGAAACCAGCTGATTGAGATTTGTTTAACCAATCATGGTTAAATAAACAATGACTTTTTGCAATGTGTGGGAATCTGAATAGATTATATTTGGATACTGAAAGGATGCTACTAGTTAGGGTGTGCAGAATGAGTTTATCTTGAGTGTTTAAACATATTTTTCTCAATATTATGTGATGATGATTGATGATTGATGATGATGACGATGAAAAACCCAGTGGGGCATAGAGTTCCCAATTTCAGGTCTTTTAAAATTGTGTCCAATACTTACAGAAATGTACAACTTTGCCCCCAGGTCTCATAGTACTCAGTGTGTTTTGTATGTATGCAAAATTCCAATATGTAAGTATGTAATATTTATTATATATTCTTTCTTTTAGACAAATATTATGGAAGACCCAAATGCAAAACATATTGGTATATAATGAAAAAGTAGGGCATTATATGCATGTTAGAATGAAGGATATGCACCTTCCTTAAGCATGTTTGACTGAACAGACAGTATTTTCATTAATAAAGTGTATTTTCTGACTAAAGAGTGATAATATCAGATATTGAATCAGCTGAACCCAGTGATTATTTCTCGCTCTGATGCTTCAGAAGAGGCAGGCTCATTAACTCTTGACCATATGCAATAATGGTTTGGGGAATCATTACAATAACTCTTATACAATAATGCAAGAATTATTCCCACGATCTGTCCAATCCTAGACATAAAGATTTATCCATGATTTAACAATAGAATTGGGTTCCATTTCTTCCTGGTTCTCACAATTTCCATGACTTTCTCAAGGCAACTTGCTTGTGGGAACACTCTTTTAGTTCAGACAAGAAAAAGTATACAACAAAGTTATAAATAAAGCTGAAATTAAATCAGATATGAGCTTCATAATATGCTGGGATAGCAGATCATAAACCATATTCTGTAACTGATTCTGCCATTCCCTGAAGATTAGTTATAAATCCTATCACCCATCAATAAACCTTTTGCCTGCTTGGAAGAATCTAATCTCAACCTGACAAGTCACTACATTCTTTCTTCATATGCAGCAAGCATTATTTAAAAGATTTAGAATACATCAATCCTGAACATACACACACACATACACACACACACAAATATGCAGAGTTCTTGCCAAACCTAAATTTTAGAATATGGAATCTTTAGCGTTATCTTGAAAATGCTAACACCAAGAGCAACTAATAGATTATTTGTGAAATCTAGATTTACTCAACCATGAACTGTAACCATTGAAATCAATGGACCTTAATGATTAATTAAAGTCATTAATTTAAAACCCTGTACTTTAACATTTGCCAATCACGCATGGATAACCAGAAAGGATCTGGTTATGCAATCAATAGAAAAGTCAGTATACTTAATCAGGTTGTCATTTCTTCAGAATGGAAAGGTCCAAGGTCAGATATTTATATGATTGGAACAGAAAAATAACATATTTTGTCCAGAGATTAAAGAGGAGACGACATTCAAAAACACCCCATGGGAAAATGACAGGACACATCTTTAGCATTTTCTTCATTTTTATCTCTTTCATCTTCTCAACTATTTTACTTTCATTTGCAATTGTTTCCACCGTGCTCACTCACTCTGAGTGTTCCATTTTTGTCAATTCTGATTTTATTTTGTTGCAGGAAACAACTCCTAACTAAAAAAAACATACACTTGGAATTCTCTTCCCTAGTTGCCAGCCTTTCTGAAATACATCTCAATACACCCTATTTCCTTTATGTAGTATCTTAGCAGAGAGTGGAGGGAAATAAACTGCAAAGAGAAAGAAGGAGGTGTTGCTTGATAGATTTATACACCTGCCAGCCAATTTAATAACCCTCAATACATAACAGTCAAGACTAATGCAGAGTTATCAGTGCGCTATTGAACCAATGGCCAAGCCACTAATAAACTTAAATCTGATAGTGTCAAAGCAAAAACAGAGACTGGGTTTCCTTATATAAAGATGGAGCTATTGTTAATAATAAGTGGAAGATTCGCTAAAATAAGGAAACGGTTTTTTTTTATTATTATAGACTTTGAAATTGATCACAGTCTCAAAAAATCACCATCCTGAGGAGAGTAAACGGCTTGAGTAGGTATTCTTTGTCTTCTTTCATATTGAATTGAATTGAATACTTTACTTGGCCATGTGTGACTAGGCACACAAGGAATTTGAGGCAACTATTTTTATTTGAAAATGGTGTTGTGATCCATCCATAAAATATGTCGTAAATCTAACTGCTTCCTGTCCTGTCTCTTACATCACATTTTTTTACTCAAATGTCAGTCACTTTTAATTTTTTTAAATATGTATGTATATGATTCTCTTCAAAGCTAATAATAATAATAATACAGTGCAGTACAACACAATATAAATAATTAAACTGTTCATTTTAAATATGTAAGATAATATGGAGCCACAACTAAACACCAGTTCTTCCTTCTCAGCCCTAGGAAGGTGGCAATGGCAAACCACTTCTACAAACATTGCCAAACCTCTCCAGGCAATTGCCAGGAATCAAAACTAACTTGAAGGCAGAAAGAAAGAAAGAAAGAAAGAAAGAGAGAGAGAGAGAAAGAAAGAAAAGGTGCTCATATTCATGACACAACATCATAGAATACAGATAAACTTTTAAATGAGATTGTGAGAGCTAGAGATAGTTATGGCAGATGGTAGCACCTAGCTGAGCTTGGCAGAACTCAAAAGAGTTAAGGAGGGCCAGACCTCATTAGCAACTGCATACAAAACTACTGGAAAATCCCATAGTTGCAGAGAAGACTAGAAAGTTTTTAAAAATCCCAAAGAAAGACAATGGAAAAAAGAAAAAAAAATTACCTTATTAATATGAAAATATGGAAGTGGTTTGACGTTGCCTATTTCTAAAACATTTTTTAAACATCTTGGTCTTTTTAAACATCTGGATCTTTAAACATCATTCTCAAGATGCTGGCATTTCTCAAAGTTCTATCTGACACAAGATAGTAACAACTTCCCTTCATTTCTTCAGAACTCGGACATTCTTAGATGCCACGAGCTATACAGCCTAGCAATTTGTGAGATACATTAAATAATAGAAGCATTAATCTTTTCACCTGAGTATAATAACTTCTTCAAACCTCAGGGAAAGATTAAAAGCCTGGCCTCTTAGTGGCATTCATCTTACCATTATAATACTTTTCCTTGCCAAATAGATAGATTTTGACCCTTTCAGGAAAGTTCATCCAATTGAAGATGAGAGATATTTTTGAATTCTTTCTTCTGCAGAAAAAAAAGGGAACCATTCCATTTGCTAGAGAATTTAATAGGCATAAACTAGATTAATTCCGGTCCAATTGAAGAAACATACTACATAATCACTAGCCTTCCTAGAAGCAAAAAAAAACAGCAAATTTGACCCAAGTCCTCCCCCACCCCCCAAATAATATTACAGAACAGGACCCAAGTCTGTGGCACCACAGGCATTTGCAAACAGGAATCACAAATATTAAGAAAGTAATACATACTGTCCTTGCTTAATCATAATTCATTCAGTAACTGAAGTTATAGCAGCTCTGGATGAAGGGATTTACAACCAATCCCTGACATTATGGCCATTGCAGTGGCCCTGCAGTCACATGATCAAAATTCAGGCACTTGGCAGCCTGTTTGCACTTATGACCATAGGGAAACTTGTGTTGCTCTACCTGTCTATCTCTCCCACCCAATTATGCTCCAATTATGCTGCATTCTGTGGTCCCCGCCACCCTAGCTGACCTTCACTTGCTTCCACTGCTGAGCAAGAATGCCCAGCCTCACCCGTTGTGAGGCAACTCCTGGTCAAGTTTTCATCCCCAGGTCATGCATGGTGGTTTCCTCACGACACCTGGGGAAGATGCAGGATCCAATCTGGGTCGATCACCAGCATCAGAGGTTTTGTCTTCTGACTTTTCAGATTTGTGCTAGAGCCCATCCGCAGGGAACTTCTCTCTGGCAGAGAGAAATTCCCTAAGGATGAGCTCCAGCATGAGTTTGAAAGCTTGGAAGTCTAAACCTCTGGTCCTGGTGATCAACGTAGATTGGATCCTGCAACCTTGTCCTGCCTTCATTCCTGGGGAAGATGGCTCACATGGACAGCAGTTGCCTCATAAAGAGCCAGGGTGGGCTCACCTCTGAGCAGTAGGAGAAAAAAGACAATGAAGATTAATTGATGGAGAGGACCACATGGCAACAGGGGCCTTGGAGTGCAGAGTGGCAAAAGTGACTGCACCTGGAACATGGCTGAGGCAGCTGTGGCTTCCCAGGATAGCTGAAGGTGTATATAGTGCTGCTGGGCCAGGCTGGGGCTATCTGCAACTTCACACCATGCCATGTTGCTGGATCAGGTTGGGGCATCCAAGACTTTCAGGAGTGGTTGCAGCTTTGCAGTGGGCTGTGGCTCAGGGATTCTTGCAGCTCTAGAGCCATAGCATGCTAAGCTGCAAGAGCCTCAGACCTGTGTAATTCTGGGGTTGCTTGCCATCCCACAAGGCAGGATGCAGGGTGGCCAAAAGGTCAGAGATGATCGAAATAGACAGTAGGTAGGAGTTGAAAAGGAGACAGACACTTACCTTAGAAGAACTGAGGCTCATGGCTGGGAGGGACCAAATTTAGAAATGTTTAGAGTGGGGTGAATCCTTAGCTAATGATCCATGAAATTCATTTAACAACAGCAATGGGGAGTGCCTGGTATGTCATTGTTACATAGTAAAGTCATGTGATATTGCGCATTACAAACACATTTCACAGTCCCGATTACTGTCATAACTTGAAGATTACCTATATGCCCAATTCTTTTTGCTGGGGTCTCTTAAGGAGGATTGGTTAGGAAGCTTAGTGTAGCTCAGAGACATTCAACAGATCTTAGATTCAGTTTCTGACATTTTCTGATTCTGCCTGAAACAAAGATCAGCGAAGACAATGTTAAGCAAGTGAAATCCAGACAAACACTGGAGCATTCTCACATAATCCCACCAGGGAAGAAGGTAGGCTGTCAATCAGAGGTGGTATTCAGCAAGTTCTGACCAGTTCTGGACAACTGGTAGTGGAAATTTTGAGTAGTTTGGAGAACCGGTAAATACCACCTCTGACTGGCCCCGCCCACATCTATTCTCTGCCTCCTGAGTCCCAGCTGATTGGGAGGAAATGGGGATTTTGCAATAGCCTTCCCCTGGAGTGGAGTGGGAATGGAGATTTTACAGTATCCTTCCCCTGCCACGCCCACAAAGCCATGCCACACCCACCAAGCCACGCCCACAGAACCGGTAGTAAACAATTTTGAATCCCACCACTGCTGTCAATATGTACTAGTAGTACTTCTACTCAGAAAGAGGAAGAGGAAAATTGTCCCGATCTTCCTTTTGCACAGAAGAAAGATTCTATTTCTCTGCATTGGAAGAAGAAGGGAGCAATCACTCTTTCCTTCCTTCCGTATGAAGAAAGGGCCTGGAAGCCACAGTCCTGTTCTTCCTGGAAATATTTTATTTTCTTGATAAAAAGATGAAATAACAACTGCTCCCACCTCTTTTCGAATGGAGAAAAGAGGCCTTTCCTTTTGTCAGGGGCTAGAAAGCCCCTAATACAAAACTCAACTGGCCACTCTTCTGAATTAATCCATTCACTTTATTCTTTTCTATGGGGAGCAAATAGTTGAGTTGTCCATCATTTGTAACAGGAATCTTTCCAAACTACCCTTGAGATGCAGGGTTTGAAATTTGAGCCTGCTGCATGCACGGCGCATGCTTTGCTACAGGCCTATACCTTTCTCCTGTAGTGCCACAATATATCACCTTTGAGCCACACAACTGCTGGGCTTAAAATTTAAATAACGATAAGGAGTGAAGAACTCCTCATTCTTCTATTATTATTTTTTTAAAAAATCAGTGGTAGAATTTATGTGCACTGAGAGACAGATAAGGCTCTTATCTTTTCAAGGAGCAGGTTTTTTTTGCAGCTGATGGCTTTTATTTCTTTACTTCTCTTGTTTCTAAAAAATATATATATGCTTCTAGACTTCCTTCAGGGAATATTTGCAAATTCAATGCTAATAGAGAGGTGAAAAACATAAAAAAGGAAATCAAAGCTCTAATTTGAACTTTCCATTTTACTTTAACATTTTGCAATTTCACGCTAAGAAATCATTCCCAGGTTTATGGAACAGATACTCATAATCAGTGCACAGGTAGTTCTTGACTTAACAATCATTCATTTAGTGACCGTTTGAAGTTATAATGGTTCTGTAAAAAACAACGAATGACCATTTTTTACACTTACAACTGCTCCAGCGTTCCCATGATCATGTGATCAAAAGTCAGACACTTGGCAACTAGCTCAAATTTTTTTTTTTTGACAAAACAATTTTTTATTTTATAAACAAAAGTAAAACATAAAACCATCATCATTCCAAACAATTACAGACAGTGTATCGATCGGTTAGCATCCTTTTGTGCTCAATCCCATCTTCAAAATATCAATATATGACCAAAACTTATTTTCATAAAGAAATATTTCACTTATTTACCTCAACTTCCACTTCATATTTCATATTTATCTCCATATTTTATTATCTATCCATTGATAAAATAAATCCCATATCAAATAATATTGTTTATCTTCCTGTTCCCTTATTTCAAATGTCAATTTATTCATTTCTCAACTAGCTCAAATTTATGATGGTTGTAGTGTCCTAAGGTCACGTGAGCACCTTTTGCAACCTTCTGACAAGCAAAGTCAATGGGGGAGCTAGATTCACTTAACAACCATTTTACTAAATGACGGCAAATGTCATAAAATGGGGGCAAAACTACTCAACAATAGTCTGGCTTTGCAACAGAAATTTTGGGCTCAATTGTGATCATAAGTCGAGGAATACCTGTATATGAAAATAACCTGTTGTTCCATTTATTTTTCAAACTGATAATTCATCTTTATGTCCATTCCACCTCCATACAAGACCATCAGAAGCAAAAGCTGCTTTACAGTTCATAGACTATTAGCAGTGGTGGGATTCAGCCAGTTTGCACCACTTTGGGACAACCAGTTGTTAACTTTCTGAGCAGTTTGGTGAACTGGTTGTTGGAAGGGCATTATTAGGGCAGAGAACCAGTTGTTAAATTATTTGAATCCCACCACTGACTATTAGCACATTGTCATTGCGGCATGTGATAGAGAACAGGATGAGGTAAGCCATGGAGATTTTTAATGCCTACTGGTTGCCTTAATCAATAGACTTTATTATTATATAGAGAATTAGTGTTAATCCAGCATTAAACAGGCAGATTAACATTTTGTGGGAGGCACAAACTATTTTCATAACTATATATGGAAGCTGCCTGATGCCTGGAGGATAAATTCGTTAGAGTTAGTCCCATTGAGCTAAATAGAACTTACTTCTTTGTGGTTCAGCCAAACTAGAATCATCTAGCTCTAGAGAAACTAGAACTTCTAAGATTGGGATTTGTGATCTCAGCGCAATGGAGGTCATCAAGCTAGATTGTGCCATTTCAGCGCACGATGGGGTAAATAATCTCTGTTATAAAATGGCAACTCTCTAAAGTAGAACTGACTATTGTAATCTAAGACAGAAAGGTGCTTTTTCCTTTTGGACAGCCATGACCTGGATGACTGAGAATCTCTACGAATTGTAATCTAAGGTTGTGAGTGTGATCATCCCAAAATTAGAGCATAGGAGTTACCTTGCAGTGAGATGGGCAGCTAAAGAAAGAAAGACAGAAAGATGATTTATCCTAGCCATGAGTAAAAGGAAACTAATTGGACAAGATGCCCCCAAATGTTACTTTGGAAATAAACTTAATGCATTTGTCTTTTTGCAACACTTCCCTCTCACCATATGTATGTATCAATGTATACACAATCATATATCATATATTTTTAATTTATATAGACTTATATAGCCACCCATCTTATACCACACCAGGTGGCTACCATTCAAGAAAATGGTTATATAGTTTGGATCTTCCTTTTCTTCATCAGCATCATGCATAACACAGTACTGGGTATCTACCTGAATCCTTCAGTTCACAGAATGCTCTTGAGTGTAACAAAGACTTTTATGGGAAACAGAAATGGGAGTCATTCTCAAATTCATACTTTCTCCTTTAGCTTCTATATCAATTTTCATGCTATTTCAAGGAGTCCTCCATTCTCTGAAGGCATAGGGGACCGCAAAGAAAAAAAGAGATCTACAATTTCTAGCAGCTCTGCCCATTTGATTTGCAGGTGAGATTTAGAAAACTGGCTTTATCTGGGGCGGGAGGCATATTTTCTCACTATAGTGCTAAGGCAAGCCTCAATGTTGAGATTCATAATGAAAAACTCTTATTTGGTATAAGGGAAATTGCAGGGTAAATTAGTAAAATAAAGTAAATTACCCACACAAGTTGACTTGTGCTTAGCGTTTGAGATATTCACCAAAAATATATGCTCGTACACTGCATATCTCTTGAGAAGAAATTGCATAAAAATGTATCTCACATCTTAGATCTGGCACTGTCACTATGTAAATACTGAAAATTACCAGCTTGTTGCTCCCCAAACTGCTCATCAGGTTAATTGAAGCAGGTTTTCACACTCCCTTAGTAGATTTATTACTTGGCTAGATAGCTGATGAGCTGGACTCCAGCCTCACTGACTAATGTGGTACCAAATTGAGAAAGTCATAAAGCACCAGAAAGAGAACGTGCAAGAGCTTCATTAGAGCACAGGTTTTGCAGACAAAATAAGATAAATTTCATCAACAAACATCACAGGGACCTTGGGGAAGAGAGGAACCTTGGTGTTCTCAGAGAAACAATAAAAACTTTGAATAGTTCTGTAGATTAATTTATTATAACATAAAAAAAAAATACCAAGGGAGGGCCTGGAATGAAATGGAGAAGAAAGACTGAAGCAAAATAGAATGAAAAGAGAGTTGAATTCTTGCTTTTTCTTCTCTTGTTAGCAAATGCCTGTTTGGAAGAGAAAATTCCTATCTTGGGCCTTCTATCATTTTGAAGTTCTTCTGTCTTTATTATATTTCACACTAGCTCTGTGAAGAAGGAGAAAAAGGGGAGGGGGAGGAATAAAAACAACCAAAATGAATAGTATCTATGGGAGAGGACACTCCCTCTCTCACCCTCTTTAATAACATCTTTACTTGTGACTATATTACAAAATAGCTACCACAATAGCTTAGCCCTTCCCTGCAACTTCTAACGTTGGATTAGCATTTCTATTGACAGGGTCATTGTAGTGGTATTTTATTGGACTGTTCTGTAAGGACAGAAATATTAATCTGCAGCAAAGCATGGAACTCTGTGATTTTACTTAGACAATGAAGACCTATCAAATTGGGGTTGGGTTTCTAGTTACAGAATTGGAATCATAAAGTTCACCTAGTCCATCTGCTTGTGCCAGAAATCCTGTTATGTCCTCTTCCCTGCCAGATCTGTAGACTCTCCTAACATATTACTGTTATTCATTACACATTAATATATACACAATAACATATTATTACGATAGTACTTTGTGCCATTACTACTAGAAGAGAATATTTGTAGTTGGCATTGAACTGTGGGGTCCTTAGTTCTCTCTGAGCTTAGTGGTTTTCTTGCAGACGTTTCATTACCAAACTAGGTAAGATCATCAACATCTTAGTATGTTACCTGTTAAAATGTCTGCAAGAAAACCACCAAGCTCAGAGAGCACCAAGTATCCCCCATTCTGCCATTAATTCAGCAGCTGCTACAAAAGGGACGCAGTGGCTCAGTGGCCAAGAGGATGAGCTTGTCAATCAAAAGGTCAGCAGTTCAGCGGTTTGAATCCCTAGTGCCGCATAACAGGGTGAGCTCCCGTTACTTGTCCCAGCTTCTGCCAACCTAGCAGTTCGAAAGCATGTAAAAAATGCAAGTGGAAAAATAGGGACCACCTCTGCTGGGAAGGTAACAGCATTCCATGAGCCTTTGGCATTTAGTCATGCCAGCCACATGACCATGGAGACGTCTTTGGACAGCACTGGCTCTTTGGCTTTGAAACGGAGATGAGCACCACCCCCTAGAGTTGGGAACAAATAGCACTTATGTGCAAGGGGAACCTTTACCTTTACAATTTCCACTTTTCTCCCATTGTGTTGTGGCCTGTCAGCGGCCTGTGCAGTTAGTAGCTGATTCCGACAGCGAGGAGGCTGGTGTGGTGCTGCGCCAGCAGCCTGTGCAGTGGGCACTCGAGTCAGACAATGAGGAGGCTGGAGAAGATGTGGTGCCAGAGGCGGGGATTCAACCAGGCCTTCAGAACCTCCAGAAGCTCCCATAAGTGAAGAGGAAGAAGAGGAGGAGCCTCTTCTCAATGCACTAGCGCGCAGAGCTGTTAAAAGGCAGGAGTGGCTCCTCAGGAAGAGGTCTCCTCAAGAGTAAGGCTTGGGACTAATTGGCCACTCCCCTAGCCTATTTAAGGAAGGACGACGACTGATGCAATTTGCAGGAAACAACTTCATTCATATTCCTTTGCATCTTGATTCCAGAAACATTTGATTCGGCTCTTGTTTCTCTCTTGTCAGTTTTCCTGCAAATTGCTTCTGGGCATTCTGCCAATCATAGTAAGATTATGGTTATCTGAAATACTGTGCCTCAGAATTGAGTTATTATTCTTTGGATTCTTGTCGGCTGTTAATGAAGTTAAAATTAACAGCCCTTGTTCAGAAAATACTGATTTAAACTGTACTTGTATTCGAACAACTACTAAGAAAGCTCATTAGTAGTCCGTAATTAGTAAACTAATGTTTGTACGGACTTTGTGTGTGCTGCGTTCTTTGGGGTCCATAGCTGGAGCAGAACACATTGTATATATTTTTATGCCACAGTCATTGCATTTTCCATAATACCTACTACAATAACAGAAGGTATAAAGATAGAAAGAATAACTACCACCTTGATGCAAATACTAATGAAGCTTATATACATTACACATAACTGTATCCAAATCTAGGCTAAAGCCATGCAAACCAGGTCCATGACTTTGCTTTCTGTGAATGCCTTGCTTTGAGACAGGGGAAGTCGATCCCTTTTGCGTGCCATTTTAACTGAAGAAAGCCATTAAAATCGCATAACTCAAAACAAGTATGTATAGATTCACATGCTTCATTAGACTCGTACAATTCTTTAAAAGTTACTTCACCAACCATGATTACCTTGTTTTTGTAAAACAAAATGATAGTTACTCTGATCTCAGTCTTCATCCTGCATTTTTTCTATAAGCGTTGTCCTTCTGCTATATTGATATTCGCTAATTAGAGGCTCAAAAAGGACCAGGCAAGTTAATGTTGTATTCTTTTTTTTTTTTTTTTTTGAGATTCACATTTATTTTCTTCCAACAACAAGCTGATATTGAATAATTTGCCCAGAATCAACCAGTGGGTTTTTCATAGCATCTCCGAGACCGCCTGCTGCTACCGACGACCTCCCATCGACCCGTGCGCTCCCACAGAGAGGGCCTCCTCAGGGTGCCATCAGCCAAACAATGTAGGCTGGTGGTCCCCAGGGGGAGGGCCTTCTCTGTGGGGGCTCCCACCCTCTGGAATCAGTTGCCCCCGGAGATAAGAAGAATCCATGACCTCAATGCCTTCCGTCGTTCCCTGAAAACCTATCTTTTTCAGCAAGCCGGGTTGGCTTAGAAGAAATTTTTAAATTCTTTTAATTAGTTTGTGATTCTTAACTTTCGGGCCAAAATTTATATATATATTTAAATGTTTTAATATTTGTATTCTATGTTTTTTATCTTGGCTGTACACCGCCCTGAGTCCTCAGGGAGAAGGGCGGTATATAAATTGGAAATTAAATTAAATTAAATTAAATTCATCACTAAGAATGGACTTCAGTTCAAAATTTCAGAATCTCTCTCTTCTTTCCATTTATATCTCATACATAGACCTGAAGATTGATACATAAGGTCTCCTTTATCACAATCCTCCCACCCATGTATCTTTTTTAAAAAAAAATTTTTTAAACTTTTATTAATTTAAGAAACCACATAATACATTTATAAATGTAAGTAAAACAATTTACAACAAGCATCATCTTAATGACATCTACCTATAATATCTGAATTGTTACAATATCAATATCCTATATTCTTCAGTATACATTATTTCTCTCACCTTATATAATGATATTATTTTATTGATATCTGGTGTCTCTTTCTTAAATTTCATTTGATGTAAAAATTTATTTTACTCTATTGATATCTTTTCTTTTATTTAATTTTTCTTTCTTTTGTCTTCTCTTTTTTTTCACTTCCCTCTAACCATTTATACCACTTTTGCCAGACCAGATAATATTCAGATTCTTCCTTTCCTTGGATCTCCTTGGTGAGTCTATCCATTTCAGCGCATTCCATAATTTTGGATATTAATTTCTCTTGAGTCGGTACCTCTTCTTGTTTCCAATTTTGTGCGTATATGATTCTTGCTGCAGTCAAAATGTGTTATTAAATATATTATTTCTTTTTCATATTTGCTTGTAGGTATTCCTAATAAGTAAGTTTCTGGTTTTAATGGTACCTTTTGAGTTATTATTTGTTCCAGTTGCATTTTTATATTGTTCCAGAATTTTTTAGCTTTGGGACATGACCACCATATATGATAGTATGTCCCTTTATGCGCTTTACATTTCCAACAGAGTGGAGATGTACTGGGAAACATTTTAGAAATTCATGCTGGTGGTAGATGCCACCTATAGAACAATTTATAAGCATTTTCTTTGTATGGTACAGATAATGTTAATTTATTAATACTTTTCCACAATTTTTCCCACTTATTTAATTCTATTGCATACCCAAAATTCATCGCCCATGTGATCATATTTTCTTTAACTACTTCCTCTGCTAGTTTATATTCCAATAGAAAATTATAAATTTTAGTTATTAATTTCTCATTGGGGCCTAATAAAATTTTATCCAACTGATTTGATTCCATTTGAATTCCAGTTTTTTTCCATATCAGATTTATATCTGGATTTTAATTGCAAATATGACCACCACTCTATTTCCACATTTTGCATTCTCAATTCTTCTCTTGTTTTTAGTTTTCCTTCTTCATTTAAGATGTCCTGATATGTTTTTAATTTATTTTTATCTATTGTATTTGGATAAACATGTGCTTCCATTATGGAAGTCCACCTAGGAATCTTATCAGAGTGATATTTTCTGATTTCATTCCATATTTTAAGCAAATTGTCTCTTACAATGTGTCTGCGAAATTGTTCTTGTTTTGTAATTTTCTCTCCCCAAAGATATGCATGCCATCCCCTTGTCAAGTCAAAACCTTCCAATATTAATGTTCTTATGTTTTTGAGTTCGATCCAATCTTTTATCCATGTTAACGCTGAAGCTTTGTAATAACTCTGCCAATCAGGGAGTCCCATTCCCCCACTCTCTCTTTTGTCTTGTAGATGTTTTAATTTGATTCTTGCTTTTTTTCCCTGCCAAATAAATTTTAATATCATTCTGTCTAAATCTTTAAAATATGTTCTTCCTGGGTTTACTGATATCACCCTAAATAAGTATAACACTCTTGGCAGAATATTCATTTTAATGGTAGCAATTTTGCCTAAAAGAGACAATTGGAGTTTCGCCCATCTTTCCAAATCCTTTTCTATTTGTTTAGCCAATTTAATATAATTGTCTTCCTTCAACGTTGATATTTTGTTTGTAATCCATACTCCTAAGTGTTTAACTTTCTTTGCTGTTTGTATCCCTAATATATTTTCCAATTCTTCTTCTTGATACTTGTTAAGATTCTTTGTTAAAATTTTAGTTTTTTGTTTATTAATTTTCAATCCCGCTACTTCTCCATATTGTTGTACTTTTATCATTAATTTTGGTCCAGATTGTATGGGTTTATCTAAGATGAGTACTATATCATCCACAAAGGCTTGCAGTTTATATTCTTGATTTTTTATTTTTAGTGCAGTTATTTCTGTATCTTTCCTGATTTCTTCTAGTAATATTTCAAATGTTAATATAAACAATATAGGAGATAATGGACATCCTTGTCTCACTCCTTTCTTTATATAAGATTGTTCAGTTGTATCTCCATTAATTTGTATTTTTGCTGTTTGGGTGTTGAATATCTTTTTAATCATTTTTATAAATCTTTCTCCAAATTTCATCTTTTCTAATTGTGCTATTAGAAATGTCCAGTTGAGATTATCAAACACTTGTATTCTTTTACCATTCTTTTGCCAAAGAATATCATCATGAAGAAAGCTGTGAAGAGTTGAACTTCTGTTGCAGTCTCGATTATTTACTAAGACCAATTGGCAAATTCATTGGAATATTGCTGTGCTTTTCCAAAGCTGCAGTTAACAACTGCCTCAATGCTTTCATTATTAGAGGTGATGCTTCCTAAGTAGATAAAATTCTGCACATCCTCAATGCCTTGGTGTCCATGTATTTCCTTGACAATTACCAACTTGTATAATCTTCATTTGTTCACTGCTTAACCAAATTTTACTCTTCCCAACATGTCCCTTGTTCTTTATTAAGCAATATTTCCCTATCCTTGCCCTTAGTAGGAAGATTTGTATTACTTCTTGCTCTTGTTAATTTCTGAACAAGTCAGTATAGCACCTTGGTATCACTTTTGTTGCTACTTATTATGCTTTGGCTCCTTTGTGTCCTGGCCATGCTTTCTTGTCAGCCTGGCAATTTCTTCTGACTTTACAGTCCAAGGATCGGTATTTTTCCCTAGATTTTTGCTTTGTCACTTAGCAATTTGAGTCCTTTTGCAGCTTTGTGATTTTGTCTTCATCAATCAGCTGCCAGATTCTGTCTTGTGTGCAGCATTCTTCCTATATCGCTCTCCTTTATCCAATTGTTTCTTCTTCACTCAGGCAGTGTTTATTTCAACCATCTCCACTGATCTTCAATTTCAGTTTCATGTTGCAATTGCCGAAACCAGTTTTCAGCTTTGAGTTTGTACTGTTTAGCAATGACATGATTCTTAGCTTCTCAACAGCAGAGGGGCAAGCTGTATGCTGGTCTTGCCTCTTCTTTTGGTAGGGTCTAAATGATATGATTAAGGGGATGCTGGTTCTATTGCTCTGTGACATGCTCTGACATCTAGAAATGCTGATTGCCATCATTTGCTGTTGAAAAGCCATTGATTTCATTGTTAAAAGCTGAATTAGGTAACAGCCATGGGGTTCTTTTTGTGTGTGTGATATTATTTTTATCTGCAGAGTAGATGTTTCCCACATAAACATTATTGATGCTACAAAATTCAGTAAGAGCTTCCAGTGTCGCACCTTTGTGCTTCTGATCCATGCAGATCAATTATTTGTTCTCATTATGCCTATTTGTGCATAATGTTATGATTGGGTATATCACTGAAAGTATCTTGTAGTTGTTCATAGAGCATGTCCTTTACAGATTCATGTGCATCCTCAGCTGGTGCCTAAGCTTGATTGAGATCTTGCTATGATCATCCACTGGCTTACATCCAGTAGTCCCCCTTCTTGCCTTCTTTTGCAACACCAAAGACCAACACAGTTCACATGTAGATTATCCTTTCCAGAAAATTGAATGGTCTTGCTGTCACTAACTATCTTGTCACTTCTTTTTTATCTTACCTTTATGCTCAGGATGTACAAATACATGGTAAGTATCAAATTCATCAAGTAATTGTGTTAATTTTCTGCACAAGTCTGTGTTCTTTTGGTGGTTTTGGAATTGAGCTCTCGATTTTCTTGCAGCTTTCATGAAGCACCATCACAGGGTATTGTCAAACTGCTTTTAAGTATCTCATTGAATTGCATTAATTGCTTCAGTAGTGCTGCTGCTGTTGCTGCTGTTGTTAGAGTTGGGTTGCTAGCCTGATGCCTACACTTTCTCCTTTCTTATCCAGGCTTAGCAATATCAGTGGTGAAGCTGTATTTGAGTCTATCTATGCTTCTTGTTACCTCTGCACTCCAAAGATATCAGATGCCACAACATTCTTAAATTCTAATCATCACAACAGCATAATAAATTGTATACTACAGCTTTTTAAAAGCAACCTGATTCTTTGTAGAATATCTGTCCTTAGAGAAAAAGCATTATTTCACCCAATGAGGAACAATAGAACTATCTTATTTTTTCTTTTCTAACACCTAGCAAGCTCTCACTGCTAGGTGGGAGACCTAAATAGATCCATTTCTAGCTCGTTAGCTTTCATCAGTAGGCCACACCCATCTTTTTCTTTTCTAACAGGAAAAAAAGCCCAGAACCGAGTAGATGAGATTCTACTGAGCTGGAGCTACAAAAAAACCTTGGCTACGTAGGGAAAACCTGGCTAGAAGAAAAACACACATAGACCCTACGAAGAAGTAAGAAAATTGATACTATGCCTTTACAGGGAGGAGATGGGTGTGGCCTACTGTTGAAAGCTAACGAGCTAGAAATGGATCTATTTAGGTCTCCCACCTAGCAGTGAGAGCTTGCTAGGTGTTAGAAAAGAAAAAAGCCCAGAACCGAGTAGATGAGATTCTACTGAGCTGGAGCTACAAAAAAACCTTGGCTACGTAGGGAAAACCTGGCTAGAAGAAAAACACACATAGACCCTACGAAGAAGTAAGAAAATTGATACTATGCCTTTACAGGGAGGAGATGGGTGTGGCCTACTGATGAAAGCTAACGAGCTAGAAATGGATCTATTTAGGTCTCCCACCTAGCAGTGAGAGCTTGCTAGGTGTTAGAAAAGAAAAAAGCCCAGAACCGAGTAGATGAGATTCTACTGAGCTGGAGCTACAAAAAAACCTTGGCTACGTAGGGAAAACCTGGCTAGAAGAAAAACACACATAGACCCTACGAAGAAGTAAGAAAATTGATACTATGCCTTTACAGGGAGGAGATGGGTGTGGCCTACTGATGAAAGCTAACGAGCTAGAAATGGATCTATTTAGGTCTCCCACCTAGCAGTGAGAGCTTGCTAGGTGTTAGAAAAGAAAAAAGCCCAGAACCGAGTAGATGAGATTCTACTGAGCTGGAGCTACAAAAAAACCTTGGCTACGTAGGGAAAACCTGGCTAGAAGAAAAACACACATAGACCCTACGAAGAAGTAAGAAAATTGATACTATGCCTTTACAGGGAGGAGATGGGTGTGGCCTACTGATGAAAGCTAACGAGCTAGAAATGGATCTATTTAGGTCTCCCACCTAGCAGTGAGAGCTTGCTAGGTGTTAGAAAAGAAAAAAGCCCAGAACCGAGTAGATGAGATTCTACTGAGCTGGAGCTACAAAAAAAACCTTGGCTACGTAGGGAAAACCTGGCTAGAAGAAAAACACACATAGACCCTACGAAGAAGTAAGAAAATTGATACTATGCCTTTACAGGGAGGAGATGGGTGTGGCCTACTGATGAAAGCTAACGAGCTAGAAATGGATCTATTTAGGTCTCCCACCTAGCAGTGAGAGCTTGCTAGGTGTTAGAAAAGAAAAAAGCCCAGAACCGAGTAGATGAGATTCTACTGAGCTGGAGCTACAAAAAAACCTTGGCTACGTAGGGAAAACCTGGCTAGAAGAAAAACACACATAGACCCTACGAAGAAGTAAGAAAATTGATACTATGCCTTTACAGGGAGGAGATGGGTGTGGCCTACTGATGAAAGCTAACGAGCTAGAAATGGATCTATTTAGGTCTCCCACCTAGCAGTGAGAGCTTGCTAGGTGTTAGAAAAGAAAAAAGCCCAGAACCGAGTAGATGAGATTCTACTGAGCTGGAGCTACAAAAAAACCTTGGCTACGTAGGGAAAACCTGGCTAGAAGAAAAACACACATAGACCCTACGAAGAAGTAAGAAAATTGATACTATGCCTTTACAGGGAGGAGATGGGTGTGGCCTACTGTTGAAAGCTAACGAGCTAGAAATGGATCTATTTAGGTCTCCCACCTAGCAGTGAGAGCTTGCTAGGTGTTAGAAAAGAAAAAAGCCCAGAACCGAGTAGATGAGATTCTACTGAGCTGGAGCTACAAAAAAACCTTGGCTACGTAGGGAAAACCTGGCTAGAAGAAAAACACACATAGACCCTACGAAGAAGTAAGAAAATTGATACTATGCCTTTACAGGGAGGAGATGGGTGTGGCCTACTGATGAAAGCTAACGAGCTAGAAATGGATCTATTTAGGTCTCCCACCTAGCAGTGAGAGCTTGCTAGGTGTTAGAAAAGAAAAAAGCCCAGAACCGAGTAGATGAGATTCTACTGAGCTGGAGCTACAAAAAAACCTTGGCTACGTAGGGAAAACCTGGCTAGAAGAAAAACACACATAGACCCTACGAAGAAGTAAGAAAATTGATACTATGCCTTTACAGGGAGGAGATGGGTGTGGCCTACTGATGAAAGCTAACGAGCTAGAAATGGATCTATTTAGGTCTCCCACCTAGCAGTGAGAGCTTGCTAGGTGTTAGAAAAGAAAAAAGCCCAGAACCGAGTAGATGAGATTCTACTGAGCTGGAGCTACAAAAAAACCTTGGCTACGTAGGGAAAACCTGGCTAGAAGAAAAACACACATAGACCCTACGAAGAAGTAAGAAAATTGATACTATGCCTTTACAGGGAGGAGATGGGTGTGGCCTACTGATGAAAGCTAACGAGCTAGAAATGGATCTATTTAGGTCTCCCACCTAGCAGTGAGAGCTTGCTAGGTGTTAGAAAAGAAAAAAGCCCAGAACCGAGTAGATGAGATTCTACTGAGCTGGAGCTACAAAAAAACCTTGGCTACGTAGGGAAAACCTGGCTAGAAGAAAAACACACATAGACCCTACGAAGAAGTAAGAAAATTGATACTATGCCTTTACAGGGAGGAGATGGGTGTGGCCTACTGATGAAAGCTAACGAGCTAGAAATGGATCTATTTAGGTCTCCCACCTAGCAGTGAGAGCTTGCTAGGTGTTAGAAAAGAAAAAAGCCCAGAACCGAGTAGATGAGATTCTACTGAGCTGGAGCTACAAAAAAACCTTGGCTACGTAGGGAAAACCTGGCTAGAAGAAAAACACACATAGACCCTACGAAGAAGTAAGAAAATTGATACTATGCCTTTACAGGGAGGAGATGGGTGTGGCCTACTGATGAAAGCTAACGAGCTAGAAATGGATCTATTTAGGTCTCCCACCTAGCAGTGAGAGCTTGCTAGGTGTTAGAAAAGAAAAAAGCCCAGAACCGAGTAGATGAGATTCTACTGAGCTGGAGCTACAAAAAAAACCTTGGCTACGTAGGGAAAACCTGGCTAGAAGAAAAACACACATAGACCCTACGAAGAAGTAAGAAAATTGATACTATGCCTTTACAGGGAGGAGATGGGTGTGGCCTACTGATGAAAGCTAACGAGCTAGAAATGGATCTATTTAGGTCTCCCACCTAGCAGTGAGAGCTTGCTAGGTGTTAGAAAAGAAAAAAGCCCAGAACCGAGTAGATGAGATTCTACTGAGCTGGAGCTACAAAAAAACCTTGGCTACGTAGGGAAAACCTGGCTAGAAGAAAAACACACATAGACCCTACGAAGAAGTAAGAAAATTGATACTATGCCTTTACAGGGAGGAGATGGGTGTGGCCTACTGATGAAAGCTAACGAGCTAGAAATGGATCTATTTAGGTCTCCCACCTAGCAGTGAGAGCTTGCTAGGTGTTAGAAAAGAAAAAAGCCCAGAACCGAGTAGATGAGATTCTACTGAGCTGGAGCTACAAAAAAACCTTGGCTACGTAGGGAAAACCTGGCTAGAAGAAAAACACACATAGACCCTACGAAGAAGTAAGAAAATTGATACTATGCCTTTACAGGGAGGAGATGGGTGTGGCCTACTGATGAAAGCTAACGAGCTAGAAATGGATCTATTTAGGTCTCCCACCTAGCAGTGAGAGCTTGCTAGGTGTTAGAAAAGAAAAAAGCCCAGAACCGAGTAGATGAGATTCTACTGAGCTGGAGCTACAAAAAAAACCTTGGCTACGTAGGGAAAACCTGGCTAGAAGAAAAACACACATAGACCCTACGAAGAAGTAAGAAAATTGATACTATGCCTTTACAGGGAGGAGATGGGTGTGGCCTACTGATGAAAGCTAACGAGCTAGAAATGGATCTATTTAGGTCTCCCACCTAGCAGTGAGAGCTTGCTAGGTGTTAGAAAAGAAAAAAGCCCAGAACCGAGTAGATGAGATTCTACTGAGCTGGAGCTACAAAAAAACCTTGGCTACGTAGGGAAAACCTGGCTAGAAGAAAAACACACATAGACCCTACGAAGAAGTAAGAAAATTGATACTATGCCTTTACAGGGAGGAGATGGGTGTGGCCTACTGATGAAAGCTAACGAGCTAGAAATGGATCTATTTAGGTCTCCCACCTAGCAGTGAGAGCTTGCTAGGTGTTAGAAAAGAAAAAAGCCCAGAACCGAGTAGATGAGATTCTACTGAGCTGGAGCTACAAAAAAACCTTGGCTACGTAGGGAAAACCTGGCTAGAAGAAAAACACACATAGACCCTACGAAGAAGTAAGAAAATTGATACTATGCCTTTACAGGGAGGAGATGGGTGTGGCCTACTGATGAAAGCTAACGAGCTAGAAATGGATCTATTTAGGTCTCCCACCTAGCAGTGAGAGCTTGCTAGGTGTTAGAAAAGAAAAAAGCCCAGAACCGAGTAGATGAGATTCTACTGAGCTGGAGCTACAAAAAAAACCTTGGCTACGTAGGGAAAACCTGGCTAGAAGAAAAACACACATAGACCCTACGAAGAAGTAAGAAAATTTATATATATATATATATATATATATATATATATATATATATATATATATATATATATATATATATAATAAAAATATATTTTTAAAAGATTTATGTTCAAATACCAATATCTAGGCCATTTTACCATTTAAGCACAGCATTGTTTATATTTTTAAAAAATCAGATATTGGACCGGTATATGCCCTGCAGTTTACAGCCAGTTATGATGTGATCTACAATTTGACACTGGACCCCACATTCACACCGAGGGGAGGGTACTATGGTCCTACAGAATGTAAGTCTTAGGGACTTTGAATACAGAAACCCAAGATCTAGCTTTGACAGCTTCACCTGTAAAGTATAAAGAAAGCACACTGAAGCTCAGTATTAATTAGTATATTTTCAAAACAAAGGCTCCAGATTTGACCCTCAATAACCATGCTTGGATTGAAGATGATGGTAGTGGGAAGTATAATATATTCAGAAAGTTGTTGAACTGGGTATAGAGAATGTTAGGGAGAATAGAAGGCTGGGCAAAATGAAAAGCATTCTCAAGACTTGAATACAGTATGAATTTGAGATAGGCCACTGGTTGAATTGCAGAGTCTCTAATTTGCTATAGGATCCATATTGGGTTCATTTGATGAACAGTCTGAAGCTACAATTGGCCCAGGATGGGTGGCATGAGTAACATACTTCAGTATGTATTTGTAACACTGTTACCTCCATGAGCTGTATTGGTTATCAGTAGACTTTCAGATGCAATTCAAAGTGCTAGTGGTCTTCTATGAAGCCCTTTATGGCATGCAGCCTGGATATTTGCATGACATCCTTACCCCAATTATTTCTATTAATCAATAATTGCCTTGTCAGCCCTGTGGAAAAGTATGTCCCCAATATGCTGGTGTTCAGAAAGGAATTTAAAGCCAGCAGGCTCTGTATTACTTGTATATGTTGTTCCATTAAACATCAGTAATGATTTAATACATCTGATTTGTTCCTCCCAGGATGGTTGTTTATAATGATTGTTTTAACCCAATCATTATAAGCCATCCAGAGTCATTGAGGAATGTGCATCATTAAACATTGACAAAATTGGTCTTCAGAGACTTGGGGTTACCCCCATTTTTCCATGTCATGCAACACTCATCTGCTGTTGCCTAAGCAAAAAAGGGCAGATTTTGGTTTCTCTTCAGCAGTAATATCTGAGTGGCACCTGCATAGATTATGGACTGTGTGTGTGTGTGTGTGTGTGTGTGTCTGTGTGTGTGTGTGCATGTCTGTGCATGTGTATGAACAAGAGAAAGTAAGAGAGCTTACCCTCTGTTTGTATTTTATCTACCATCTTTGTCTTGTCCTTGTGCAGCACCCAAGGAATACCATGGAGATTAACTGTCCCTTCTTCCTGAGAAACTTGCCTGACACAGCTATTGACTGATCAATTGATTCATTGTTCTTCTTACCAAGTACTTCAGTAGTTCCTATAAAAGAATTTCTTTTGCACAATTGGGTTGTGGTTCCTGTTTTGAACTCTAGTTCCAGACCCAGCAGCTTTAGTTTGTGAGGAGAACTTGAGACTGACTAACAAGGAGCAGAGAAAGAAAAATTGTCCCAGCTAGGCAGCACTGGGGACTTCTCATGGTTGCCTTGCTAGTCTTCTTGTCTCCTCTTGCAGCATCCATTGGAGTGTTGTGGGCAGAGCACCCCTAAAGTTGGTGGAGAAGTTACATCTTCCATGAACTGAAGCAAAACCATGATCTTTTATTTCCCATTTTCCAGTGAATTACCAGAAAGGTTGGTGTATGCTGACGAATGCCTTTAATGCAAGATATCTCTTGAGAGAATCACTGGGGTATAATGTACAATTGCCTTAATTGAAATAATTCTGATTAATGCTATGTTACCTCTTTTTATTCCTATTAATATTACTTTGTTTTTGGTTTTGAGCATTGCATTCCAAATGGCTATTCAGCAGCTTGAATCTCACCGGCTCAAGGTTGACTCAACCTTCCATCCTTCCGAGGTGGGTAAAATGAGGACACAGATTGTTGGGGGCAATATGCTGACTCTGTAAACTGCTTAGAGAGGGCTGTAAAAGCACTATGAAGCAGTATATAAGTCTAAGTGTTATTGCTATTGCTATACTCTTTATGCAACAATGGCAATCATACCTGGACCCATCGGATCAGATTGTGGGGTAATAAAGCTATTAGAGGTAAGCTTCATTGCTGCCTGAGGGAACTTACTCTGAGTAAGTGGACCTAGATGAGTGTGTGTCCATGCTCTTTTGTTTACTAATGTACACTATTGTACTGCACAGAACAGTCATTTTCAGAACGGTCATAAATTCTAGCTGATGCAGCTTAGCCTTTTAACTTACACACCTGAGAAGACACAAGACACAGTGTCTTGTCATGAAAATTGGCTCAAAGAACTTAAAAATAGTGCAGCAGCAGACAAGATGTCTGTTAGACAGCCAAACAATGTCCTTGATTATATTGTTTCTGATTGCCTGCATTTTGTGCCAACCCCCACCCCCCCATCCTGAACACCATCCTTTTCCAGTTGAGTCCTTGGCTGAGATCATGGCAGATTTGGCTCTCTTCTAAGTTCTGGGTCTCTGAACAAATTGTGCTTGTACCTCTTTCATACAAACAAGAGGAGGAAACGATTTTCCTGCTTCCCAAGGTGAATATCAAGGTGTGTTTTATCAACATCCATTCTGTGTTCAGATTGAAGTCAATAGGGACCCAGGCAAGTGCTGCTTAAACTGCATCGACGTTTAAAGCAGCACAGAGGAACATGCTGAAAACGCCGTCAAAGATTGTGAAGCAGGGATTCTTGCCAGGAAAAACATCATTAACACGTGGCCAGCGCAAATGCAAGAGCTGTACTATATCATTCAAAAGGACCGCTGAGCAGACTGCGGCACACATCCGTCCATTTTGCACATCCATCTTCTCTGGCATGCACAGGAGGCACCTTTCTAAGAGAATGAAGTTGCATATTAAAAGGGGAAATGGGTACATCTGTCATTTATAAATTGTTCAGGACAGGGAAAAAGTTGAGTATTCAAAGGAGTCAAATAGTCAACCTTTATTCTGCCAGCATTCTTTCTTACTCCCTCTATGTTAAGGCATTCTTCACACTCATCCATTTGATCACTTTCTAGTTTGCCTTAGGCTCTGTTCAAATGTTTCTGCAGCAACAAGGTTACTATCAAAAACTGCTGCTTGAGAAACCATTGTTTTATGGAGTATCTATTCCAATGAGTTCTTTAAGAGCCCCCTGGCTTGCATATAGTCACCCCACAACCATGAAACTTTGGAGAGAGAGCAAAAAGTATTGCCCTTATTTGCACCAATAGGTTATATTCTATCCTTCCTTCAAGATGCTTGTCTTCAACTTGATACACCTTACTTTGAATACTTATCTGCCTAATGACCTGTTCCATCCGGCCCCAATGAGAATTGGATTCAATCACTTCTATTAGATGCCAGATCTCTGTCCAGAAGGGAACAATTTCCACAAGCAAGCACATCACATGCTAAAATTGAATTAGTTTTTTGTGGCTCTAGTACAGCTGTTTGCACAAAGAAACAGTAATAGCTTTATCAACCTTAGCTGTTCTTGTACTCTTTGCAAAAACCCACCTGCTATCTGTTGTTGTTGTTGTTGTTGTTGTTTTGCTTCCCACTCATTCATCCTGGGTGAAGGTAGTCTCCCATGTGTCAGTTGCTACTCTTGTTATTTTTTAAAAAAGAAATATTCATCAAATACACCTCTACCACATTTCAGTATTCAAGAATGTGTACATACATATATTTCCTGCTTTTTAAATATACAAAAGTGCTTTGTGAAAAAGGATCACCTTCTAAATCTAAATCATATGCATATTAAGCATCAACTACCAGTAAATGTTGCTGAAATATTGTATATGATATACCAAGAACTTTAAAATGTAGGTGCAGGTGAATACCTGCAGATATCTTTTTTCTTCTCCCAGCTTCAATATAGAAATGCCACCAATCTATAAGTCCTATTTGTCATTTCCTTCTTTTGAGAGGAAATGCCATCTGACTTAATCTAGTTGGGTGTATGTGTGTTGTTTGATTGTTTTTATTGGTTTGGATCAACCATGGTCAACCATGTAAACAAAGAGTAAAACTCCTTGTACACCCTTGCTAGGTTTACCCTTTCCCTGAAAACAGAAAACTGCACATTGTGGCAGACAAATGATTACTGCCAATGTGGACAGTGCCCCACATTTTATTTCCTGTGACCTTTCCATTCTTATGTGAAAGGATGCCACAAATCATCTCAAAGAGGCACCATAATGAACATTTTTAATAAATTCCTAATCAGCTATGAATTCAATGACCAACATCTTGAGATCTTACCTTCCCACCTTTGCCAATTCATTCTTCCTCTTATCCTGTTTACCTAGAGCTGGTGAAAGGAGAGCCTAAGTCAACAAGGGTAGCAACAGAGCAATGTCATATTTGTATAAAAAGAAAACACCCCAAGGATATATTACAGTGGTTTTGATGGGAATGTGATACGAAGTGTGTTCACTGTTTCTAAGAAGAAGTCATACTATAGCCATAAACAGCAGCATTTTTGGTTGAGAAGAGTAATTCTCTACCAAGGAATTCGAGCCACAACATCATGGTTTATTGCTGTAGATTGAGTTTCAATAAGCTTCAGACAGTGGAGGAAAAAGAAAGAATGGCATTCAGTTGTGAGTCTTCTGACCCACTTGCTTAAAACCAGAGCCTGGTAGCGCAGCAGACTAAAGCACTGTTATTAACATCAGCTGTCTGCAATCACTGCAAGTTCAAATCTCACCAGGCTCAAGGTTGACTCAGCCTTCCATCCTTTCTAAGGTAGGTAAAATGTGGACCCAGATTGTGGGGGCAATAAGCTGACTTTGTATAAAATATACAAAAATATGAAGGCTATTGCTTAACACATTGTAAGCCGCCTTGAGTCTTCGGAGAAGGGTGGCATATAAATCAAATTAAAAAAAAAACATCAGAAAACGATCAATCTGTCAAAGAAATGAGCCTATTTTCTCCAAGCATTCCCATCATTTTCAGTAAGAAACTCTGATTCTGTGATTTTCCTATCCCTGCATTACTGAATTGTTTTTTAAATGCTGAAGTTGCTTTTTTTTTTTGCTCCCAATCAAAGCAAACTTACTTGAGATGAAAATTTAAAAAAATGAGAACCACAGTTTGTGTTCTTGGCATAACAGCTACTTTTGGCACCTCCTTGCTGCTTCTTTTTTAGCACTATCACAAGCAGGAATATATGAATGTGATAAAAATAGCAGAAATATATTTTTTGGAGGTAATCCTTGATTTGGAGTTGCCCTCCAGATGTTTGAACTACTGTAGTCTTCCCTTAATACGTAGCCACCATAATCAGCAATGGCTGTGAAAGCAGCAATTTGGCATCCTGATAACAACTGGAGGGTACCAAGTAGAGAAGGGAGTTCCAGTGGCTTCCAATTCAAACCAAGAAATGGTCAAGGACTGCCATTCTGTAACAAGAGGTTCTTTTCTTAATCTGCAACAGCAGAGAGAACAAAGGACACTATTATATCTACAAACTAAAATAAATAGTTTAATAAACATACAGTACTTATCTGTCTCCAAGTTGTTTCAGCATTGAATGCTAATGGGATGCCTGTAACGTACCTTTTCCCACTTTTTGTGGGAGAGAGACATCTGGAAAAGATGTCTATCTTTTGCCTATCTATAATCCAGAAAGTTTATTGGGTTGTCAGAATCCAGAGTGAGTAACCTATTTTTGTTTTTCTTAAGGGAGCCTGTGAAGAGAAGTAAAGGCCTCACTTGCCATACACTGCAAATGTAACCAGTGCCATTCCTGATGGCCATGAATCCTCTCCATTTAATGGGACTCTGTTCAAAAGGTTAAATAACTAGCTCATGGATGGCCTCCATCTGCTGCTTAGTTCACTGTCCAAGGCAACCTGCTAGCAACCAGCTGCCCTAATTCATATTAGAAACCTCAGGGCAAAATTATATCCTTGATTATTGTACCAGATGAGTCCTAGATTGTGATGTCCTTATTTTCTTTCTTTCACTCTCAGTTGAAAACGGAGCAAAATTAATCCAGACGTTCCTTCAGCTGATTCTATCAGTGTTTGTTACCTCTTCCTTTTCACTGGCAATGACTTTGGAAAGTGGGGGGGGGGGGGAAGAGAGGGAGGGAGGGAGGGAGGGAGGGAGGGAGGATGCATGGAGAACTAGTGCCTGATTGTTCTTGGTATAATCACTAGTGCCTGATTATTCTTGATATGTCAAGTTCATCATGAAAGATACCACATTTCCTACCATGCCATTATTTCCTGTTTAAAAGAAGGGTTAGGTTTTGCATCCCCCATTAACACTCATTTTCATTGAAGCTCATTCTCAAAGAATATGCCTTGAAAATTGCAATATTTGTTGTTGTTTAAGTGGGTGAATTGGGAAGTTATGCCACTTGTGTTGCAATTAATCATTCAGAACCCTTTTCTCCTAAACCCTTGTTTAGATTGACCTTTGCTAGAGATGGACAACTTTTGATAGCCAGCAGTGGCACTTAGGATTTTTTGAGACATCAAGAACTTCAGTAGGAAGACCTGTGGCCTATATAGGGTTAGGTTATACATATGACTATAGCAGGGGTGGGTTCTGCTTACCTTTACTCTCGGTTTGCAATGGGATCGTGCGCACACGTGAGCGAAGCAAGGGCGTGCGCCTTGCTTTTGCGCACACACAGATCGCCAATGATGACATCCGGGGCGGTGGGTGGAGCCTCCCACCAGTTTTACTACTGGTTCTTGTGAACCAGTCTGAACCAGGGGCAACCCACCACTGGACCAGGGTAAGATTTTTTTAAAAAACTGCTTTTTTTTAAAGAGTTTTTTTAAAGGGACTTTGGAAGCCTGAAAAGCAGGCATGAAGCTCAGCATTTTAGATTACTCTCTTCACTACCAATGTATGCCTGCATCTTTAATATCCAATTGTGCCTTTCTAAACACTTCTCCTAACTTTCCTTAAAGAGTCAAGAGATGTACTCTTTAAGACTGGAGGTTTATCATGGTTTTAAATCTCTCACTTGTGACACAATAGGCCCTGGGTGTGTCACTTTTAAAGCTTGCTTTGCAAATTCCACTTTAATGGGCTAGCCCTAGCTGTTTATGACCTCTGACACACCATGTCCATGGGAGGTTGGCATGTGACAGGATTACAAGCACTGGACTTGTGGCAATGGAGAGACAAATCACTTACTATGTCCACAGGGACATTTGATTAATCACAGACCTTTTGGTGCACGTGAGCTAGTGCACTACCTAGCTTGTTTCACTAATGATCACCTCCTAGCATAGAGGGCATGATCAGAGAACCTATGCTTCCTGGGCAGTGTAGCGAGTCTGACACATGGGTGAGAACAATTCCCCTGTTCCCTCTTTACCTCTTTCAAGGAAATTTGTGCCGCTTCAGATATTGTCAAACCCCATTGAACAACCTAATTAATCCAAGCTTTAGATGTCAGGGCAAATGGTTTCCCTCCTCTTGCGCTCCCCCCCCACCTTCCCATACTTTCTATCAAGTTGAGAGAAGATGCAAAGGCTTGTCTTTCTGCATTTTGGGCAGGGGTACTTCAGAACAAACGTAGCTTTTATCAAGTATGTAAAAACAGCCAGGTTTCAGTCACTGTTGTCAGTAAGTCATCTAATATTCTAAAATGTGAGTAGTTCATATATACATCTTCTATGTTATGTTTACCGTACCTGAGATCAAATGAAGAGAGATTTAGGCCAGAAGGTGAATCATATTTGAAAGATCAAAATGAATATATGTTTAGTTATAGTCAAATTGTTCTGAAATTATTTACATGGGAAAGGCAAGAACTGGACAAGGGGATAGCTTTTATAATATTGGATAGCTTTTGTTATACTGGACAAGGGGACAGGGGTGAAATCCAGCAGGTTCTGACAGGTTCTGGAAAACCGGCAGCGGAAATTTTGAGTAGTTCGGAGAACCGGCAAATACCACCTCTGGCTGGCCCCAGAGTGGGGTGGGAATGGAGATTTTGCAATATCCTTCCCCCAGGAGTGGGGAGAGAATGGGGATTTTGCAGTATCCTTGCCCTGGAGTGGGGTGGGAATGGAGATTGTGCAGTATCCTTCCCCTGCCACACCCATCAAGCCACACCCATCAAGCCACACCCACCAAGCCACACCCAAGAACCAGTAGTAAAAAAAATTGGATTTCACCACTGCAAGGGGATAATATTTTAGAAGGCAAGACAAGAAGCAATGGACAGAAATTGAAAAGGAGAGAAGCAACCTAGAACTAAGGAAAAATTTCCAGACAGTAAGAACAATCAACCAGTGGGCTTGCCTTCAGAATTTGTGGGTGCTCCAACACTGGAGGCTTTTAAGAAGAGACTGGACAACCATTTGTCTAAAATGGTATAGGGTCTCCTGCTTGAGAAGAGGGTTGGACTAGAAGACCTTCAAGATCCCTTCCAACTCAGTTATTTGGTATTTTGTATGCTTTGAATGTATATACTGTATGGAAAGAAAGTTTTAGCATCAAGTCTGGGCTCCAAAAAGGTATTTTGAGACCTGCAGGTATCTCAAAATACAAGCAAAGTAGTTAAAGGAGAATGTTCTGTAAAGGCACATTCAGGTTCACCAACTAACTGATAAGTGGAAAAGTCAGTTCTATTTAAGATTCAGCAACAAATTAAAATGAAGCTCTAGCTGCATTTTTATTTTAATATAGAGTGTCACCATAGAGTATCAGAAGTTTTCATGTACCCTACAAATAAGAATACATGAATAAGAAGAAACAAAGGAAGATCCAAGAGGGTGCAACAAGTTGTCTGGACTGAGAATTCCTGACCTGTTGAGATCTCTGCGTAAAGGACACAGAGAACGGCCTTGAAAGGCAGGAGGAAGAGCCGTTGCCAAGGCAATGGTTAGATAAGCAGATTTTGAGCCTAGTTAAGTAATAAATTTCAGACCAGTTCCTCCCTAGTTCATGAAGGAAGGGATAAACACATTCAGACTTGCAAGATTTTGTTCCTATAGTTAATTAAAAATAGTCCTAACCTGTATGAGATTGGCTTCTTAGTCTGGTCTGTCTTGTACGGCTGAGATTCTAGAACAGGGAAACACTTTTAAAAAGCAGCATCCAAGGACTGCAAGAGGAGCAGGGATGCTGAAATGAAGCCAAGGAAGGGCTTCAGTCCCTTTAGCATTTGGAAAAAATTGCACAGCTAGAATAACTAGGGTGTGACAGTCCAACTGCAAGTTTAACATACCCATTTAAACTTCCTATTGATCATAGGAATTTCATAAAACCATGTTGACAAATGCTGGTGGCATGACAAGTGGGGGACGACTTCTAGGGTCATGAAGGACTAGGATAATGGGGTGAAGGTTGATATACTTTATGCCGTTTAAATCTAGGGCTTAATATATAAACAAAGAGCTGTGCAAACAAATAGTGTTAGCATGTGTATGGGAGAGGGCAAGAAAGGGAAGGCAGGGGGAGTGAGTTGTTTCTACCAGCATTGACTTGGTGAGTGGCTTTCAAGTTTCAAATACCTATTCCAGAGTTGATTAATTCGAAGATCAATGCAACTGTTGTGCTACTTAAACAAAGCGGGTAGTACAGTAATTGTGGGCTCTGTCTAAACATTGTAAGAGATTTTACTGAATTGCTTTTGTTTGCTAAGACAAGACATGGTATTTGGGGCTTAAAACAGGGGTTGGCACTTTGAGTATAACACATTCCCAGCTGTTGGTGATATACTGTACTGGGATCCATCTCATAAAAAGGAGCTACCTCAAAGCAAACACACTGTCAAGGCAAAAAATGGGAGTGAATGACAGAGCAGAAAACACCCAATTCAATCATTTTTATCTGTTTTCTGCAACATGGCTTCGGATATTGTGGCTGGTCTCTATAACATAGTGTAAAAAGCACCAAAAAAATGACATTTTGTACTTGGAGCTTGATAATATATGCAGATATTTAAGGTGCAAGTACAATACCAGAGCTGTTTTCATCTAGAGCAGGGGTATCAAACTCGCGGTGGCACGTTGTCATCACATGATGTATCGCAACTTTCCTCCCCTTTACTAAACTGGAGATGGGCGTGGCCAGCGTATGACACATCCGGATCACTGGCTGTGAGTTTGACACCCCAATCTAGAGCCTCAATTTAGACTTATTGTGAGGTGCTCAGAATCATTACCTTGATTCATTTTGAGGACAGGATTCCAAATTTTAAGTCTGTGCCAAGGATCCAGTCTGCATACTTAACTTGGGAAGAAAGACAAGAGGTATATATTGGTTTGGAATTGAATGTATATTCCCAGAGCAGCCTTTAATTTCTTTCTTCACTTTCCAGTTCTTGTACCTCCAGAAAACATGTTAGAGGAGACATGCAAAAACGATGCCCAGAGCTGCCACTGGCAGGGAGCCATATAATACTCAAGTTGCAAATTTCATTGATCAACACCATGGGAAAACTAATTAGTAATCTGTTAGCAAAATCACAGAGACAAGTTTGGCTTCTCTTTAAAGCATTATTACAACTTTCCACCAACAATTTCAAGGTAATTGAAGAGAATGGAAGATCATGTTTTATCTGATCAAATTTCAAAATTAATTTGTAAAACAACCAAGGAGGGGAGGACATAAGCTGTAGTTTTATAAAATACAGAATAGCAAAGTTGGAAGGGACCTTGGAGATCTTCTACTCCAGCTCCCTGCTCAAGCAGGAGACACGATCCATTCTGGAAAAACAGCTGTCCAATCCCTTCTTAAAAACCTCCAGTGATGGAGCATCCACAATTTCTGGAGGCAAACTAGTGTATAAAAATGTTATTGACCACATCTTTCCCAATTGAGGGAACTACAACCTTTCTTTTTTTTTGTTTCTCTGTGTATCGGTCTACAGCATATTTTCCCTGCTCAGACCTCCCAAATTACCCTAGCAATGCAAGAGCACGTGGGTTGGAAAACTGACAAAAGAAGAGGGTAGATTAATGGGCTGGCCTTTAACCTTAAAACTATTGAAGCCCACTGGGGAAATGTATTTCTCCATCAGCACAAACCAAAAAACACAGGCAAAAATAATTTGGTACTAAAGACAATTCTGACAGGAAACCTAATTTGTCCCCAGGGGAGAGGGGGGCTCTAAGAGAAGGAACTGGCCAGCTAATGCCCCCTGTCAGGGAACCCCTTAGAAATGGAGGACTAGGTGTTTGTGCAGTAATAGGTCATACCAGAAAAGACCATGCAAATAATAGGATGACAAAAAAAGGGCCCAATGAAGAAGAACTTTCTGATCTTTCTGAGTCCTAACACAGAAAAGCCTCAAGATTGCCTGGCTGGGTTAAAAGAATGCTAAGAATTGACCAATCAAAATCATCTGATGGAGGAGGTGGGATCGTAAAAAATTCACAATGCTATACTACTCTGAAAGTTGAAGGGTCACCTCAAGGCCCTTTGGGAAATCAAGGTACCAAAAGAGGGGGGAGAAACAGAGATGGCAGCTACTACCTGGTAAAATAGGAGGGGGAGGGAGTTTGGGTCAAGAAAAAAGAGCAAGAGCTGATGTAGGAAATGGAAGAAAATGAATCACAGTAATGTTATATTTAGGAGTTTCCTGATCCTACCCCAGTGGTCAGAAGTTAGCATAGATGATGTCTCTTGGTCTTTGCTGTTTGATTCACCTGTTCAGAAATTAAAATAGTTGGCAATGCAGTGTTTTCCTTTCATTGCCCATAGCTAATAATAGCTATCTCAGCTGCAGAATCTGCAGTCCCTTGTGGATATCATGGAATAATCACCAGGGGTGTTGGAGAAATGTCAAAGCCCAAAAGAGCAACTGAGCCCAAAAGAATAAACACTAGTTCCAAAGCTGTTCCTAAATGTAGCTACATGCTTAATGGTCTGTTCCCAAGACCAGGATGTGGCCTGATTAATAATGTGGCCTGATTAATTAAGGAAGATAATGCAACATGGTAAGGTCACTGGAAGGAGTAAGCATAGGGATTTTTTTTGAAGCATAGATATATCGTACTTACATTGCTTATTTCTATAAAAAGGAAGCAAAAGTTGCATACCGTAATTAAATTGTGGGGACATAAAAAGAAGGCTGGTGATTGTACACTTGCCATAAAATGAAGAGACTGTAATTACTCATGGGAAGCCCATTGAGCAATATCTGCTGGGTTTTTTAAAAAATAAAAAAAGCTTAACTTGATTGATTGTCAAGAGGTTAAACAAATCTTTGGAAATCGTTTCTAGAATTGTTTCTGGATGCCTACAAAAATGAGGACTATCTTGATTTTCTTACAATTAAGCAAGGGCCCAATCAAGCCCCTGATATATTTAAATAACAATTAAAATCTAGTTTAAGAATAGCAGTTCATAATTATAATTTGATACAGTTCTCCTGATATTCAGAGGACATGTACTGAAGCCTTGTACATACGCTGGGCAGTATCCTGATTGACAGACTTTCTTTAAAATCTACGCTAAAAGTGCATGGCCACACATCTCCTGTTCAGTTTGCTCAAAATATTGTTCAATATAAACCCAAAAGTGAGGTTTTAGTTTGAATTGGCAAATGTCCAGTGAGAAAGGAAATACTTTAGCTGTGTACAGGGATGAGCTCAAATGAGCTGAAACTATACACACTATAGTTCTCCTTCTCCAACAATACATATTTGGACAGAGCATTTTCTTTTATGCTCCTCTCTCTGGGTGGAATTTTTATTTTATTTTTTGATTAGGAAAATGTATATGGTCGCCCAACTCATTCATGATGGTTCTGGGTGGGTTACAGAAGTGAAACCCAAAATTACAAAGCAAATAAACCCCCACTCATCTGGTGACAACAATCGAATAAACCAGGGGTTGGCAACTGTGGCCCTTTTACAACCTATGGACTTCAACTCCCAGAATTCCTGAGCCAGCTTGGCTGGCTCAGGAATTCTGGGAGTTGAAGTCCACAGGTTGTCCAAGGGCCACAGTTGCCCACCCCTGGAATAAACCATTTGGGGTGTCCAGGCCTGCTGGCCAAATGATGTCTACTTTTTAAATAAATATTTATTGAATGCTACCATTGTGTTGTACTAATGCTAGTGAGCTAGAATCATCCCTTCAATTCCTTTGAGGAGAAAGAACTGGCTTTGGCTTGGTGGCAGGAAAAGGGAAGTACCACGTTTTTAAGGTGGGGGAAAAAACAAGCAAAAAACACAAGGAAAAAGCTTGCCTTCACAAACTCTGACACTAGTAGGAGCAAGGGCAGAGACTGGGTAAGATGGAAAGAACTGTTTACATAATAAATAACTTAGCATGTGTCCCTGGAAGACAAGGAAGAGAACTTTGGGCAGAGACTCTGTGTCCATTTGACTCACTTATCCCATTCCACACTACTTTACAGGGCTGTTTATAATATGGTTGGTGAGATAGTCCCATGTGGGTCAACCTTGAGTTCTCAGAGGGAAAAAAATATGATGTCAATGCCTTAATGTTGAAACTCAAGAACCATCCTCTGATTACATAGGACACTGAAATAAAGTAAGCAGCAACAACAAAAAAGGCTTTCCTGAGGTAAACATGGCCAAACATTAAAGCTATTTCCTCTAAACAGGAGGAGAAGGAGCATCAAGCACCGGAATCACGACATTAATTGCAAATAAATGACGCACATCTTGAGCATGCCAAACGAGCACCATTCCAAATGTGAAACTGCCTTTTCGCAGGCCGTTTGTTTTGCTTCTGCAGAGCCGGGATGAATAAGCCCTTTATGGCCGTTTCCACCTACCATCCTCCAGATATGTGGAGTGCCAACCCCCCCCCCCCCCCCCCCCGCTTCTGCTTAGGCTGCAGGATTGGCAATGCTGGGACTTGTGATCCAGCTTTCGAAATGGGCTAAGATGGCCAAGAAAGAAGTGATGTTTTCCTTCTGGGTGAACTAGACCAGAGGTCTCCAACCTTGGCAACTTTAAGACTTGTGGACTTCAACTCCCAGAATTCCTCAGCTCAGCAAAGACTTGTGGACTTCAACTTCTTCAGCTTTGCTAGCTGAGGAATTCTGGGAGTTGAAGTCCACAAGTCTTAAAGTTGCCAAGGTTGGAGACCCTTGAACTAGACCCCTTCCTTCCTAGAAGGGCCGGCTGGATCACCCTATATAGCACAAGCCAGTTTTCTGATGATCTAATTCCGAAATCTTTTTGGGATGGGACAGGAAGAGTATAGGCTATCAACACATTCCTAGACGTCTTTTTTTAGGCTGCAATGGAACAGCCTAACAGCCCTCGTGATGCGAAGGGAAAAAGCGGAAAGCGCCACGGCTCGCTGAGCCGTCCTGTCCCCTCTGCAAATATTGATGCGCTAAGCTTTCCCACTTAAAAGCCTAATTGGAGCGAAGTGGAGCTCTGTACACTCGAAGGGAGCCTAATGGAGACATTGCAGTGCTATTAGCACAGATGGTTGTCATATGTATGCAAATGAGGAGCAAATTGAATTGGGTGTCCCTTCTCGCCAGCTGTCCTATCAGCGCCGGGCTCCGGCAGCTTCGGAGAGCTTTGAGGCGGGCGCCGCTGCTAATCCTTTCGCGCATACATCATCTTCGCCTTTACCGGGGACAAAGGGAGCGGCGCGGACGCTCTGGTACCACCTTCGCTGGGCCGTCGGGACTCAGCTCTGCAGCTAAGGGGCGCGGCTCCAGGAAGGGCAGAAGGCGGGGAGTGCCCGGCCTCTTCTTACCCGTCGGGTAGGGGCTTCGGGCTGCTGGAAGCGTTAAAATGCAAGGACGAGCAACCTTGGAATCGGACGCGTGTCCAGCTAATTGGTGCCACAATGATTCTCTCTCTCTCCCTCTCCAACCTTCCCCCTTTCTCTCCCTGTCCCTCTCCTCCTCCCCTTCCTCTAACGCTCTTGGCAGCAAAATTCCCCTAAGGGGTGCCTTGGGATTTCAGCCTTTTCTATCTCCATTACCATCCCGTTCGAAATTCGGCTGACTTTAATGAGAACATGAGCAACGCCTTCTTGGAAACAAGCTGAGCTAATATATACTCATTACTAAAAATTGGAAGGGAAACAGAGTGCCAGTTTGATAGTGCCTGTCATTTAGCTGCAGGGGACAAACTCAGCAATGTGCAATAGGACAATCTGAAGATGATTTTCAGTGCTACCCTCCATTCTTTGTGGAGGAAGCATATGAATGGACAAACTGTACCGGGGCCCTTAGATCGCACAAGCCTAAATATTTTGTATGCATGTACTGTAGGCCTTTTCAATATTAACTTTTTACAGAAACTAAAAGCAAAATGGTGTTTCTCAGATGGCCTGACTCCGACTGGATGAGTCCGGGGAGGGAGATGGGGGTGAATCTTGAGAATATTATCTGGGAAGAGTTTGACCCCGTGGCTCCCGAGGATGTGGACAGGATTCTAGGTAGGCTTAATGCTGCCACATGTTTATTGGACCCGTGTCCTTCCTGATTGGTACTGGCCTCCCGGGAGGTTACACGAGGCTGGCTCCAGGGGATTATAAATGCTTCCTTGAGTGAGGGTGCCTTTCCTGCTGCCTTGAAAGAGGCGGTGGTGAGGCCCCTCCTCAAGAAGCCATCCCTGGACCCGGCTGTATTAGTAAATTATCATCCGGTCTCCAACCTTCGTTTTGTGGCGAAGGTTGTCGAGAGTGTGGTGGCACAACAGCTACCCCAGTACCTGGAGGAAGCTGTATATCTGGACCCGTACGAGTCGGGCTTCAGGCAGGGGTACAGCACAGAAACGGCATTGGTCGCATTGGTTGATGATCTCTGGAGGGCTTGGGACAGGGGTTGCTGTCCTGGTCCTATTAGATCTCTCAACGGCTTTTGATACCATCGACCATGGTATCATGCTGCAGCGGTTGAGGGGATTAGGAATTGGAGGCACTGTGTTACGGTGGTTCTCCTACCTCTCTGTCCGCTTGCAGTTTGTGTTGGCAGGGGGGCAGAGGTCGACCTCGAGGCGCCTCGCTTGGGGGGTGCCGCAGGGATCGGTCCTCTCGCCCCTTCTGTTCAACATTTATGTGAAGCCACTGGGTGAGATCATCTGTGGTTTTGGGGTGAGAGTCCACCAGTACGCTCATGACACCCAACTGTACATCTCCACCCCAAACCACCCCAATGATGCCCTTGATGTGATGTCCCGCTGCCTGGAGGCCGTGCGGGTCTGGATGGGGAGAAATAGGCTTCGACTCAACCCTTCCAAGACTGAGTGGCTGTGGCTTCTGGCATCCTGGTATAGTCAGCTGGTGCCATCGCTGACTATTGGGGGTGAATCTCTGCCCCCCACAGAGAGGGCTCGCAATCTGGGCGTCGTCCTGGACTCACGGCTGTCTTTAGAAGAGCACATGACGGCCATAGCCAGGGGGGCTTTTTATCAGATTTGCCTGATCCGCCAATTGTGTCCCTTTCTGGACCGGGATGCCTTGCGCACAGTCACTCATGCCCTCGTCACCTCCCGTCTGGACTACTGTAATGCTCTCTACATGGGGCTCCCCTTGAAGAGCACTCAGAGGCTCCAACTAGTCCAGAATGTGGCCGCGCAGGTGGTTATGGGCACACCTCGTTACGCCCATGTAACACCTCTCCTGCGCGAGCTGCATTGGCTCCTAGTGGTCTTCCAAGTGCAATTCAAGGTGTTGGTTACCACCTTTAAAGTGCTCCATGGCATAGGACCAGGATATCTACGGGACCGCCTTCTGCCACCAACAGCCTCCCACCGACCAGTTCGCTCCCACAGAGAGGGACTCCTCAGGGTGCCGTCGGCCAAGTTATCCGGCTGGTGACATCCAGGAGGAGAGCCTTCTCTGTCAGAGCCCCTGCCCTTTGGAATGAATTGTCCCCGGATATTCGTAACATCTCTGATCTCCGGGTCTTTCGCTGTGCCCTCGAGACTCTACTGTTCCGACAGGCGGGGCTGTCTAATTGAATGATTTTAAATTGGGTTTTAACTTTGGGTTTTAAAATTCGGCCAAAACTATTTAATGATTTTAATTAATTTTAACTATGATATTGTATATTTATGTTTTAATTTTGGCTGTACACCGCCCTGAGTCCTTCGGGAGGAGGGCGGTATATAAATAAAATTATTATTATTATTATTATTATTATTATTATTATTATTATTATTATTATTATTATTATTATTATTATTATTATTATTATTATTATTATCTGTAATGTGCATTTTAAACATGGAAGCCCTGAAGAACATATGTGCATGAACATTTCACATAAGACTGCATAAGTACTATAAAATATAAGAGTAAAATTGGTATGCCACATGATGATTGTTACATTTTCTTCTAGTGATACATTTTTCCAACTGTATTTTAAGAATGAATGCCATTCGTTGGCTTTTTAAGAAGTGCTGTGAATATTCATCTTCATAAACTTACATTTCATTTGGATTATTGCCATGCATTCTGGATGAATCTACTTTTAAAAACTGCTGCTCATTCAGACAAAGATAGCATGTTGTCGGGTGTTTACTTTTTTGATCACATCACTACAACCATGCCAGGTTTTGCATTGTGTTTCTGTGTGCAATTCAGACTATTGGCTAAGTTTCTAAAGGCCATAATAATCAATGGAAGCTTTAGGAATCCCCACTACACATGTACCTTCTGCTTTTTGCTTTGATGGAAAAGCCACCGTTATGTTCCCACTACTGTATGTTGGAATTTCACTGGATGAGGGAGAAAAAAGAGCTTTTCTTGTGGCTCTTTTGGTAGGATGGATTCCCCACTTGTGCAATTTTCTGTATTGTGAAAATCTATTCAGGCAAAGGTTTTTTGAGAGGGGCAGATAAATATATTTTTATCAAATAATAGGGTTTACCACTTGCACTTACTTACGTGCTAATGCAGGGGTGTTAAACTCAATTTTATTGAGGGCCGCATCAGGGTTGAGTTTGACCTCGGTGGGCTGGGGTGGGATGGCCAGGGTGGTCATGGTCAGCTCGATGTCACTCATGTTGGGGGCACCTGTGGTGGCCCAAGCACTCTGTCAGCAAAAACAGGCTCCCGAGCTCCATTTTTGCTAGCAGAGGCACTGCGGGCTGGTCTTTTGCTGTTTCCAGGGTGGCCCCATGGGTCAGATCTAAGTACCCCATGGGCCAGATCCGGGCCCTGGGGCTTGAGTTTGACACCCCTGTACTTATGCATAAATTGCATCATATTTGTATTTTACTTTTGTTGGATAACAAACATAGAAGCAGGGGTGAAATGCTACCGGTTCACGGACCGGTAGTAATAAAAACTACCGGTTCAAGTGAACCGGTAGTAAAAAAAAGCTACCGGTTCAATTGAACCAGCGGTTTAAAAAGCTACCAGTTCGGGCGAACCGTTAGTTAAAAAATGCTACCGGTTCCTCTGAACCGGTATTTCCAATGATCAGCCGTGCAGCATGGTTTAGCTTTGCTAGAAAGCAGGAAAGCCTGCTTTCTAGCAAAGCTAAATCGCATGTCACAGCTTATTCCCCCCCTTGCTGTTCTACTTACCTTCCCAAGCCTTCTTATGGCACATACTGCGCATGCGTGTGTGCAGAGCACGTGCCAAAAGGAGGCTTGGGAAGGTAAGTAGAACAGCCGACCGGGGGGGGGGGGATGATCAGCAGAAAATCCTGCTTTCTAGCCAGTGGTGGGTTTCAAAAAGCTGGGCAGAGAATAGATGGGGGCTGGGCCAGTCAGACTTTTTACTACCGGTTCTCCGAACTACTCAAAATTTCCACTACCGCTTCTCCAGAACTGGTCAGAACCTGCTGAAACCCACCTCTGTTTCTAGCAAAGCTAAATTGTGCACTACAGCTGATCCCCCCCTCGCTTCTACTTATCTTCCCAGGCCTCGCTTTGGCCCATACTGTGCATGCACATACACAGAAAGTGCTTTTGGTGTGCACTGCGCATGTGCACATAGCACATGTTTGGCACACAGCACGCATGTGCAGCCAGTGAACCGGGAGCAAACCAGTTTGGATTTCACCACTGCATAGAAGTCATACTGAGCCATGCATATGGGAATGTATATTCCTATTTATGAACCCAGCTGTAATGGTTGAAACCATGACTTTTGGATTAGCGTTCAATATTAGACTCTAGAAAACCCGGGCTAATTCAAAAGCAAATCAAAGCTGGATTTAGTGAGTTGTTGGATGGTGGATTACATAAACATTGCAGGGTTTTATGGGAAATCACAAAGCATCTTTGAAGAAAGCAGTGAAAATCCACTTTTGTACTGTGAGAAGGATATTTGGATGTCTCTATGTAATTGCTTGAATCACTTGAAGGACACTTTACCTTTTTAAGAGATTCATCTGTGAATGAGCAAGTTTCTCTTTCAGCTCCCATTATAGCTACATTGCTTTCGGCAAAGCGTTTTTACCCTTTTATGGTTAGTAATACCTGCCTTCTTTACAGGGTTGTTATAAAGTTCACTAATATAAGTAATATATCGCTGTGCGATTTCACATATTTTAAACTGCGCACTGAAATATAGGTAGCTTTTTCACTATGTTATGACATTTCAAGAATGTTAGAATGCAAACGTTCTCGATGATTTCCTTACGGTCTTTGGGGTCACCTAAAAGTGAACAAGAAACCAGGATGTAAATATTACCACAAACCTCTCACATCCTGGACATAAAAACTGTTTCAACTTCTCTCCTCAGGACATTGCTACAGGGCATTGTATACCAAAACAACTGGACACAAAACAGCTTTTTTTCTCTCTCCTGCCATCATTCTGCTGAACATCTAATTCCCACAATACTGTCTTATGTCTAAGGATATTTACCCATGCAGTAGGAATGTATTACTATTATCCTTCTCATCTTTTCTACTATCTTCTCCTATTAGTATCTTGTATTACTCTGTTGTTTGTATGTACACTGAGAGTTTATGCACTGGAGACCAATTCCTTGTGTGTCCAATCACACTTGGCCAATAAAGAATATTCTAATTCTACTAGGTGCTTTTCTAGGCTTATATTATATAGAATGGCAAAACTGATCAAACCTTATTTTCTCATTTTTCTTAATAGCAATAGTAGTATAACAATGACAGCTGGAGATTGTCTCTCAGTCCTTTTCCCAGGGCAGCTCATTATAAAGAAACAAATGTGTTCCCCTTGTTAAAACCATGAGTTTGGATGGGCCAGAATGCAACCTCCAGTTCTGAGGTCTCCTTATCCCCATACTGTTCTTCAGATTAACATGTCCCTATGCACTCCTTGAATTCTGGACCCAGTTGAAAAAAGGGGATGTTTTGATTGGTTTTCTGTTCAGAATACCAGCTTGGGGATTGTGGCTACAAAGTTGGAGCAGGTATACCCCTTGTCCTGCCAGATTGCTCTTCTCTTTATGCATCTGCTACAGTTCATATTTCAGGTCAGGAAATTTGACAAAGAGAGACTCTAACTAAGGCTCTTTGTTAAGCAAATAAACCTTCGGCAAGGCAAATTGAAAACCACAAACTGTCAGCATGTGGTTGAGGCTGAAGACAGGACAGCCCCATTTGAAGAAATAATATACAATGAATAAATGCCGACATGTTGCAATTACCCTTACTGAGATTATAAACACAGAGGATATAGGAATTTATCATTCACCCTAACTGAACCTTCTCCTCCCAAACATAACAGAGCCTGGGAATGCAAGACACACATATCCAACCATTTTTCTATTTTCTGGTGAGAGGCTGTTGAATGAACTCAAGATTTTCCACTGAAAATGTCAAAACTGCTTTGTGGTAATCCGCATAAAAGTCCTACTAAACTTATTGAAACACATTAAAGTAAAATGACTAAAATGCACTCTGGACTGAACATCATAATATGAAGAGAGTGAGTTTCCACATGACAGTGGAATGCATTTATTTCAGGATCAGCATGGTTATCTTTAAGCCAGTTGCTTGAATTTGGCCTACTCACTTCTAGACTTCTGCCCAGAAAACCACATGGGGGTGTCCAGTTAACAGAAGGCAAGCTTGATTTGCTGAGGTGTTTTTTGCATTGCTTGCACGTTTCTGTGTTTACCAGTGAAACAGCACTTGAAGTTCATCCTATACATGCTCACTTCTGAACAAGCTTTACTCTAGAGTAGGTATGCCTAGAATTACATTTGTAAGTATCTTGAGGGTAAAAATGCTAGTTTTCTCCCTCTAAGATTGAAAATAGGGCTGAGGCTTCCGAAAAAAACTGATTTCCTCCTTTTTCTTAACTACCTATTCTTATCCTCATCTGGATTGTTGTTGTTGTTGTTTTTTGAGTCTGAAAATATTAACCTTAAGAGAGCCACTTGGTATGTTTGTTTGGATGGCAGGTTAGGAATAAGGGTAATGGATTTTCAGGGAGCCCATTCTTTTCTCATTATCCAAATCTAAGAAATTTAAATCAGCCAGTAATTATGCTCATTAGAAAAAAAAAAAAACAACCCTGATGTGTTTGTGTGAGTACATGAACACAAATTGAACATACAAAATTTTATTTCCATTTCCACCAAAACTGTCGGTTGAAAATGGAAATAAAAGCATTAAGCTCTATAACATGAGGCAGAACAATATATGCATTTCTGAATAAAACCCTTCAAAAGAGATACTGTTTATCCTCTTTTTGCATAATATATTTTTACAAAGGCTTTTAATGACTTTGCTGCCACTCATCAATATAGATTGAGAAATTTGCTTGTGACGTTCGATCAATATCCAGGGTACACTGAGAAGATAATTGAAACCTGTAAAATGTTAACAGGATGGCTTTAATTGTTTCTCTCACTCAGCAATGCCATTCAAGTGTGATAATTCATTTATATATACAAGCTTCAGGTTCCACTGTACTGAATAAGAGGTCTTTTGTACTCTTACATGGAAATTTACAACAATGTGGATGACTTTAATTTGATCGAAGTTCTTTTTGAGAAGTGTGAAAGAACGAGTAAACGATTTCAGACTGTATGGAAACTCTCAATTCTTGACTGGTTAATATTTTTTGGAAGAAATCGTTAACTAGGCTTATCAATCTTTCTCTCTTCCCACTCGTTCCACTCTGTTGTTTCCTTATAGTAGAAATAAACTCTTCTTAGGCACAGCCTCCAATACTACTACAAGATGAGAAGACAGAAGGCAGATCTACTCTTCCAACTAATCCCAGTGTAAGCATGAGCTGGCCATCATTTTGGAGGGCAGAAATATCTGGTGCCATTGTCAGCCAATGTCCAGCCATCATCCATGCAACCTTCACCTGTGTTTTCTGATTTGAAAATTATCAAAAGTGGTGTTTTCTGTCCCATCCAATTTCAACTCATGCTGTCTGGGTTGCACGCTGGCCTTCAAAACCTCTCTTAACTCATGTCTTTTCCTTTGCCATTCAAACTTAGAATACATTGTTTAATGTATATCAGTTTGTCAAAACAGGTATTGGCTGAAACAAGAATATCGTTCTAAGAAGAACATTCATCTTTATCCTAGAAATTCTCCCCAGAGAAGAAAATTGTAGTTTCTTCCATTTTAACGTGGTCTTTTTAAATTCATTTGTAGCTTAAAACGATTATTTTGAAATAACATACAATTTATATTTGTTATAATGTTACCCAAATATTTTACTTTTTCCTCAATCTTGAAACTGCTTTTTCATCAGTTCTGTTTGATCCTCTATTTTTACATTTCTGTTAACATTTTTATCTTCTGATTATTAATTTTAATAAAACCTGTTACTACACTAAATTATTTGATTTTTTTTGAAAAATTCCCATTAATATTTTTATTCTATAGAATAATGGACCCTCCAAAACTAACACAAGTCATCAGAAATGTCCTTAACTTTTTCTTTTGACCTTTACTTTTATCATTCTCTCATGTCTTATATCCCTATTCAGTATTTCAAGCATTAAAATAAACAGGAACAGAGACAATTGGCATCCTTGTCTTGTTCCTTTTTTGTATCTCATGGGGTTTTGTTAGTTTTCCATTAACATTGACTCCACACCCTGCATTGAACAATGTTTTTAATCATGGTTATGAATGATGGTTGGTTTTTTCAGGATAAACTAAGATTGACAGATCACCCTATCCGGGTTCACAGAATCAACTAAAGCAGAATCCAGCAAATCAGATTATGGTTTACTATGAAGTATGAAGCCATCTACTTGACTCTCTGGATCCTTACCTTTAGAACAGAATAAACACAACACAGAGGGGCATCTTAAAACTGAATACTAATCTGATTTCTCCTATCTAGATGATAAAAAAAAAATTACTTGTCCCTACCCCCAAAACTGAACCATTGGGATCACATCCATCACTTTCATCCTTAATGAAAGAAATAATTGTCATGGACTGACATGTGTTTACCTCTCTGAAGCTGAGCCATTTATCTACATGAGTTCCCTGAACTGATAAAATACTGTCACGTCAAGTGAAATCCAGACAGCTGTAAATCAAGATGATAATAATGTGTGTGGCGCTGGAGATGAGTTGGAATGGTTTCAATGTTGAGAATATTTACACCAGGTTCCTGTGTAATGTGTCTATTAAAACCCTATCAGAAAAAGATATTCAGTCCCTCCTCCTCCATGTTCGAATCAAGCTTGGCCTGGACTTTGTCTGGGAAGTGCCTCTTCTTACAGCTTTCTATTTATTTTCCTTCCTGACTGATTGCATGAAAGCAGGCATTTCCCTAAAGACTCCAATATTAGACTGGCCTGGAGGCCGGGAGACGTGTGGAAGAATTGCCAGGGATATATGAGAGGCAGAAATGAATGTGCATAACCAGTCCCACTTTATACCTAAGAAGATCAATGGTCATTTTGTGACTGTGTCCCATGGGCATTTTTGAAGTGTAAGTAGAGAGATGTGGCCTAAGAGAACTAGGCTAAATCTTCATCCACACAGCTATCCCGCTTGTTTTATTTTACTGGGAATACAGATAAAAGATCATGTCTTTTCTAAGATCTCAGAGTGAAACAATGACACCCTTTGAAGCTGAAGACTTGAAAAATTTTAGTTTCCACAATCCATTCTTTGTGACTCATCTGAAGGTTTTAGTGTATTTTCAAATTAGTTTTGGCTCCTGGCAACTGCCCAGGCCAGGCGTCAGCAACCTTAAACCCTCAAAAAGCCACAAAGGTCCTAACCGGAAGCCCCCTGTTCAATTCTGGAGCCGACTGGAAGTCCGGTTCCCCCACCATAGAGTCTCCTCCTAGTGCGGTGTCCTTTTCCTTCTACCTGTCCTAACCAAAAGCCCTATCAATTGTGTAGCCAACCAGAAAACCTGCTCCTTGCCATAGAGTCTCCTTCTGGCATGCCATGCTTTCACCCCCTAACCAGAAGCTCCTTTCAAAATTGTGGCACTGACCAGCAACAGGGAGCCACAGCAGAGGCATAAAAGAGCCATATGTGGTTCCAGAGCCATCGGTTGCTGACCCCTGGCCTAGGCAAATCCCTATAGTTTTCCAGGTGACATTTCAGGAGTGGTTTGCCTATGCCTTCTTTCCCAAGCGACTGGCCCAAGCTCATCTAGCTAGTTTTGTGCCAGAGGAGGCACTAGAACTCCCAATCTCCTGGTTTCTAGTGTTACGCCTTAATTGCTAGACCAAACCGACTTTCTATCTGAAATAATGCATCCCCCAATTGCCTTTTGTGTTCATTTTCCTACATGGTTGTCAGGCACTATGAGAGGCTTTTCTGCATGAAAATGTTTTTATAATAATTGTTTTTTTCTTAATATAAAATACAAATGAAAATAAAGACAATGGGAAAGAGGGTAAGGGAAAAGAAAAGGGGAAATAGAGCGAGGAAGAGGGAAATTTTTTAAAAAGCAGTGACTTGCAACTGTATTCAGTGCAGTAGGTTACAGAAAATAACTATTTTTATTAAAGCAAATCATTGTTTTGTTTAGAAGTGCAGACTATATACATTATGAAGATATATGATGCAAGATAATGCTATGCTTAATTTTAAGTGCAGCATTATTACACAGTTATTAATTTTATTTATGCTATTTATTTATGCTATTTTGAATAAGGAGCTAGGAACTTGTAACCGGGAACAGCAAGTGCCAGAATAAGCATAAGAAGTTATTCACCAAGGAAAACAAGAATTGCTATCTTTCCATAATACATACCAGTATATAACATCTTAGGTGAAGAGTAATTTTCATTGGCAAGACCTAAGGGAAGAATTAATTGCCTGTCCCCAAGAGCTATGAATTTATCAGTGTAACAGTTTAGTGTATCATTGAGTTGATCCAAGTCTCTGAATCATATGCCTCATATTCCATGTGATGAGGAAGAAATGAGCATTTACATCACAAAGCATTCTTTATTTCATTATTGCTTTGAGACCAGGTGGTCTCCCATACCTCTTAAGTAACTGCACAATTTGTTCATGGGATTCCTATTGCCCTGGTTTATATTTGCCCAAAAAACCACTTGTGAATTCTAGAGCTGTCAGTGAGATGGGGAATTTAAAAAAAAAATTGTCCCCAAAGGTAAACCACTTCTGTAATGCTGCAAAACCAAACCAAACCAAACCAAACCAAATCAAAACACCTTGCATGGATTATTCAACTGAAACTGAACTGAAAATAAGTCATCTTTATCTGTTTCTAATTATGTTACTGTTCTGTCCATACTCTATGATTGACGTTCTGTCTTGTGATAGGAGGAGAAGGAGGGGGAAGAATGGAGGAGGAGGAGGGGAAGGGGGAGGAGGAGGAGGAGGAGGAAAGAAAGAAGATTCTACCTAGCTTCCAAGCTGTCCAAGCTTTCATTAATGTAGATCATTTCCCTGCTACTGAGTTACTAAAATTCCATAATGTCATGATTATGCTTGGGCTTCTGTAGGTTGGGCTGTTTGCCTCTACTCCCACATCCCACTTGGACATTTAGCAAATTGTAAAGTAATGTGAAATGAAGAAACATATGGGGAGGTGGCTCCCAGTTGTAAATCTGTGTATACAATTTTTAAAATAAAATTAACTGAGCAGTGCCAAGAGATTCTAATTTAGATAACATAATCAGACACAGGCAGACGAGACACTGGAGCAGATATAGCCTCAGAGGGGAGACAGACAGACCTTGCCATGCTTATCCAAGTTACTAAGTCCTACAAGGCTGGATAACCAAAACAAACAGTGACTTGACTGGGGAAGAAGGAGAAGGAGTTACTGAAGCTGACAGATGCAAGGCAACTTGCAACCATTCAACCAAAGCCTAGGCTGACCTTTCTTATTATTTTCAGAATGCTGCAGTGAAGAAGAGTTGCACTGCTGCATCTAAAGATAAAGCCTCTCAAATAGTACCCCCTCTTCGCCGCCTGCCCCATTCTTTTTCTCTACCTGTTTGGAAGCCTGAAGTCTTGGAGAGCTGTTGATTTCAACAATTAGAAGGAGAAAGAGTGTAGATGGAAAGGGATAATGGGATGGGTAGATCTTGAAATATAGTGGCTGCTCTGGAGGTCAATTATTTACTTATTGGGCTTAGGTGTCACTCCAGACATGAGTAATGAGAATATAGGAAGTGGTGTCTGCACGTCTCAGCACATCCCAAAAAAACTTCTGGTTATGCCCACAATCCTGTTTTCAAGAGAATAGGTGGGAAAGCTTGAGAGATTTTACAGATCTCAATAGTGTAGTGGCACAGAGTTGGGTTTGAGAGTGTTATTCTAATAAAAAATTGGAAAGATCAAAAGGTGCTGGGGAGAAGTGATGACTGTGTCATGAGATTATGGATTCATTGGAGTTGCCAAGGTAAATGGAGAAGTCCAAAGTGCTATTCTTTGCTCATATACAGTTGCCTTAGCATTCAGCCACCAATGGGTAGCAGCCAATCTGCCCATTGCTCTTTATATTTTCTCTGTTTCTAAGACAGGTAGCCAAAAACAATCACAAACACTAGGAACATCTCTAATCATGAGTCCAAAGAGGATTGGTTGTTTCTTTCCTTGCCCCATCTCCAGTTCTCTGCTAATAATTTCCATTGACTGGAAATGGAAAGATATGGTTGATATGGCCATCCTGGCTAAGGATCTGATATAATGACATTGGAAGTAAACATGCAGTCTGCAAATGAAAATCTTATTTTGACTGCCAGAAATAAGGGCCCATCCTTGTTTGTGGAGAATGCCCTTTGAACCAAGTTGACATTCTCATGGAGAGAAGAAGCTGTCCAATTCTTCTTAAAGTATTTTTGGATGCAAATACACAAAAGCACAAATACTTTGCCTCTGTGAGTGTCCAAGTCCTATAGCCTAGATGGATAGTCTTTCCAGCTTAGTTTTGATTCAGGTCCTCTAATTTACATGCTTATTTGCAGACAAACAGCACATTGAGGCAAATATGCCAAAAATTCAATGTGCCACTTTCAAGGATGGCTGGATCTTGCCCAAGATTCCACTAATTGGACTTTAAGAGACATTGGCATTAGCCATGCCCTGATGAACCTTTGTTCCAAATTAATATGGGATTGGAAAGTAAATAAGTAACAGCAACAATAGCAGAAATCATCAAAAGGTAACAGTTGTAGATTTTTTTCTCCAAGCAGAAATCATTGCTTTATTTGCCATTCACCCCAAATGATAAACATTGGTTATTAGAGATTTGGAAGTAGTTATAAAGAAAGAAAAACAAAAGGGGTGGCAGCAGCTGTAGCAGGAGGAGTTGTATACACAAATGCTATCTGGTCAAGAGTAAATTTAATAAATTAATTACAATCTTTAGAAATCAGTTTAAGACAATAAAAGCTACACAGAACAAACATGAAAAGAATGTGAACAAGATCAATAAAAATTAAAGGCAGAGCAATGTAACTTGCAAGAGAAGAAACTCAGATTTAATCCCCACATTGGCCACTAGAAAATGCTAGATGCTAAATACTCACTTTACCATCTGCCAAAAGCTAAACATTGAAGGCGCTAATCTAATCTCTGGTGTGTGTGTGTGTGTGTGTGTGTGTGTGTGTGTATAATTAGGGTACTGTCACAAAAAGAATCCTAGTCTCCCTCCTTAGGAAATTTAGTGAAATCAGCTATGCAGTATAGAAGTCATTTTGTACAATTCGTTTAGGGATTCATAAATAACACCAAAGATCCTGAATTGGATCCCTAAACAAATTAGAGTTGGTTAAAGTGATGTAAGACTAGCATTCATTAAACAGAAAGCCTTCCAGTTGGAATATTTCTTGCATGTTGCAGTTTCTGAATATTGGTCAAAGGCAGTTCCTTAGAGAACATGTGGCAAGAATGCTAAGATGTAAAAAAAAAAAAAGAAGAAGAAGAAGAAGAAGAAGAAGAAGAAGAAGAAGAAGAAGAAGAAGAAGAAGAAGAAGAAGAAGAAGAAGAAGAAGAAGAAGAAGAAGAAGAAGTAGCAGTAGTAGTAGTAGTAGTTCATCTTGGTGGCTGAATCCATTCTTTCCAAGGAAGAAGCAAGTGGAGCAGAAGCCAAATTGGCTAAAGCAGTACCTGACCATAGCCAGCATTAGAACAAAACAGGTCAGTCCTGAATGAAGTTCAGACTGCATACCTGATTCTTCATATTCACAGGGGTGTCAAATGATGGCCCATAGGCCGGATGCGTCATGTGCAGGCCACATCCACCCCAGCTCCGTAAAGGGAAAAAAAAACATTGCGAAACGTCACGTGACAGCAACATGATGCTGCAAGTTTGACACCTATGACCTAGAATAAACTGCATGGTGTATTCAAAGTCAAATGCCCACCAATCAACCGGAGCTCTGCATTATCTGGACTGAGATTCCATTTGGTACTTCACATTCAAATCATTGCTAAATCCAGACCACAATTCAGGACTTCCACAGCCTCTTTGGCATCACTTGAAAAGTGAAGATATTGCAGAGTGTCATTGGCTAATACAAACATGACTTACATGCCACTGAGGGTGAGGAGCCCTTGATTGAAAAGCAGAACTTAACACCGCCAGTGGCATTTTGTGCTGCTTCCTGAGTTATATAGCTTTATTTGTTATTGCTCAAAGTCTGTCACCTTCAAAAACAACCTTGTAAAATTGCTGTTACATCTACCATGAGCCCTCTGGATATCACAGGCTGGGGTGACTGTCATGCTTATAACCTGAAAGAAATACAAATTTTTGTTTGCTTGTGACTCCTGTAACAGCTGAATTTCAATCAGTGCTTCCTGCTTGGCTGCCATCATTCAGGACACTCTCTGTAGACATTGAGCAAAGGCCCATCTTGGCCTCCAGAAGGTCCCAAATTTAATTCGCTTGCCAAAGCTTAGGGGTTTTTGCCATGACTTTGTGTTTCAGGGAGGTTGAACCAGAATGAATGTCCCAGAAGCTAACGCGAGTGTGTTGGATCGACTTGTGCGCAGCCCAGAGGGATTGTCATTGTCAAGCTATTTTTAACCTGCCTACTTGGATATTGTGCTGTAAAGTAAGGATGAATGATGGCAATTGATTGTCCCAAGCAGTGTGGTGTGGTATTAAGGCAAGACACCCCAGCTGTGTTTCAGGCCTGCCTCCTTGGCAAGATGAAATATCCTGGTTTTATCCCTCTTAATTAAAGTGGGTTGAACACTTAAAAGGGAAGGAAGAGGTGACACTGAGTAAACAATAGTTGACTCAATTAAAAGAAAAACGCCTCCGCAAAACCCAGCGGCTGGGAGTCAAATGCTCTCATTTGCCTGATGCTGCAGGAAATGTTGCTTGTTCTCCTTCTCCCTTGTGGCAATCTGCAGCAAAGTGTAAGTTGAACTGGGAGCTTGGTGTGTTTTCCTTATAACTAATTCAGGTGTGAGCAACTCCTGCAGGGTGGCCCGGGGTGTATATCCAGTGTTTGCAAGTGGATGCCACAATGGGTGCTTTGATGCATGTGGCACTTCAGTGTGAATACAGGAAGCTCAAGTGCCCATTGAAGGGGCTGTAACTCTGTACAGTACTACAAATTATGAAGTGATATCCAATGAAGAAGTCCCCTCCCCCCAAAGGAGAAACAAAAAAGCTTACAAGGTTGCTTCTCCGATTCATGCTCTTTTGACCATACAGTTTGCTAGAGGCTTTATTTGCATCATTCATTTACCCTGGATAACTAAACCGCAGATTATTCATTAGGCACAATTGTTTGGGTTTTGACACTACACTAATAATAATGTAAATCAAAGCAAAGGTAAAAGGTTTTGAGTTTGTTGAAAAAGGCAAGGCACAAGTGAAATATATTTGCCACTGAATAATTTATTGGTGGTTGTTTAATCACAAAAAAACCCGCCCAAACATGAACAGTAAAGAAAACTCAAGAGAGGTGATTGTTGTTAGTTACCTGAAATCAAAAGAGCATTGAAAGAACAGAAAAGAGGTTTAACCCTTTTCCAAAATTCTGCAGGTACTTCTAAGGGAAAAGTGTGCCAGAAGGCAGGGATTTCTACTGAGAAGGCCAGCCATCTAATTTATGCCACACAGACCTCCACGAGGAGATGAGGCTTTAGAGTAGGTTTTCTCTAGTCAAAGTTAACTATTCTTCAAAGCACCTGAGGGTAGAACAAGAAGCAATGGGTGGAAACTAATCAAGGAGAGAAGCAATTTACAACTAAGGAGAAATTTCCTGACAGTTAGAACAATTAATAAGTGGAACAACTTGCCTGCAGAAGTTGTGAATGCCCCAACACTGGAAATTTTTAAGAAGATGTTGGATAACCATTTGTCTGAAGTGGTGTAGGGTTTCCTGCCTGGGCAGGGGGTTGGATTAGAAGACCTCCAAGGTCCCTTCCAACTCTGTTATTCTATTCTATTCTAGATGATGGGACTGAACAAATGGATTCAATTCTGACAATCACCTGTTTGTGATCAACAAATCAGGAGGGCACACAAGAAAACAAAATAACATTAATAACACAGTGAATGAAAAGAAGAGTAAGGTACGCTGGCTTTAACAAAAGAATAATAATCTAGAGCATCACAACCATCAATAAACTACTCAGTGGCAAATACATTTGTTTCATTGGTGTCTTGCCTTTTCAAGCAAACTCCAAAATAGCAGAAAAACCTGCAGTAAAAAGCAGTAGGAAGCCTCCGAAATCCAAATAAGGATACATAAAAGCAGCAGCTGATGAAACTGTCTGTAAGCACAAATCAATGTTAGGTACCCTGAAAACCAAAGTCAACAGAAAAACTATCATCCCAAGAAGTTTCCTTCATTCGGGTGCCATTTTGGAAAAGGCCCTAACTAATTTCAGATATTGGTCAAACCAAGAGGTGAGCTTTCGGAATTCAATTTAGATAGTGGAATGTTTCCTAAAACTATAAATGTGTGTATCTTGTTCTAACCTTAGCAACTTGTGAAATGATACACTCCGAGAGACATGTGGGCTGATCTTTGATGCCTGCTTTAAAGTGAGGCTAGCACTTAGCTGAAAACGTCAGACTCTTTGAAAAATATTTATGAAGAATCTGCTGCAGTAATCAGTCTACATTTAATACAGTCACAACCTTATTTTTGATCCTTTAGGAAAATGTATAACTAGTGCTTCAACTTAGGTTTGGCACATCTGAAATGGCTGCCTGTAGAACATGCTAAATATTTGTTGGTCTGATAATATATACAGGTGAAACTCGAAAAATTAGAATATCGTGCAAAAGTTCATTTATTTCAGTAATGCAACTTAAAAGGTGAAACTAATATATGAGATAGACTCATTACATGCAAAGCGAGATAGTTCAAGCCTTGATTTGTCATAATTTTGATGATTATGGCTTACAGCTCATGAAAACCCCAAATTCACAATCTCAGAAAATTAGAATATTACATGAAATCAATAAAACAAGGATTGTACATAGAACAACATCGGACCTCTGAAAAGTATAAGCATGCATATGTACTCAGTACTTGGTTTGAGCCCCTTTTGCATCAATTACTGCCTCAATGCGGCCTGGCATGGATGCTATCAGCCTGTGGCACTGCTGAGGTGTTATGGAAGACCAGGATGCTTCAATAGCGGCCTTCAGCTCTTCTGCATTGTTCGGTCTCATGTCTCTCATCTTTCTCTTGGCAATGCCCCATAGATTCTCTATGGGGTTCAGGTCAGGCGAGTTTGCTGGCCAATCAAGCACAATAATCCCATGGTCATTGAACCAGGTTTTGGTACTTTTGGCAGTGTGGGCAAGTGCCAAGTCCTGCTGGAAAATGAAGTCAGCATCCCTATAAAGCTCATCTGCGGAAGGAAGCATGAAGTGCTCCAAAATCTCCTGGTAGATGGCTGTGTTGACCCTGGACTTAATGAAGCACAGTAGACCAACACCAGCAGATGACATGGCTCCCCAAATCAACAGACTGTGGAAACTTCACACTGGACTTCAAGCATCTTGCAATGTGTGCCTCTCCATTCTTCCTCCAGACTCTGGGTCCTTGGTTTCCAAATGAGATGCAAAAGTTGCTCTCATCAGAAAAGAGGATTTTGGACCACTGAGCAACAGACCAGTTCTTTTTTTCTTTAGCCCAAGTAAGACGCTTCTGATATTGTTTGTTGTTCAGGAGTGGCTTGACAAGAGGAATATGACATTTGAAGCCCATGTCCAGGATCCGTCTGTATGTGGTGGCTCTTGATGCACTGACTCCAGCCTCAGTCCACTCCTTGTGAAAGTCCCCAACACTTTTGAATGGCCTTTTCCTGACAATCCTCTCCAGGCTGCGGTCATCCCTGCTGCTTGTGCATCTTTTTCTTCCACACTTTTCCCTTCCACATAACTTTCTATTAATGTGCTTTGTTACAGCACTTTGGGAACATCCAACTTCTTTTGCAATTATCTTTTGAGGCTTTCCCTCCTTATGGAGGGTGTCAATGATGGTTTTCTGCACAATTGTCAGGTCAGCAGTCTTTCCCATGATTGTGATTCCTACTGAACCAGACTGAGAGACCATTTAAAGGAACTCTTTGCATGTGTTATGGCTTACTTAACTGATTAGAGTGGGACACTTTGAGCCTAGAATATTGAACCTTTTCACAATATTCTAATTTTCTGAGATTGTGAATTTGGGGTTTTCATGAGCTGTAAGCCATAATCATCAAAATTATGACAAATCAAGGCTTGAACTATCTTGCTTTGCATGTAATGAGTCTATCTCATATATTAGTTTCACCTTTTAAGTTGCATTACTGAAATAAATGAACTTTTGCACGATATTCTAATTTTTCGAGTTTCACCTGTATATAACAAATGCTTTAAATTATTAGAAGCCAAATGCAAGCAAGAGAAATAATCTTTTTAATTGGTATGGGCAATATAGAGTCCAGCTGAGCCACACTGAGACATTGGGATGCAACTTTTGATGTGGGTGGGAACTTGCCCTCCCAGCCAGAGCCAGTAAAGCTGGACTCATTCCAGTGTTTTTTAACCCACCCATGAATTTTGCATCTTTGGAAGCAGGACAGCTGGCCTTTAATTAGAAAATTGGTATTTGGAATGCTCAGTCCAAATGTTCAACTACCTGAAAGAAAGGATGCTTTAGTTACTGGTGTCATTCAGAAGGCGTAACAAAGCCATGTTGTTCTCTTTGCCCCTGGCACTGACATAGACCAAAACACCAGTGGATTAATATAAATTATTTTGTAGCTGTTATTAATAACACATTACATAATTGAAAAAACAGAGCCAGTCAGATCTCACAGATGTAGAAACCTTTTCAAAGCACCACACCAGTTCAATAAATTCTTTTTAAAAGAATTTGTGTGTGATCATTTTTATAGCATCATCTATTTATTTATTTTGTTCAAATGGAAAATGGGTCAGAGTGAGTGAGAAATAGCCACTTTATGTTATAAAACCTATTTGTTCCCAATTTGGCACATTTCCCACTGTAGTAATTTCTCAGGCTCTTTTCTTCCCCTTCTCTCTCCATATTGCTGAAGACTTTGTTCCTTTTGTGAATAAATAAAACAAAATAACAATTAGGAAAGGAAATATTAAAAAAATATAGAAATACTTATGAATTCTACACATCCAACAGTCTGACATGTTATACATTAGGGAAAAAATGGCTGATTAACCTATTAAATAGAGCCTGTGTTACAGAGAAATCAGATTCCTTAGGAAACTGCATATTGTTTTCTAACACAACCTGAATGGTAGATCACAACAGAAATACCCTCCCCCTCCCCACACACACAACATGCACATCCAAGAAAGGGATCATATGCTCAGGAAAATTCAAGTGTATATATTTTCTAAAATAAAAGGTAAGAGTGTAATGCCCCTTCCCCAACATAAACCAAAACAATTGTCTGATAAATTTTAACAGAATGTGAGAGACAGTAAGAAAGAACACTTGGTAACCTGTGCAGGTTAGGATGGAGACCATGTTGTCTGCTAGAAAAGGAATAATTGGTTGTCTGGATGTCTTTTTTTTCCTGAAAACAGGAAAATAGGCTTGGTGCATAGTTTATAACAAGTCTTTATAAATGTCAGCCTTTTCAAAGGTCATCTATAAATGACAATGGCATTATCTTTAGCTTACAGACAAATCAAAACCAGAACAATCCCAAATGTTCATATCTTAAAAACAGCATGATTTACAAATATACTGTATGTCTCACAACACACTAAACAATGTTAGAGATCTTTTAAAAAGCTGATGTCTCCACAGGTTTAATTCAAAGTTACTGTCAAAAATTTCTAAAGTGCTACACACTGTTGGTTGTATTGCAGCAGTAACAGTTACAGTTGGCTAACAGTTGCAGGGTTGATGCCAGCCCTTCAAGGTAGATCAGACAAGGAAAACAAAGTCATCAGAGCTAATACTACTTTTATTATAAGCTTACAATAACAGAACCTTGCAAGTCTGAATGTGCCTCCCTCCTCTTTATCTTCAAAGAGAACTAGGCAGGGTCATGTCTGAAGCTTTCTCAAATTATATTTCTGCCCAAGCCTGGTATTACTGTACTTTTATCTGACTGTGATCTTTCTTCTGTTCCCCAAGGTTACTTTTACAGATCCCAAATCTCCTAGAAATTTGTCCTTACTTTCTGATGGAGGCTTTCTGGTTTCTTGGGCTGATTGTGAGTTGGTCTCTGAGAAGCAATATGACTTTTAGAGCATGAAGCATAGAGTCCTGTATGTGGGACATTCACAACTAGAGCACATAGTGGATATAACCAAACAGTGGAACAAGGAAAAGGAAGATAAAGGTCAGGCTGTACCTGTTGCTAATCAGATTTTTTAAAAGGCATTTTTTAAAATGGCTGGCATGAGGTACAAAGAGCAAGCTATCATTAGAGGACCAGGGCCTAATGGAAAACCCTTGCCAAACTTTGCTCCAACTGAACAGCTCTGCAGTGAACAGGAACAGGCCTATTGTATCAGAAAAATGAGATTGCACTGCATTTCTTCCCAAAGGCTCTTTTGCACATCTCCTGTTAGTCACAGCTGTTACTCTGCCAATTTTTTTTTTTTAAAGTAGGGAGGAGGGGAAAAAAATCCACCCGAAACTTGGCCCTGCTTTTGAATCCATTGGCAATGGAATTGAAATTAAATCTTGCACCAATTTACATTATGGGATTCTAACTGAACTTTTCATATCTTTTGTTTCAAATTTGCCTTTGATGAATGTTTAAAACAAAAAAGAAGGCAAGCTCCTTCAAATGTGAACTCCTGCCAATAAAACATAAGGTACCATTTCATTTGCCACCTTCACTTCTCCTCATATGATTCCTTAATAATATCCATTTTTGGGAACAGTGAAATATTGAGACTAGCAATATGTTAAGGTTTCCTTCCATTTTAAGCAATCACTACAGTGACTCTCTGATTTGGATTAAATGTACAACATCAGGTAATGTGGTCATCCCACTGCAGAATTCATTGTACAATTTCTAGCTTGTGCTATAAGCATATTATTTAATCTGGTCCACTCTGGTCTTTTTCTTATTTGAAAGAATGGAGCATTGTTCACCTGTTATGACTTTAGGTTAATAATATGACCAGCCTTGAAAATAGGTTTCAGATGAAATTCATTCCAAATGCTTAAGTTTTCAATTTGGTCAAACCTTGCTCCCTCTTGCAAAGGTTTCCACCTAAATGTTAAATTGCCGTTCCTAAATTAAGTGTTTCTGTTTATTATAGGGGAAATAGGTCAGTTTACCATTTTTCAAACAGAAGGAAAAAAACCTGAAGTTCCAAGATATTCTTTATTGAATTTTCAGTCTCTTGCATTAGGATATAGAAAAGCTAGACAGGGCTATTCAGTAATAGTGGAGAGTAACAAATACCACCCCATCAAATTAGGAGATTATTTGCAGTCATTTCACAGAATCAGTCATTTTGAAAAAAAAAATATTTTCAGTCATTTAAAATGATTGGTTACTTTAAAAAAATTGATTTTGTATCATGCCACTGAAAACCAAATATGAGTGACAGTACTCAATTTTTTAAAAAATGTTTTCTGAGGTAGTATTCTTACAAAAATATAACTAGGATTGTCTCAGATTGGTTTTTGAAACCTTTCTGTGTTGGGCTCCCTCTGATAAAAATGATTCTTTTCTTACAGCAGGGACTAATTCATATTTTAGAGATATTCTCCTCAAAGTCTTCCTTGACTTACAGTTGTAGCCATTCATTTTTTAAAAATAGTATCTTTCCAAATCCATTGTACAGCTTGAGAGAGAACAGGGGAGCCCACAAAACTACAGTAATCATTTCCTAAATAGAGATTTTTCACATTTTGGCCCTCTCAGTTGGTGATTCACTGTTTACTCCATCCATATGCTTCAATATGTTTGACAAGTTTGATAATGCTAGATCAGGAAAACAAGCAGAGTTTAATGTTTTCAATTTTTTGAGAAAAAATTCTAAAATAAAGAATGTTAACATCCAGGGAAGCTCTCTGCCCAAAATGTAAGTTTGTTTGTTCAACATATTTACAGTGGTAATATAATCTTGTTGCATTCTGGAATCAGTTGCAATTTATGAGCCCAGCCAGATGGGGAAAACTGGCTATACTCTCAGTTTTCCATTCATGCTTGATGTTTAATGTGTGCACTTTGAAAAAGTCCAAAGTCATATTTGAATTTGGACGGGTGGGAAGCGTGCTTTGTCAAGACTGATGCTTCTTTTTTTGGTTCCTATTCTTTCCTGTGCTCTGATTTGCTTATGGCCTGAATGTTTTGTTTGAAAACCAAAGATCTATTGCCGCCAGTGGAAGTTGCAGTTATGTGAGGGCAGGTGGCAGAAGTGAGATCAATGGTGGTGTCACCTATTTGGGATGGGGGGAACTTGCAGCTGTCCAGGAACAATCACCTCTTGGCTACTATCCGATGGATGCCTGGAAGAGTTGAGAGGAGAGGGAAGGGAAGGGGAATTTTTAAAAATTCAATTTGTAACAGAGCTCACTTTATACATATTTGGTTTTAATTATATTAAAGATTTGCCACAATAGAGGTAGAGGTCATTATACACCACTGCTTTGATCAGGTTGTGGATCATTACCTTTGTTATTACTGGAAGCTAGGAAGATTATGAAGAATGAAAGGATAAACTACCACAACCTAGACTTTGCCAATGTCAGGGCCCCAAAACTTAAAAAAAAGACAGGTGGCGATTCTTCCAAACAGATTTCTTTATTGTTCCACATCTACAGACATAATCTTGCAAAACTGATTGTATTTGAGGCAGTAGATGGTGTACTGTCCCACGATCTATCTATATTTGTAAAATATACTCCCTTTCTTTGTCTATTTTAATTTGGTCTCTGACCACAATAAAGCTTACTTACTTATTTACTTACTTAAAACTGAAGTACTCTACTATCTACATCAAGCATATACTCTGAGAGCTGTTAGAGAGGGGGTGTCTTCACCCTCCTTCTCTCATACAAAATATCTGAATTGAACTCCCTCTTATTCATCTGGAATGCATCCAGACTATTACATTCCATCTCATTGGAATGACTTGGATTAAATCAGCCCTCACTAACATAATTATCAGCTGTGAATGGTGAGAAATGTTGCCCAATATACCTAATGGGAGCCCAGAGGGGAAAAATGTATAGGAAGATTGCATAACTGTAATAGACACTGAATTAATTCTCCTCATCCTGATGCAGAAGGTCCAGGCACTGCCCTTTGGACCTCCCCCTTACTCTAAACCATTAGGTTGAAAGAAAGTGACTGCCTTATCCAAAGGGTCATGGGGCAAAATAGTTAGACCTCCTCTGCTTAAATCCAATGTGTTAATTAGCATTCCATGCTACACCTTTGTTCAAAAAAAATCCATAGGGCTTTAACTTATTATGTGGTTGAAGAACACTCTTGAAGTAGCTTACAAGCAATTCATCTTGCTCCAATACTACCGTAGTCCTTGACTTACCACCATTCATGAAACAATCATTCAAAATTGCAACAGCACTGACAAAAGGGACTTATGACTGGCTCCCCATCACTGCTGCAGCATCTCCATGGTCACATGATAAAAATTTGGGCTCTTGACAACTGGCATATATTTATAAGGGTTGCAATGTTCTGGGGTCACATGATTGCCATTTACAATCTTCCCAGGGGCATTTCCAACAAGTCAAGGGAGGGGGGAAGACAAATTTGCTTAATATGATTTGTTCAATAATTGTGCCAAAAAGGTCATAAAATTGGACATGACTCACTTAATGACCTCATTGTTTAGTGACAGAAGTTATGGTTCTAACTGTGGTCATAAATTATAGACTACCTGTATAGCATAAATATTAATTTTATTTAAAAGATTTGTATAGCCATCCATCTTATGTAACATAAACCTGGCAGCTCAGAAAGAATAATTTTTTAAAAAAGGGTAAAAAACATAAAAGGTACCAAAAAAAAAAAAACCCTTCCTGGCACCCAAAATACAACAAATTCTCACAAATCCAAATAGACTTTTGAATTTCCTGTATTATCTCATTTTTTCTTTCATCCTAGCATTTTCCCACAAGTGCAGACTCCACTTATTTGGATCAACTGAGTGTTGTGATAGCAGTTGACCAACTGGTTTGTTGTCCAAGTTTATTGTCACAGGCGGAGAGAGTGACTGACCCAAGAAGACACCAAGCCAACTTTTATGACTAAGGTGGGACTAGAACTCACAGTCTCCTAGTTTCTAGTTGATGCCTTAACTGCTGAACTGGATCTTATATCATCATCATCATCATCATCATCATCATCATCATCATCATCATCCATCCCAATTATTTAGAGAAAAAATTGCTCCATCCAAAGGAACAACAAATGAGAAAGTTACAGCCTATCCTAGGCTACATATAAGCACAGCTTAGCTATGCATTATTTTTTTCTTGCCTTAAATGCCTGAAAATGCCTGAATTGAATAGCAACACTGCACTATAGATTCAAAAGCGAGGTTAGGGCTATGGTGCAAAATATAGTTGATTTATTTATTTGTTCAACTTGTATGCCGCCTTTCTCCGAAGACTCAAGATTGAGACTGGGGTAGGCTGTAAGCAGAAATTAGATTCCCCTAATGATCAAGTTCCTTTTTCAACTTTTATAAATATTTTCCAGACAACCAGAATGGTATAAAAATACAGGGCACTGATTATTGTACATACAATATACAACTCACTTGGTTGATAAGTCTATGGTACCGAGTTTCAGAATTTGGCAAAATGTCTGTCTGTGCACCACTCACCTCCCAAATTTTGGAAAAAGAAAACAGCTAAGTAACTTGGTTGAAGAAAAAATAGGTCAACTTGGAATTCTGTATATATTCCTCTGCCATTTCTGCTGGTATCCATCCATTTCACTTTTGATACAGTTTGGAGAGTGGCAGACATGGGTTTTACATAATTTTACCACTGGTTCGCCGTGCACTGAAAATATGCGGACCAAAATGTCCTCCCATCTCCTATTTTAGTGTTTCATTCACAAGTGATATTTTGGTGATGTTGGAAATGGTAATCTGAGATGAAGTGTTGCAATATTTTCAGGATCAGACTCAATAAAGATAATAGAAGTTATAGGTTTAAATATAATTCTCTTTAATCATAATAGGCATTCTATATTCGCTGAATATTCAAGATAGAAGCAAGGAAAATGGGGAGGATGGCTCCTTTTATATACAAGGGGCGGAGCCAGGAATGGGAGTGGTAAAATATGAATACATTAAAGCTCAAGTAATAAGTTAACCCCTGATGTTCCATATATACATTATTTACACATTAGAGAATAAGGCATTTACATCTGACAAATCCCCCTCTAAATGCCGGTTCGTTTATACAACACCAGTTACATTCAGATTCAGGACAATATAATACATATAATTTAGAAGTTAAATATTTGTGTTGTTTAGAAGGTAAGGGTTTTGTTAATATGTCAGCTAATTGTTCAGAAGTATCACAATGTATTGCTTTGATGAATCCGTCTTGAGATAGTTGTCTCACGTGCTTAAATTTTATATCAATATGCCTGGACCTTTGTCCAATTGCATCGGATCTAGAAATTTCAATGGCCGCTTTATTATCTTCATGCATAATAAATGGTAAAGTAGGTTTCTTCCAAACATCTGTGATCAAATCATTGAACCATACAAGGTTATTTGCAGCTTTAGACAAGCAAACATATTCTGCTTCTGTGGTAGAGGTGGCTACCAGTTCTTGTTTACCAGTATACCAGTAAACTGGACAATCGTTCAATAGAAAAACATAACCAGAGGTACTCTTTCTGCATGATGTATCACCAGCCCAATCTGCATCAGCATAACAAGTAATTTTTGGTTCTTTGTCATTATTGGGTTCCAATATTAAACAAAAATCTAATGTACTTTTCAGATATCTTAAAATTCTTTTGACAGCTTCCCAATGATACAAGGTTGGTTTGCTAACATATCTTGACAATAAATTGAGAGGTAATGCAATATCTGGCCTAGTCCAATTAGATATATAAAGGAGTGAACCTATAACTGATCTGTAAAATGTGTTGTCTTTAAACTCAGGGGAAGATTCATCATTGTTTCTAAGAAAATCAGTTTGCATAGGTGTGTCACATGTTTTGGCATTATTTAAGTTACATTTGTTTAGGAGTTCAATGATTTTATCTTTTTGAGTAAGTTTGAATCCCCTTTTTGTTTTGTTAATTTGTACACCAAGGTATTTATTCACTCTACCTAGTGATTTCAATGAGAAGTGTTCGTTTAACTTATTTACAAAGATTTCCCTGCTCTCTTTATGCTTTCCAATATATAAAATATCATCCACATAAATTAATACAAATTCAATATGATCATTACTCTTTTTTACAAAGAAACAGTTATCAGCAGTGGTGGCGTTGAAATCCATGGTCTTTAGTACTTTTACCAAACAATCGTACCATCTTTTGCCAGATTGCTTCAATCCGTACAGACTCTTATTTAGTAACCAAATTTCGTTCTTATTAGTGTATTGACTGTGTGGTGCTCTTACATATATTTCCTTATCTAATTTTGCATGTAAGTATGCAGTCTGTATGTCATATTGAAACACGTCTAGATTGAGTGCAGATGCTACTACAAGAGCTGTTTTGACACTCTCTGTTCTCACTGTGGGTGAATATGTGTCAGTATAGTCTTCTGGATATTTTTGTGCATAACCTTGTGCAACTAGTCTGGCCTTGTATAAGGTATTACCTCCTTCTAAATTCTTAATTTTATAAATCCACCTGGTACCTATAATTGTTTTATCCTTAGGTGCGATCGCAGGTGTGAATACATTTAATCCTTGTAAACTTTTCATTTCTTTTTCCATAGCTAGTTCCCATTTTTCTCTTTCTTCACGGGGAAGTTTCAATACTTCCTCATATGTATTAGGTGTTATTTGTTCTCCATCCATATGCATAATATAATCTTTGTATTTATTTGGTATTTGGTTTCTATTATTTCTAATATTTCTTTCAGGTTTGCTATGGTTGTCATGCAAATATCTGGCTTCCTTTTTTGTTAATGTGTCTGTCTTTATTTTATGCTGACTATTTGTCCAAGTTTTGGTTTTGTTCTTACTTTTGTTAATATTTTGATTTTCTGTTGTTCCTTCCTCGCAAGATATATTATCTTTGCTTTTATTAGGAAAAATTTCATTAAGGTGCAACTTAGACCAATTGGCCTGCTCATGAAACACAGCTGTTCTGGATACTATAAATTTGTTATTATTATCGATGAATCTGTACCCTTTGGTTCCAGTTTCGTATCCCATGAATCTTAATCTCCTGGATACGTTTTCTCCCTTTCTCCTCAATTGTTTAGGTATGTGCACGTCTGCAGTAACTCCAAATATGTGCATGTGTGCTAATTTAGGTTTTCTATTGTACATCACCTCATATGGTGTCTTATTCACAATACTGGACCATGTTCTATTTTGAGTGTAATTTGAATAATGTAAGGCTTCTGACCAAAATTGTTTGCCTAAACCAGCATCCTCTAATGTGCATCTAATCATGGTTTGTAGTGTGGAGTTCTTTCTCTCTGCAATCCCATTTTGAAAGGCAGAAAATGGATTGGACGTGAAATGTAGCATCCCTCTATCCTTTAACCATTGGGAGAATTCTTTAGACATGAATTCACATCCCCTATCTGTCATAATTTGTTTTATTCTGATATTATGTTGTGTTTCTATGCGTTTGTAGAATTCCTTAAATTTCTGAAAAGTTTCATCCTTGTGCTTTAATGTGTAAACAAAACCATAGCGACTGTAATCATCCACTATTGTTAGGAAGTAACGTTTTCTATAGGTAATTGATGGAGTTAATGGACCAACTAAGTCCATATGTACCAAATCAAAAATATTGTTAGTTGATCTGTTAGATTTTTTTGGTCTAGGACTGGTTTTTAGTTTGGTGGATTTACATACTGAGCATTCTAAATAATTTTCACAATTTTTTATTTTTACACCTTCTGCGTGTTCAGTCATTTTTTGTACTACAGGAAAGCTTGCATGTCCTAACTTCCTATGTAAGATATGAGCACACTCATCATGAATTGGTTTACCTATTTTTGGTTTCTTCTCATTGTGTGTATTTTTGTTATCATGAGTTATTTTACATTCATCATTGTCACTGTTACTGACATTTTCATCATCTGCTTCAATACAATCTTCCATATTTGAATCAATGTTATGTAACCATCTTTCTTTGGTTATCAGATAGGGTAGACCCCCTTTTATCATCACAGTGCCTACATTTGTTTTGTTCTTTTCTATAGTTGCTTTCCCCTTTGAGAAAACTATATTGATGTCAGATTCTCTGCTTAGTTTTATAGCACTTAGTATGTTGTGAGGTATTTCTGGGATTAATAATACCCCCTCTATTTTCCCTAAACCAGGCAAGTTCACATTTCCTCTGCCTAATACTTGAACCTTTTCTTGATTAGCTACCTTTATCACAAACTTATCTTCTGTAAATGAAGATAATATACTTTTGTTATTAGTGGTGTGATTTGTTGCACCAGAATCAATAAGCCAATTATTGTTCTCATCTTGTTGTGTTTTGGTGCTGTCTTGTTTATTTAGCCCATTTAGTGACCCAGATTTTCTCTCTTTTGAATTTTCTCTACCCCCTCTACTTTCTCTGTAGTTTGGTGGACTTCTATATTTGTGTCTATCTGTGGAAGATTGTCTGTAATTGTATTTGCTCCTATATTCTGGCCTATGTCTCTCCCTTGGGACTTTGGGACAGTCTCTTCTACTGTGTTCCCTGGATCCACAATTGTGGCATCTAAAGGCTTCATTATATTTATCTTGAAAGACTACTTTCCTAAAAGATTTGTGTTCTGTTTGGTTACTGGAACGGTTTTTTCTTGAATTGTCTTCTGCTATCAATTTGTTAGATAGACTTTCTATTGATAAATATCCCAAATTAATGGTATCTAAGTGTGACATAAAGCTATCCCATGATGGATCAAGTGAATTGATAATAACACTTTTCATAGTTTGATCTGAAATCACTTCCCCCCTCAATTGCAGCTCAGCTCTTATTTTGTTTAGATTTATCAAATGTTCACTTATAGAAACCCCTGGTTTCACTCTAGAAGAAAAGAAATCCTTAGACATTCTTGTGGTTGTGGCTACGCTATCGCTGTGAAATAGATTAAACATGCATTGAATTATTTCTGATACAGTTAGGTTTGGTTTGATGCTATGATACATTGCAGGAGACACGCTAGAAATTATTATGAAAAATGCTCTATGATGTAAACAGTCTATTTTTAAAGTCCAAGGTCTTCTTGGAGGACTAGTTATAAAGAATAGTAAATTTTCTTTCATAAAAATAACCTGAAGCTGTTGGTACCACTCTTGTAAATTAATGCCATCAACTCTAAGTTTTGGGAAGTCACTGGGTAAGTTCCCCACATTATTTTGTCCATTACTTACAACCTGAGGCAGTCCGTGGTCTCTCAAGTGCAGGAAATTACAGAACGGCATTGGGATGCTTGTAACGAGTCTGCGCGGTTCTCTGGCCAGTTCAAGTCTTTCGGGGCCGTCTACGTAGTTTTGCACATGCGCGTTGCTCATTTCTTCTTTGGCGCCGTTGTGGAAGGTTCTCTCCATTTCAGCTCTCTCGATCCGCTCCTCTTCAGATGAGTCGGTCTCTGGCTCGGTTTTTGGGGCTTTGGTGATGGCGGCGGTTCTTCTCTTTCTCTTGTGTGTGCTGGCACTCGATTCTGTCTGCGGTGTAGGACGGAATCGGCATGGCTCTCTGGGCTCGGGTGTCGTCGTTTTCGAAGTTAGGATGGGAGCGTGCAGGTCTTGAGTTGTCGGTTTGATTGCTTGCTTCTTCGTTGATGTCTTAGAAATTTTCAATCTTGGCCCAAAAGCAGCAAAAAGTGTTTTCATTGCTGACTCTACTTGAGACTTTGTTAAATCGTCTTCACTTTCTGATTTTGATTCATCTGAAGAGTTTGAGAATTCTTTTTCACTTTCTTCGTCTGATAGCGTTTTTCGCGCCAGAAATTTTGAACTGAGCGTTTTGATTGGCTCTGCTTCACTCTCTTTTGAAGTTCGTTGAAACCAAGATGGCTGCCGTTCAAAATTTCGCGCGGGGTCACATCTTTTCTTTTTTACAACTATTTTCTCAGTAGTCATTTCACTCACAGTTTTTTGATCTTTGGGTTTTTCTTTAATGATGTTTTTCTCTCTCGCTGCTCCGCTGTTCCTCAGCATCTCCTGGAGGTCCGCGATGAGGCTTTCATCATTCTTTTGGCTTTTTAGTATTTTTAATATTTCTGACCTGAGTTCGTTATTTTCTATCTCGATTTCTTCCTGGTCGTTATTTTCACTCATCAGTTCTTCTTCTTCAGTGGTGTATTCTTCGGATTCTCTCGAAATCGCATTAGTGGATTCGTTGATCATCTCTTGATCAGTTTCTATTTCTTTGCTGTAGGCCCTGGTGTTGGGCCTATCTTTCTTGAACATTTTTAATTACTTATTGAGTCAATTAACCATCCTCTGCTACCAGCTTGTTGCAATATTTTCAGGATCAGACTCAATAAAGATAATAGAAGTTATAGGTTTAAATATAATTCTCTTTAATCATAATAGGCATTCTATATTCGCTGAATATTCAAGATAGAAGCAAGGAAAATGGGGAGGATGGCTCCTTTTATATACAAGGGGCGGAGCCAGGAATGGGAGTGGTAAAATATGAATACATTAAAGCTCAAGTAATAAGTTAACCCCTGATGTTCCATATATACATTATTTACACATTAGAGAATAAGGCATTTACATCTGACATGAAGGATTTGAAAGAATGAATGCCATTATATTTTCTGATTAATCCCCTAGCATTGATACTAAACAATGCTCTTTTGGAGGCTGGCAGCCATTTTAATTTCCCAGAAGTAGCTGTGGGAATCATTTCTAATCCACAACTGTGGGGTACAAATCACGCTGAGCTGAAACATAGCTAAACACATTATGGCTTAGCACAATGAATGGAGTCAGAGATTGTACTCATTTGCTGCCAAAGTTAATGTCAGGTCAAGCAGACCAAGAAAACAGGAAAAATGAGATGACTATGTGATGGAAGCAGGTTATAACCACAAAGATGACACAAAGGTGGGTATATTGTACAACAGCTTTTTTCAAACATTAATAATGCCCAGTATTAAGTCACACTTATTTGTGAACTTCACTACAATTGCTTTCCTTTTGCCTTTCAATAGTTGCTTTATCCTTAGCTACAGAAGCCAAGCCCCCAATCTACTAACACAGTGTCAGAGGAAGTGAGTGTAAATTGGTCCACGGACTGGACATTAAAGCAAGCAGTGATATCACTCTTAAAATATAAGAAGTCTTTAGCATAATATACTCTAATAGCTAGATAATTGCGGCAAGGAAAGAAGGGGTTTCTTTGTAAAACAGTCTTGCTGAAAGCTATAAGTGAGTGTGCATGACATCATGGCCTATCTACAAGGCATACGTTATCCTCTGAGCCTTGCCAAAAATGTTTCAGTCAGAATAAACCAATCCCCAGATAACTTAGTGGGGGATCAGGAGAGAAGAGTTAATGGGATGATTGATATACAGCTGGAAAGAATTAGAAAGTTTCTGAAAAGTGACAAGCTGACATTATTTGAAAACTTTAAAAAGCCCTGCATCCCATCTTTATATTTTTTTTTTAAAGAAATCTTAGGTCAGATGGGTTTCAATGCCTGGAGCTGTCAGATGTTATGTGAGGCTCTGGATTTTTACAGCTGTGGTCATGAAAAAAACCACCCATTTTGAAAAGCCATCTCAAGGGCATAACATAGCGGACAGTGCAATCCATCAACCACCCAAAATGTTGTGCAATAGTGCTTAGGCTAAAGGTCTCCTTTTTCCAATCTTTCAGTACTTCAGAAGACTGGCATGTCTCTCACTTCATGCAGAATGAAGTGAGCCACACAGAGTTTTGGGTGCATCTTTATATGCACCCAAAACTCTGTGTGGCTCACTTCATTCTGCACGAAGTGAGAGACATGCCAGATATATATATATATATCTCAGATTGTAAGAGGCAACTAAGCACAAATAATTTGATTGAGAAATGCAAAGGAACACATCCTAAAACAGAAGTAGGCAGGAACATGGCAGCTGTTGATACGTCTCTTAAGACCTTAGACTTCCTACCTTAACCCTAACCCTAACCCTTACAAATTTATTTTATTAGAATTCTTCTAAATGGGTAGTTGGCAATGCAAAACACCAACCTATAATATTATATTTCTCTTTAATATATCTTTGAAGTATGTGTTTAAGTTAGGAAGGAAATAAACAACCTTTACGGATTCCATTTAATCTCTCACTCATGCTTGTTGAAACTATGGGGGAGTATAGTACAATTTGCAGAGAAAGAAGGAATTGGCAAAAATCATATTCTACTTCCTCTCTGTTAGTGCTTCTGGACAGAACCCCCCCCCAACGATTTTTCCCTTGGAGAAAAAGAACATGGATCAAATCACCACTTTTAAAATAAATACTTGTAGAATGAATGAATGAATGAATGAATGAATGAATGAATAAAAATACATACATACATACATGAATATAACAGTTATATTCAAGGGTCCTTCCTGATGACCAGATTTTCCATCTGCCAAGCCTTCTCATCCATCCAAGATAAATCTAACAAGGTTTGATTATTTCCTGAGTCCTTCAAATACTAAGAGGATGGGAGCATAAGCATGTTTATATGTTTTTAGGAGTATAGCCATCAGAGAACCATCAACCAATAAGTTTCTGCTCTTTCTGGTCAATAGTTGAGCACCGAGAATGGCAAGTCAATTAGCACTCACTTGCAGTGCTTTCAAGCTGTTCAACAACTAAGTGCCTTTTCCCACCCATCAGGTTTCCTTGTGTGTTAAAATAACCCTTCCCTTCAAAATAGAAAACAAATCACTAGTGTTTCCCCACTCCTACACTCCATATTTTTCTGTGCATATATTTGTGTACATCTGTCCCTTGTTTTGCAACAAATTTCTTGACGTAGTTTGAAGTGAAGTTGAGCAAGAACGGGGGGATTGCAACAAAATACAGACAATGGGACTGAAATCACTCAAAATCGTCTTACTCACTGTGGCAGCTAACCTTTGTTATTTTCCAAATTTCTAGGGCTGTAAATTGGCAATTCTGTGTTTGAGCTTGATGCTATGATAGGGTTCCAGGAACAAGAGATTGAGCTGAACTAAGAATCAAAGAAAAGCACAGTTTCCTGTCAAATATTTCTGAAGCAGGGTTTGCTGGCTGGAAATGGTATTTCCCCTGGCCAGAAATACCACTGTTATATCTGAATTGTGCATAATTGCAAGGATTATAACATGCAGTTGGGAGACCTCACTATCATATGTATTAATCTTTGCAATTTGGGATGGCGCGGCATTTTGGAGGAAATAAATTTACGACAAAGTATGCATGAAGTCATTTTCCTTTTCTTTTGGGAATGGTTCCTTTTCTGTTGCTGCTCCTGCTCTCTGGAACAACATTGCCGCCAATGTCTGCCTGAATCTGATCATGTTGTTCTCCTGGAAGGATGGAACAAACTAGCTTTCCACAGATCCTGGCTGGGATGTGGGATGAAATTGAATGTTACACGTTTTTTTTTTTTAAAAAATACATTATGTATTTGCCAGGTTGTATTTCAAACTTTTCTTGCATACAAAAAAGAGAAATAGGTGTGTGTCAAAAGTATCAAGATGAGAGCAGTGGGATCAAAATCCTGACCTCCCTTTATGTGCATCAACCATGTAACCTTTAAGGGGGATGTAAAAAAGCCAGCGCTTTTATCCCACAATCTCAGCTGCTATCTTAGCTTGTGGATGCATCCATACCTGTATCAAATACCTTGAGTATTTGATGATTAGGTAGCACTACAAATCTAACAAGTCTAAATGTATGAAATCCACAGAAGTCTTCTAAGTTGTGGGGCAACCAGGGAAGAGTTAGATATTGTCGCCCTGGATATTTTTGTGGATGAGCAAACAAATAGCAATTTGTTATTTTATGCATTTTTTTAAAAAAAATAATTTTATTAAATATACAACTTAAAAACATTAGACTTAGTGTGACTTGTCTGGTACATACTTTTCTAGCATTTTTTCTTTCGTGTATATTACAATATAATATCATGCATATTCCATATATACTTTTTGTACATTCAATCACACTTCAATGACATACATATTCCCTTCGTACCTATTCAAATCCAATTTATTCCTATCTAATATTTCTTAATTTTATGCATTTTATGGTATCTGAAAAAAGTAAACCCCAAATCTTACTTTGACATAATAAATAAATAAATAAATAAATAAATAAATAAATAAATAAAATATTATTTTTTTAAAAAATATTTCAGAATAAAACTTAATCCTGATGTCAATAAATACAGCATATCTCATTTCCCTCACTTTTAGCTCTTTAAACCTTGTATCCTTGGTATACATCAATCAAATGAAGTTTTCAAGTTTTGAACAAGAGATACCCAATTTCCCAATTTTTATTATACAGGTAGTCCTCAACCTATGACCACAATTGAGCCCAATGTTTATGTTGCTAAGTGAAAAATTCGTTAAGTGAGTTTTGGCCCATTTTACAACTTTTCTTGTCATATTTGTCATTGCTGTTGTTAAATTATAGTAACGGTTGTTAAATGAATCTGGTTTTCCCTACTGATTTTGCTTGTCGGAAGATTGTCAAAGGGGATCACATGACTCCAGGACATGGCAACAGTCATAAATGTGAGTCAGTTGCCAAGCATCCAAATGTAAATCATGTGACCATGGGATGCTGCAACAATCATAAGTGTGAAAAATGGTCATACGTCACTTTTTGCAGTGGCGTTGTAACTTAGAATAGTCACTAGACAAACTGTTGTAAGTTGAGAACTACCTGTATTCATCTTGGGTGTAAACTTTGTTTTCAGTACATCCAAATGTACACAAATGTTGAATGCAATTTTATCAACATTTAGTCTGAGCATACAGTTATCATTGCACCTCTCTTCCCAATATACAATATTGTATTTGGTTGTCAGCAAAAGCAGCCAGGAGGCAAAGCAATAGAAGAAAAATAATATACATGATTATATGGCTGACTGAAAATGATACCAAAACCACAGAAGCATTTGCTTTTTTGGCACAGAGGAGAGAAAGAATAATGACCAAGGTATGAAAGCTGCAATCTATAGCCCGAGGCAGCTCATTCTTCATTGTTGGAAGCTAGGGGAAAAAAATACTGCACTTGATTGCCTTGACCAAAGCCTCTGTCCACGTCACCCTATGAATGTAATAGTGTATGGAGGTGTTTGTGTGCAGTCAGATCAATAAAGAATTCTCCTTTCACCGGGTCTTTTGGGAGCAAAAGGAAAACCATTACTCCACTAATTGTCAAGCCCCCAAACCTGAATCAAAAGTCATCCTATTTCTTGGGTTTATCTACAGTGGAACAATTCATGGAAAGAGTCTTGCCTCAACTTGCAGCTAATATTAGGAATCTGGAACCTGTTTTAATTTAATGGGATACATAATCTGTATGGATTGCAGAAGGGAGGGAACTAATTTCACTAGAATCACGGGATAGCGATCCAAACCAGTGCCTTTTTCTGTTTCAAAAGGCCTTTTCTATTTGTTGATTTCCACCCATCATTAAAAAAAAAATCTCATATATAGAACATGCCTAGGAATAATAGGAATATTATTCACTGCTTCTTTGGGCTACTGCATTGCCAGATCTCAATCAGGCATTACACTAGAGATACAAGAAAGGGTCTTAAGGGGCAGTGGCAGGCTAGCTAGAAATGAGATTCTCTGGGTCATCAAACCCTAAATCCATCACCTCATTAGGATTCAATGTTATACAAAACAATTCTCTTCTATATTAAACCAAAGATCAAGGGAGAAGGAATTGGGAAAGAGAAAAGGAAGAAAAAACTATAGGATCACTTGGTCTTTCTACTCTCCTATACTAAAGATGTGTTAAATTGAAACTCCTGTATTTCTCAAACATCAGGTTCTGGGCATGTTCTACAATCACAACTTGAATACTGTGTCTGAGGGACCTGTGCATGTTTTTTGTTTTATATCTTGTTTTCCATACTCATATCTAGATCGTTTTCTTCCCCCTCTTCCTTTTTCTCTTTTTGATGGTTTTAAAATTGGAAAGAGCCTAATTATTGATCTCTAGATTGTCAGTGTACCTACTACCTCCTAAGTCAGGGGTCTCCAACCTTGGCAACTTTAAGTCTGGAGGACTTCAACTCCCAGAATTCCCTAGTCAGTTGCTGGCTGGGGAATTCTGGGAGTTGAAGTCCTCCAGGCTTAAAGTTGCCCAGGTTGGAGACTTCTGTCCTAAGTCACAAGTGGCACACCTTTAATTCTAGGTGCTGGGGAGCAACAGTGGAAGAGAGCCTTTTCCTCATGCCCTAACCCAAATGTGGCTCTTAATACAGAATGCTGAACTACAAGGGCTTTTAGCCTAATATAACCAGTCTTTTTTTTTTCCCTATAGACTTATATGGCTTCAATGAGGAATTAGGTCCAGAAATAAGGGACATATTTTGCTATTGCAATGGAGGAACATTTCATTGGGGAAAATTAATAATGCTTGTTCAGGTCTGAATGATAAGATGATAGTTACACAACTGTCTATGAAACAACTATGAAACAAATACTCTTGAAGAGTAGTGGCATTATCACTGCTATTGGTGTCCTGTCCAAGGAAAGAGAGATGCAGTCTGCTATTTTTAGGCAGTGGTTGGATTCAAATAATTTAATAACCGGTTTTCTGCCCTAATGACTGGCTGGGTGGGCGTGGCCATGGTGGGTGAGGCCAGGGGGTGTGACAGGCAGCACTCGGCCTCCTGAACTGCCAGGGATTAAAAATGGGCAGTGGGGGGGGCTGTTTTGGGCCTAGGAGGCCTTCCTGCACTTACCTGGGAACCAAAATGGGGTGCGTGGGGACTCCTAGTCGGGCGGGGCAGGAAGGGGTGGGGCCAGCCAGCAATTTAACTACTGGTTCACCCGAAAGGGTCTGAACTTGCTGAATTCCACCCTGTTTTTAGGGCAATTTTTGCCTGTCAAATCCCATTATTTGCTCAGTAATGTTCCTTGGCATATTAGCATATTTGCACCTATTGTGATAAGTTGAAAATATGCTAACGTTCCAGTTAAGATCACCAGATGGTGCCCAAATGAAGCATCCTTTCCCATTTCTTCTTACTGGAAACACATTCTTATGTAAGCTGCTTTTCACAAAGCAACTCTGAGCCCCTGTGGTTAATGACCAATGAATGCTGATGTAATGTGTCTTAAAAGGTCTAAAATTTGCCACAACCTCACTCATTAACGAAGCTGAGTTAAAAGGTTATTAATTCTCCATCAGAGCTTGCCCGTCATCACTATTTAAGAGGTTTATGGCCCGTGCAGCAAAAAAACAACCCGTCAGAAATGGCAAAGCACATTTCTTCATTCCCTTTGCTCAGAGAGGAGAATGTCTTCCATTTCTTTCTCTTTTCTCATACTTTCATCACCTATCCCAGTTAAGAAAGCTCTTTCCATGCTTTTAAAATAAATTCCTGAGAGCAGAACATAGTCCCTGAAAATTTGCTGAGGTTCAATTGTCTAGCTGGAAATTTAAAAACTAGGCATTAATGTTTAGCATTAGATCACTGTTTTACAGATTACAATTAATAGAGTTGGAAGGGACCTTGTAGGCCATCTAATCCTGGTGTGTTCTCGAGCAGACGATGAATTACAGGGTGGATTATAACAGTAAGTATTTATTTACCTCATAGCTACAGCTCTAACACAATTCAGAAGAAGTACAATACGAAGAACCTCGAACTCAGCCTGACAGCTCTTTTATACCAACTGTCAGACGGCTTAACCAATAGGAACATTCCACATTACAAAGGATCCCAACAGGGGCCAATTCTCTTGAGCATGCTCAGAACACAACACCCCTTTCCCCTGGAATGGTGCATGCATAATCCTCGAGGTATGCGGGTCGATGTCGGAGACGCCCTGAGCGCCTTGGGCTCGCCCTAGGCAGGTGTTCTGGCTGGACAGGGACATTCCTACCCCTAGGACTTTCTACAGACCGATCTTCAACTGGATCAACATGCGCCGGCCCTGGACTGTCTTCCTGTACCCTGGGTGAGTATTCTCGAACTGCCCCTCTGCTACTGGTAGGTGTTGGATTGCACGGTTCGTTATTCCAATCGGAAGAATGGGTGTCCCCAAACCCCGGCTCAACCCTATCCATACCCCTGTCCATCTGTTCACTACGCTCGGTAGGCGGCACCTTCCTAGCCCTCATTTGATCCTGGTGCCGACGCCAGACTCTACCTTGACCCATATCTATTTTATAAGAACACGGCCCGGTTACATCTATCACCCGTCCGGGAATCCACAACGGTGAACCTCCATAATTCCTGGCATAAACTGAATCCCCCACCCTGAAGGGTCTGGTTGTACTATGGGAGTCCAGAGGTTTACTAGGGGCATATAGAGGATGCAAGCGATCCAAAACGGTCCGTAAACGCCGGCCCATAAGTAACTCTGCGGGGCTCCGGTTCGTGACCGGGCAGGGTGTCGTGTGCTGCACTATCATATACTCAACCAAACGCTCCGGCCACGCACCTGGGCCCATACGGCCAAGCGCATCCTTTGCTGAGTGAACAGCCCTTTCCGCAAGGCCGTTAGCCGCTGGTGGTAAGGCGAGATGAGGCAATGCCGAATGCCCAGCCTTGCCAGGAACAGCTCGAACACTGTTGCCGTCAGTTGAGGACCATTATCCGACACCAGAAGGTCGGGCAACCCATGTGTGGCAAAAAGTGCGCGCAAAACCCTTATGACAGCGTCGGATGTGGTGGAGTGCATTAGTGATCTGTCCCCGTACCCACACACACACCCACACAGCCAGTCGAGGGTTAAGGAAACACTTTGGAACGCACCCAGGTCTTATCTCCGACTTGGCAGCGATAGACACACCGTCTGCCAAGGGTCTTTATTTTCACAAACAGACAGATAAGATATGAACGTTCAAGAAAGTCCAAACAGAAATAATATTCCTCCCAGCAGTTCCGGACGAGGCTTTAGTGACTCCAAGGTTTTGCTTTGTTCGTCACAAGGATCCTTTGACCACTACCCTCTATTATATAGTCTCTGGGGTGTGGTCCAGTGACTCAGTTCTAATCCCTAGCACGCCTCCCAAGCTGCTGCAAACGTTTATCACGCCTTCGGAGGCGTGCGTCCAGGAATGATGTTTCATTATCACTTTGACTCGAATCAGCTGTTTCCTCTCCCTCAGCCGGCACTTGAAACAATGCCAGAGGGGAGGGGCCTGGAGAGGGAGGCCTGGCTGACTCCTCTTCCTCATGCTCGGAGCTTTCTTCCTCCGATGGGACAGGCTCAGAGGGCGGGGCCACAACAATTAGCACCAATTCCACCCATTTTGAATACGCATCTACGACCACTAAGAACATCTGCCCATGGAAAGGGCCAGCAAAATCTAAATGTATGCGAGACCACAGACCCATAGTTTCCTCCCACTCATGGGCTTTTTCTTTAGGGGGCAGTGGTCGTGACTCCTGACAACGCTGACAAGAGGCCACCCAATCTGTGATGCTTTTATCTAGGCCGGGCCATCAGACGTAACTCCTTCCCATAGCTTTCATCTGGACAATACCAGGGTGACCGGCGTGTAGTGAGACAAGGACGGTCTTTTGAAGTGGCTGTGGGACCACCACCCGGTGACCCCAGAGTAAACAACCCCCTTGGGCTGATAATTCCAGTTTCCTGGAAACATACGGTTGCCAGAGGGACCCCAATTTCCCCGAAGGCCACCCCCTTTTAACCCAGTCCAGGACTTGAGAGAGTTCAGGGTCACGAGCGGAGTGGCGGGCAATGTCAGCAGCAGTTAAGGCAAAAGAAGAACTGTCAATCAAAAACACAGCTGAAGCAGGTGCTGGGTCACATAAGAAGGTGGTCACGGGGCAATGACTCAGAGCGTCTGCATGGGCCAGATGCTTCCCAGGCACGTAGGTAAGTGTATATTGGTAAGCAGCCAAAAAAACGGACCAACGGGTAAACCTGGGGGACAGGATTTGTGGGGTTTGTCGATCACCCGCAAGCAAACCTAGTAAAGGCTGATGGTCCGTAGCTAAGGTAAATGGGCGACCATAAAGGTAGTAATGAAAACGCTTTACCCCCGCCACAAGTGCCAAAGCCTCTTTGTCCAGTTGTGAGTAATTCCGTTCAGTGGGAGCCAAGGTACGGGAAAAAAATGCCACAGGGGCTTTGGACCCATTCGGAAACCTGTGGCTAAGGACGGCGCCAACCCCATACGAGGAGGCATCACAAGCTAGAATAAGTGGAAGATTTTCACAATACTGAGTTAGAACAGAATTTGACACAAGCAATTGTTTGACCGCTCGAAAAGCAGCAGCGGCTTTCGCGGTCCAGTTCCATGGAGCATCTCGATCCAACAGCCAGTGAAGGGGCTCTGCCACGGATGACTTATAGGGTAGAAAAACAGCATAAAAGTTTAACAGGCCGAGGAAGGCTTGAAGTTCAGATTTGCACGTAGGAACGGGAGCATCCAGGATAGCTTTAGTTTTCGCTTTCGTAGGATGAATTCCTTTGCTATCGATTAAGAACCCCAAAAATTCAACTTGAGGTACAGCAATGCTACACTTAGACTTCTTAACTTTGAGTCCTACACTCCTAAATTTGGACAGGACACAACGAAGGCGGTCCATCAGCTGAGATGTGCTGGTTGCAGAGACCAGCACATCGTCAAAATACGGTAGCACTCCGGGAATTCCATGGAGGAGCCTCTCCATCAAACTTTGGAAAATTCCCGGGGCTACGCTCACGCCGAATTGCAAGCGGCAGCATCTGAAGGCTCCCCGATGCGTGACAATGGTCTGTGCAGTGGCTGTCTCATCATCCACAGGCAACTGCTGGTATGCCTGTGCTAAATCTAACTTGGCAAAGACTGACCCGCTTCCCAAGGAATGTAGCAAATGCTGCACTACCGGAATGGGATAAGCATGTGACAACAATGCCTGATTAATAGTAGCCCGGTAGTCTGCACAGATTCGGATTGAACCATCCGCCTTAATGGCGATGACGGTTGGGGTCTCCCAGGGGGCGTAATCAACAGGTTCTAGGACCCCCTGTGCAATGAGTTTGTCCAATTCTGCGTCCACCTTTGGACGCAACGCCAAGGGAACACGGCGTGGTTTTAGTCTTCGCGGTTGGACCTGGGGATCCAAACTAAAAGAAACAGGGGTGCCTGTATATTTTCCCAACTGGTCATCAAATACCCCTGGGAATTCCTTACATAATTCGTCAAGTTCAGTAGACCTAATGGCATTTACGCCCTGAATGGTGAGACCTAAGGCATCGAACCAATTAAGCCCTAGGAGGCTTGGTAGGGGCCCATCCACAACCACCAATGATAAATATCCAGCAAATCCCTTAAAACGAACCCTGAAAGAACCAGAGCCCACCATGGGAATTGCCCCCCCTTAGTAATCTCGCAGAATCACATTGCAAGGGTCTAGCCTCCTTTTTGAAATCTTCGGAACAAGACGTTTTATGGTGGCCCAGGATATGATGGAGGTGGCTGATTTTGTGTCCACCTCCATGCGGCACAGCCTTCCCTCGATGTACACAGTGAGGTGGATTTTATTTTTAATGAGCCCTTCATCTGGAACGACCATATGGACTGTGGAGAAGCTCCGGGCATTGTGGCTGCGCTCTGTCGTCGGGCGGAATCGCCGTTGTCCTTCCTGGTTACTAGGAACCCTCGCTCTAGACTGCGGCTGCGCGGACTGGCAGGCTCTTGCTATGTGGCCTTGCCGGCCACAGCGGTGGCAGACAGCGTCTTTAAACCTGCACGAGGCACGTAGATGGTCCCCTCCGCAACTATAACACTCAGTGACTGCTCCTCTCGGTGACTTAGCCATGAACGTTTTAGCTCTCGCCTCATGTACTCTGCAGACATCCAGCTCGCCATCTGAGTCGGATAGGCTGCCCTCACCTGTCTCATTCACTAATAAAGCTTCCCTATTCGGCTTGGGTGGGCTTTGTCCCCGGGGCAGCTCCGCAATTGATAGATTAGCCAATTCTGCCACGCAGGCCTCATCAAACGCCATTTGGAACGTCAGTTCATGGTTCACAATTAAACGCCTTTTAAGGTTCTGAACTCTCACTCCGCTCACTAGCCTGTCTAAGAGATAGTCATCCAGGTTCACGAACTTGCAATGGCGCGCAAGCTTCCTTAACGCAGCGACATATTGGTTTATTGTCTCCCCAGGGGCTTGATCCCTATGGTAGAATTGCTGTCTGCGGGCAATCCTAGAAGGCGCAGGGGCGTAATGGCATTTCAATTTATTCATAAAAGCCTCCCACGTTCCAGCATGTATGGATTGAGGGGCCATCAACGTCATAGCGGTATCGAACATTTCAGGCCCACAGAAACTGAGGAAATATGCATGTTTGCGCTCAGCAGACAAGTTCGTGTAATCGTTTGCGATTAAAAAACAGTCAAAATGGGCCACATATGCCTCCCAAGTCTCAGTAGCCAGACTGAATGGAGGAAATGTCTGTGAGGATGCCATTACGTTGTGTCTTAAACTCACGCCTTTCCTCACCTCAGGCTGTCAGTTCACCTCAGGCTCAACTCACACCTACTATTGTTAATTTGGCAAATTCAATATCCCATCCTCGTCGCCAGTGGTGTGTTCTCGAGCAGACGATGAATTACAGAGGTGGATTATAACAGTAAGTTTTTATTTACCTCATAGCTACAGCTCTAACACAATTCAGAAGAAGTACAATACGAAGAACCTCGAACTCAGCCTGACAGCTCTTTTATACCAACTGTCAGACGGCTTAACCAATAGGAACATTCCACATTACAAAGGATCCCAACAGGGGCCAATTCTCTTGAGCATGCTCAGAACACAACAAATCCAACCCCCCACCCACCCAAGCAGGAAACCATACACCATTTCTGAAAAATGGCAGTCCAATCTCTTCTTGAAAGCCTCCAGTGATGAAGCTCCCACAACTTCTGAAGGCAAGCTGGTCCATTGGTTCATCGCTCTCACTGTCAGAAAATTTCTTCTTATTTCTAGGTTGAATCTCTCCTTGATCAGTTTCCATCCATTTTTCCATGTCTGGACTTCAGGTGCCTTGGATTATAGCTTGACCCCCCTCCTCTCAGTGGCAGCCCTTCAAATATTGGGACACTGCTATCATGTCTCCCCTGGTCCTTCTCTTCACTAAACTAAAATGAGCCGAGGTGGCGCAGTGGTTAGAGTGCAGTACTGCAGCTACTTCAGCTGACTGCTAGTTCAGCAGATCAGCAGATCAAATCTCACCGGCTCAAGGTTGACTCAGCCTTCCATCCTTCCGAGGTGGGTAAAATGAGGATCCAGATTGTTGGGGGCAATATGCTATTTAGTATACTGCCTTTGGTGTAAGCCGCCCAGAGTCCTCGGAGAGTGGGCGGCATAGAAATATGAATAATAAAATAAAATAAATAATAAAATAAACTAGCCATGCCAGTTCCTGTAACCATTCTTCATATGTTTTAGTCTTTTTATACTTTTTATACTGTGGTGACCAAAACTGGATACAATATTCTAGGTGTGGTTTTACTAAGGCTTTATAGAGTGGTATTAGTACCTCACTTGATCTTGATTGTATCCCTCTGTTAATGCAATTTAGGATTGCATTGGCTTTTTTGGCTGCCGCTGCACACTGCTGGCTCATATTTAGCTGGTTGTCCACTAAGACTCCAAGATCCCTCTCACATTTACTGCTATTAAGCCTGGTTTCACCCAGTCTATATGTGTACTTTTGGGTTTTCTTGCCTAAGTGTAGGCAAGTGTAGGACTTTACTTTTCTCTACACTGAATTTCATTTTGTTAGATAGGGCCCAATGTTCAAGTCTGTCAAGATCCATCTGGATCTTGAGCCTATCTTCTAGTTGTTGTTGTTGTTTTCCTTGGCAAATAGCTGAGGTGTTGTCCTGGTTTTTGTACCCTATTGTACCCTACCCTTTCATGGTAGCCTTTTCTAAATTTAATAGAAGTTAGGCCATGATGAAACAGCCTTAGCTCTTCATTTGGTTGATCCTTACCAGGAGACAGAAGAGGAAAGACTGCTTAGTTGATTCCCTTTGGATTATTTTTGATATTTGCTCTGAGGCATCTTTTAAAAGAGGCCCAGAGGCACAGCATTACTTTGATTGTAATCTTCCAGTATGGGCATTTACTACAAAATCGCTTTTGGCAGATCTTCAACACCCCAAATTCTCAGAGCAGCTACTAGAGAGAAAATGTTCAGAAACTGCTGACTTGGGATGAAGTTTCCATACCACTCTTGCTTCCACCTTTTAAATGTGTAAATGACATTTCTGAGAAAGTCCAGATATTTGGGGTGTAATGTAATGTAACCAATTTCACTGACACCACTACTTTGTGCTTCTGTCATTTACCCTCTAGATTGTCAGGAAGATTGGACATAGCATGTGATGACAATTATGAAGATGTACTTACAAAGAACAATGTATGGTAGGACATTGGACAGAAGTGGGGAGGGGTGATCCAAAACTGATAAATTTCCTCAAAATTCCTTGAATTCACCATAGAGATATCAGAGTTAAGGAAAGGAGAGAAGACAAGTGGAATATGTTGGTTTGGATATCTTACAGGCTCTGATAAATCTGGAAGTACAGTAATTGCTCAATGGATTTATGGGTAAGATGATAAGTATCTGCATCTTTGAGGAGTGATTTGATCCTGTCTTGTGGACTGGAGATAGAAAGAAAACACATGGCCTTTTCTAGCTCTTATAACTAACACAGTATTTCTCTTTGTATTTCTTCCCACTATCAATATTTCCTGTCAAAGGACAATCCAAATGCATAGTCCACATTTTCTATGTGGGAAAAAGTGTAAATGTTTTCTTCTATATGTCATGCTTAATTCCTATAATGTAACTTCTCCATATTCTGTATTGTTATATCTACCTTTTACTTACCCAGTTTACTTGTATCATTATTATCATATCACTAACTATAAAGCAGGCCTTTCTCTCTGCTGAACACAGAAGGGAGATCAACTGTATGTGTAGAAGTAAGAAGGAGTTTCAGATTAAACACAGGAAGATTGTTTATTAATTGCTATCACTTAATAAGACTGTAGCATTCAATGAATCTATAGGGCTATAAATCCAAATAATTATTAATAAATCAATATTTTTCTCTCCTTCCTCCCTCCCTCCCTCCCTCCCTCCCTCCCTCCCTCTTCTTTCTTTCTTTCTTTCTTTCTTTCTTTCTTTCTTTCTTTCTTTCTTTCTTTCTTTCTTTCTTTCTTTCTTTCTTTCTGTACAACCTGACCAGACTCTGAATGGTATACAAAAAGTAAAATAATAACAAAAGAACAATATACACCATGAAGGAAATGTTTAAATTAATATAAATGTGACCGTTTTTTTTCCAGAGGTCATCCAGGTGTATGCAGTTCAAATATGGTAGCTCTATTAAAGGTAATGTGATAATCACATTGAGGATTCTCAGTATATAATATTGGCAACATTCCATCTCAGTAAAGCATGTAGATAATGCAAAATGGATTTGGAAAGGGAACATTACAACTGTTTTCTTCAAACATTTACAAGTAAAGCTGTAGGTTTGTGTGTGTGTGTGTGTACGCGCACACATGCACACACTCACTCACTCACTCTCACACACAAAACTGTATATATCTATATCTATAGATCTCCATCCATCTTTGGAGACACAGCAGCTGGTCTTTCCATTTTACAGTTGGAGCATGTATACACTCCAGATATTTTTAACTCTCAATTTACATTTTTTCTTCTTTCAGATTTCTTCCTCCTCACCACTGCCAGCTCCAGCTCTGTCATACACTTTGCTGTATATGTTGATAAAAGCAAATTTAATGTTTTAATTATCCCAGAAGATGCTTCAATTCTTGATTCTAGATTTTAGTTAACCAATAATCCAGTCACCTGGAATTAGTTTTCAGTATCAGCATGAAAAAGGCTGACATCCAGAGCATCCTATTGGGTGGGATGTAATCATGCCCTTAAAGTCAAAGAAACTTTAGGGAAACTTGCATAGCAGTAAAAGCAAAACAATCTTGTAAACTCAAAAATAAAGTCCAGCTGCATAATTTGCAGTGTATTTAAGGAAAATATGTACATTATGTGTTTCATAAACACTGACATGCACAATGCACCCAGGAATGTGCATTATGTATATTCATGTTGTCAAATGAAAATGCAATATTTATAAAATATCAGCATTAGGATATTACTTGAACAAACAGTAGAAGAAATTTAGGTTTGGGAAATGCAGTAAAGTTACTTACTTGAGCAACTGCACAGCCATAGGAGCAGTATGCTTAAAATAATTTTGGAAAGGGGTGCTACTACTACCGTAGTTCCAGAAAGGCAATGAACACATGAGGTCATTTTATTCAGTCTACAAATAAGGAATGGAAGAATGAGATCTGTGCAGGAATAATATTTTCCATAAGCAATGGATTTCTTTGCTGGTAGCAGACACAAAACTCTAAGCTCAAAAGCATTTTTTCATTGGAAATAGCAAGCACCAACCTTTCTTACCTTTGACAATGAACTGTATAGTTGTAGCCGAGCATGATTGGTGCTTTGGTAAACAGAGCACTCAACACTGTATTCAGGATGTCAGAATAATACCTGTCACCCATTGTCACTGACAAGGTGGGGCTTCTTCGCTCATTTGTTTTGAACATCTCTTGCTGAACTCCTGTCCCTGGCCCTTGAAAGATCATGACAAATCATAGCTTGACAAATTATTTGAATACAGCAGAACTTTAGCAAATCCTTCTTTGCAGATCTTAAAAGCCCCGTGGGCAAAGAGAAGCATCTTTATTCTCTAGCTATTGCAGAGATCACTCATGTTTTAAAAGTTTCTGCGGTCAAGAAGTGAAGTAGTAGAATCATCAGATTCTACTTGTCTATATCAACCTGTCTATAAATTCTTCCTATTTGCTCTCCCATAGGAAAGATCAGTTTTGGGTTTGAAGGCTTTCCTGATGATTAAAGGAACACTTTTTTTTCAGTTGTTTCTTCTTCCTTAAGCTTTGAGGTACAATTGGCAATGACCACTACTGGCATTGCAGGTAGTTAGATCTTCTTCTTTTTTCATTTACAGCAAAGTGCTGAGTTTAGATGTATAGTTAAGGCGGAATATAAACAAAATAAATAGCAGCTCAATATCAAGTTAATAACTAAGTTTTTTGTTCTGTCTTCTTAATCTCACTTTCTTGGATCATGTAGCCCCATTTTGTAGGCTATATTTGTATGGTTCAATAAATGATGAAGTTGATAGTAATTGGCAGTAAAGTGACACAGCTTGGTATAGGCATGTCCATCAGTCACCCATCAAATGGTGGACAGTTTTTTTGTGGCTTAATACAGTATATTCTACAAATGTGGAGTGATATAAATTTAGTGTATGGTTCATCTGTCCTTCAGTGTTTGCATAAATACTGGCACCGATGGCATCTTGTGTATTAATATATCTACTACTCAATTCTGTTGGCCAATGCCTGCAGCATTAGACACTGTTGATATATCTTAATTAGGGCCAATCCATGCATAGAGGTGAAGAAGTTCTGGGAGAATTAGAAAAGAATGGAGATAAATTAGGTTAGAGTCAGTGAAAGGTATTATTTTGGGGAGAGGGAGATCAGAGGGCTGCCTGTTATTTTTCCTCCTGGTTTTCTTGGTAAGGATTTTTGGGGGTAGTTTGTTAAACCACTTATTATTATTATTTTAATTGTGTATAATAATTGTTAAAATGTATTCCACAGTAGTTACAATGCAGTATTGCAGGCTAACTCTGCCCACAGAGTTGGATCCTGGCAGGCTCAACATTGATTCAGCCTGTCATCCTTTCAAGGTGGGTAAGGACCCAAATTGTTGGGGGCAATGTGCTGACTCTGTAAACCACTTAGGGAGTGCTGTAAAAAACACTGTGCTGCATATAAGTCTATTGCTATATCATTAGTCACTTGTACTGAGTTAAATAATTGTACCCTAAGGATTGGTAAATAAATTTAACCTTTGTTATATGCTGTTTCATCCCACTCTTATTTTATACATTGCTTCCTATTCAACACCCACAATAAACTTCATTGCCTTTTGGAGAAGAAGTTGAAAACTTCTCCATCTCCTCTTTCTCACAAGGCAAAACCAATCCTGAATAATTTAGTCATTTTTCTGTCAAAAGATTATTCTGGATGCTTAGGGATTTGTATATGAGAAGGACACTCCCTATGGGAGAGAGCACTGTCAGCTGGAGGCAATCATGGTCTTCATAAAAGACTCTTTGTTCAGACTGCAGACATTGGTGTGCATATGGAAGCAAAATGTCTTAAAGATGATCGCTGTCTTAGAAGGCTTTTAAAAGGAAATTCCATGGCCTCATTGGCTGCAATTCCCTTATATTTATTGTAATAACTTTTCCCATAAAAATTAAACCTGATTGAAACAATTTATGAGGAAACACCTCTGAGGTTTGGATCATTACTACCTCCAAGCTGGCACATTGTAAATTCTGACATGTGCTCTATTTTAGATGTGTGTGTATGCATGTGTGTATGCACACACACACACACACACACACACACACACACACACACACGTGTGTGCCTTATGCTCCCTTCCTTCAAATTCTCCCCACAGAAGTGAAGTATAGTTAATAACCAACATGATATTCCATTCTATTTGATCAATGGTATGTCAATTAGAAATAGTACATGTCTCTTGTACTCTGCCTTGATGCTTTCTTTTTCTTTTAATTAATAGCTGTACATGTTATCACTTGCTCAGGCTGAAATAAACGTTTTCCAACTGTAAAACTGAAAATAAAATCAAAGTCCCAGATTCTTTCCTCCTAATTAGTTTGATCAACGTGTTTGGATATTGAGCTAGTATATATTTGTAGTATATAATTAGTATATATTTGCAGGCTGCAATGTGAACATACAGCAAAAAAGGAGAAAAGATTCTGTTCAGTTTGGGATACTGATCCTATTCAAGCCATCAAGTCTTTTTCATTAATTGCATTGATTGTCTGATCTGAATCCATTTGATAGCACTAGCAGTAGCACTTAGACTTATATACCACTTCATAGTGCTTTATAGCCATCTCTAAGCGGTTTACAAAGTCAGCCTCTTGTCCCGAACAATCTGGGCCTTCATTTTACCAGCCTCGGAAGGATGGAAGGCTGAGTCAACCTTGAGCCAGTGAGATTTCAACTGCCAAACTTCAATTAGCAGTCAGATGAAGTAGCCTGCAGTACTGCACTCTAACCACTGCACCACCTTGGCTTGATGGAAACAAACTGATGGTGAAAGCAAATATATGGAAGTAAAGTCTGCATTGATGACTTCTTGGACATGTGTGTGCTTTCTTTTGCTTCCTTTTGTTTTTATTTTGTTTTGTTTTTTATTTTTTTTATAGGATATTTTTCAACTTGTCAGACTCAGCTACAACCCAAGGATATGCTGATTGAATTGAATCTGCTAGGCTTTTGGAGATTTTTTTTTTTAAAAAAATCTAGGTGCTTCAATTTAGCTTAACAAAAAATTAATGTGCCCATTCATGGCCAAAAGCAGTCTAGATAAAAAGGCATTAGATCCATCTACTTTAAGAATTCAAACTGAATCAATGATTTAATATGGGCTTTTGATAGAATTGTTACCAAAATCTACGAATTATTCTCACTGCCTTAAAAAAAAGAAAAAGAAAAAAAGAGCACTATCTGTGGTAGAATGGAGTAGACATGCAAAAAATCATCAAGGCAAAGTTATTTGAAAGAAGAAAATATCAAAATGTGGTGGTACCCATACTAGAAAATATCATCTGAGGCTCCCCCCTCCTTGCTTGCTTATGTTTTCCAGATTTCACAGATGCCTTCTTTTGGCAGGCAATAAGGGAAAACATAAAAGAGACCTGTCATGATATATCTGTGCAGTTGATTTAGTACCCAAAACACATTAGATGGCACAGACATCCCCAGTCATGCTTCAGTTGGTTGCTGCACTGTCTTTATTTGAAGATCAAATTAAATTAGATACAATGTACATTCCATTTTAAAAGAAGAGAATATGTTTGCTTCTGGTTTTTGTCATACCAGCATTCATAAATGCCACGTTTCAAATAAAAGAACCCTTGGCGTTACCTATAAAAGTTCCCTTGCCTTCTTTCTATTTATACATAGGCATCTGGAAAGGGCAAGCCGAATTTCTGGTCAAGTTCATAATCACTTCCTGCATATATCATTCTCCCACTATCCACATTACCTGATAGCATTGAGAGCTTTCTCATCATTTCAGAACAAAAATAGTACTGCCATCATTGTTCTGTTTTTGCTTCTGCCAGAAAAGAATGTGTTTGCGTGTGAGAGAGAGAAATTGAGAGGGGGGGGAGGGCGGGGAGAGAGAGAGATTGAGAGGGGGGAGAGAGAGACATTGTGAGATTTATCTTCTTATCAAATTTGAAGATTGACAAAAGGAGACGCATGGAAGAAGCAAATATGTCCTGCTAACATCATTTGGCAGAACTAACAGCATAGAATTTTGCTCCTCTGTGCAAGTTTGCATGGAGATCTGGATCCTACAGAAAAACCACATGAAGAAACTACTATGTTTCTTAATGCTTCATAGAATCCCACACAATAATATGTCTTTTGCTCAAAACTGATCTCTGAGTCTCCATAGAGTTTGATTGGGATGCATTGGAAGAGTGCAGGTATATCATATTACATAAAGCAGAGGAAGGGGTTGAGTCCTAGATGTGGTAGCTGGAGGAAGCTCTTTCAGGACCCCGGACAGAGTTTAGAGAATAAACATACTGTACTGTAAAGAGGCAGATTCAACTGAGTTATTCTACTGTTTGGGCCTGACCACCCTTGTCAGGCTCTGTGTTCTAAGAAAGTGTGAAGAAATGCAAAAAGGACTGTTCTAACTGGAAGACCAATCATGACTTCTTGATTTTTTTTCTCTTGGGAACATTGTCTACACTAGCAAACAAATAGAGTACATGATTTTGGTGATGAAGATGCTGGAACTCAGTCTCCAGGAATATACTGTAGATCTTAGATTTGGAAGATCTTAATTGTTGGGTTTAGGCTTAATGTTAGGGCTTGGATCCAAAGCTACTTCAGTTCTAGAAACTAATCCCTCCCCCCATTCTTTTAACTATTTGTGGATTAGAATTTAAGTTTTTGCTACTGAGCTAAATAGGATATGCAATTCTTGTCTTTTTTAACTCAGTTGGGTATAAACCTAAGGTTAACAGTTGGTTACACATTCATAAAACAGGTTTAAAAGAGAAATGCGATTAATTTTAATGGCTTGGGTTCATAAGCTCTGTTTCAATACTGATCTTCTAAGGAATGAAGCATACTTCTAGCTAGTTACTCCTTCAACTCCATCTCACCTTATCCTTGTTCTTTTAATTATCCGGTGCAACAAACCCGGCACCTTTCATGCTTCATCACTTTTTATGAAGCTTCAGCAATGGAGATTTAATTAAATTAACAGATCCAAAAACAAACTTGGAAATAAAGATGACATATTTCTCAGGTCTTAAGCATACGAAAATTCATCACTTAACAGTGACGTTGACAAATGATGTTCATTACTTATTTTCCAAATGACCAGATCTGATTTCTGATGGAGATTTGGGATATTCCAGGCATTTTTTTTAATCATTACACTTTCCCTGATAAGAGAATGAAACTATTCACCAGGAAAGATACATCAAAGTGTGGATGGGTTCCATTTTTTATTGAGGTAGCTGCTATCATTCTTGCTTTGCAGAAAATATTAGGACAGATAAAGACACATCAGATGAGCAAAGGCCCTTTCCTTTCCTTTCCCTTTCCTTTCCTTTCCTTTCCTTTCCTTTCCTTTCCTTTCCTTTCCTTTCCTTTCCTTTCCTTTCCTTTCCTTCCTTTCCTTTCCTTTCCTTTTCCTTCTCCTTCCCCTTCCCCTTCCCCTTCCCCTTCCCCTTTCTCTTTCCCTTCCCTTCCCTTCCCTTTCCTTTTCCTTTTCCTTCTCCTTCCCCTTCCCCTTCCCCTTTCTCTTTCCCTTCCCTTCCCTTTCCTTTTCCTTTCCCTTTCCTTTTCCCTTTCCTTTCCCTTTCCTTTCGGAGTCCTTTTCTTAGGGAAAAATTACTTGTGCAAAACAGCTTCTTGCTACAGAATACAGTATATTTTTTGCTTTGCTCAAAATGAAAATTAAAGTTTTAAACAGAAATTAGCTGATCACTTATCAAACTGTGGGGAGGAATGGATTATTTCACCTCCAGCAATACAGAATTTGCATGCAAATATTGAGATGTTCTAGCACAAACATTTATAACCTAATCCTAATGCCATGCATAAGGATTGGGTTATAAATAAGACCCCCAAAACTTTGGAGGCAGTTCAAAGGTGTTCAAAGGATGTAAAAAAAATATTTCTCCCTCTCCCCATGTGTGTTTATGTGTGACACATACAGAGAGAGAGTGACTCTTGCTTTGTCCCTGAAGTAAAAAGCTTCCATTCTGAGGTTATAGATATTACAGATCAGTATATATCTAGTGATTGAACCTACCTCTCTAAGAAACCAATGATTCAACAGTACAAATGACATTGTTCTCCAATTGTGCCAATGTATGAAAATGATATGGGACAATAGATATGGGTGGGAGGAATGGGAGAGGGGAGAATTCAACCTATTCCACTTTTCATTTTGCTATTTCAGGATCACTGTTGTGCTGTGTCAAAAACTAGGGATTTGTCACAGTGACCCCAGATTGATTTGCGCATATCTAGCCTAATACATGCTTTTGAAGATGCATTTGTTGCAATTACCTGTTATATTTTTAGGAACATGCTATGAAGAAAATCACTAAAAAGAAGCCTTAAAGGTAAAGGTTTTTCTTGTCCAGTCATGTCCAACTTTCAAGGCTGTGTGTGCTCATCTCTGTTTTTAGCCAAGGGAACTAGCATTATCCAAAGACACTTCCGTGGTCATGTGGCCAGTATGACTGCCTACTGAGGCACATGGAATACTGTTAACATCCCACCAAAGGGGTACCTATTTATCTACTTGCATTTGCCTGCTTTCAACTCTGGGTGGGGCAGGAGCTGAGGCAAGTAACAGGAGTTCATCCTGTTGTGTGGTACTCAGGTCTCAAACGCAGGCTGTCAGCTTTCCATATGACAAGCTCAACGTCTTTAATTTCTGAACCATCGCACCCTCTAAAAAAAGAAAGAGAAAGGGGGGGCTTACTAACAGCTCAGTCTTTCTTTGAATTTTTCTATAACCTTCTCAGCATGTGAATATTTCTACAATTAAGCATAAGATCAAATCAACCCAAGCCTACAGCTACAGCTGCCCCCTTTTCCTTTTTCTTCTCAGCCACAGATAGTCCAGAGTAGCTGCTGGCAAAAAATTAAAAGCAACACCTGCAAAAAGAGAGGTCTCTGCTGACCGCCAGGCTGCCTTGCAACTTTCCAATCCATGTGCATTCTTTTTCCCAAGCTCACTGGGGTGTTTATAGAAGAAGAGGAAGCCAGCCAGATTGCTGGGGCTACACCTCAGCCTCAGTGCTTCCTATCTCAGATCAGGAGTGATTTCATCGTGACCTGTAGAAAACATATGTATTAAACCTTCCATTGATTCTCTCATAGCCAGACAGGTTGCATTCTTCTCAGCTACTGAGTTATGATGACAGGACTTGGCTCATGATGTTGGAATGCTAGAAGGCTTGTAGTTAATGACTTCTCATGACAACATTTTACATCTCGTTTCAATATGGGAGCTGGTGCTTATGATACTCATCTGTTAGAGAGGCAATTTGGCTTGGAATGCCACTTTTTTTTTTTTTTTTAAGAGAAACTAAATAGTTTCCATTGGATCTTTGTGGTGTTTTCTCCTGTTCCACCTGCTCGCTTAAGGATAAGGCATTCTGTAGCAATCTTTTTAGACCTGAAAAAGCTAGAGCAAAGGTAAAGCAAATATATGTGACATATGGCTGGACAATGCAGCCCTTGTATTGAATTTGTGTGAATGTTCTCGTCTTTCTTTCCATTGATCTACATAAATCTTGCTCACCTTATTTGGTATTTTATTTCTCCCATTTATTTAATTTCTTTTGTAGATGTATTACCTACCTAACTTCGTTTCCTAGTTCTCCCCTTCCCTCAATTACATTTGTATAGCAATCTTGTGAGTTAGATTAGGTTGAGAGATAGTGTTGGGTCTGATGGTCTTCATGGCTGACTATGAATGTGGACCTGGTCCTAGTCTAACACCTCAACTCTATATCAACTTTTTCTTTCAGATGCAATATGCAGTTATATCCAGACTAACTGCTATGGGCTGGCTTTTGAATCTGGCCTTGCTGAATCAAGGATGAAGTTAGTTAGATCTAGTGGGGCATAGACTGAGTTCTAAGGTAGGAAGCAGGCAGCTGAGCAGATTGAAAAACTTAAAACAAATATCTATAAACCTCTCTGCACTGATATGATTGCTCAACTTACCAAAAGTCTTCCTGGAGAAGATAGTGAGATGCTCAATCTCAGTGATGCCAAGAAAACTAGATCGAAGAAGGCAGATGCATAAAATCCTTCAGCATGCAGCAGGTCCCCATTGACAATTCTATGATTTGCAGCCTAATTGCTCACCTCTTGATTTCTAGACTACTTCATGTCTGAATCCTTGGACCTCTTGGAGTCTGTTTCCTTATCACATAGCTTAGTACTTGCTCTCTTGTCTCCTTTGGTTGCCATGTACAGATTAGAGAGACCCTAATGTTATTGCTGTTTTTTTTTAATTTTAGGGTAAACTTAGTACTGCCCCTCTGAAATGGCCAGTGGATTGTCTCTTACTATTGATCCGCTTTGCCTCCCTGAAAGGGATATAGGATAAATCAACTTTAGCTCCACCTCATTCCAAATTACTAGGACAGACCGACAGAGATACCCATTCTCACTTTATCCACAAATACAGCTGCAATTCAGCCTCAGTTAGGGATAGGTAAATTGAAGCCCCAAGACTTTCAATCAGTCTTCAAACTACTTTTTGCAACTCCTAAAATTACAAAATCAGTGAAAATAAATGGCTTCCCAAATCTGGCAGAAATGTTTCTTTTTATAACAACTGCTTCTATCTATAAGAGTGAGATAAATTAAGTCATATCATTCTTTACCACAGAGAAAGAGTACGTTTATTTCCAATACAGGAATTAGCCTGAAAGATCAGCTTTGAAGCAATTGTTGAGAATTTCACCACTGGCAAAATACTGAACAAATTGTTTTGCTGGAAATGTTAGTGCTTTAAATAGTAATTTTTTTACTTCAGGAATGCAGGAAGCTGCTATCAGCAGAAGCACTCAAAATAGTATACAGGAAGGAGAGGAAGAAAATGGAATGTTAAACAGAAAATAACAACAACAAATTCGTCCCAAACATAGAAAATCCAGGTTTTATCCACTGCCTCTTAGGCTCATAGTTTAATTATCGTCTCTGAGCAGT